>NW_026611851.1:177500-777500 GCF_023638135.1 Falco biarmicus | reverse complement strand
CTGTGGTGGGCTGTAGTGGGCTGTGGTACGCTGGGACGGGCTGTGGTGGGCTGGGACAGGCTGTGGTGGGCTGTGGCAGGCTGTGGTGGCCTGGGACGGGCTCTGGAGGGCTGTGCTGGGCTGGGAAAAGCTTTGGCGGGTTTGGACAGCCTGTGGTGGGCTGGGACGGGCTGTGGTGGACTGTGGTGTGCTGGGACGGGCTGTGGTGAAGTGTGGTGGGCCGTGGTGGGGTGTGGTGGATCGTGGTGGGTCGTTTTGGGCCGGGATGGGAAGGGGTGGGCTGTGGTGGGCCGTGGTAGGCTGGGACGGGTCGTGGTGGGCTGGGACGGGCCGTGGTGAACTGTGGTGCGCTGTGATGGGCCGTGGTGGGCCGTGGTGGGCTGGGACGGGCTGTGGTGGGCTGTGGTGGGTTCTGGTGAGCTTGAGACGGGCTGTGGTGGACTGGGAAGGGCAGTGGTGGGCGGGGACGGGTTCTGGTGGTCTGGAACGGTCTGTGGTGGGCTGGGACGGTCTGTGGTGGGCTGGGACGGTCTGTGGTGGCCTGGGACGGGCTGTGGTGGCCTGGGACGGGCTGTGGTGGCCTGGGACAGGTTGTGGTGGGCTGGGACGGGCTGTGGTGGGCAAGGACGGGCTGTGGTGGGCTGTGGTGGGCTGGGACAGGCTGTGGTGGGCTGGGACGGGCTGTGGTGGGCTGGGACGGGCTGTGGCGGGCCGTTGTGGGCCGTTTTTGGCTGGGATGGGCCGTGGTGGGCTGGGACGGGCCGTGGTGGGCTGTGGTGGGTTCTGGTGAGCTTGAGACGGGTTGTGGTGGGATGGGACAGGCTCTGGTCGTCTGGAACGGGCTGTGGTGGGCTGGGACGGGCTGGGACAAGCTGTGGTGGGCTGGGACGGGCTGTGGTGGGCTCTGGTGGGCTGTGGTGGTCCGTGGTGGGCTGGGACGGGCCGTGGTGAACTATGGTGGGCTGTGGTGGTCCGTGGTGGGCTGGGACGGGCCGTGGTGGGCTGTGGTGGGCCGTGGTGGTCTGGGGCGGGCTGTGGTGGGCTGTGGTGTGTTCTGCTGAGCTTGAGACAGGCTGTGTTGGGCTGGGATGGGCTGAGACGAGTTCTGGTGGTCTGGAACGAGCTGGGACGGGCTGTGGTGGGCTGGGACGGGCTGTGGTGGGCTGGGACTGGCTGTGGTGGGCTGGGACTGGCTGTGGTGGGCGGGAACGGGCTGTGGTGGGCGGGGATGGGCTGTGGTGAGCTGGGATAAGCTGTGGTGGGCTGGGACGGTCTGTGGTGGGTGCGGACGGGCGGTGGTGGGCTGGGACGGGCTGTGGTGGGCTAGGATGGGCTGGGATGGGATGGGACGGGCTGGGACGGGCTGGGACGGGCTGTGGTGGGCTGGGACGGGCTGTGGTGGGCTGAGATGGGCTGTGGAGGGCTGTGGTGGGCTGTCGTGGGCTGGGACGGGCTATGGTGGTCTGGGACGGGCTGGGATGGACTGTGGTGGGTTGTGGTGGGCTGTGGTTGGCTTTGGTGGGCTGGGACAGGCTGTGGCGGGCTGGGATATGTAGTGGCAAGCTGTGGCGGGGTGTGGCGGGCTGTGGTGGGCTGGGACATTCTGTGGTGGGCTGTGGTGGGCTGTGGTAGGATGGGACGGGCTGTGGCGGTCTGGGACAACCTGTGACGGGCCGTGGTGGGCTCTGGTGGGCCGTGGTGTGTCATGGCGGGCCGTGGTGGGCCGTGGCGGACCATGGTGGGCCGTGGCAGGTTGGCACTTGCAGTGGTGGGCTGTGGTGGGCCTTGGCGGGCTGTGGAGGGCCGTGGTGGGCCGTGGTGGGCTGGGACGGGTTGTGAAGGGTTGTGGTGGGCTGTGGTGGGTTGTGGAGGGCTGTGGCAGGCTGTGACGGGCTGTGGTGTGCTGTGGTGCGCTGTGGTTGGCTGGGACGGGATGTGGTGGGCCGGGAAAGGCTTTGGCGGGCTGTGGTGGGATGTGGTGGGCTGTGGTGGGCTGGGACGGTCTGTGGCGGGCTGGCACGGTCTGTGGCAGCCTGGGACGGGCTGTGGCGGGCTGGGACAGGCTGTGGTGGGCTGGACAGCCTGTGACGGGCTGTGGTGGGCTCTGGTGGGCCGTGGTGTGTCGTGGCAGGCCGTGGTGGACCGTGGTGGGCCGTGGCAGGCCGGGACTTGCAGTGGTGGGCTGTGGTGGCCCTTGGCGGGCTGTGGAGGTCCATGGTGGGCCGTGGTGGGCTGGGACGGGCTGTGAAGGGTTGTGGTGGGCTGTGGAGGGCTGTGGCAGGATGTGACGGGCTGTGGTGCGCTGTGGCGGGCTGTGGTTTCCTGGGACGGGCTGTGGTGGGCCGGGAAAGGCTGTGGCGGGCTGTGGTGGGTTATGGTGGGCTGTGGTGGGCTGTGACTAGCTGTGGCGGGCTGGGACGGTCTGTGGCGGGCTGGCACGAGCTGTGGCGGGATGGCACGGTCTGTAGCGGGCTGGCACGGTCTGTGGCGGGCTGGGACGGGCTGTGGCGGGCTGGGACGGGCTGTGGTGGGCTGGGATGGGCTGTGGTGGGCTGGGTAAGCCTGTGAGGGGCTGTGGTGGGCTATGGCGGGCCGGTGTGGGTCGTGGCGGGCCGTGGCGGGCCGTGGCGGGCTGGGACGGGATGTGGTGGGCTGTGGTGGGCTGGGACGGGCTGCGGTGGGCTGGGACGGGCTGTGGTGGGCTGGGACGGGCTGCGGTGGGCCGGGACGGGCTGCGGTGAGCCGGGATGGGCTGTGTTGGGCTGGGAAGGGCTGTGGTGGTCCGGGACGGGCTGTGGTGGTCCGGGACGGGCTGTGGTGGGCTGGGATGGGCTGGCATGGGCTGTGGTGGTCTGGGACGGGCTGTGGTGGGCTGTGGTGGGCTGGGACGGGCTGGCATGGGCTGTGGTGGGCTGGGACGGGCTGGGACGGGTTGTAGTGGGCTGGGACGGGCTGTGGTGCACTGGGACGGGCTGTGGTGGGCTGCGACGGGCTGTGGTGGGCTGTGGTGGGTTGGGACGGGCTGGCATGGGCTGTGGTGGGCTGGGACGGGCTGTGGTGGGCTGGGACGGGCTGGGACGGGTTGTAGTGGGCTGGGACGGGCTGTGGTGGGCCGTGGTGGGCTGGGACGGGCTGTGGTGGGCTGTGGTGGGCTGCGACGGGCTGTGGTGGGCTGTGGTGGTCCGGGACAGGCTGTGGTGGTCTGGGACGGGCTGTGGTGTGCGGGGACAAGCTGTGGTGGGCTGTGGTGTACTGGGACGGGCTGTGGCAGGCCGTGGCGGTCTGTGGTGGGTTGGTACGGGCTGTGGTTGGCTGAGACGGGCTGTGCTGAGCTGGGACGGGCTTTGGTGAGCTGGGACAGGCTGTGGTGGCCTGGGATGGGCTGGGACGGGCTGTGGTGGGCTGGGATAAGGTGTGGTGGGCTGGGAGGGGCTGTGGTGGTCGGTGGCGGGCCGAGACGGGCTGTGGCGGTCTGGGACGGCCTGTGATGGGCCGTGGTGGGCTCTGGCGGGCCCTGGTGGGCTCTGGCAAAACGTGGTGGGCCGTGGCTTGCTAGTGGTGGGCCGTGGGGGGCCGCAGTCGGCCGTGGTGGGCCGTGGTGGGCTGTGGCAGGCCAAGACGGGCCGTGTTATCTGGGACGGGCTGTGGAAGACTTGGACAGAGTGGGACGGGCTGTGGTAGGCTGGGACAAGCTGTGGTGGGCTGGGACTGGCTGTGGACATCTTAGATGGGCTGTGGCGGGCCGAGACGGGCTCTGGTGGTCTGGGACAACCTGTGACGGGCCGTGGTAGGCTCTGGTGGGCCGTGGTTGGTCGTGGCGAACCGTGGTGGGCCGTGGCGGGCCGTGGTGAGCTGTGACAAGCTGGGACGTGCTGTGGTGGGCTGTGGTGGGCTGGGACGGGCTGTGGTGGGCTGGGACCGGCTCTGTTGGTCTGGAACGGGCTGGGACAGGCTGTGGTGGGCTGGGACAGGCTGTGGCGGGCTGGTACGGGCTGTGGCGGGCTGGGACGGGCTGTGGTGGGCTGGGACAGGCTGTGGTGGGCTGGGACAGGCTGTTGTGGGCCGGGACGGGCCGTGGTCGGCTGTGGTGCGCCGTGTTTAGCTGGGACGGGCCGTGGTTGGCCGTGGTGGGCCGGGACAGGCCGTGGTTAGCCGTGGTGGGCTGAAACAGGCTGGGACGGGCTCTGGTGGGCTGGGACGGGCTGCGGTCGGCTGGGACAGGCTGCGGTGGACTGGGACGGGCTGCGGTGAGCTGCGACGGGCTGCGGTGGGCTGGGACGGGCTGTGGTGGGTTCGGACGGGCTGGGTGGGCTGTGGTGGCCTGTGGTGGGCGGGGACCAGTTGTAGTGGGCCGGGACGGGCTGTGGTGGGCTGTGGTGGGCTGAGACGGGCTGTGGTGGGCTGTGGTAAGCTGGGACGGGCTGTGGTGGGCTGCGACAGGCTTGGACAGGCTTTTGTGGGCTGGGACGGCCTGTGGTGGGCCGGAACGGGTTGTGGTGGGCTGGGATGGGCTCGGGTGCGAGGGGCTGTGGTGGGTGTGGTGGGCTGGGACGGGCTGTGGTGGGCTGGGACGGGCTGTGGTGGGCTGGGACTGGCTCTATTGGTCTGGAACGGGCTGGGACAGGCTGTGGTGGGCTGGGACAGGCTGTGGCGGGCTGGTACGGGCTGTGGCGGGCTGGGACGGGCTGTGGTGGGCTGGGACAGGCTGTGGTGGGCTGGGACAGGCTGTTGTGGGCCGGGACGGGCCGTGGTCGGCTGTGGTGCGCCGTGTTTAGCTGGGACGGGCCGTGGTTGGCCGTGGTGGGCCGGGACAGGCCGTGGTTAGCCGTGGTGGGCTGAAACAGGCTGGGACGGGCTCTGGTGGGCTGGGACGGGCTGCGGTCGGCTGGGACAGGCTGCGGTGGACTGGGACGGGCTGCCATGGGCTGGGACGAGCTGCGGTGAGCTGCGACGGGCTGCGGTGGGCTGGGACGGGCTGTGGTGGGTTCGGACGGGCTGGGTGGGCTGTGGTGGCCTGTGGTGGGCGGGGACCAGTTGTAGTGGGCCGGGACGGGCTGTGGTGGGCTGTGGTGGGCTGAGACGGGCTGTGGTGGGCTGTGGTAAGCTGGGACGGGCTGTGGTGGGCTGCGACAGGCTTGGACAGGCTTTTGTGGGCTGGGACGGCCTGTGGTGGGCCGGAACGGGTTGTGGTGGGCTGGGATGGGCTCGGGTGCGAGGGGCTGTGGTGGGTGTGGTGGGCTGGGACGGGCTGTGGTGGGCTGGGACGGGCTGTGGTGGGCTGGGACGGGCTGTGGTGGGCTGAGATGGGCTGTGGAGGGCTGTGGTGGGCTGTCGTGGGCTGGGACGGGCTATGGTGGTCTGGGACGGGCTGGGATGGACTGTGGTGGGTTGTGGTGGGCTGTGGTTGGCTTTGGTGGGCTGGGACAGGCTGTGGCGGGCTGGGATATGCAGTGGCAAGCTGTGGCGGGGTGTGGCGGGCTGTGGTGGGCTGGGACATTCTGTGGTGGGCTGTGGTGGGCTGTGGTAGGATGGGACGGGCTGTGGCGGTCTGGGACAACCTGTGACGGGCCGTGGTGGGCTCTGGTGGGCCGTGGTGTGTCATGGCGGGCCGTGGTGGGCCGTGGCGGACCATGGTGGGCCGTGGCAGGTTGGCACTTGCAGTGGTGGGCTGTGGTGGGCCTTGGCGGGCTGTGGAGGGCCGTGGTGGGCCGTGGTGGGCTGGGACGGGTTGTGAAGGGTTGTGGTGGGCTGTGGTGGGTTGTGGAGGGCTGTGGCAGGCTGTGACGGGCTGTGGTGTGCTGTGGTGCGCTGTGGTTGGCTGGGACGGGATGTGGTGGGCCGGGAAAGGCTTTGGCGGGCTGTGGTGGGATGTGGTGGGCTGTGGTGGGCTGGGACGGTCTGTGGCGGGCTGGCACGGTCTGTGGCAGCCTGGGACGGGCTGTGGCGGGCTGGGACAGGCTGTGGTGGGCTGGACAGCCTGTGACGGGCTGTGGTGGGCTCTGGTGGGCCGTGGTGTGTCGTGGCAGGCCGTGGTGGACCGTGGTGGGCCGTGGCAGGCCGGGACTTGCAGTGGTGGGCTGTGGTGGCCCTTGGCGGGCTGTGGAGGTCCATGGTGGGCCGTGGTGGGCTGGGACGGGCTGTGAAGGGTTGTGGTGGGCTGTGGCAGGATGTGACGGGCTGTGGTGCGCTGTGGCGGGCTGTGGTTTCCTGGGACGGGCTGTGGTGGGCCGGGAAAGGCTGTGGCGGGCTGTGGTGGGTTATGGTGGGCTGTGGTGGGCTGTGACTAGCTGTGGCGGGCTGGGACGGTCTGTGGCAGGCTGGCACGAGCTGTGGCGGGATGGCACGGTCTGTAGCGGGCTGGCACGGTCTGTGGCGGGCTGGGACGGGCTGTGGTGGGCTGGGACGGGCTGTGGTGGGCTGGGATGGGCTGTGGTGGGCTGGGTAAGCCTGTGAGGGGCTGTGGTGGGCTATGGCGGGCCGGTGTGGGTCGTGGCGGGCCGTGGCGGGCCGTGGCGGGCTGGGACGGGATGTGGTGGGCTGTGGTGGGCTGGGACGGGCTGCGGTGGGCTGGGACGGGCTGCGGTGGGCCGGGACGGGCTGCGGTGGGCCGGGACGGGCTGTGTTGGGCTGGGAAGGGCTGTGTTGGTCCGGGACGGGCTGTGGTGGTCCGGGACGGGCTGTGATGGGCTGGGATGGGCTGGCATGGGCTGTGGTGGTCTGGGACGGGCTGTGGTGGGCTGTGGTGGGCTGGGACGGGCTGGCATGGGCTGTGGTGGGCTGGGACGGGCTGGGACGGGTTGTAGTGGGCTGGGACGGGCTGTGGTGCACTGGGACGGGCTGTGGTGGGCTGCGACGGGCTGTGGTGGGCTGTGGTGGGTTGGGACGGGCTGGCATGGGCTGTGGTGGGCTGGGACGGGCTGTGGTGGGCTGGGACGGGCTGGGACGGGTTGTAGTGGGCTGGGACGGGCTGTGGTGGGCCGTGGTGGGCTGGGACGGGCTGTGGTGGGCTGTGGTGGGCTGCGACAGGCTGTGGTGGGCTGTGGTGGTCCGGGACAGGCTGTGGTGGTCTGGGACGGGCTGTGGTGTGCGGGGACAAGCTGTGGTGGGCTGTGGTGTACTGGTACGGGCTGTGGCGGGCCGTGGCGGGCTGTGGTGGGTTGGTACGGGCTGTGGTTGGCTGAGACGGGCTGTGCTGAGCTGTGACGGGCTTTGGTGAGCTGGGACAGGCTGTGGTGGCCTGGGATGGGCTGGGACGGGCTGTGGTGGGCTGGGATAAGGTGTGGTGGGCTGGGAGGGGCTGTGGTGGTCGGTGGCGGGCCGAGACGGGCTGTGGCGGTCTGGGACGGCCTGTGATGGGCCGTGGTGGGCTCTGGCGGGCCCTGGTGGGCTCTGGCAAAACGTGGTGGGCCGTGGCTTGCTAGTGGTGGGCCGTGGGGGGCCGCAGTCGGCCGTGGTGGGCCGTGGTGGGCTGTGGCAGGCCAAGACGGGCCGTGTTATCTGGGACGGGCTGTGGAAGACTTGGACAGAGTGGGACGGGCTGTGGTAGGCTGGGACAAGCTGTGGTGGGCTGGGACTGGCTGTGGACATCTTAGATGGGCTGTGGCGGGCCGAGACGGGCTCTGGTGGTCTGGGACAACCTGTGATGGGCCGTGGTAGGCTCTGGTGGGCCGTGGTTGGTCGTGGCGAACCGTGGTGGGCCGTGGCGGGCCGTGGTGAGCTGTGACAAGCTGGGACGTGCTGTGGTGGGCTGTGGTAAGCTGGGACGGGCTGTGGTGGGCTGTGGTGGGCTGGGACCGGCTCTGTTGGTCTGGAACGGGCTGGGACAGGCTGTGGTGGGCTGGGACAGGCTGTGGCGGGCTGGTACGGGCTGTGGCGGGCTGTGGTGGGCTGGGACGGGCTGTGGTGGGCTGGGACAGGCTGTGGTGGGCTGGGACAGGCTGTTGTGGGCCGGGACGGGCCGTGGTCGGCTGTGGTGCGCCGTGTTTAGCTGGGACGGGCCGTGGTTGGCCGTGGTGGGCCGGGACAGGCCGTGGTTAGCCGTGGTGGGCTGAAACAGGCTGGGACGGGCTCTGGTGGGCTGGGACGGGCTGCGGTCGGCTGGGACAGGCTGCGGTGGACTGGGACGGGCTGCCATGGGCTGGGACGGGCTGCGGTGAGCTGCGACGGGCTGCGGTGGGCTGGGACGGGCTGTGGTGGGCTCGGACAGGCTGGGTGGGCTGTGGTGGCCTGTGGTGGGCTGGGACGAGTTGTAGTGGGCCGGGACGGGCTGTGGTGGGCTGTGGTGGGCTGAGACGGGCTGTGGTGGGCTGTGGTAAGCTGGGACGGGCTGTGGTGGGCTGGGACGGGCTGCCATGGGCTGGGACGGGCTGCGGTGAGCTGCGACGGGCTGCGGTGGGCTGGGACGGGCTGTGGTGGGCTGGGACGGGCTGGGTGGGCTGTGGTGGCCTGTGGTGGGCTGGGACGAGTTGTAGTGGGCCGGGACGGGCTGTGATGGGCTGTGGTGGGTCGGGACGGGCTGTGATGGGCCGGGACGGTCTGTGGGGGGCCGGGCCGGGCCGTGGTGGGCTGTGGTGGGCTGGGACAGGCTGAGGTGGGCTGTGGTGGGCTGAGACGGGCTGTGGTGGGCTGGGACGGGCTGTGGTGGTCTGGGACAGGCTATGGTCGCTGGGACGGGCTGTGGTGGGATGCTACGGGCTGGTACGGGCTGTGTTGGGCTGGGACAGGCTGTGTTGGGCTGGGACGGGCTGCGGTGTGCTGGGACGGGCTGTGGTGGGCTGGGATGGGCTGCGGTGGGTAGGCACGAGCTGTGGTGGGCTGGGACGGGTTGGCACGGGCTGGGACGGGCTGGGACAGGTTGTGGTGGGCTAGGACGGGCTGTGGTGTGCTGGGACAAGTTGTGGTGGGTTGTGGTGCGCCGTGTTGGGCCGGACCGGGCTGTGGTGGGCCGGACTGGGCTGTGGTGGGCCGGGACGAGCTGTGGTGGCCTGGCACGGGCTGTGGTGGCCTGGGACGGGCTGTGGTGGCCTGGGACGGGCTGTGGTGGGCTGGGACGGGCTGTGGTGTGCTGTGGTGGGCTGGGTCGGGCTGTGGTGGGCTGGGACGGGCAGTGGTGGGCTGGGACTGGTTGGGATGGACTGGAACGGGCTGTGGTGGGCTGGGACGAGCTGTGGTGGGCTGGGACGGTCTGTGTGTGGGCGGGGAAGGGCTGTGGTGGGAGGGGCCGAGCTGTGGTTAGCAGGAAAGGGCTGTGGCGGGTGGGGACGGGCTGTGGTGGGCTGGGATGGGCTGTGGTGGGCCCTGTTGGGCTGTGGTAAGCTGGGACGGGCTGTGGTGTGCTGGGACGGGCTGTGGTGGGCCATGGTGGGCTGTGGTAAGCTGGGACGGGCTGTGGTGGGCTGGAACGGGCTCTGGTGGGCTGGGACGGGATGTGGTAAGCTGTAATGGTCTGTGGTGGGCTGTGGTGGGCTGGGACGTGCTGTGGTGGGTTGTGGTGAGCTGAGATGGGCTGGGACGGGCTGGGACGGGCTGTGGTGGGCTGGGACGGGCTGCGGTGGGCTGGGACGGGCTGGGATGGGCTGGGACGGGCTGCGGTGGGCTGGGATGGGCTGGGATGCGCTGGGACAGGCTGGGTCGGGCTGTGGTGGGCTGGGACAAGCTGTGGTGGACGGGGAGGGGATTTGTTGGGTGAGGACGGGCTGTGGTGTGTGGGGACAGGCTTTGGTGGGCTGGGACAGGCTCTAGTGGTCTGGAACGGGCTGTAGTGGGCTGGGATGTGCTGGGACGTGTTGGGACGGGCTGAGGTGGGCCGTGGTTGGCTATGGTGGGCCGTGGTGGGCTGGGACGGGCTGTGGTGGCCTGGGACGGGCCGTGGTGGGCCGGGACGGGCCCTGGTGGGTGGGGACGGGCACTGGTGGGCCGGGACGGGCTGTGGTGGGCTATGGTGAGCTGGGACGGGCTGTGGTGCGCTGTGGTGGGTTGTGGTGAGCTGGGACGGGCCATGGTGGTCCGGGATGGGCCATGGTGGGCTGGGACGGGCCGTGGAGGGCCGGGCCGGGCCGTGGTGGGCCGGGCCGGGCGGGGGACGGGTCGTGGTGGGCGGGGACGGGCTGTGGTGGGCGGGGGACGAGACGGGACGGGCTGTGGTGGGCTTGGACGGGCTCTGGTGGGCTGTGGGGAGCTGGGATGGGCTGTGGTGCGCTGTGGTGGGTTGTGGTGAGCTGAGACGGGCTATGGTGGGCTGTGATGGGCTGGGACCGTCTGTGGGGGGCCGGGCCGGGCCGTGGTGGGCCGGAACGGGCCGTGGTGGGCTGTGGTGGGCTGTGGTGGGCTGAGACGGGCTGTGGTGGGCTGGGACGGGCTGTGGTGGTCTGGGACGGGCTATGGTCGCTGGGACGGGCTGTGGTGGGATGGTACGGGCTGGTACAGGCTGTGTTGGGCTGGGACAGGCTGTGTTGGGCTGGGACGGGCTGCGGTGGGATGGGACCGGTTGTATTGGGCTGGGACAAGCTGTGGTGGGCTGTGGTGGGCCGGGACGGGCTGTGGTGGGTTGCGGTTAGCTGTGGTAAGCTGGAACGGGCTGTGGTGGGCTGGGACAAGCTTTGGTGGATAGGGACTGGCTGTGGTGGGCTGGGACGGGCTGGGACGGCCTGAGACGGGTTGGTACGGGCTGGGACGGGCTGTGGTGGGCTGGGATGGGCTGTGATAAGCTGTAACCAGCTGTGGTGGGCTGTGGTGGTCTGGGACGGGCTGTGGTGGGCTTGTATGGGCTGGTACTTTATATGGTGGGCTGGGACGGGCTGTGGTGGGCTGGGACGAGCTGTGACAAGCTGTGGTGGGCTGGGACGGGCTAGTGGTGGGCTGGGACGGGCTGTGGTGGGCTGGGACGGGCTGTGGTGGGCTGGGACAGGCTGTGGTGGTCTCGGATGGGCTGGGACAGGCTGTGGTGGGCCGTGGTAAGCCATGGTGGGCCGTGGTGGGCCGTGGTGGGCTGGGACGGGCTGTGGTGTGCCATGGTGGGCTGGGACAGGCTGCGGTGGGCTGGAACGGGCTGCGGTGGGCTGGGACGGGCTGCGGTGGGCTGGGACGGGTTGTGGTGGGCTGGGATGGGCTGTGATAAGTTGAAACGGGCTGTGGTGGGCTGTGGTGGACTGGGAAGGGCTGTGTTGGGCCATGGTGGGCCGTGTTGGGCCGGGACGAGCTGTGGTGAGCCGGGACGGTCTGTGGTGGGCTGGGACGGGCTGCGGTGGGCTGGGACGGGCTGCGGTTGGCTGGGACGGGCTGCGGTGGGCTGGGACGGGCTGCGGTGGGCTTGGATGGGCTGTGCCGGGCTGGGACGGGCTGCGGTGGGCTGAGACAAGCTGCGCTGGGCTGGGACGGGCTGGGACGAGCTGTGACGGGCTGGGACGGGCTGTGGTGGGCTGCGGTAGGCTGTGGTGTGCTGTAGTGGTCTGTGGTGGGCTGGGATGGGCTGTCGTGGGCTGTGGGGGTTTGGGACATGCTGTGGTGGGCTGGGAAGGGCTGGGACGAGCTGTGATGGGCTGTGGTGTGTTGTAGTGGCCTGTGGTGGGCTGGGACGGGCTGTGGTGGGCTGGGACGGGCTGTGGTGGTCTGGGACGGGCTATGGTCGCTGGGACGGGCTGTGGTGGGATGGTACGGGCTGGTACAGGCTGTGTTGGGCTGGGACAGGCTGTGTTGGGCTGGGACGGGCTGCGGTGGGATGGGACCGGTTGTATTGGGCTGGGACAAGCTGTGGTGGGCTGTGGTGGGCCGGGAAGGGCTGTGGTGGGTTGCGGTTAGCTGTGGTAAGCTGGAACGGGCTGTGGTGGGCTGGGACAAGCTTTGGTGGATAGGGACTGGCTGTGGTGGGCTGGGACGGGCTGGGACGGCCTGAGACGGGTTGGTACGGGCTGGGACGGGCTGTGGTGGGCTGGGATGGGCTGTGATAAGCTGTAACCAGCTGTGGTGGGCTGTGGTGGTCTGGGACGGGCTGTGGTGGGCTTGTATGGGCTGGTACTTTATATGGTGGGCTGGGACGGGCTGTGGTGGGCTGGGACGAGCTGTGACAAGCTGTGGTGGGCTGGGACGGGCTAGTGGTGGGCTGGGACGGGCTGTGGTGGGCTGGGACGGGCTGTGGTGGGCTGGGACAGGCTGTGGTGGTCTCGGATGGGCTGGGACAGGCTGTGGTGGGCCGTGGTAAGCCATGGTGGGCCGTGGTGGGCCGTGGTGGGCTGGGACGGGCTGTGGTGTGCCATGGTGGGCTGGGACAGGCTGCGGTGGGCTGGAACGGGCTGTGGTGGGCTGGGACGGGCTGCGGTTGGCTGGGACGGGTTGTGGTGGGCTGGGATGGGCTGTGATAAGTTGAAACGGGCTGTGGTGGGCTGTGGTGGACTGGGAAGGGCTGTGTTGGGCCATGGTGGGCCGTGTTGGGCCGGGACGAGCTGTGGTGAGCCGGGACGGTCTGTGGTGGGCTGGGACGGGCTGCGGTGGGCTGGGACGGGCTGCGGTTGGCTGGGACGGGCTGCGGTGGGCTGGGACGGGCTGCGGTGGGCTTGGATGGGCTGTGCCGGGCTGGGACGGGCTGCGGTGGGCTGAGACAAGCTGCGCTGGGCTGGGACGGGCTGGGACGAGCTGTGATGGGCTGGGACGGGCTGTGGTGGGCTGCGGTAGGCTGTGGTGTGCTGTAGTGGTCTGTGGTGGGCTGGGATGGGCTGTCGTGGGCTGTGGGGGTTTGGGACATGCTGTGGTGGGCTGGGAAGGGCTGGGACGAGCTGTGATGGGCTGTGGTGTGTTGTAGTGGCCTGTGGTGGGCTGGGACGGGCTGTGGTGGGCTGGGACAAACTGTGGTGGGCTGTGGTGGGCTGGGATGAGCTGGGACAGGCTGAGACGGGCTGGGAAGGGCTGTGGTGGGCTGTGGTGGGCTGGGACGGGCTGTGGTGGGCCGGGGCGGGCCGTGGTGGGTTGTTATGGGCCGTGGTGGGCTGGGACAAGCTGTGGTGGGCTGTGGTGGACCGTGGTGGGCTGTGATGGGCTGTGGTAAGCTGGGACGGGATGTGGTAAGCTGGGACGGGCTTTCGTGGGCTGGGAAGGGCTGCAGTGGGCTGGGACGGGCTGCGATGGGCTGGTACGGGCTGCGGTGGGCGGGGGACGGGCTGTGGTGGGCTGTGGTGAGCTGAGACGGGCTGGCACGGGCTGTGGTGTGCTGGGACGGGCTGTGGTGTGCTGGGACGGGCTGGGACGGGCTGGGATGGGCTGGGACGGGCTAAGACGGGCTGGGACGAGCTGTGGTGTGCTGGGACGGGCTGTGGTGGGCGGGGACGGGCTGTGGTGGGCGGGGACGGGCTGTGGTGGGCTGGGAAGGCCTGGGACGGGCTGGGACGAGCTGGGACAGGCTGGGACGACCTGGGACGGGCCGTGGTGGGCGGGGGCGGGCTGTGGTGGGCTGGGACGGGCTCTGGTGGTCTGGAACGGGCTGTCGTGGGATGGGAAGGGCTGGAATGGGCTTTGGTGGGTTGGGACCGGGCTGTGGTGGGCTGGGAGGGGCTGTGGTGGGCTTGGACGGGCTGTGGTGTGCTGAAACGGGCTGTGGTGTGCTGGGACGGGCTGGGACGGGCTGGGATGGGCTGGGACAAGCTGTGATGGGCGGAGATGGGCTGTGGTGGACTGGGATGGGCTGTGGTCGACAAGGACGGGCGGGGACGGGCTTTGTTGGGCTGGGACGGGCTGTGGTGGAATGGGACATGCTGGGACAGGCTGTGGTGGGCTGGGACGGGCTGGGACGGGCTGTGGTGGGCTGGGACGGGCTGTGGTGGGCCGTGGTGGGCCGTGGTGGGCCGTTTTGGGCCGGGATGGGAAGGGGTGGGCTGTGGTGGGGCCGTGGTGGGCTGGGACAGGTCCTGGTAGGCTGAGACGGCCCGTGGTGAGCTTTGGTGGGCCGTGGTGGGCTGTGGTGGGCCGTGGTTCGCTGTGGTGGGCCGTGGTGGGCTGGGACGGGCCGTGGTGGGCTGTGGTGCGCCGTGGTGCTCTGGGACAGGCTGTGGTGGGCTGGGACGGGCTGTGGTGGGCTGTGGTGGTCTGGAACAGGCTGGGACGGGCTGTGGTGTGCTGGGACGGGCTGTGGTGGGCTGGAACGGGCTGTGGTGGGCTGGGACGGGCTGTGGTGTGCTGGGACGAGCTGTGGGTGTGCTGGGACGGGCTGTGGTGGGGCTGGGACGGGCTGTGGTGGGCTGGGACGGGCTGTGGTGGGCTGGAACGGGCTGTGGTGGGCTGGGACGGGCTGGGACGAGCTGTGGTGGGCTGGGACGGGCTGGGGTGGGCTGGGACGAGCTGTGGTGGGCTGGGACGAGCTGTGGTGGGCTGGGACGGGCTGTGGTGGGCTGGGACTGGCTGGTACGGGCTGTGGTGTGCTGGGACGGGCTGTAGTGTGCTGGGACGGGCTGTGTTGTGCGGGGACAGGCTGTGGTGTGCTGGGACGGGCTGTGGTGGGCTGGGACGGGCTGTGGTGTACTAGGACGGGCTGTTGTGTGCTGGGACGGGCTGGGACGGTCTGTGGTGGGCTGGGACGGGCTGTGGTGGGCTGGGACCGGCTGTGGTGGGCTGGGACGGGCTGTGGTGGGCTGAGGTGGGCCGTGGTGGGCCGGGACCACCCGTGGTGGGCTGTTTTAGGCGGGGACGGGCCCTGGTGGGCGGGGACGGGCCCTGGTGGGCGGGGGACGGGCTGTGGTGGGTTGTGGTGAGCTGGGAGGGGCTGTGGTGGGGTGTGGTAAACTGGGACGGGCTTTGTTGGGCTGGGACGGTCGGTGGTGGGCTGTGGTGGGCCGGGACGGGCTGTGGTGGGCTGGGACAAGCTGTGGTGGGCTGGGACTGGCTGCGGTGGGCTGTGGTGGGCTTGGACAGGCTGTGGTGGGCTGGGATGGGCTGTGGTGGGCTGTGGTCGTCTGGGACAGGCTGGGACGTGCTGTGGTGGGCTGAGATGTACTGTGGTGGGTTGTGGTGTGCTGTGGTGGGCTGGGACGGTCTGTGGTGGGTTGTGGAGGGCTGTTACAGGCCGTGGTGGGCTGTGGTGGGCTCTGGAAAGATGGGATGGGCTCTGGTAGGCTGGGACGGTCTGTGTTGAGCTGTGGTGGGCTGGGACAGGCTGTGGTGGGCTGGGACAAGCTGTGGTGGGCTCTGGTGGGCTGGGACGGGTTGTGGTGGGCTGTGGTGGGCTGGGAAGGGCTGTGGTGGGCTGTGGTGGTCTGGAACAGGCTGGGACGGGCTGTGGTGTGCTGGGACGGGCTGTGGTGGGCTGGAACGGGCTGTGGTGTGCTGGGACGGGCTGTGGTGCGCTGGGACGGGCTCTGGTGGTCTGGGACGGGCTGGGACGGGCTGTGGTGGGCTGGGACGGGCTGTGGTGGGCTGGGACGGGCTGTGGTGGGCTGGGACGGGCTGTGGTGGGCTGAGGTGGGCCGTGGTGGGCCGGGACCATCCGTGGTGGGCTGTGTTAGGCGGGGGACGGGCCCTGGTGGGCGGGGACGGGCCCTGGTGTGCGGGGACGGGCTGTGGTGGGTTGTGGTGAGCTGGGAGGGGCTGTGGTGGGGTGTGGTAAACTGGGACGGGCTTTGTTGGGCTGGGACGGTCGGTGGTGGGCTGTGGTGGGCCGGGACGGGCTGTGGTGGGCTGGGACAAGCTGTGGTGGGCTGGGACTGGCTGTGGTGGGCTGGGATGGGCTGTGGTGGGCTGTGGTCGTCTGGGACAGGCTGGGACGTGCTGTGGTGGGCTGAGATGTACTGTGGTGGGTTGTGGTGTGCTGTGGTGGGCTGGGACGGTCTGTGGTGGGTTGTGGAGGGCTGTTACAGGCCGTGGTGGGCTGTGGTGGGCTCTGGTAAGATGGGATGGGCTCTGGTAGGCTGGGACGGTCTGTGTTGAGCTGTGGTGGGCTGGGACAGGCTGTGGTGGGCTGGGACAAGCTGTGGTGGGCTCTGGTGGGCTGGGACGGGTTGTGGTGGGCTGTGGTGGGCTGGGAAGGGCTGTGGTGGGCTTGGACAGGCTCTGATGGGCTGTGGTGGGCTGGGAAGGGCTGTGGTGGGCTGCGGTTGGATGGGACGGCCTGGGACAGACTAGGACGAGCTGTGGTGGGCTGGGACGAGCTGTGGTGGGCTGGGACGGGCTGGGGTGGGCTGGGACTGGCTGGTACGGGCTGTGGTGTGCTGGGACGGGCTGTAGTGTGCTGGGACGGGCTGGGACGGGCTGTGTTGTGCGGGGACAGGCTGTGGTGTACTAGGACGGGCTGTTGTGTGCTGGGACGGGCTGGGACGGGCTGTGGTGTGCTGGGACGGTCTGTGGTGGGCTGGGACGAGCTGTGGTGGGCTGGGACGAGCTGTGGTGGGCTGGGACGGGCTGTGGTGTGCTGGGACGGGCTGTGGTGTGCTGGAACGGGCTGGGACGGGTTGGGATGGGCTGGGATGGGCTGGGACGGGCTAAGACGGGCTGGGACCAGCTGTGGTGTGGTGGGACGGGCTGCGGTGGGCTGGGACGGGATGTGGTGGGCTGGGACGGGCTGTGGTGGGCGGGGGACGGTCTGTGGTGGGCTGGGACGGGCTGGGACGGGCTGGGACGGTCTGTGGTGGGCTGGGACGGGGTGTGGTGGAATGGGACGGGCTGGGGACAGGCTGTGGTGGGCTGGGACGGGTTGCGGTGGGCTGGGACGGGCTGGGAAGGGCTGTGGTGGGCTGGGACTGGCTGTGGTGGGCTGGGACTGGCTGTGGTGGGCTGGGACTGGCTGGGACGGGCTGTGGTGAACCGTGGTGGGCCGTTTTGGGCCGGGATGGGAAGGGGTGGGCTGTAGTGGGTCGTGGTGGGCTGGAACAGGTCATGGTGGGCTGAGACGGCCCGTGGTGAGCTGTGGTGAGCCGTGGTGAGCTGGGACGGGCCGTGGTGGTCTGGGACAGGCTGTGGTGGGCTGTGGTGGGTTCTGGTGAGCTTCAGCCGGGCTGTGGTGGGCTGGAACGGGCTGGGACAGGCTCTGGTTGTCTGGAACAGGGTGGGACGGGCTGGGACGGGCTGTGGTGGGCTGGGACGGTCTGGGACGGGCTGTGGTTTGCTGGGACGGGCTGTGGAGGGCTGTGGTGGGCTGTGGTGGACTGTGGTTGGCTGGTACGGGCTGTGGTGTGCTGGGACGGGCAGTGGTGGGCTGGGACGGGCTGTGGAGGGCTGTAGTGGGCTGGGACAGTCTGTGGTGGACTGGGACGGGCTGTGGTGGGCTGTGGTGGGCTGGGACGGGCTGTGGCGGGTCGTAGTGGGCTGTGGTGGGCGTGGTGGTCCGTGGTAGGCCGTGGCAGGCCAGGGTAGGCCGTGGTGGGCTGGGACGGGCCTTGGCAGGCTGCGGTGGGCTGTAGTGGGCTGGGACGGGCTGTGGTGTGCTGGGACGGGCTGGGACATGCTGTGGTGGGCTGGGACTGGCTGTGGTGGGCTGAGACTGGCTGTGGTGGGCTGGGACTGGCTGTGGTGTGCTGGGACTGGCTGTGGTGAGCTGGGACGGGTTGGCACGAGCTGGGACGGGCTGGGACGGGCTGTGGTGGGCTGGGACGGGCTGTGGTGGGCTGGGACGGGCTGTGGTGTTCTGGGACGGGCTGGGACGGGCTGGGACGGGCTGGGACGGGCTGTGGTGGGCTGGAACGGGCTGTGGTGGGCTGGGACGGGCTGTGGTGGGCTGGGACGGGCTGTCGTGGGCTGGGACGGGCTGGGACGGGCTGTGGTGGTCCGGGACGGGCTGTGGTGGGCTTGGAAGGGCTCTGGTGGGCTGTGGTGGGCTGGGACGGGCTGTGGTGGGCCGTGGTGGGCCGGGACGGGCCGTGGTGGGTGGGGACAGGCCGTGGTGTGCCGTTCTGGGCCGTGGTGGGCCGTGATGTGCTGGAACGGGCTCTGGTGGGCCGGGACGGGCTGTGGTTGGCCGGGACAAGCTGTGGTGGGTCGGGACCGGCTGTGGTGTGCTGTGGTGGGTTCTGGTGAGCTGAGACGGGCTGCGGTGGGCCAGGACGGGCTGTGGTGGGTTGTGGTGAGCTGGGAAGGGCTGTGGTGGGGTGTGGTAAACTGGGACGGGCTTTGGTGGGCTGGGACGGGCTGGGAAGGGCTGGGACGGGTTGGGAGGGCTGGGACGGGCTGTGGTGGGCTGGGCTGGGCTCTGGTGGGCTGGGACGGGCTCTGGTGGGCCAGGACGTGCTGTGGTAGGCTGTGGTGGGCTGGGATGGTCTGTGGTGGGCTGGGACGGGCTGTGGTGGGCTGGGACGGGCTGTGGTGGGCTGGGACGGGCTGTGGTGGGCTGGGACGGGCTGTGGTGGGCTGAGGTGGGCCGTGGTGGGCCGGGACCACCCGTGGTGGGCTGTGTTAGGCGGGGACGGGCCCTGGTGGGCGGGGACGGGCTGTGGTGGGTTGTGGTGAGCTGGGAGGGGCTGTGGTGGGGTGTGGTAAACTGGGACGAACTTTGTTGGGCTGGGACGGTCGGTGGTGGGCTGTGGTGGGCCGGGACGGGCTGTGGTGGGCTGGGACAAGCTGTGGTGGGCTGGGACTGGCTGCGGTGGGCTGTGGTGGGCTTGGACAGGCTGTGGTGGGCTGGGATGGGCTGTGGTGGGCTGTGGTCGTCTGGGACAGGCTGGGACGTGCTGTGGTGGGCTGAGATGTACTGTGGTGGGTTGTGGTGTGCTGTGGTGGGCTGGGACGGTCTGTGGTGGGTTGTGGAGGGCTGTTACAGGCCGTGGTGGGCTGTGGTGGGCTCTGGTAAGATGGGATGGGCTCTGGTAGGCTGGGACGGTCTGTGTTGAGCTGTGGTGGGCTGGGACAGGCTGTGGTGGGCTGGGACAAGCTGTGGTGGGCTCTGGTGGGCTGGGACGGGTTGTGGTGGGCTGTGGTGGGCTGGGAAGGGCTGTGGTGGGCTTGGACAGGCTGTGGTGGGCTGGGACGGGCTGTGGTGGGCTGTGGTGGTCTGGAACAGGCTGGGACGGGCTGTGGTGTGCTGGGACGGGCTGTGGTGGGCTGGAACGGGCTGTGGTGTGCTGGGACGGGCTGTAGTGTGCTGGGACGGGCTGTGTTGTGCGGGGACAGGCTGTGGTGTGCTGGGACGGGCTGTGGTGGGCTGGGACGGGCTGTGGTGTACTAGGACGGGCTGTTGTGTGCTGGGACGGGCTGGGACGGGCTGTGGTGGGCTGGGACGGGCTGTGGTGGGCTGGGACGGGCTGTGGTGGGCTGGGACGGGCTGTGGTGGGCTGAGGTGGGCCGTGGTGGGACGGGACCACCCGTGGTGGGCTGTGCTAGTCGGGGACGGGCCCTGGTGGGCGGGGACGGGCCCTGGTGGGCGGGGACGGGCTGTGGTGGGTTGTGGTGAGCTGGGAGGGGCTGTGGTGGGGTGTGGTAAACTGGGACGGGCTGTGTTGGGCTGGGACGGTCGGTGGTGGGCTGTGGTGGGCCGGGACGGGCTGTGGTGGGCTGGGACAAGCTGTGGTGGGCTGGGACTGGCTGCGGTGGGCTGTGGTGGGCTTGGACAGGCTGTGGTGGGCTGGGATGGGCTGTGGTGGGCTGTGGTCGTCTGGGACAGGCTGGGACGTGCTGTGGTGGGCTGAGATGTACTGTGGTGGGTTGTGGTGTGCTGTGGTGGGCTGGGACGGTCTGTGGTGGGTTGTGGAGGGCTGTTACAGGCCGTGGTGGGCTGTGGTGGGCTCTGGTAAGATGGGATGGGCTCTGGTAGGCTGGGACGGTCTGTGTTGAGCTGTGGTGGGCTGGGACAGGCTGTGGTGGGCTGGGACAAGCTGTGGTGGGCTCTGGTGGGCTGGGACGGGTTGTGGTGGGCTGTGGTGGGCTGGGAAGGGCTGTGGTGGGCTTGGACAGGCTCTGATGGGCTGTGGTGGGCTGGGAAGGGCTGTGGTGGGCTGCGGTTGGATGGGACGGCCTGGGACAGACTAGGACGAGCTGTGGTGGGCTGGGACGAGCTGTGGTGGGCTGGGACGGGCTGTGGTGGGCTGGGACTGGCTGGTACGGGCTGTGGTGTGCTGGGACGGGCTGTAGTGTGCTGGGACGGGCTGTGTTGTGCGGGGACAGGCTGTGGTGTACTAGGACGGGCTGTTGTGTGCTGGGACGGGCTGTGGTGTGCTGGGACGGTCTGTGGTGGGCTGGGACGAGCTGTGGTGGGCTGGGACGAGCTGTGGTGGGCTGGGACGGGCTGTGGTGTGCTGGGACGGGCTGTGGTGTGCTGGAACGGGCTGGGACGGGTTGGGACGGGCTGGGATGGGCTGGGACGGGCTAAGACGGGCTGGGACCAGCTGTGGTGTGGTGGGACGGGCTGCGGTGGGCAGGGACGGGATGTGGTGGGCTGGGACGGGCTGTGGTGGGCGGGGACGGTCTGTGGTGGGCTGGGACGGGCTGGGACGGGCTGGGACGGTCTGTGGTGGGCTGGGACGGGGGTGTGGTGGAATGGGACGGGCTGGGACAGGCTGTGGTGGGCTGGGACGGGTTGCGGTGGGCTGGGACGGGCTGGGAAGGGCTGTGGTGGGCTGGGACTGGCTGTGGTGGGCTGGGACTGGCTGTGGTGGGCTGGGACTGGCTGGGACGGGCCGTGGTGAACCGTGGTGGGCCGTTTTGGGCCGGGATGGGAAGGGGTGGTCTGTGGTGGGTCGTGGTGGGCTGGGACAGGTCATGGTGGGCTGAGACGGCCCGTGGTGAGCTGTGGTGAGCCGTGGTGAGCTGGGACGGGCCGTGGTGGTCTGGGACAGGCTGTGGTGGGCTGTGGTGGGTTCTGGTGAGCTTCAGCCGGGCTGTGGTGGGCTGGAACGGGCTGGGACGGGCTGGGACGGGCTGTGGTGGGCTGGGACGGTCTGGGACGGGCTGTGGTTTCCTGGGACGGGCTGTGGAGGGCTGTGGTGGGCTGTGGTGGACTGTGGTTGGCTGGTACGGGCTGTGGTGTGCTGGGACGGGCAGTGGTGGGCTGGGACGGGCTGTGGAGGGCTGTAGTGGGCTGGGACAGTCTGTGGTGGACTGGGACGGGCTGTGGTGGGCTGTGGTGGGCTGGGACGGGCTGTGGCGGGTCGTAGTGGGCTGTGGTGGGCGTGGTGGTCCGTGGTAGGCCGTGGCAGGCCAGGGTAGGCCGTGGTGGGCTGGGACGGGCCTTGGCAGGCTGCGGTGGGCTGTAGTGGGCTGGGACGGGCTGTGGTGTGCTGGGACGGGCTGGGACGGGCTGTGGTGGGCTGGGACTGGCTGTGGTGGGCTGAGACTGGCTGTGGTGGGCTGGGACTGGCTGTGGTGTGCTGGGACTGGCTGTGGTGAGCTGGGACGGGTTGGCACAAGCTGGGACGGGCTGGGACGGGCTGTGGTGGGCTGGGACGGGCTGTGGTGGGCTGGGACGGGCTGGGACGGGCTGGGACGGGCTGGGACGGGCTGTGGTGGGCTGGGACGGGCTGTGGTGGGCTGGAACGGGCTGTGGTGGGCTGGGACGGGCTGTGGTGGGCTGGGACGGGCTGTCGTGGGCTGGGACGGGCTGAGACGGGCTGTGGTGGTCCGGGACGGGCTGTGGTGGGCTTGGAAGGGCTCTGGTGGGCTGTGGTGGGCTGGGACGGGCTGTGGTGGGCCGTGGTGGGCCGGGACGGGCCGTGGTGGGTGGGGACAGGCCGTGGTGGGCCGTTCTGGGCCGTGGTGGGCCGTGATGTGCTGGAACGGGCTGTGGTGGGCCGGGACGGGCTGTGGTTGGCCGGGACGAGCTGTGGTGGGTCGGGACCGGCTGTGGTGTGCTGTGGTGGGTTCTGGTGAGCTGAGACGGGCTGCGGTGGGCCAGGACGGGCGGTGGTGGGGTTGTGGTGAGCTGGGAAGGGCTGTGGTGGGGTGTGGTAAACTGGGACGGGCTTTGGTGGGCTGGGACGGGCTGGGAAGGGCTGGGACGGGTTGGGAGGGCTGGGACGGGCTGTGGTGGGCTGGGCTGGGCTCTGGTGGGCTGGGACGGGCTCTGGTGGGCCAGGACGTGCTGTGGTAGGCTGTGGTGGGCTGGGATGGTCTGTGGTGGGCTGGGACGGGCTGTGGTGGGCTGGGACGGGCTGTGGTGGGCTGGGACGGGCTGTGGTGGGCTGGAACGGGCTGTGGTAGGCTGAGGTGGGCCGTGGTGGGCCGGGACCACCCGTGGTGGGCTGTGTTAGGCGGGGGACGGGCCCTGGTGGGCGGGGACGGGCACTGGTGGGTTGTGGTGAGCTGGGAGGGGCTGTGGTGGGGTGTGGTAAACTGGGACGGGCTTTGTTGGGCTGGGACGGTCGGTGGTGGGCTGTGGTGGGCCGGGACGGGCTGTGGTGGGCTGGGACAAGCTGTGGTGGGCTGGGACTGGCTGCGGTGGGCTGTGGTGGGCTTGGACAGGCTGTGGTGGGCTGGGATGGGCTGTGGTGGGCTGTGGTCGTCTGGGACAGGCTGGGACGTGCTGTGGTGGGCTGAGATGTACTGTGGTGGGTTGTGGTGTGCTGTGGTGGGCTGGGACGGTCTGTGGTGGGTTGTGGAGGGCTGTTACAGGCCGTGGTGGGCTGTGGTGGGCTCTGGAAAGATGGGATGGGCTCTGGTAGGCTGGGACGGTCTGTGTTGAGCTGTGGTGGGCTGGGACAGGCTGTGGTGGGCTGGGACAAGCTGTGGTGGGCTCTGGTGGGCTGGGACGGGTTGTGGTGGGCTGTGGTGGGCTGGGAAGGGCTGTGGTGGGCTTGGACAGGCTCTGATGGGCTGTGGTGGGCTGGGAAGGGCTGTGGTGGACTGTGGTTGGATGGGACGGCCTGGGACAGACTAGGACGGGCTGTGGTGGGGTAGGATGGGCTGTGGTGGGCTTCGACGGGCTGGGGTGGGCCGGGACGGGCCGTGGTGGGCTGTAGTGCACCGTGTTTAGCTGGGACGGGCCGTGGTGAACCGTGGTGTGCTGTGGTGGGCCATGGCGGGCCGTGGTTGGCCGTGGTGGGCCGGGACGGGCCATGGTTAGCCGTGGTGGGCTGAAACAGGCTGGGACGGTCTGCGGTGGGCTGGGACGGGCTGTGGTGGGCTGGGACGGGCTGTGGTGGGCTGGGACGGGCTGCGGTGGGCCGGGACGGGCTGTGGTGGGCTGGGACAAGCTGTGGTGGGCTGGGACTGGCTGCGGTGGGCTGTGGTGGGCTTGGACAGGCTGTGGTGGGCTGGGATGGGCTGTGGTGGGCTGTGGTCGTCTGGGACAGGCTGGGACGTGCTGTGGTGGGCTGAGATGTACTGTGGTGGGTTGTGGTGTGCTGTGGTGGGCTGGGACGGTCTGTGGTGGGTTGTGGAGGGCTGTTACAGGCCGTGGTGGGCTGTGGTGGGCTCTGGTAAGATGGGATGGGCTCTGGTAGGCTGGGACGGTCTGTGTTGAGCTGTGGTGGGCTGGGACAGGCTGTGGTGGGCTGGGACAAGCTGTGGTGGGCTCTGGTGGGCTGGGACGGGTTGTGGTGGGCTGTGGTGGGCTGGGAAGGGCTGTGGTGGGCTTGGACAGGCTGTGGTGGGCTGGGACGGGCTGTGGTGGGCTGTGGTGGTCTGGAACAGGCTGGGACGGGCTGTGGTGTGCTGGGACGGGCTGTGGTGGGCTGGAACGGGCTGTGGTGGGCTGGGACGGGCTGTGGTGTGCTGGGACGAGCTGTGGTGTGCTGGGACGGGCTGTGGTGTGCTGGGACGGGCTGTGGTGGGCTGGGACGGGCTGTGGTGGGCTGGGACGGGCTGTGGTGTGCTGGGACGGGCTGGGACGAGCTGTGGTGGGCTGGGACGGGCTGTGGTGGGCTGGGACGAGCTGTGGTGGGCTGGGACGAGCTGTGGTGGGCTTGGACGGGCTGTGGTGGGCTGGGACTGGCTGGTACGGGCTGTGGTGTGCTGGGACGGGCTGTAGTGTGCTGGGACGGGCTGTGTTGTGCGGGGACAGGCTGTGGTGGGCTGGGACGGGCTGTGGTGGGCTGGGACGGGCTGTGGTGTACTAGGACGGGCTGTTGTGTGCTGGGACGGGCTGGGACGGTCTGTGGTGGGCTGGGACGGGCTGTGGTGGGCTGGGACGGGCTGTGGTGGGCTGTTACGGGCTGTGGTGGGCTGGAACGGGCTGTGGTGGGCTGAGGTGGGCCGTGGTGGGCCGGGACCACCCGTGGTGGGCTGTGTTAGGCGGGGACGGGCACTGGTGGGCGGGGACGGGCCCTGGTGGGCGGGGACGGGCTGTGGTGGGTTGTGGTGAGCTGGGAGGGGCTGTGGTGGGGTGTGGTAAACTGGGACGGGCTTTGTTGGGCTGGGACGGTCGGTGGTGGGCTGTGGTGGGCCGGGACGGGCTGTGGTGGGCTGGGACAAGCTGTGGTGGGCTGTGGTGGACCGTGGTGGGCTGTGATGGGCTGTGGTAAGCTGGGACGGGATGTGGTAAGCTGGGACGGGCTTTCGTGGGCTGGGAAGGGCTGCAGTGGGCTGGGACGGGCTGCGATGGGCTGGTACGGGCTGCGGTGGGCGGGGACGGGCTGTGGTGGGCTGTGGTGAGCTGAGACGGGCTGGCACGGGCTGTGGTGTGCTGGGACGGGCTGTGGTGTGCTGGGACGGGCTGGGACGGGCTGGGATGGGCTGGGACGGGCTAAGACGGGCTGGGACGAGCTGTGGTGTGCTGGGACGGGCTGTGGTGGGCGGGGACGGGCTGTGGTGGGCGGGGACGGGCTGTGGTGGGCTGGGAAGGCCTGGGACGGGCTGGGACGAGCTGGGACAGGCTGGGACGACCTGGGACGGGCCGTGGTGGGCGGGGGCGGGCTGTGGTGGGCTGGGACGGGCTCTGGTGGTCTGGAACGGGCTGTCGTGGGCTGGGAAGGGCTGGAATGGGCTTTGGTGCGTTGGGACCGGGCTGTGGTGGGCTGGGAGGGGCTGTGGTGGGCTTGGACGGGCTGTGGTGGGCTGAAACGGGCTGTGGTGTGCTGGGAGGGGCTGGGACGGGCTGGGATGGGCTGGGACAAGCTGTGATGGGCGGAGATGGGCTGTGGTGGACTGGGATGGGCTGTGGTCGACAAGGACGGGCGGGGACGGGCTGTGTTGGGCTGGGACGGGCTGTGGTGGAATGGGACATGCTGGGACAGGCTGTGGTGGGCTGGGACGGGCTGGGACGGGCTGTGGTGGGCTGGGACGGGCTGTGGTGGGCCGTGGTGGGTTGTGGTGGGCCGTTTTGGGCCGGGATGGGAAGGGGTGGGCTGTGGTGGGCCGTGGTGGGCTGGGACAGGTCCTGGTGGGCTGAGACGGCCCGTGGTGAGCTTTGGTGGGCCGTGGTGGGCTGTGGTGGGCCGTGGTTCGCTGTGGTGGGCCGTGGTGGGCTGGGACGGGCCGTGGTGGGCTGTGGTGCGCCGTGGTGCTCTGGGACAGGCTGTGGTGGGCTAGGACGGGCTGTGGTGGGCTGTGGTGGTCTGGAACAGGCTGGGACGGGCTGTGGTGTGCTGCGACGGGCTGTGGTGGGCTGGAACGGGCTGTGGTGGGCTGGGACAGGCTGTGGTGTGCTGGGACGAGCTGTGGTGTGCTGGGACGGGCTGTGGTGGGCTGGGACGGGCTGTGGTGTGCTGGGACGGGCTGTGGTGTGCTGGGACGGGCTGGGACGAGCTGTGGTGGGCTGGGACGGGCTGTGGTGGGCTGGGACGAGCTGTGGTGGGCTGGGACGAGCTGTGGTGGGCTGGGACGGGCTGTGGTGGGCTGGGACTGGCTGGTACGGGCTGTGGTGTGCTGGGACGGGCTGTAGTGTGCTGGGACGGGCTGCCTTGTGCGGGGACAGGCTGTGGTGTGCTGGGACGGGCTGTGGTGGGCTTGGACAGGCTCTGATGGGCTGTGGTGGGCTGGGAAGGGCTGTGGTGGACTGTGGTTGGATGGGACGGCCTGGGACAGACTAGGACGGGCTGTGGTGGGGTGGGATGGGCTGTGGTGGGCTTCGACGGGCTGGGGTGGGCCGGGACGGGCCGTGGTGGGCTGTAGTGCACCGTGTTTAGCTGGGACGGGCCGTGGTGAACCGTGGTGTGCTGTGGTTGGCCATGGCGGGCCGTGGTTGGCCGTGGTGGGCCGGGACGGGCCATGGTTAGCCGTGGTGGGCTGAAACAGGCTGGGACGGTCTGCGGTGGGCTGGGACGGGCTGTGGTGGGCTGGGACGGGCTGTGGTGGGCTGGGACGGGCTGCGGTGGGCCGGGACGGGCTGTGGTGGGCTGGGACAAGCTGTGGTGGGCTGGGACTGGCTGCGGTGGGCTGTGGTGGGCTTGGACAGGCTGTGGTGGGCTGGGATGGGCTGTGGTGGGCTGTGGTCGTCTGGGACAGGCTGGGACGTGCTGTGGTGGGCTGAGATGTACTGTGGTGGGTTGTGGTGTGCTGTGGTGGGCTGGGACGGTCTGTGGTGGGTTGTGGAGGGCTGTTACAGGCCGTGGTGGGCTGTGGTGGGCTCTGGTAAGATGGGATGGGCTCTGGTAGGCTGGGACGGTCTGTGTTGAGCTGTGGTGGGCTGGGACAGGCTGTGGTGGGCTGGGACAAGCTGTGGTGGGCTCTGGTGGGCTGGGACGGGTTGTGGTGGGCTGTGGTGGGCTGGGAAGGGCTGTGGTGGGCTTGGACAGGCTGTGGTGGGCTGGGACGGGCTGTGGTGGGCTGTGGTGGTCTGGAACAGGCTGGGACGGGCTGTGGTGTGCTGGGACGGGCTGTGGTGGGCTGGAACGGGCTGTGGTGGGCTGGGACGGGCTGTGGTGTACTGGGACGAGCTGTGGTGTGCTGGGACGGGCTGTGGTGGGCTGGGACGGGCTGTGGTGGGCTGGGACGGGCTGTGGTGGGCTGGGACGGGCTGTGGTGTGCTGGGACGGGCTGGGACGAGCTGTGGTGGGCTGGGACGGGCTGTGGTGGGCTGGGACGAGCTGTGGTGGGCGGGGGACGGGCTGTGGTGGGCTGGGAAGGCCTGGGACGGGCTGGGACGAGCTGGGACAGGCTGGGACGACCTGGGACGGGCTGTGGTGGGCGGGGGCGGGCTGTGGTGGGCTGGGACGGGCTCTGGTGGTCTGGAACGGGCTGTCGTGGGCTGGGAAGGGCTGGAATGGGCTTTGGTGGGTTGGGACCGGGCTGTGGTGGGCTGGGAGGGGCTGTGGTGGGCTTGGACGGGCTGTGGTGGGCTGAAACGGGCTGTGGTGTGCTGGGAGGGGCTGGGACGGGCTGGGATGGGCTGGGACAAGCTGTGATGGGCGGAGATGGGCTGTGGTGGACTGGGATGGGCTGTGGTCGACAAGGACGGGCGGGGACGGGCTGTGTTGGGCTGGGACGGGCTGTGGTGGAATGGGACATGCTGGGACAGGCTGTGGTGGGCTGGGACGGGCTGGGACGGGCTGTGGTGGGCTGGGACGGGCTGTGGTGGGCCGTGGTGGGCCGTGGTGGGCCGTTTTGGGCCAGGATGGGAAGGGGTGGGCTGTGGTGGGCCGTGGTGGGCTGGGACAGGTCCTGGTGGGCTGAGACGGCCCGTGGTGAGCTTTGGTGGGCCGTGGTGGGCTGTGGTGGGCCGTGGTTCGCTGTGGTGGGCCGTGGTGGGCTGGGACGGGCCGTGGTGGGCTGTGGTGCGCCGTGGTGCTCTGGGACAGGCTGTGGTGGGCTAGGACGGGCTGTGGTGGGCTGGGACGGGCTGTGGTGGGCTGTGGTGGTCTGGAACAGGCTGGGACGGGCTGTGGTGTGCTGCGACGGGCTGTGGTGTGCTGGAACGGGCTGTGGTGGGCTGGGACGGGCTGTGGTGTGCTGGGACGAGCTGTGGTGTGCTGGGACGGGCTGTGGTGGTCTGGGACGGGCTGTGGTGGGCTGGGACGGGCTGTGGTGTGCTGGGACGGGCTGGGACGAGCTGTGGTGGGCTGGGACGGGCTGTGGTGGGCTGGGACGAGCTGTGGTGGGCTGGGACGAGCTGTGGTGGGCTGGGACGGGCTGTGGTGGGCTGGGACTGGCTGGTACGGGCTGTGGTGTGCTGGGACGGGCTGTAGTGTGCTGGGACGGGCTGTCTTGTGCGGGGACAGGCTCTGGTGTGCTGGGACGGGCTGTGGTGGGCTTGGACAGGCTCTGATGGGCTGTGGTGGGCTGGGAAGGGCTGTGGTGGACTGTGGTTGGATGGGACGGCCTGTGACAGACTAGGACGGGCTGTGGTGGGGTGGGATGGGCTGTGGTGGGCTGGGAAGGCCTGGGACGGGCTGGGACGAGCTGGGACAGGCTGGGACGACCTGGGACGGGCCGTGGTGGGCGGGGGCGGGCTGTGGTGGGCTGGGACGGGCTCTGGTGGTCTGGAACGGGCTGTCGTGGGCTGGGAAGGGCTGGAATGGGCTTTGGTGGGTTGGGACCGGGCTGTGGTGGGCTGGGAGGGGCTGTGGTGGGCTTGGACGGGCTGTGGTGGGCTGAAACGGGCTGTGGTGTGCTGGGATGGGCTGGGACGGGCTGGGATGGGCTGGGACAAGCTGTGATGGGCGGAGATGGGCTGTGGTGGACTGGGATGGGCTGTGGTCGACAAGGACGGGCGGGGACGGGCTGTGTTGGGCTGGGACGGGCTGTGGTGGAATGGGACATGCTGGGACAGGCTGTGGTGGGCTGGGACGGGCTGGGACGGGCTGTGGTGGGCTGGGACGGGCTGTGGTGGGCCGTGGTGGGCCGTGGTGGGCCGTTTTGGGCCGGGATGGGAAGGGGTGGGCTGTGGTGGGCCGTGGTGGGCTGGGACAGGTCCTGGTGGGCTGAGACGGCCCGTGGTGAGCTGTGGTGGGCCGTGGTTCGCTGTGGTGGGCCGTGGTGGGCTGGGACGGGCCGTGGTGGGCTGTGGTGCGCCGTGGTGCTCTGGGACAGGCTGTGGTGGGCTAGGACGGGCTGTGGTGGGCTGGGACGGGCTGTGGTGGGCTGTGGTGGTCTGGAACAGGCTGGGACGGGCTGTGGTGTGCTGTGGTGGGCTTGGACAGGCTGTGGTGGGCTGGGATGGGCTGCGGTGGGCTGTGGTGGGCTTGGACAGGCTGTGGTGGGCTGGGATGGGCTGTGGTGGGCTGTGGTCGTCTGGGACAGGCTGGGACGTGCTGTGGTGGGCTGAGATGTACTGTGGTGGGTTGTGGTGTTCTGTGGTGGGCTGGGACGGTCTGTGGTGGGTTGTGGAGGGCTGTTACAGGCCGTGGTGGGCTGTGGTGGGCTCTGGTAAGATGGGATGGGCTCTGGTAGGCTGGGACGGTCTGTGTTGAGCTGTGGTGGGCTGGGACAGGCTGTGGTGGGCTGGGACAAGCTGTGGTGGGCTCTGGTGGGCTGGGACGGGTTGTGGTGGGCTGTGGTGGGCTGGGAAGGGCTGTGGTGGGCTTGGACAGGCTGTGGTGGGCTGGGACGGGCTGTGGTGGGCTGTGGTGGTCTGGAACAGGCTGGGACGGGCTGTGGTGTGCTGGGACGGGCTGTGGTGGGCTGGAACGGGCTGTGGTGGGCTGGGACGGGCTGTGGTGTGCTGGGACGAGCTGTGGTGTGCTGGGACGGGCTGTGGTGTGCTGGGACGGGCTGTGGTGGGCTGGGACGGGCTGTGGTGGGCTGGGACGGGCTGTGGTGTGCTGGGACGGGCTGGGACGAGCTGTGGTGGGCTGGGACGGGCTGTGGTGGGCTGGGACGAGCTGTGGTGGGCGGGGACGGGCTGTGGTGGGCTGGGAAGGCCTGGGACGGGCTGGGACGAGCTGGGACAGGCTGGGACGACCTGGGACGGGCCGTGGTGGGCGGGGGGCGGGCTGTGGTGGGCTGGGACGGGCTCTGGTGGTCTGGAACGGGCTGTCGTGGGCTGGGAAGGGCTGGAATGGGCTTTGGTGGGTTGGGACCGGGCTGTGGTGGGCTGGGAGGGGCTGTGGTGGGCTTGGACGGGCTGTGGTGTGCTGAAACGGGCTGTGGTGTGCTGGGATGGGCTGGGACGGGCTGGGATGGGCTGGGACAAGCTGTGATGGGCGGAGATGGGCTGTGGTGGACTGGGATGGGCTGTGGTCGACAAGGACGGGCGGGGACGGGCTGTGTTGGGCTGGGACGGGCTGTGGTGGAATGGGACATGCTGGGACAGGCTGTGGTGGGCTGGGACGGGCTGGGACGGGCTGTGGTGGGCTGGGACGGGCTGTGGTGGGCCGTGGTGGGCCGTGGTGGGCCGTTTTGGGCCGGGATGGGAAGGGGTGGGCTGTGGTGGGCCGTGGTGGGCTGGGACAGGTCCTGGTGGGCTGAGACGGCCCGTGGTGAGCTTTGGTGGGCCGTGGTGGGCTGTGGTGGGCCGTGGTTCGCTGTGGTGGGCCGTGGTGGGCTGGGACGGGCCGTGGTGGGCTGTGGTGCGCCGTGGTGCTCTGGGACAGGCTGTGGTGGGCTAGGACGGGCTGTGGTGGGCTGGGACGGGCTGTGGTGGGCTGTGGTGGTCTGGAACAGGCTGGGACGGGCTGTGGTGTGCTGCGACGGGCTGTGGTGGGCTGGAACGGGCTGTGGTGGGCTGGGACGGGCTGTGGTGTGCTGGGACGAGCTGTGGTGTGCTGGGACGGGCTGTGGTGGGCTGAGACGGGCTGTGGTGGGCTGGGACGGGCTGTGGTGTGCTGGGACGGGCTGGGACGAGCTGTGGTGGGCTGGGACGGGCTGTGGTGGGCTGGGACGAGCTGTGGTGGGCTGGGACGAGCTGTGGTGGGCTGGGACGGGCTGTGGTGGGCTGGGACTGGCTGGTACGGGCTGTGGTGTGCTGGGACGGGCTGTAGTGTGCTGGGACGGGCTGTCTTGTGCGGGGACAGGCTGTGGTGTGCTGGGACGGGCTGTGGTGGGCTTGGACAGGCTCTGATGGGCTGTGGTGGGCTGGGAAGGGCTGTGGTGGACTGTGGTTGGATGGGACGGCCTGGGACAGACTAGGACGGGCTGTGGTGGGGTGGGATGGGCTGTGGTGGGCTGGGAAGGCCTGGGACGGGCTGGGACGAGCTGGGACAGGCTGGGACGACCTGGGACGGGCCGTGGTGGGCGGGGGCGGGCTGTGGTGGGCTGGGACGGGCTGTGGTGGTCTGGAACGGGCTGTCGTGGGCTGGGAAGGGCTGGAATGGGCTTTGGTGGGTTGGGACCGGGCTGTGGTGGGCTGGGAGGGGCTGTGGTGGGCTTGGACGGGCTGTGGTGGGCTGAAACGGGCTGTGGTGTGCTGGGATGGGCTGGGACGGGCTGGGATGGGCTGGGACAAGCTGTGATGGGCGGAGATGGGCTGTGGTGGACTGGGATGGGCTGTGGTCGACAAGGACGGGCGGGGACGGGCTGTGTTGGGCTGGGACGGGCTGTGGTGGAATGGGACATGCTGGGACAGGCTGTGGTGGGCTGGGACGGGCTGGGACGGGCTGTGGTGGGCTGGGACGGGCTGTGGTGGGCCGTGGTGGGCCGTGGTGGGCCGTTTTGGGCCGGGATGGGAAGGGGTGGGCTGTGGTGGGCCGTGGTGGGCTGGGACAGGTCCTGGTGGGCTGAGACGGCCCGTGGTGAGCTGTGGTGGGCCGTGGTTCGCTGTGGTGGGCCGTGGTGGGCTGGGACGGGCCGTGGTGGGCTGTGGTGCGCCGTGGTGCTCTGGGACAGGCTGTGGTGGGCTAGGACGGGCTGTGGTGGGCTGGGACGGGCTGTGGTGGGCTGTGGTGGTCTGGAACAGGCTGGGACGGGCTGTGGTGTGCTGCGACGGGCTGTGGTGGGCTGGAACGGGCTGTGGTGGGCTGGGACGGGCTGTGGTGGGCTGGGACGGGCTGTGGTGGGCTGGGACGGGCTGTGGTGGGCTGGGACGGGCTGTGGTGTGCTGGGACGGGCTGGGACGAGCTGTGGTGGGCTGGGACGGGCTGTGGTGGGCTGGGACGAGCTGTGGTGGGCTGGGACGAGCTGTGGTGGGCTGGGACGGGCTGTGGTGGGCTGGGACTGGCTGGTACGGGCTGTGGTGTGCTGGGACAAGCTGTAGTGTGCTGGGACGGGCTGTCTTGTGCGGGGACAGGCTGTGGTGTGCTGGGACGGGCTGTGGTGGGCTTGGACAGGCTCTGATGGGCTGTGGTGGGCTGGGAAGGGCTGTGGTGGACTGTGGTTGGATGGGACGGCCTGGGACAGACTAGGACGGGCTGTGGTGGGGTGGGATGGGCTGTGGTGGGCTTCGACGGGCTGGGGTGGGCCGGGACGGGCCGTGGTGGGCTGTAGTGCACCGTGTTTAGCTGGGACGGGCCGTGGTGAACCGTGGTGTGCTGTGGTGGGCCATGGCGGGCCGTGGTTGGCCGTGGTGGGCCGGGACGGGCCATGGTTAGCCGTGGTGGGCTGAAACAGGCTGGGACGGTCTGCGGTGGGCTGGGACGGGCTTTGGTGGGCTGGGACGGGCTGTGGTGGGCTGGGACGGGCTGCGGTGGGCCGGGACGGTCTGTGGTGGGCTGGGACAAGCTGTGGTGGGCTGGGACGGGCTGCGGTGGGCTGTGGTGGGCTTGGACAGGCTGTGGTGGGCTGGGATGGGCTGTGGTGGGCTGTGGTCGTCTGGGACAGGCTGGGACGTGCTGTGGTGGGCTGAGATGTACTGTGGTGGGTTGTGGTGTGCTGTGGTGGGCTGGGACGGTCTGTGGTGGGTTGTGGAGGGCTGTTACAGGCCGTGGTGGGCTGTGGTGGGCTCTGGTAAGATGGGATGGGCTCTGGTAGGCTGGGACGGTCTGTGTTGAGCTGTGGTGGGCTGGGACAGGCTGTGGTGGGCTGGGACAAGCTGTGGTGGGCTCTGGTGGGCTGGGACGGGTTGTGGTGGGCTGTGGTGGGCTGGGAAGGGCTGTGGTGGGCTTGGACAGGCTGTGGTGGGCTGGGACGGGCTGTGGTGGGCTGTGGTGGTCTGGAACAGGCTGGGACGGGCTGTGGTGTGCTGGGACGGGCTGTGGTGGGCTGGAACGGGCTGTGGTGGGCTGGGACGGGCTGTGGTGTGCTGGGACGAGCTGTGGTGTGCTGGGACGGGCTGTGGTGGGCTGGGACGGGCTGTGGTGGGCTGGGACGGGCTGTGGTGTGCTGGGACGGGCTGGGACGAGCTGTGGTGGGCTGGGACGGGCTGTGGTGGGCTGGGACGAGCTGTGGTGGGCTGGGACGGGCTGTGGTGGGCTGGGACTGGCTGGTACGGGCTGTGGTGTGCTGGGACGGGCTGTAGTGTGCTGGGACGGGCTGTGTTGTGCAGGGACAGGCTGTGGTGTGCTGGGACGGGCTGTGGTGGGCTGGGACGGGCTGTGGTGTACTAGGACGGGCTGTTGTGTGCTGGGACGGGCTGGGACGGTCTGTGGTGGGCTGGGACGGGCTGTGGTGGGCTGGGACGGGCTGTGGTGGGTTGTGGTGAGCTGGGAAGGGCTGTGGTGGGGTGTGGTAAACTGGGACGGGCTTTGTTGGGCTGGGACGGTCGGTGGTGGGCTGTGGTGGGCCGGGACGGGCTGTGGTGGGCTGGGACAAGCTGTGGTGGGCTGGGACTGGCTGCGGTGGGCTGTGGTGGGCTTGGACAGGCTGTGGTGGGCTGGGATGGGCTGTGGTGGGCTGTGGTCGTCTGGGACAGGCTGGGACGTGCTGTGGTGGGCTGAGATGTACTGTGGTGGGTTGTGATGTGCTGTGGTGGGCTGGGACGGTCTGTGGTGGGTTGTGGAGGGCTGTTACAGGCCGTGGTGGGCTGTGGTGGGCTCTGGTAAGATGGGATGGGCTCTGGTAGGCTGGGACGGTCTGTGTTGAGCTGTGGTGGGCTGGGACAGGCTGTGGTGGGCTGGGACAAGCTGTGGTGGGCTCTGGTGGGCTGGGACGGGTTGTGGTGGGCTGTGGTGGGCTGGGAAGGGCTGTGGTGGGCTTGGACAGGCTGTGGTGGGCTGGGACGGGCTGTGGTGGGCTGTGGTGGTCTGGAACAGGCTGGGACGGGCTGTGGTGTGCTGGGACGGGCTGTGGTGGGCTGGAACGGGCTGTGGTGGGCTGGGACGGGCTGTGGTGTGCTGGGACGGGCTGTGGTGTGCTGGGACGGGCTGTGGTGGGCTGGGACGGGCTGTGGTGGGCTGGGACGGGCTGTGGTGTGCTGGGACGGGCTGGGACGAGCTGTGGTGGGCTGGGACGGGCTGTGGTGGGCTGGGACGAGCTGTGGTGGGCTGGGACGAGCTGTGGTGGGCTGGGACTGGCTGGTACGGGCTGTGGTGTGCTGGGACGGGCTGTAGTGTGCTGGGACGGGCTGTGTTGTGCGGGGACAGGCTGTGGTGTGCTGGTACGGGCTGTGGTGGGCTGGGACGGGCTGTGGTGTACTAGGACGGGCTGTTGTGTGCTGGGACGGGCTGGGACGGTCTGTGGTGGGCTGGGACGGGCTGTGGTGGGCTGGGACGGGCTGTGGTGGGCTGGGACGGGCTGTGGTGGGCTGGAACGGGCTGTGGTGGGCTGAGGTGGGCCGTGGTGGGCCGGGACCACCCGTGGTGGGCTGTGTTAGGCGGGGATGGGCCCTGGTGGGCGGGGACGGGCACTGGTGGGCGGGGACGGGCTGTGGTGGGTTGTGGTGAGCTGGGAGGGGCTGTGGTGGGGTGTGGTAAACTGGGACGGGCTTTGTTGGGCTGGGACGGTCGGTGGTGGGCTGTGGTGGGCCGGGACGGGCTGTGGTGGGCTGGGACAAGCTGTGGTGGGCTGGGACTGGCTGCGGTGGGCTGTGGTGGGCTTGGACAGGCTGTGGTGGGCTGGGATGGGCTGTGGTGGGCTGTGGTGGGCTGTGGTCGTCTGGGACAGGCTGGGACGTGCTGTGGTGGGCTGAGATGTACTGTGGTGGGTTGTGGTGTGCTGTGGTGGGCTGGGACGGTCTGTGGTGGGTTGTGGAGGGCTGTTACAGGCCGTGGTGGGCTGTGGTGGGCTCTGGTAAGATGGGATGGGCTCTGGTAGGCTGGGACGGTCTGTGTTGAGCTGTGGTGGGCTGGGACAGGCTGTGGTGGGCTGGGACAAGCTGTGGTGGGCTCTGGTGGGCTGGGACGGGTTGTGGTGGGCTGTGGTGGGCTGGGAAGGGCTGTGGTGGGCTTGGACAGGCTCTGATGGGCTGTGGTGGGCTGGGAAGGGCTGTGGTGGACTGTGGTTGGATGGGACGGCCTGGGACAGACTACGACGGGCTGTGGTGGGGTGGGATGGGCTGTGGTGGGCTTCGACGGGCTGGGGTGGGCCGGGACGGGCCGTGGTGGGCTGTAGTGCACCGTGTTTAGCTGGGACGGGCCGTGGTGAACCGTGGTGTGCTGTGGTGGGCCATGGCGGGCTGTGGTTGGCCGTGGTGGGCCGGGACGGGCCATGGTTAGCCGTGGTGGGCTGAAACAGGCTGGGACGGTCTGCGGTGGGCTGGGACGGGCTGTGGTGGGCTGGGACGGGCTGTGGTGGGCTGGGACGGGCTGCGGTGGGCCGGGACGGGCTGTGGTGGGCTGGGACAAGCTGTGGTGGGCTGGGACTGGCTGCGGTGGGCTGTGGTGGGCTTGGACAGGCTGTGGTGGGCTGGGATGGGCTGTGGTGGGCTGTGGTCGTCTGGGACAGGCTGGGACGTGCTGTGGTGGGCTGAGATGTACTGTGGTGGGTTGTGGTGTGCTGTGGTGGGCTGGGACGGTCTGTGGTGGGTTGTGGAGGGCTGTTACAGGCCGTGGTGGGCTGTGGTGGGCTCTGGTAAGATGGGATGGGCTCTGGTAGGCTGGGACGGTCTGTGTTGAGCTGTGGTGGGCTGGGACAGGCTGTGGTGGGCTGGGACAAGCTGTGGTGGCCTCTGGCGGGCTGGGACGGGTTGTTGTGGGCTGTGGTTGGCTGGGAAGGGCTGGTGTGGGCTTGGACAGGCTGTGGTGGGCTGGGACGGGCTGTGGTGGGCTGTGGTGGTCTGGAACAGGCTGGGACAGGCTGTGGTGTGCTGGGACGGGCTGTGTTGTGCGGGGACAGGCTGTGGTGGGCTGGGACGGGCTGTGGTGTGCTGGGACGAGCTGTGGTGTGCTGGGACGGGCTGTGGTGGGCTGGGACGGGCTGTGGTGGGCTGGGACGGGCTGTGGTGGGCTGGGACGGGCAGTGGTGGGCTGGGATGGGCAGTGGTGGGCTGGGACGGGCTGTGGTGGGCTGTAGGAGGCTGTGGTGGGCTGGGACGGGCTGTGGTGGGTTGGGACGGGCTGGGACGGGCAGTGGTGGGCTGGTACGGGCTGTGGTGGGCTGGGACGGGTTTCGGTGGGCTAGGACGGGCTGCGGTGGGCTGGGACGGGCTGCGGTGGGCTGGGATAAGCTGTGTTGGGCTGCGACGGGCTGTGGTAGGCTGGGATGAGCTGTGGAGGGTTGGGACAGGCTGTGGAGGGTTGTGGAGGGCTGTGCTGGGCTTGGACAGGCTGTGGTGGGCTGAGATTGGCTGTGGTGGTCCGTGGTGGGCTGGGACAGGCCGTGCTGGGCTAGGACGGGCTGTGGTGAACTGTGGTGGGCTGTGATGGGCCGTGGTGGGCTGGGACGGGCCGTGGTGAGCTGCGACGGGCCGTGGTGGGCTGGGACGGGCCGTGGTGGGCTGGGACAGGCTGTGTTGGGCTGTGGTGGACTGGGATGGGCCGTGGTGGGCCGTGGTGTGCTCTGGTGGGCCATGGTGGACCGTGGTTGGCCGTGGTGGGCCGGGACAGGCCGTGGTTAGCCGTGCTGGGCTGAAACAGGCTGGGACGGGCTCTGGTGGGCTGGGACGGGCTGTGGTGGGCTGGGACGGGATGTGGTGGGCTGGGACGGGCTGTGGTGGGCTGTGGTGGGCTGGGACGGGCTGTGGTCGTCTGGGACGGGTTGTGGTGAGCTGAGACGGGCCGTGGCGGGCTGAGACGGGCCGTGGTGGGCTGAGACGGGCCGTGGTGGGCTGGGACGGGCTGGTACTTGCTGTGGTGGGCTGTTACGGGCTGTGGTGTGCTGTGAGAGGCTGTGGTGGTCTGGGACGAGCTGGGACGGGCTGTGGTGGGCTGGGACGGGCTGTGGTGGGCTGGGACGGTCTGTGGTGGGCTGTGGTAAGCTGGGACGGGCTGTGGTGGGCCGTGATGGGCTGTGGTGGGCTGTGGTGTGCTGGGACGGGCTGTGGTGGGCCGGGACGGGCCGTGGTGGGCTGTGGTGCGCCGTGTTTATCTGGGACGAGCTGTGGTGGGCCATGGCGGGCCGTGGTGGGCTGGGACGGGCCATGGTTTGCCGTGGTGGGCTGAAACAGGCTGTGGTGACCTGTGGTGGGCTGTGGTGACCGGTGGTGGGCTGTGGTGGGCTGGGACGGGTTGCGGTGGGCTGGGACGGGCTGCGGTGGGCTGGGATAAGCTGTGTTGGGCTGCGACGGGCTGTGGTAGGCTGGGATGAGCTGTGGAGGGTTGGGACGGGCTGTGGAGGGTTGTGGAGGGCTGTGCTGGGCTTGGACAGGCTGTGGTGGGCTGAGATGGGCCGTGGTGGTCCGTGGTGGGCTGGGACGGGCCGTGCTGGGCTAGGACGGGCTGTGGTGAACTGTGGTGGGCTGTGATGGGCCGTGGTGGGCTGGGACGGGCCGTGGTGGGCTGCGACGGGCCGTGGTGGGCTGCGACGGGCCGTGGTGGGCTGGGACAGGCTGTGGTGGGCTGTGGTGGACTGGGAAGGGCCGTGGTGGGCCGTGGTGTGCTCTGGTGGGCCATGGTGGACCGTGGTTGGCCGTGGTGGGCCGGGACAGGCCGTGGTTAGCCGTGGTGGGCTGAAACAGGCTGGGACGGGCTCTGGTGGGCTGGGACGGGATGTGGTGGGCTGGGACAGGCGGGGACGGGCCGTGCTGGGCTGGGACGGGCCGTGGTGGGCTGGGACGGGCTGTGGTGGGCTGGGACGGGTTGTGGTGTGCTGGGACGGGTTGTGGTGAGCTGAGACGGGCCGTGGTGGGCTGAGACAAGCCGTGGTGGGCTGGGACGGGCTGGTACTTGCTGTGGTGGGCTGTTACGGGCTGTGGTGTGCTGTGAGAGGCTGTGGTGGTCTGGGACGAGCTGGAACGGGCTGTGGTGGGCTGGGACGGGCTGTGGTGGGCTGGGACGGGCTGTGGTGGTCTGTGACAAGCTCTTGTGGGCTGTGGTGGGCTGGGACGAGCTGTGGTGGGCTCTGGTGGGCTCTGGTGGGCTGGGACGGACTGTCGTGGGCTGGGACGGGCTGTTGTGGGCTGGGACGGGCTGGGACGGGCCGTGATGGGCTGGGACGGGCCATGGTGGGCTGGGATAAGCTGTGTTGGGCTGTGGTGGGCTGTGGTGTACTGTGGTGGGCCGTGACGGGCTGTGATGGGCTGTGACGGGCTAGTGACGGGCTGTGACGGGCTGTGAGAGGCTGTGGTGGTCTGGGACGAGCTGGGACGGGCTGTGTTGTGCTGGGACGGGCTGTGGTGTGCTGGGACGAGCTGTGGTGTGCAGGGACAGGCTGGGACGGGCTGGGACGCGCTGGGATGTGCTGGGACGGGCTGTGGTGGGCTGGGACTCGGTGTGGTGGAATGGGACGGGCTGGGACAGGCTGTGATGGGCTGGGACAGGCTGTGGTGGGCTGGGACGGCCTGGGACGGGCTGTGACGGGCTGTGGTGAGCTGGGACGGGCTGTGGTGGGCTGGGACGGGCTGTGGTGGGCTGGGACGGGCTGTGGTGGGCTTGGACGGGCTGTGGTGGGCCGTGGTGGGCTGTGGTGGGCCGTGACGGGCTGTGACGGGCTGTGACAAGCTGTGACGGGCTGTGACGGGCTGTGAGAGGCTGTGGTGGTCTGGGACGAGCTGGGACTGGCTGTGGTGGGCTGGGACGGGCTGTGGTGGGCCGTAGTGGGCTGTGGTGGGCTGGGACGGGCTGTGGTGGTCTGTGACAAGCTCTTGTGGGCTGTGGTGGGCTGGGACGAGCTGTGGTGGGCTCTGGTGGGCTCTGATGGGCTGGGACGGGCTGTCGTGGGCTGGGACGGGCTGGGACAGGCTGTGGTGGGCTGTGGTGAACTGAGACGGGCTGTGGTGGGCTCTGGTATGCTGGGACGGGCTGTGGTGGGCCGGGACGTGCTGGGACGGGCTCTGATGGTCTGGAATGCGCTGTGATGGGCTGGGACGGGCTGTGGTGGGCTGGGACGGGCCGTGGTGGGCTGGGACAGACTGTGGTGGGCTGGGAAGGGCTGTGGTGGGTTGGGACGGTCTGTGGTGGTCTGTGGTGGGCTGGGACGGGCTGTGGTGGGCTGGGACGGGTTGTGGTGGGTTGGGACGGGCTGTGGTGCTTCAGGGACTGGCTGTGGTGGGCTGTGGTGGGCTGGGACGAGTTGTAGTGGGCCGGGACGGACTGTGGTGGGCTGTGGTGGTCTGTGGTGGGTTCTGGTGAGCTTAGACGGGCTTTGGTGGGCTGTGGTGTGCTGGGACGGTCTGTGGTGGGCTGGGACAGGCCGTGGTGGGCTGGGAAAGGCCGTGGTGGGCTGGGACGGGCCGTGGTGGGCTGTGGTGGGTTCTGGTGAGCTTAGACAGGCTTTGGTGGGCTGTGGTGGGCTGGGACAGGCTGTGGTGGGCTGGGACGGGCTGTGGTGGGCTGGGACGGGCTGTGGTGGGCTAGGAAGGGCTGTGGTGGGATGGGACGGGCTGGGACGGGCTGTGGTGGGCTGGGACGGGCTGTGACAGGCTGTGGTGCTCTGGGACGAGCTGGGAAAAGCTGTGTTGGGCTGCGACGGGCTGTGGTAGGCTGGGATGAGCTGTGGAGGGTTGGGACGGGCTGTGGAGGGTTGTGGAGGGCTGTGGTGGGCTGGGACAGGCTGTGGTGGGCTGGGACGGGCCGTGGTGGGCTGGGACGGGCTCTGGTGGGCTGGGACGGGCCATGGTTTGCCGTGGTGGGCTGAAACAGGCTGTGGTGACCTGTGGTGGGCTGTGGTGACCGGTGGTGGGCTGTGGTGGGCTGGGACGGGTTGCGGTGGGCTGGGACGGGCTGCGGTGGGCTGGGATAAGCTGTGTTGGGCTGCGACGGGCTGTGGTAGGCTGGGATGAGCTGTGGAGGGTTGGGACGGGCTGTGGAGGGTTGTGGAGGGCTGTGCTGGGCTTGGACAGGCTGTGGTGGGCTGAGATGGGCCGTGGTGGTCCGTGGTGGGCTGGGACGGGCCGTGCTGGGCTAGGACGGGCTGTGGTGAACTGTGGTGGGCTGTGATGGGCCGTGGTGGGCTGGGACGGGCCGTGGTGGGCTGCGACGGGCCGTGGTGGGCTGGGACGGGCCGTGGTGGGCTGGGACAGGCTGTGGTGGGCTGTGGTGGACTGGGAAGGGCCGTGGTGGGCCGTGGTGTGCTCTGGTGGGCCATGGTGGACCGTGGTTGGCCGTGGTGGGCCGGGACAGGCCGTGGTTGGCCGTGGTGGGCTGAAACAGGCTGGGACGGGCTCTGGTGGGCTGGGACGGGATGTGGTGGGCTGGGACAGGCGGGGACGGGCCGTGCTGGGCTGGGACGGGCCGTGGTGGGCTGGGACGGGCTGTGGTGGGCTGGGACGGGTTGTGGTGTGCTGGGACGGGTTGTGGTGAGCTGAGACGGGCCGTGGTGGGCTGAGACAAGCCGTGGTGGGCTGGGACGGGCTGGTACTTGCTGTGGTGGGCTGTTACGGGCTGTGGTGTGCTGTGAGAGGCTGTGGTGGTCTGGGACGAGCTGGAACGGGCTGTGGTGGGCTGGGACGGGCTGTGGTGGGCTGGGACGGGCTGTGGTGGTCTGTGACAAGCTCTTGTGGGCTGTGGTGGGCTGGGACGAGCTGTGGTGGGCTCTGGTGGGCTCTGGTGGGCTGGGACGGACTGTCGTGGGCTGGGACGGGCTGTTGTGGGCTGGGACGGGCTGGGACGGGCCGTGATGGGCTGGGACGGGCCATGGTGGGCTGGGATAAGCTGTGTTGGGCTGTGGTGGGCTGTGGTGTACTGTGGTGGGCCGTGACGGGCTGTGATGGGCTGTGACGGGCTAGTGACGGGCTGTGACGGGCTGTGAGAGGCTGTGGTGGTCTGGGACGAGCTGGGACGGGCTGTGGTGTGCTGGGACGGGCTGTGGTGTGCTGGGACGAGCTGTGGTGTGCAGGGACAGGCTGGGACGGGCTGGGACGCGCTGGGATGTGCTGGGACGGGCTGTGGTGGGCTGGGACTCGGTGTGGTGGAATGGGACGGGCTGGGACAGGCTGTGATGGGCTGGGACAGGCTGTGGTGGGCTGGGACGGCCTGGGACGGGCTGTGACGGGCTGTGGTGAGCTGGGACGGGCTGTGGTGGGCTGGGACGGGCTGTGGTGGGCTGGGACGGGCTGTGGTGGGCTTGGACGGGCTGTGGTGGGCCGTGGTGGGCTGTGGTGGGCCGTGACGGGCTGTGACGGGCTGTGACAAGCTGTGACGGGCTGTGACAAGCTGTGACGGGCTGTGACGGGCTGTGAGAGGCTGTGGTGGTCTGGGACGAGCTGGGACGGGCTGTGGTGGGCTGGGACGGGCTGTGGTGGGCCGTAGTGGGCTGTGGTGGGCTGGGACGGGCTGTGGTGGTCTGTGACAAGCTCTTGTGGGCTGTGGTGGGCTGGGACGAGCTGTGGTGGGCTCTGGTGGGCTCTGATGGGCTGGGACGGGCTGTCGTGGGCTGGGACGGGCTGGGACAGGCTGTGGTGGGCTGTGGTGAACTGAGACGGGCTGTGGTGGGCTCTGGTATGCTGGGACGGGCTGTGGTGGGCCGGGACGTGCTGGGACGGGCTCTGATGGTCTGGAATGCGCTGTGATGGGCTGGGACGGGCTGTGGTGGGCTGGGACGGGCCGTGGTGGGCTGGGACAGACTGTGGTGGGCTGGGAAGGGCTGTGGTGGGTTGGGACGGTCTGTGGTGGTCTGTGGTGGGCTGGGACGGGCTGTGGTGGGCTGGGACGGGTTGTGGTGGGTTGGGACTGGCTGTGGTGCTTCAGGGACTGGCTGTGGTGGGCTGTGGTGGGCTGGGACGAGTTGTAGTGGGCCGGGACGGACTGTGGTGGGCTGTGGTGGTCTGTGGTGGGTTCTGGTGAGCTTAGACGGGCTTTGGTGGGCTGTGGTGTGCTGGGACGGTCTGTGGTGGGCTGGGACAGGCCGTGGTGGGCTGGGAAAGGCCGTGGTGGGCTGGGACGGGCCGTGGTGGGCTGTGGTGGGTTCTGGTGAGCTTAGACAGGCTTTGGTGGGCTGTGGTGGGCTGGGACAGGCTGTGGTGGGCTGGGACGGGCTGTGGTGGGCTGGGACGGGCTGTGGTGGGCTAGGAAGGGCTGTGGTGGGATGGGACGGGCTGGGACGGGCTGTGGTGGGCTGGGACGGGCTGTGACAGGCTGTGGTGCTCTGGGACGAGCTGGGAAAAGCTGTGTTGGGCTGCGACGGGCTGTGGTAGGCTGGGATGAGCTGTGGAGGGTTGGGACGGGCTGTGGAGGGTTGTGGAGGGCTGTGGTGGGCTGGGACAGGCTGTGGTGGGCTGGGACGGGCCGTGGTGGGCTGGGACGGGCTCTGGTGGGCTGGGACGGGCCGTGGTGGGCTGGGACGGGCCGTGGTGGGTTGTAATGGGCCGTGGTGGGCTGGGACGGGCTGTGGTGGGCTGTGGTGGACCGTGGTTGGCTGTGATGGGCTGTGCTAAGCTGGGACGGGATGTGGTAAGTTGGGACGGGCTTTTGTGGGCTGGGACGGTCTGTCGTGGGCTGGGACGGCCTGGGACGGGCCGTGGTGAGCTGGGACGGGCCGTGGTGGGCTGGGACGGGCCGTGGTGGGCAGGGACGGGCTGTGGTGGGCTGCGGTGAGTAGGGACGGGCTGTGGTGGGCTGGGACGAGCTGGGACGGGCTGTGGTGGGCTGGGACGGGCCGTGGTGGGCCGGGACGGGCCGTGGCGGGCCGGGACGGGCCGTGGCGGGCTGGGACGAACTGTGGTGGGCTGGGATGATCTGTGGTGGTCTGTGGTGGGCTGGGACGGGCTGTGGTAGGCTGGGACGGGCTGTGGTAGGCTGGGACGGGCCGTGGCGGGCTGGGACGGGCCGTGGTGGGCCGGGACGGGCCGTGGTGGGCCGGGAAAGGCTGTGTTTGGCTGGGACAGGCTGTGTTTGGCTGGGACAGGCCGTGGTGGGCTGGGACGGGCCGTGGTGGGCCGGGACGGGCCATGGTGGGCCGGGACGGGCCGTCGTGGGCTGCGACGGGCCGTGGCGGGCTGGGACGGGTTGTGGAGGACTGGGACGAACTGTGGTGGTCTGTGGTGGGCTGTAGTGGACCGTGGTGGGCTGTGATGGGCTGTGGTAAGCTGGGACAGGATGTGGTAATCTGGGACGGGCTTTCGTGGGCTGGGACGGGTTGTCGTGGGCTGGGACGGGTTGGGACTGGCCGTGGTGAGCTGGGACGGGCCGTGGTCGGCTGGGACAGCCCGTGGCGGGCTGGGACAGGCTGTGGTTAGCTGGGACGGGCCGTGGTGGGCCGGGACGGGCCGTGGTGGGCCGGGACGGGCCGTGGTGGGCCGGGACGGGCCATGGCGGGCTGGGACGAACTGTGGTGGGCTGGGATGAACTGTGGTGGGCTGTGGTGGCCTGGGACGGGCTGTGGTAGGCTGGGACAAACTGTGGCGGGCTGGGACGGGCCGTGGCGGGCTGGGACGGGCCGTGGCGGGCTGGGACGGGCCGTGGCGGGCTGGGACGGGCTGTGGTGGGCTGGGACGGGCCGTGGTGGGCTGGGCTGGGCCGTGGCAAGCCGTGGTGGGCCGTGGTGGGCTGGGTCGGACTGTGGTGTGATGGGACGGGCTGTGGTGGGCTGGGACGGGCTGTGGTGGGCTGGGACGGGCTGTGGTGTGCTGGGACAGGCTGGGGTGGGCTGGGACGGGCCGTGGTGGGCCGGGACGGGCCATGGCAGGCCGGGATGGGCCATGGTGGGCTGGGACAGGCTGTGGTGGGCTGTGGTGGACCGTGGTGGGCTGTGATGGGCTGTGGTAAGCTGGGACGGGATGTGGTAAGCTGGGACGGGCTTTCATGGGCTGGGACGGGCTGGGACGAGCTGTGATGGGCTGGGACGGGCTGCGGTGGGCTGGGAAGGCCTGGGACGGGACGGGACGAGCTGGGACGGGACGGGACAGGCTGGGACGGGCTGTTCTGGGACGGGACGGGACGGGCTGGGACGGGATGAGACAGGCTGGGATGGGCCGGGACTGGCTCTGGTGGGCCGTGCCGGGACGGGCCGTGGTGGTTGTGGTGCGCTGGGAAGAGCTGTGGTGAGCTGAGACGGGCTGTGGTGGGCTGCGATGGAAAAGATGGTGGCAGACCTGGTAAGGAGGTCTGCCTGCTCTTCCCTTCTACGTGCCTGGATAACCCTGGGGCAAAGCAGAGCTCTACTGGCTTGGGTAGAGCTAAAACACCTCAAGAGGAGGGAGCTGTCGGCGCTGTTTTGGCTGAATGGAGGCAGGGGGATAGTACCTGTTATGGGAAGGCTATAGGGGAACGTCCTTGCCTTTGTTTAGTCTTACAAAAGTCCCTCGTATAGAGAACTTCCTTGAGTCTGTTTTCAAAAGCTCGTTTATCAGAGCTCCTGAAGTCGGGCCTCCCTTGCCACGACAGTGTAATCTTCAGGTCTCCCTTCCTTTCTCCCTTAGGTTGAAAACAGCTTTTCTATTTCTGTCCCCATCTGCAAACAGTTCCACTAGAACATCGTAGGGAAAGGAGGTGCCAACATGAAGAAGGTGAGATATTCTTCCTAACACAGGTGGGCTGGGACGGGCTGTGCTGGGCCGGGCCGGGCCCTGGTGGGCCGCGGTGGTCCGGGACGGGCCGCGGTGGTCCGGGACAGGCTGTCGTGGGCTGGGACGGGCCGCGGTGGTCCGGGACGGGCCGCGGTGGTCCGGGACGGGCTGTGGTGTGCTGGGACGGGCTGTGGTGGGCTGGGACGGGCTGTGGTGTGCTGGGACTGGCTGTGGTGGGCTGGGACGGGCTGTCGTGGTCCGGGACGGGCTGTGGTGGGCTGGGATGGGCTGTCGTGGGCTGGGATGGGCTGTGGTGTGCTGGGACGGGCTGTCGTGGTCCGGGACGGGCTGTGGTGTGCTGGGACGGGCTGTGGTGGGCGGGGACGCGCTGGGACGGGCTGGGTCGGGCTGTGGTGGGCTGGGACAGGCTGTGGTGGGCGGGGAGAGGTTTTGTTGGGTGAGGACGGGCTGTGGTGGGCGGGGACGGGCTTTGGTGGGCTGGGACGGGCTCTAGTGGTCTGGAACGGGCTGTACTGGGCTGGGACGGGCTGGGACGTGTTGGGACGGTCTGTGGTGGGCCGTGGTGGGCCGGGACGGGCCGTGGTGGGCCGTGGTGGGCTATGGTGGGCCGTGGTGGGCTGGGATGGGCTGTGGTGGCCTGGGACGGGCTGTGGTGGAGTGTGGTGGGCTGGGACGGGCTATCGTGGGCTGGAACAAGCTGTGGTGGGCCGGGATGGGCCGTGGTTGGCCAGGATGGACCGTGGTGGGCCGTGGTGGGCCGGGACGGGCCTTAGTGGGTGGGGACGGGCCGTGGTGGGTCGTGGTGGGCTGGGACAGGCTGTTATGTGCCGGAACGTGCTGTGGTGGGCCGGGACGGGCTCTGGTGGGCTGGGACAGGCACTGGTGGTCCGGGACGGGCTGTGGTGGGCTGTGGTGACCTGGGACGGGCTGTGGTGTGCTGTGGTGGGTTGTGGTGAGTTGAGACGGGCTATGGTGGGCTGTGGTGGGCCGGGACGGGCTGTGGTGGGCTGAAACGGGTGGTGGGCCGGGATGGTCTTTGGGGGGCCTAGACGGGCCGCGGTGGTCCGGGACGGGCTGTGGTGTGCTGGGACGGGCTGTGGTGTGCTGGGATGGGCTGAGATGGGCTGGGACGAGCTGTGGCGGGCGGGGACGGGCTGTGGTGGTCGGGGACGGGCTGTGCCGGGCGGGGGACGGGCTGTGGTGTGCTGGGACGGGCTGTGGTGTGCTGGGACGGGATGGGACGGGCTGTGGTGGGCGGGGACAGTCTGTGGTGGGCTGTGGTGGGCTGGGACGGGCTGTGGTGGGCCGGGACGGGCTGTGGTGGGCCGTGGTGGGCAGGGACGGGCCGTGGTGGGCTCTGGTGGGCCGTTTTGGGCCTGGATGGGAAGGGGTGGGCTGTGGTGGGCCGTGGTGGGCTGGGACGGGCCGTGGTGGGCTGTGGTGGGCCGTGGCTCGCTGCGGTGGGCCGTGGCTCGCTGCGGTGGGCCGTGGTGGGCTGGGACGGGCTATGGTGGACTGGGACGTGCTGTGTTGGGCTGGGACGGGCTGGGACGGGCTGTGGTGTGCTGGGACGGGCTGTTGTGGCCTGGAACGGTCTGTGGTGGGCTGGGACAGGCTGTGACGGTCTGTTGTGGGCTGGGACGGGCTGTGGTGGGCCGGTCTGTGGTGGGCTGGGACGGGCTGTGGTCGGCTGGGATGGGCTGTGGTGGGCGGGGGACGGGCTGGGACAGGCTGGGATAGGCTGAGACAGGCTGTGGTGGCCTGGGACATTCTGTGGTGGGCTGTGGTGGGCTCTGGTGGTCTGGAACGAGCTGTGGTTGGGCTGGGACGGGCTGGGACGGGCTCTGGTGGGCTGGGACAAGCTGTGGTTTGCGGGGATGGGCTGTGGTGGGCGGGGACGGGCTGTGGTGGGCGGAGACAGGCTGTGGTGGGCGGAGACGGCCTGAAACGGTCTGTGGTGGGCTGGGACATTCTGTGGTGGGCTGGGACGGGCTGGGAGGAGCAGGGACGGGGTGTGGTGGGCTGGGACGGGCTGTGGTGGGCGGTGACGGGCTGTGGTGGGCGGTGACGGTCTGTGGTGAGCTGGGACAGGCTGGGAAGGGCTGCGGTGGGCTGTGGTGGGCTGGAACGGGCTGTGGTGGTCTGGAACGGGCCGTGGTGGGCTGGGATGGGCTGGGACATGCTGGGACGGTCTGTGGTGGACTGGGACGGTCTGTGGTGTGCTGGGACGGGCTGGGATGGGCTGCGACGGGCTGGGATGGGCTGGGACGTGTGGGATGGGCTGTGGTGTGCTGGGACGGGCTGTGGTGGGCTGGGACGGGCTGGGACGGGCTGTGGTGGGCTGTGGTGGACAGGGACGGTCTGTGGTGTGCTGGGACAGGCTGTGGTGGGCTGTGACGGGCTGCGATGGGCTGGGACGGGCTGGGACAGGCTGTGGTGTGCTGGGACGGGCTGTGGTGCGCTGTGGTGGGCTGGGACGGGCTGTGGTGGGCTGGGACAGGCTGGGATAGGCTGAGACAGGCTGTGGTGGCCTGGGACATTCTGTGGTTGGATGGGACGGGTTCTGGTCGTCTGGAACGGGCTGTGGTGGGCCGGGACGGGCTGTGGTGGGCCAGGACGGGCTGTGGTGGGCCGGGACGGGCTGTGGTGGGCGGGGACGGGCTGTGGTGGGCGGGGATGGGCTGTGGTGGGCTGGGACGGTGTGTGGTGGGCTGGGACGGGCTGTGGTGGGCTGGGACATTCTGTGACGGGCTGTGGTGGGCCGGGACGGGCTGTGGTGGGCCGGGGCGGGCTGTGACATTCTGTGGTGGGCTGGGACGGGCTGGGACGGGCTGTCGTGGGCTGGGACGGGCTGTGGTGGGCTGGGACGGGCTGTGTTGTGCAGGGACGGGCTGTGGCTGGCGGTGATGGGCGGTGGTGGGCTGGGACAGGCTGGGAAGGGCTGTGGTGTGCGGTGACAGTTTGTAGTGAGCTGGGACAGGCTGGGAAGGGCTGTGGTTGGCTGTGGTGTGCTGGAACGGTTTGTGGTGATCTGGAACGGGCTGTGATGGGCTGGGACGGGCTGGGACATGCTGGGACGGTCTGTGGTGGACTGGGACGGTCTGTGGTTTGGTGGGACGGGCTGGGACGGGCTGTGGTGTGCTGGGACAGGCTGTGGTGGGCTGTGGTGGTCTGGGACGGGCTGGGACGGGCTGTGGTGGGTTCTGCTGAGCTTGAGACGGGCTGTGGTGGGCTGGAACGAGCTGGGACGGGCTGTGGTGGGCTGGGACGGGTGTGGTGGGCTGGGACGGGCTGCGGTGGGCTCTGGTGGGCTCTGGTGGGCTGGGACGGACTGTCGTGGGCTGGGACGGGCTGTCGTGGGCTGGGACGGGCTGTGGTGGGCCGTGGTGGGCTGTGGTGGCCTTTCGTGGGCCGTGGTGGGCTGGGACGGGCTGTGGTGGGCTGGGACGGGCTGCGGTGGGTTGTGGAGAGCTGGGACGGGCTGTGACGAGCTGTGGTGGGCTGCGACGGGCTCTGGGGAGCTGGGACAGGCTGGGACAGGCTGTGGTGGGCTGACACGGGCTGGGAGGGGCTGGGACGGGCTATGTTAGGTGGGGACGGGCTGTGGTGGGCTGGGACGGGCTGTGGTGTCCGGGACGGGCTCTGGTGGGCTGTGGTGGGGTTGGACGGGCTGTGGTGAGCTGAGACGGGCTGGGACGGGCTGTGGTTGGCTGGGACGGGCTGTGGTGAGCTGGGACGGGCTGTGGTGGGCCGGGACGGGCTGTGGTGGGCTGTGGTGGGCTGGGACGAGTTGTAGTGTGCCGGAACGGGCTGTGGTGGGCTGTGGTACGGTGGGACGGGCTGTGGTGTGCTGGGATGGTCTGTGGTGGGCTGGGACGGGCTGGGGTGGGCTGGGACGGGCTGGGGTGGTCTGGGACGGGCTGTGGTGTGCTGGGACGGGCTGTGGTGTGCTGGGACGAGCTGTGGTGTGCAGGGACAGGCTGGGACGGGCTGGGACGGGCTGGGACGTGCTGGGACAGGCCGTGGTGGGCTGGGACTCGGTGTGGTGGAATGGGACGGGCTGGGACAGGTTGTGATGGGCTGGGACAGGTTGTGGTGGGCTGGGACGGGCTGGGACGGGCTGTGACGGGCTGTGGTGAGCTGGGACGGGCTGTGGTGGGCTGTGGTGAGCTGGGACGGGCTGTGGTGGGCTGTGGTGGGCTGTGGTGTGCTTTGGTGGGCTGGGACGGGCTGGGACGGGCTGTGGTGGGCTGGGACGGGCTGTGGTGGGCTGGGACGGGCTGTGGTGGGCTTGGACGGGCTGTGGTGGGCTGGGACGGGCTATGGTGGGCTGTGGTGGGCTGTGGTGGGCTGTGGTGGGCTGCGGTGGGCTGTGACGGGCTGTGACGGGCTGTGAGAGGCTGTGGTGGTCTGGGACGAGCTGGGACGGGCTGTGGTGGGCTGGGACGGGCTGGGGTGGGCTGGGACGGGCTGTGGTGTGCTGGGACGGGCTGTGGTGTGCTGGGACGAGTTGTGGTGTGCAGGGACAGGCTGGGACGGGCTGGGACGGGCTGGGACGTGCTGGGACGGGCTGTGGTGGGCTGGGACTCGGTGTGGTGGAATGAGACGGGCTGGGACAGGCTGTGATGGGCTGGGACAGGCTGTGGTGGGCTGGGATGGGCTGGGACGGGCTGTGGTGGGCTGTGGTGAGCTGGGACGGGCTGTGGTGGGCTGTGGTAAGCTGGGACGGGATGTGGTAAGTTGGGACGGGCTTTCGTGGGCTGGGACGGGCTGTCGTGGGCTGGGATGGCCTGGGACGGGCTGTGGTGGGCTGTGGTGGGCTGGGACGGGCTTGGACGGGCTCTGGTGGTCTGGAACAGGCTGGGACGGGCTGGGACGGGCTGTGGTGGGCTGGGATGGGCTGGCACGGGCTGTGGTGTGCTGGGATGGGCTGTGGTGGGCTGCGACGGGCTGTGGTGGGCTGGGACGGGCTGTGGTGTGCTGGGACGGGCTGTGGTGGGCTGGGACGGGCTAGTGGTGGGCTGGGACGGGCTGTGGTGGGCTGGGACGGGCTGTGGTGGGCTGGGACGGGCTGGGACGGGCTGTGGTGTGCTGGGACGGGCTGTGGTGTTCTGGGACGGGCTGTGGTGGGCTGTGGTGGTCTGGGACGGGCTGTGGTGGGCTGTGGTGGGTTCTGCTGAGCTTGAGACAGGCTGTGGTGGGCTGGGACGTGCTGAGATGAGTTCTGGTTTTCTGGAACGAGCTGGGACGGGCTGTGGTGGGCGGGGACGGGCTGTGACGGGCTGGGACGGGCTGTGGTGGGCTGGGACGGGCTATGGTGGGCGGGGACGGGATGTGGTGGTCTGGAACGGACTGTGGTGGGCTGGGACGGGCTGCGGCAGGCTGGGACGGTCTGTGGCGGGCTGGGATGGGCGGGGACGGGCTGTGGTGGGCTGGGACGGGCGGGGACGGGCTAGGGACGGGCTGTGGTGTGCTGGGACGGGCTGTGGTGGGCTGGGACGGGCTGTGTTGGGCTGGAACAGGCTGTGGTGGGTTGGGACAGGCTGGGACATGCTGGGACGGTGTGTGGTGGACTGGGATGGTCTGTGGTGGGGCGTGGTGGGCTGGGCCGGGCCGTGATGAACCGTGGTGGGCTGTGGTGGGCTGGGACGGGCCGTTTTGAGCCGGTATGGGAAGGGATGGGCTGTGGTGGGCCGTGGTGGGCTGGGACAGGTCATGGTGGTCTGAGATGTCCCGTGGTGAACTGTGGTGGGCTGTGGTGGGCCGTGGTGGGCTGGGACGGGCCGTGGTGGTCTGTGGTGGGCCGTGGTGGTCTGGGACAGGCTGTGGTGGGCTTTGGTGGGTTCTGGTGAGCTTGAGATGGGCTGTGGTGGGCTAGGAAGGGCTGAGACGGGCTCTGGTGGTCTGGAACGGGCTGTGGTGGGCCAGGACAGGCTGTGGTGGGCGGGGATGAACTGTGGTGGGCGGGGATGGGCTGTGGTGGGCTGGGACGGGTTGTGGTGGGCTGGGACGGTCTGTGGTGGGCTGTGGTGGGCTGTGATGGGCTGTGGTGGGTTGTGGTGTGCTGGGACGGGCTTTGGAGGGTTTGGACGGGCTGGGACGGGCTGGGACGGGCAGTGGTGGGCTGGGACGGGCCGTGGTGGGCCGGGACGGGCCGTGGCGGGCTGGGACGAACTGTGGTGGGCTGGGATGAACTGTGGTGGTCTGTGGTGGCCTGGGACGGGCTGTGGTGATCTGGGACGGGCTGTGGTAAACTGGGACAAACTGTGGCGGGCTGCGATGGGCCGTGGTGGGACGGGCCGGGCCGTGGCGGGCTGGGACGGGCCGTGGCGGGCTGGGACGGGCAGTGGCGGGCTGGGACGGGCCGTGGTGGGCTGGGACGGGCTGGGACGGGCCGTGGTGGGCTGGGACGGGCCGTGGTGGGCTGGGACGGGCTCTGGTGGTCTTGGACAGGCTGTGGTGGGCTGGGACGAGCCGTAGTAGGCTGGGACGGGCCGTGGTGGGCCGCGACGGGCCGTGGTGGGCCGGGACGGGCCGTGGTGGGCTGGGACGGGCTGTGGTGGGCTGTGGTGGACCGTGGTGGGCTGTGATGGGCTGTGGTAAGCTGGGACGGGATGTGGTAAGCTGGGACGGGCTTTCGTGGGCTGGGATGGGTTGTCGTGGGCTGGGACGGGCTGGGACGGGCCGTGGTGAGCTGGGACGGGCCGTGGTGGGCTGGGACAGCCCGTCATGAGCTGGGACTGGTCGTGGTGGGCCGGGACGGGCCGTGGTGGGCCGCGGACGGGCCGTGGCGGGCTGGGACAAACTGTGGTGGGCTGGGATGAACTGTGGTGGGCTGTGGTGGGCTGGGACGGGCTCTCGTGATCTGGGACGGGCTGTGGTAGGCTGGGACAAACTGTGGCGGGCTGGGACGGGCCGTGGCGGGCTGGGACGGGCCGTGGCGGGCTGGGACGGCCTGTGGTGGGCTGGGATGGGCTGTGGTGGGCTTGGACCTGCTGTGGTGGTCGGGGACGGGTTGTGGTAGGTCCGGGACGGGCTGTCGTGGTCCGGGACGGGCTGTGGTGGGCTGGGAAGGCCTGGGACGGGCTGGGACGAGCTGGGACGGGCTGTGGTGGGCGGGGACGGACTATGGTGGGCGGGGAAGGGCTTTGGTGGGCGGGGATGGGCTGGGACGAGTTGGGACGGGCTGTGGTGGATTGCGGTAGGCTGTGGTGCTCTGTAGTGGTCTGTGGTGTTCTGTAGTGGTCTGTGGTGGGCTGGGACGGGCTGTGGTGGGCTGGGATGGGCTGTCGTGGGCTGGGAAGGGCTGTCGTGGGCTGTGGGGGCCTGGGACATGCTGGGGTGGGCTGTGGTGGGCTGGGACGTGCTGTGACGAGCTGGGACGAGCTGTTACGGGCTGTGGTGTGTTGTAGTGGCCTGTGGTATGCTGTAGTGGCCTGTGGCGGGCTGGGACGGGCTGTGGTGGGCTGGGACAAACTGTGGTGGGCTGTGGTGGGCTGGGATGAGCTGGGACAGGCTGGGACGGGCTGTGGTGGGCTGTGGTGGGCTGGGACGGGCTGTGGTGGGCTGTGGTGGGCTGTGGAGGGCTGGGACGGGCTGTAGTGTGCCGTGGTGGGCTGGGACGGGACGGGTGGGCTGGGATGGGCTGGGACGGGCTGTGGTAGGCTGGGGCGGACTGTGGTGGGCTGGGACGGGCTGTGGTGGGCTGGGACGGGCTGTGGTTGGTTGGGACGGGCTGTGGTGGGCTGGGACAGGCTGGGACGGGCCGTGGTGGGCTGGGACGGGCTGTGGTGGGCTGGGACGGGCTCTGGTGGGCTTGGACAGGCTGTGGTGGGCTGGGACGAGCCGTTGTAAGCTGGGAGGGGCCGTGATGGGCCGCGACGGGCCGTGGTGGGTTGTTATGGGCCGTGGTGGGCTGGGACGGGCCGTGGTGAGCTGGGACGGGCCGTGGTCGGCTGGGACAGCCTGTGGTGGGCTGGGACAGGCTGTGGTGAGCTGGGACGGGCCGTGGTGGGCGGGGACGGGCCGTGGTGGGCCGGGACAGGCCGTGGTGGGCCGGGACGGGCCGTGGCGGGCTGGGACGAACTGTGGTGGGCTGGGATGAACTGTGGTGGTCTGTGGTGGGCTGGGACGGGCTATGGTTATCTGGGACGGGCTGTGGTAGGCTGGGACAAACTGTGGCGGGCTGGGACGGGCCGTGGTGGGCCGGAACGGGCCGTGGTGGGCCGGGAAATGCTGTGTTTGGCTGGGACAGGCTGTGTTTGGCTGGGACAGGCTGTGGTGGGCTGGGACGGGCCGTGGTGGGCCGGGACGGGCCGTGGTGGGCCGGGCCGGGCCGTGGTTTGCTGTGGTGCGCCGTGTTTATCTGGGACGAGCTGTGGTGGGCCATGGCGGGCCGTGGTGGGCTGGGACTGCGACGAGCGAGGGGAAGCAAGCAGCCGACTCAGTATGAGTGATAAAGCAAGCTCCGATTTATTACGGCGCAATTATGGCATTTATACTATTCCAGTTTATTATGCCTACTAGTCATATGTTGATTGGCTAAGCCCTAACGGTTACGTCTTCGTACGGCCTCCTACTTGCGGTTTCTGCGGTTAACTGGTCACATAGCTCAGCTCCGTGCTCTACGTGCCTTCCTCAAAGTTAGTTGCTACATCTTCTGCAAGCTCAGCATTGACCTTTTCCTTATCTTCCTTGTCCATTGTCCATTATTGCAGTAACTTTTTTACTGCGGCCTAGTCTGGTTCACTCCAAACTCATGTCAAGTGCTGTGTCACACAGTCCTTCCATGGATCCGTGGCCGTTTTCTCTCATCCATTCTGCAACAATTCCCCCTTTTTCTTTTTGGACAAGGAAGGATTGGGTAACACGTTCAAACAATTTTCGGATACAAGAAAGAATACAAGGTAACAAAAGCAACAGTAAAACAATAAGCAACAATACAGATAAACCCTGTTTTAACAAGTCTCTTAACCATCCATTTATGCCCAGAGAAGCAAACCACACATCTATGCCTGATGAACCTTCTTTGACATGATGCATACGATTTCTTAACTCCTCCAGCTGTCGATGAATACTTTGTGAATGATCAGAAAGATTTAGGCAACACATGCCTTCAAAATCCTGACACCCATGCCCATTTGCCAAAAGCAAAAAATCTATAGCAGCTCTATTTTTCAAAACTGCATGTCGTAAGCTATCAACATCAGTGGCAAGACCTGATAAAATGTCCGTCGTAGAATTAAATTGTTTCACTGCCCAACAAGCTAGAGTCTTTATTTTAGCCCAATTCGCAGCTGCTGCGCCACCGGGAAGAAAAAATGAAAGAGCTACAGTTCCAGCCACTGTGCCAAGATTTACATTATCATTACAATCTGGCTTTAAGTCATGAAGACTGCGTTTTGCTCTACTCTCATTCGCTTGTCTTACCAAGTCACGCATGGCGGGTGCAAACATGGTTAACTTGCCAATATAACAGGGTCCTCCCACGGGACGAAATGGTATGGCAGGCCACGCCCTGTCTCCACATATTAAGAAATATCCTTCTGGTAATAATTTCGCTGTAATACTTTCCGCATCAAATTCACCGGCATATTTTGAGGTGTTCCAATGGCTAGAATTCCCTGATACATTCTGATATCCTAAGTAAAATTGTATTACATTGTCACGGTGCATGATGCGTTTCCATTCATCTCCAAACATGACAGCACCTGAGCCATTGATAGGTCGAAATAGGGGGCGAACTCTGGTACAATTAAGTTTTTGACTAACATTTACTAAAGGCCCAGCGGCTGGAAAAGAGCCCCATAGGTCTAATTCTTGCTGAGGTAAATGGATTGATTCATTTAGATGGTAAATTAACTGTTGTAAAAAATACGTATTTTTAATAAGTGTACTATTCCACCAGGTACAGTTATCACCAAAGCCAAAATTCATGTCATTATACTTCCGGTCTAACCAGGCCAAATATGATTGATTTATGGCTGTATAATTTACTCCCAAAGGTTCAAAATCAGGCCAATGTATATAAGGGTAACCAATTAGACACGTTCGGAAAGGATCACTTGCTTTCTGCAGGGAAAGACAAAAATCTGTAACTCCTGATTGATTTGCCCACGTAACCCACATGTTTTGTCTAGGCTCTATACTATGTAAAGCGAAAACAACGACAATATTCAATAGGCTAATTCCCAAAAACAATGCCATCATCCACGTTTGCAATGATGTTGTATGATATGAGACTCAAAACTTTTCTTAATAATGCGGACCCAAAAGATAAATTCGTTACGTAATTCTGCCAAAAATAATTGTTCAAAAGCCTCATAAGATTGTAATGCTTTGTTGATAACTGCAAAACTAGGAGCAGGTGTTTCAGTCAAAAGGGAATTTCCACCAAAGCCAAAACGTAAAATGTTATTTTGACAGGGTGGACATACCCAGGAACATAAAGTTTTTCGTCTAAACACTCCAACTCTTTTACAATATCCACAATAAAATGTAATTTTTGAATTACAAACAATTTTACATATAGGACAAAATTTTTCTAATTGTATTGGTCCTTGCCCAAAGAGGTCTTGCAAAGTATGCAAAATACGGGTAAAATGTAATAAAGACAATCTATCAGAGGGTAATTGATATTGTATCTCCCGAGGCAGCTGCCATAAAATGGGAAGAATAATATATGTCAGCTTTTCTACAAGTCGTTTTTCTTCATCTGGTCGTGGCAGCCGAAATAATCTGTCTCGATGCTGTGTCCATTTGACAATTTTTGCACCATAGGTGGCGCTCTCGACATTGACGACGTGTATGTCCAGGACGCCCACAACGAAAGCAAATAAAGTCTTTTCGAGGTGGTTTCTTACTTGGCCGTTCATCTGATGTTTTTAAAGGAGCGAGGGCTGCAAAAGCTTGCTGCTGAGTTTTAACTAAATTGTCTCCTACCTCTTTAAGCGTTTCGACTAACAAAGCTTGAGGTCCTACAGGCACTACTCGGCTCATTCTTTCTAACATAGTTTCAACAGAAGCATCCAGAGGAAGGGTAACTAAAATGCCTTTTGTATGTGTGTTACAATTTTCTAATACACACTGCCTCAATAATGGTCCCTTCATAAAATCCGCTATATCTGCTCGATTGATCGCATCAGTGACTCTGTCTACAAAAGAGGCAAAAGACTCATCCCTGCCTTGTTTAACTGACATATATGAAGGTGTAGCAGGGGTTGTTCTTACTTTTTGTAGTGCTTCACGCGCCAGTTTCATAGATTCTAACAGTACATCAGGACCAGTTTGCATCTGCATTTCTATTGAGGCAAAAGGTCCAGACCCCATCAATTGTTCTACGGTTACTCCTGCTAATCGGTCACGCGACGCATGTACAGATAGTTCACAAAGCCTTTGCCAATGAGCTTGCCACAACAATTGCTGTGATTGCTTCAAAATAAGTCTCATAATATTTTTTATATCTTCCGGACACAATATTCCACTTCCCCAAATATAGTTTAACATTTGTCGGGTAGGTTCACCATGTAAACCTGAGTCATTAACTGTACTTCGCAGTTGATTTAAAATTTTCCAATCTAAAGTATGATGTTCTCCTGTCATTACTCCTGCATTATCAATAGTATAAATCACGGGATAAGCTTGACAATTAATTTGAGTTACAGCATCAAAATCTTTCTGCTCCATTGCCTCTCGGACTATTTTGTCCCATTCGACCCGAACTAACTGTGAATGCAGGGGTGAGTTAACCGGTTTACTAAATGTTTTATCTTTTAACTGTCCCCTTGTTGCTTTTCCCTCGAGCTCAATGAACTCCTCCTCTAAATTATCATTTTGTGCGTCATCCAGCACCTGATCTTGCAACGGTGCCGAAGGACAAACTTCTTTCTCTGTGTGAGGAGGAGGAGGTGGTTGATTTGAGGGCTGACGAACAACAGGGACAGGAATTCCTGAAGCAGGAGGACTGAAGTAATCTCCTCCTGCTGTAAAACGCCCCGCTGTTGAATCAGTTTTTTCGAGCCGATTAGAGGCAGCTGCAGCCATCTGTTTTTCAACTTTGTAACGTTTTAAACAGTTAATGACCTCTCTCCAAGATTTCATTAACTTTTTAGCAACTTTATCATCGTCAATCACCAAATCCCATAAACAGTCCCCATAATTACGCCATTCTTCTATTTCAAACATACTTTCAGGATCTTTAAAGTAACCTTTTGTTTTGCCTAACGTAATTAGCCCAGCTAAATCTTTTAAAGGGCTTACCCCCCGCTTTTCTAAAAAGCGTTGTAAAAGAGCGAGTGCTACCTCTTTTTCCATAGCGCGCTTTTTAAAGAATTCTTCCCTGATTAAGAGAATTCTTCTCCTTGATTAAGATGCAGCCTTTTTCCCCTGGGTAGCCTCTGACGGACGGCGAACCTTTCCCTTGATTAACGTGGTTCAAGCACGGAGCGAGATACGATGCCAGCATCAGTCGATCTTTGCTCCCTGGTCGCTGCTACCAGTGCTTCTCCGTCCTCGCTGTCCGGTGAAGAACAGGGATTGGGGGTCCCTGTTCGGGCGCCACTTGCGACGAGCGAGGGGAAGCAAGCAGCCAACTCAGTATGAGTGATAAAGCAAGCTCCGATTTATTACGGCGCAATTATGGCATTTATACAATTCCAGTTAATTATGCCTACTAGTCATATGTTGATTGGCTAAGCCCTAACGGTTACGTCTTCGTACGGCCTCCTACTTGCGGTTTCTGCGGTTAACTGGTCACATAGCTCAGCTCCGTGCTCTACGTGCCTTCCTCAAAGTTAGTTGCTACATCTTCTGCAAGCTCAGCATTGACCTTTTCCTTATCTTCCTTGTCCATTGTCCATTATTGCAGTAACTTTTTTACTGCGGCCTAGTCTGGTTCACTCCAAACTCATGTCAAGTGCTGTGTCACACAGTCCTTCCATGGATCCGTGGCCGTTTTCTCTCATCCATTCTGCAACATGGGACGGGCCGTGGTTTGCCGTGGTGGGCTGAAACAGGCTGTGGTGACCTGTGGTGGGCTGTGGTGACCGGTGGTGGGCTGCGTTGACCGGTGGTGGGCTGTGGTGGGCTGGGACGGGTTGCGGTGGGCTGGGACGGGTTGCGGTGGGCTAGGACGGGCTGCGGTGGGCTGGGATAAGCTGTGTTGGGCTGCGACGGGCTGTGGTAGGCTGGGATGAGCTGTGGAGGGTTGGGACGGGCTGTGGAGGGTTGTGGAGGGCTGTGCTGGGCTTGGACAGGCTGTGGTGGGCTGAGATGGGCTGTGGTGGTCCGTGGTGGGCTGGGACGGGCCGTGCTGGGCTAGGACGGGCTGTGGTGAACTGTGGTGGGCTGTGATGGGCCGTGGTGGGCTGGGACGGGCTGTGGTGGGCTGGGACGGGCCGTGGTGGGCTGCGACGGGCCGTGGTGGGCTGCGACGGGCCGTGGTGGGCTGGGACAGGCTGTGGTGGGCTGTGGTGGACTGGGAAGGGCCGTGGTGGGCCGTGGTGTGCTCTGGTGGGCCATGGTGGACCGTGGTTGGCCGTGGTGGGCCGGGACAGGCCGTGGTTAGCCGTGGTGGGCTGAAACAGGCTGGGACGGGCTCTGGTGGGCTGGGACGGGATGTGGTGGGCCGTGTTTGGCTTTGGTGGGTTCTGGTGAGCTGGGACAGGCTGTGGTGAGCTGAGACGGGCTCTGGAGGTCTGTGGTGGGCTAGGACGGCTTGTGGTGGGCTGGGACGGGCTGTGGTGGGATGTGGTGGGCTTTCGTGGGCCGTGGTGGGCTGGGACGGGCTGTGGTGGGCTGGGACGGGCTGCGGTGGGTTGTGGAGAGCTGGGACGAGCTGTGACGGGCTGTGGTGGGCTGCGAAGGGCTCTGGGGGTCTGGGACAGGCTTGGACGAGCTGGGACAGGCTGGGACAGGCTGTGGTGGGCTGAGACGGGCTGGGAGGGGCTGGGACGGGCTGTGGTGGGCTGGGACGGTCTGTGGTGGGCTGTGGTAAGCTGAGACGGGCCGTGTTTGGCTGGGACGGGCTGGTACTTGCTGTGGTGGGCTGTTACGGGCTGTGGTGTGTTGTGGTGGTCTGGGACGGGCTGTGGTGGGCTGGGACGGGCTGTGGTGGGCCGTAGTGGGCTGTGGTGGGCTTTCGTGGGCCGTGGTGGGCTGGGACGGGCTGTGGTGGGCTGGGACGGGCTGTGGTGGGCCGTAGTGGGCTGTGGTGGGCTGGGACGGGCTGTGGTGGTCTGTGACAAGCTCTTGTGGGCTGTGGTGGGCTGGGACGAGCTGTGGTGGGCTCTGGTGGGCTCTGGTGGGCTGGGACGGGCTGTCGTGGGCTGGGACGGGCTGTCGTGGGCTGGGACGGGCTGGGACGTGCCGTGGTGGGCTGGGACGGGCCGTGGTGGGCTCGGACGGGCTGTGGAGGGCTCGGACGGGCTGTGGTGTGCTGGGACGGGCTGTGGTGTGCTGGGATGGGCTGGGACGGGCTGTGGTGGGCTGGGACTGGCTGTAGGTGGGCTTGAGACGGTCTGTGGTGTGCTGGGACGGGCTCTGGTGGTCTGGAACGAGCTGGGACGGGCTGTGGTGGGCTGGGACGGTCTGAGGTGGGCTGGGACGGGCTGTGATGGGCTGGGATGGGCTATGGTGGACTGGGACGGGCTGTGGTGGGCTGGGACGGGCTGGGACAGGCTGTGGTGGGCTGTGGTGGACTGGGACGGGCTGTGGTGTGCTGGGACGGGCTGTGGTGTGCTGGGACGGGATGGGACGGGCTGTGGTGCGCGGGGACGGTCTGTGGTGGGCTGTGGTGGGCTGGGACGGGCTGTGGTGGGCTGGGACGGGCTGGGACAGGCTGTGGTGGGCTGTGGTGGACTGGGACGGGCTGTGGTGTGCTGGGACGGGCTGTGGTGTGCTGGGACGGGCTGTGGTGTGCTGGGACGGGATGGGACGGGCTGTGGTGGGCGGGGACCGTCTGTGGTGGGCTGTGGTGTCCTGGGATGGGCTGTGGTGGGCTGGGATGGGCTGAGACGGGCTGTGGTGGGCTGGCTGGTCACAGCCTACCACAGCTGGTCACAGCCCACCACAGCTGGTCACAGCCCACCACAGCTGGTCACAGCCCACCACAGCCTATCCTAGCCCATCCCAGCCCACGACAGCCCGTCACAGCCCCTCCCAGCCCACCACAGCCAGTCCATGCTTGTCCCAGACTACCACAACCCGTCCCAGCCCACCACATCAAGTACCAGCCCGTCCCCGCCCAGCGCAGCCCGTCCCCGCCCAGAGCAGCCCGTCCCAGCCCAGCGCAGCCCGTCCCAGCCCAGCGCAACCCGTCCCAGCCCAGTGCAACCCGTCCCAGACCACCGCAATCCGTCCCAGCCCGTCCCAGCCCACCACAGCCCGTCCCGGCTCACCACAGCTCGTCCCAGCCCAACACGGCCCACCACAGCCTGTCCCAGCCCACCACGGCCCGTCTTAGCCCTCCACGGCCCGTCCCAGCCCACCACGGCCCACCATGGCCCACCACAGCCCTTCCCACTCCACCACAGCCCACCACAGCCCGTCGCAGCCCAACACAGGCCGTCCCAGCCCGTCCCATCACACCACAGTGCGTCCAAGTCCGTCCCAGCCCACCACAGCCTGTCCCAGCGCTAAACAGCCCACCAGGGCCTGTCCCGGCCCAACACGGCCCACCACAGGCCGTCTCAGCTCATCACAGTCCGTCACAGCTTACAACAGCCGGCCCCCGCCCACCACAGCCCGTCCCCGCCCACCACAGCCCATCCCCGCCCACCACAGCCCGTCCCCGCCCAACAAAATCCCTCCCCGCCAACCACAGCCTGTCCCAGCCCACCACAGTCCGTCCCAGCCCGTCCCAGTTCACCACAGCCCATCCCAGCCCACCGCAGCCCGTCTCCGCTCACCACAGCACGTACCAGCCTGTCTCAGCCTACCACAGCCCTTCCCCGCCCACCACAACCTGTCCCCGCCCACCACAGCCTGTCCCCGCCCAACAAAACCCCTCCCCGCCCACCACAGCCTGTCCCAGCCCACCACAGTGCGTCCCAGCCCGTCCCAGTTCACCACAGCCCGTCACAGCCCACCGCAGCCCGTCCCAGCCCAATGCATCCCGGCCCAGCCCACCACAGACCGTCCCAGCCTACCACAGCCCGTACCAGCCCACCACATCAAGTACCAGTCCGTCCCAGCCCACCACCGCCCGTCCCAGCCCACCACAGCCCGTCCAAGGGCAGCGCAGCCCGTCCCAGCGCAGCGCAGCCCGTCCCAGCGCAGCGCAGCGCGTCCCAGCCCAGCCCGTCCCAGCCCAGCGCGGCCCGTCCCAGCCTGTCCCAGCCCGTCCCAGCCCGCCACGACCCGTCCCAGCCCGCCACGGCCCGTCCCAGCTTGCCACGGCCCGTCCCAGCCCGCCACGGCCCGCCCCAGCCCGCCACGGCCCGCCCCAGCCCGCCACGGCCCAACACAGTCCGTCCCAGCCCACCACGGCCCGTCCCGGCCCACCACAGACCACCACAGTTCGTCCCAGCCCGCCACAACTAGTGCCAGCCCACCACGCCCCGTCCCGGCCCACCACGGCCCGTCCCGGCCCACCAAAGCCTGTGTCAGCCCGTCCCAGCTCACCACAACCCACCACAGCCCATCCCAGCTCGTCCCAGACCATCCCAGCACTTCCCAGCCCACCACAGCTCGTCCTGGACCACGACAGCCCGTCCCGGACCTACCAGAACCCATCCCTGACCACCACAGCAGGTCCAAGCCCACTACAGCCCTTCCCAGCCCACCACGGACCGTCCCAGCCCGCCACGGCCCGTCCCAGCCCGCCACGGCCCGTCCCAGCCCGCCACGGCCCATCCCAGCCCGCCACAGACCAACAAGTTCGTCCCAGCCCACCACGGCCCGTCCCAGCCCACCACGGCCCGTCCCAGCCCGTCCCCGCTCGTCCCAGCCCACCACAGCCCACCATAGCTGGTCACAGCCCGTCCCAGCCCACCGCAGCCCGTCCCAGCCCAATGCATCCCGTCCCAGCCCGTGCCAGCCAATACGAGCCCACCGCAAACCATCCCAGCCCACCACAGCCCATCACAACGCGTCCCAGCCCACCACAACCCCGTCCCAGCCAACCACAGCCCCGTCCCAGCCCACCACAGCCCCGTCCCAGCCCACCACTGCCCGTCCCAGCCCTTCCCAGCCCGTCCCAGCCCGTCCCAGCCCACCACAGCCCGTCCCAGCCCACCACAGCCCGTCCCAGCCCACCACAGCCCGTCCCAGCCCACGACAGCCCGTCCCAGCCCACCACAGGCCACCACAGCACACCAGAGATCACCACAGCCCCCCAGAACCCATCATAGCCCATCACAGCCCGTCCCAGCCCACCACAGCCCGTCCCAGCCCACCACATCAAGTACTGGCCCGTCCCAGCCCACCACGGCCCGTCCCAGCCCACCACGGCCCGTCCCAGCCGGTTACAGCCTGTCCCAGCCCGTCCCGGCCCACCGCGGCCCGTCCCGGCCCACCTGTGTTAGGAACAGTATCTCACCTTCTTGATTTTGGCACCTCCTTTCGCTATGATGTTCTTGTGGAACTGTTTGCAGATGGGGACAGAAATAGAAAAGCTGTTTTCAACCTAAGGGAGAAAGGAAGGGAGACATGAAGTTTACACTGTCATGGCAAGGGAGGCCCGACTTCAGGAGCTCTGATAAACGAGCTTTTGAAAACAGGCTTAGACCCAAGGAAGTTCTCTATACGAGGGACTTTTGTAAGACTAAACAAAGGCAAGGACGTTCCCCTATAGCCTTCCCATAACAGGTACTATCCCCCTGCCTCCATTCAGCCAAAACAGCGCCGACAGCTCCCTCCTCTTGAGGTGTTTTAGCTCTACCCAAGCCAGTAGAGCTCTGCTTTGCCCCAGGGTTATCCAGGCACGTAGGAGGGAAGAGCAGGCAGAAGACCTCCTTACCAGGTCTGCCACCATCTTTTGCATGTACTCGGTGCACTTCTCCACCTCGTTTTTGGGACCTCGGAGTTGGACGATGTCACTCTTGTGTGCAGGGTCTGGGAAGCCGATGATAACCTGCAGGAGCGGTCATTTCTAGTTAGCTCAAGCAAAAGCAAGAACCCTTGTGTCAGACACATGCAAAGGTTGGGGGGATCCTACTCATGCCCTTTTCCCATTCAGAAACGGGGAACCGTGTTAGCGGCCTCTGGCTAAAAGAACTATCTTCTCAGACACTTGCGCTACAGAGCCACTAAAGTTACGACTTCTGTGACGACAGGCCTACTACCCATGTAGGAAATATCCCCTCTGGATTCCTCCTCTCCTACAAAGCCTTACCTCTGGGAATTGCTCCCGGATTTCCCAGACCCGCTCAGCCTTCTGCCCAATGATGGTCCGGTGGAATTTCTGCTCGACGATTAGGTCCGCAGCGTGTTCATTTTCCTGATGGGAACAGAGGGCACACTGAGTGTTCAGCCGGAGAGCCATCTACTTTGACTTAGCGGTTTGCTGCCCGACGGTTTACTTGCCAGCACTGTCCCTCTTTTCTCCAGACAAAATTCACTCTGCGTTGACAGAGAAAGGCTACCCGAGGGAACAGGGGAAGACATTTGTGAAGAGGAACTTGCACTTGTCATGAGATCCAAGTGCTCGGTGGGCAAGGGGCACACACTCGCACCAGAAGGTTACAAGGGAACACGAGAGCCCAAACCCTGCAGTCTCCCAAACATCACGTCCTACCCACTCACCATACGGGAAGCGAGTTCCAGCAGCTCTTTCTTGGCCTGTGGGACCCCCTGTGGGTCTCCTTCCATTCTGATCGGGTTGCTCTTCTCGTTGTCCGGGGGAATGCGCACAGACACCTTGTACAGATCCTTCATCCTGTTAACTTCGAGGCAAGGACTGTGGTGACGCCATCTGCTAGGCAAAGACCTGGAAGCAAGGCACCTTGATTATCACTGCTCAGAGGCTGTTGAAGAAGTAAAGCCGCCTCTGGGAAGGGCTCAGCGGGGTAGGGTTGAGACAGGGGAAATTGCCTCTTCCCCCTGGAGTTCAGTGAGAGCAGACCTGTGCCACACGAGAGCCTGTCCAAGTAAATACCGTGGCATCTACAGAGCCCATTGTTCCCTTGTCAGAGCGAGGCGTGTTTCTTCCCCAAACAGTATCACATTTAGAGCAGAGGATAATCGTTCCTTTCTACCCCAAACTCTTGGCTGGGGTCACGTTGCAGTGCTATCAAACTAGCAGACCGCAACAAGGCTTTACCGTTGACCATATTCTACTGCCGGTGCTGTAGCGCCTTCCTCCAGAGGCCAGACCACACTGCTCCTCCTCCAGCTGACACCCTCTCCCACAAGCCACAGGGCTATTTAACCCCTTAGCGGGAGCCAGCTACACCTGCACGTCGTCCACGTCAATCAACCCACTGCCTCTGAGGCAAGGCCACAGCTGCGTGTTATCAATGCTAATCAACCCACCGCCTTCATTCCTCTACAGGGAGAAGCTCACCAAGCACATTTCCACCACCCACAACTGGCTGCTAAAATGTCATTCGCACAGAGAAGTAATTCCACTACTGTTCAGGCTCCCAAGGTACTTTCACACGTTAAAGCCATCGCAAGGCCTCACGGCCCATTTCTCTCCTTGTACCACCACCACTCCAGGAAAGCAGAGGAAACGTGATGGAGACAGCACACTGGGTGAGCTACAGAGCCCCTGATACCATCTACTAAACACGAAGAGTGTGAGCATGGGAAGGACTAGAAAGGCACTCCACTTACCGTTTAGCTGCGTTCTTGCCAATGAGGGGTCGGTGGAATTGGTGGTCAGCCTTGATTATTGCGTAATCCATCCCGTGGATCTAAAAAGAATTATATTTTTATATCTATATCTATATATGTATGTATGTCCACTATTATATCATATAGGGCCAGGTAGGACAGGCCACCCCTTCTGTCTCGTGCCCTAAGTAACTGCCTACTGCCAGTATTGGCACTGTCTCACCAGCGGTCAGCTACAAGCACTTCTGCTCTTCAGCAGAGCACAAGCATTCCTCTGCTTTGAGAAGAGAGCATTGTGCTCATGAAACATTGAAAAGACTCACTTCTATGCCTCTCCAGCTATAACCAAGAGAATCCTTCCTTCTCCGCACCAAAAAAAATTAATGCTGACTTTTCAAGGATGCTATGGATGACCAAGGGGTGTCATCCACCTGCCACACAATTTGTCTCCTGCAAGTTCGATTAAGCATGCCAAGACATCCTATGGATGTGACAAACACCTCATCACCTCTGCTCTGTTGCCCCTTCTTCCCCCAGTTTCTTACTGGAACTAGTAACTGCAGCTCACCAGTTCCTTGAGCATGGCTTCAATCTGTTCCTGAGCCACATGCACATCTTCTGTAGGTCCTTCCAAAGTGATGTTATCCTCTCCTCCAGTGAATTTGATGTGAACCTTGAGGTGAAGGACAATGAATCTCTTCAGAATTTGCCAAGATCCAAGCCAGGCCAATGCTTTTGGTCAGGCCTACACCATCGATCCCTGCCACTGAGAGATGTGCTCCTTCCCAAAAAGCCCAGACCAAATCCCCACAATTTTACAAGTCAGAAACTTAACAATTTCGGCCATATGGCAGTGCCTAGAGCCCAAGGCTCTGGTGCCGTCCCGGTTTCTGCAAGGGCTTTGGAGAAGTTTACTCATTTAGCCTTTATCTAGATACCGTCTAACTCCCCAGGGAGAAGCCTTGCTGCACTCGCCATTTCCAGGTATCCTACTACATCAGTTCTCAAAACAACACCACATAAAGCTTCCTTGGAAGGGCTCAACCCATGACAATAACATAGGAGGAGCAGTGTTTGCAGCAGTAAAAGAGAGGGTTCCCTTGAACGGCAAAGATCTGTGTCATTTCCCCCTGGTTTTACCCACGCTAGAATACACCTCTCTCTTTCGTGACGAGTGAACTGGACTAAACCTTTTTCTACGCCGGGGGTGCTAAGCTAACCAGCTCACCCATACCTTTGGCATCTGCTGAGTTATTTTGGCCAGGTTCTGTCCTTTCTTTCTAATAATGAAACGATGAAGCCAAGAGGGGGCAGAGACCGAGGAGACGGTAAAACTGTTGGCCTGAGAGACAGAAAAACAGAGAAGCTGTTTGATGGACAAACCACAGCACACCACAGCAAGTCCCAGCCCACCACAGCCCGTCCCAGCCCGTCCCAGCTCACCACAGCCCATCCCAGCCCACCACAGCCCACCAGAGCCCGTCCAGGACCACCACAGTCCGTTCCAGCCCACCACAGCCCGTCCCAGCCCACCACAGCCCGTCCCAGCCCCTCCCAGCCCGTCTCAGCCCACCACAGCCCGTCCCAGCCTGTCCCAGCCCGTCCCAGACCACCAGAGCCCGTCGCAGATGACCACAGCCCGTCACAGCCCACCACAGCCCGTCCCAGGCCTGTCCCAGAACACCACAGCCCGTCCCAGCGCGTCCCAGCCCGTCCCGGCCCACCACAGCCCGACCCAGCCCGTCCCAGCTCACCACATCCCGTCATAGCCCCCCCACACCCCGTCCCAGCCCCCCACAGCTCACCACAGTTCACCACGGCACATCCCAGCCCACCACGGCCCACCACGGACCACCACAGCCCGTCCCAGCCCACCACTGCCCGACCCGGACCACGACATCCCGTCCCAGCCCACCACAATTCGTCCAGCGCACCACAGCCCGTCCAAGCCCACCACGGCCCGTCCCGTCCCACCACAGCCCACCACAGCCCGTCCCAGCCCACCACAGCTCGTCCCAGCCCACCACAGGCCACTACAGCACACCACAGGCTACCGTAGACCACCACAGGCCCGTCCCAGCCCACCACATCCCGTCCCAGCCCTTCCCAGCCCGTCCCAGCCCGTCCCAGCCCACCACAGGCCGTCCCAGCGCACCACGGCCCGTCCCAGCACACCACGGCCCGTCCCAGCCCACCACGGCTCGTCCCAGCCCACCACGGCCCGTCCCAGCCAAACACGGCCCGTCCCAGGCCACCACAGCCCACCCCAGCCCGTGCCAGCCAATACCAGCCCACCACAGCCCGTGCCAGCCTGTCCCAGCCCACCACAGCCCACTACGGCCCACCACAGCCCGTCCCAGCCCACCACAGCCCACCATAGCCCAATACAGCCCACCACAGCCCGTCCCAGCCCGTCCCAGCCCATCTCAGCTCACCACAACCCACCACAGCCCGTCCAAGCCCACCACAGCCCATTACAGCTTACCACAGCCCGTTCCAGCCCAGCAGAGCCCGTCCCAGCCCACCAGAGCCCACCAAAGCCCGTCCCTGCCCACCACAGCCCGTCCCCGCTCACCACAGCCCGTCCCAGCCCGTCCCAGGCCACCACAGCCCTTCCCTGCTCACCACAGCCTGTCCCCGCCACCACAACTTGACGCGGCCCACTACAGCCCGGGCCGGCCCACCACGGCCCGTCACGGCCAACCAAGGCCGGTCCCGGCCCACCACGGCCCCTCCCAGCCAACCACAGCTTGTCCCAGCCCACCACGTTTGACCACAGCCCACCACGGCCCACCACAACCCACCACGGCTTACCATAGCCCACCACAGTTCACCACGGCCCACCACGGCATGTCATAGCCCACCACAGCCTGTCCCCAGCCCACCACGGCCCACCACAGCCCACCACGGCCCACCGCATCCCGTCCCAGCCCACCGCATCCCGTCCCAGCCCAACACAGCCCGTCCCAGCCCACCACAGCCCGTTCCAGCTCGTCCCAGCCCACCACAGCCCGTCCCAGCCCATCACAGCCGGTCCCAGCCCACCACAGCCCGTCCCAGCCCACCACGGACCGTCCCAGATTACCACAGACCGTCCCCGGCCCACCACGGCCCGTCCCGGCCCACCACGGCCCATCCCAGCCCACCACGGCCCATCCCAGCACACCACGGCCCGTCCCAGCCCACCACGGCCCACCACGACAAATCTCAACCCACCACAGCCCTGTCCAAGCCCACCACAGCCCTCCACAGCTCTCCACAGCCCGTCCCAACCCACCACAGACTGTCTCAGCTCATCACAACCCAACACAGCGCACCAGAGCCCGTCCCAACCCACCACAGCCCGGCCAGCCCACCACATCCTGTCCCAGCCGACCACAGCCCGTCTCAACTCACCACAGCCTGTCCCAGCCCACCACAACCCACCACAGACAAACACGGCCCACCACAAGCCCGTCCCAGCCCACCACAGCCCCGTCCCAGCCCACCACAGGCCACTACAGCCACACCACAGCCTACTGCAGACCACCACAGCCCGTCCCAGCCAAACACAGCCCGTCCCAGCCCACCACAGCCCTTTTCAGCCCACCACAGCCCACCACAGCCCACCACAGCCCGTCCCAGCCCACCACAGCCCGTCCCAGCCCTTCCCAGCCTACCACATGCGCGTCCCAGCCCACCACAGCGCGTCCCAGCCACCCACAGCCCGTCCCAGCCCCCCCACAGCCCGTCCCAGCCCCCCACAGCCCGTCCCAGCCCACCACTGCCCGTCCCAGCCCACCACAGCCCGTCCCAGCTCGTCCCAGCCCACCAGAAGCCTTCCCAGCCCCTCCCAGACCCCCAGAGCCGACCCAGCCCGTTTCAGCCCCTCCCAGACCGTCTCAGCTCACCACACCCCACCACAGCCCATCCCAGCCTGTTCCAGCCCACCAGAGCCCGTCCCCAGTCCACCAGAGCCCGTCCCAAGCTACCACAGCTTGTCCCGGCCCACCATAGCCCGTCCCAGCCCACCGCAGCCCGTCCCAGCCTGTCCCAGCTCACCACATCCCACCACAGCCCGTCCCAGCCCACCACAGCCCGACCCGGACCACGACATCCCCGTCCCAGCCCACCACAATTCGTCCCAGCGCACCACGGCCCGTCCCAGCACACCACAGACCGTCCCAGCCCACCACGGCCCGTCCCAGCCCACAGCACACCCCTGTTCCAGCCCACCACAGACCGTGCCCGCCCACCACAGCGCATCCAAGCCCGTCCCAGCCCCACCACAACCCGCCACCCGCGCACCACAACCCGTCACCGCCCACCACAGCCCGTCCAAGGCGTCCCAGCCCGTCCCAGCCCATCTCAGCCCGTCCCAGCCCACCAGAACTCGTCCCAGCCCACCACAGCTCGTCCCAGCCCACCACAGCCCGTCCCAGCCGACCACAGCCCGTTCCAGCCCACCACAGCCCACCAAAGCCCATCCCCGCCCACCACAAACCCGTCACCTCCCACCACAACCCGTCCAAGGCGTCCCAGCCCGTCCCAGCCCATGTCATCCCGTCCCAGCCCACCACAACTCGTCCCAGCCCACCACAGCCCATCCCAGCCTGTCCCAGCCCACCACAGCCCGTCCCAGCCCACCACAGCCCGTCCCAGCCTGTCCCAGTCCATTGCGGCCCACCACATCCCGTCCCAGCCCGTCCCATCCCACCATAGACCACCACAGCTTGTCCAGCCCACCACAGCCCACCACAGCCCGTCCCAGCCCGTCCCGGCCCACTACAGCCCGTCTCAGCCCGATCCAGCTCACCACAGCCCGTCCCAGCTCACCACATCCCCGTCATAGCCCCCCACAGCCCACCCCAGCCCACCACAGCTCACCACAGTTCACCACGGCGGGTCCCAGCCCACAACGGCCCACCGCGGCCCACCACAGCCCGTCGCAGCCCACCACGGCCCGTCCCAGCCCACCACGGCCCGTCCCAGTTCGTGCCAGCCAATACCAGCAAACGACAGCCCGTGCCAGCCTGTCCCAGCCCACCACAGCCCTTCCCAGCCCACCACAGCCCACCACAGCCCGTCCCATCCCACTAGAGCCCACCACAGCTTGTCCCAGACCACCACAGCCCGTCCCAGCCCACCACAGCTCACCACAGACCGTCCCAGCCCACCACAGCCCATCCCAGCCCACCACAGCCCGTCCCAGCTTACCACAGCCCACCACAGCCCGTCCCAGCCCACCACAGCCCGTCCCAGCCCACCACGGCCCACCACAGCCCATCCCAGCCCGTCCCAGCCAATCCCAGCTCATCCCAGCTAACCACAGCCCTTCCCAGCCCACCACAGCACGTCCCAGCCCACCACAGCGCATCCCAGCCCACCACAGCCCGTCCCAGCCCACCACAGCGCATCCCAGCCCACCACAGCCCGTCCCAGCCGACCACAGCCCGTTTCAGCCCACCACAGCCCACCACAGCTTGTCCCAGCCCACCAGAGCCCATCCCAGCCCACCACAGTCCGTCCCAGCCCACCGCAGCCCGTCCCAGGACACCACAGTCCGTCCCAGCCCACCACAGCCCGTCCCAGCCCACCACAGCCCACCACAGCCCGTCCCAGCCCACCACAGCTCGTCCCAGCCCACCACAGCCCACCAAAGCCCGTCCCCGCTCACCACACCCCGTCCCCCCCGCCCACCACAGCCCGTCCCCCGCCCACCACAACTTGTCCCCGCCCACCACAACTTGTCCTCTACCCACTACGGCCCTTCCCGGCCCACCACGGCCCGTCCCAGCCAACCAAGACCGGTCCCGGCCCACCACGGCACGTCCCAACCCACCACGGCCCAGCCCAGCCCACCACAACTCACCACAGCCCATTACAGCTTACCACAGCCCGTCCCAACCCACCACAGCCTGTTCCAGCCCACCACAGACCGTGCCCGCCCCACCACAGCACATCCAAGCCCGTCCCAGCCCACCACAACCCGTCACCGCCCACCACAACCCGTCACTGCCCACCACAGCACGTCCAAGGCATCCGAGCCCGTCCCAGCCCATCTCAGCCCGTCCCAGCCCACCAGAACTCGTCCCAGCCCACCACAGCCTGTCCCAGCCCACCAAAGCCCGTTCCAGCCCACCACAGCCCCACCAAAGTCTGTCCCCGCCCACCAAAGCCCGTTCCCGCCCACCACAACCCGTCACCGCCCACCACAACCCGTCCAAGGCGTCCCAGCCCGTCCCAGCCCATGTCAGCCCGTCCCAGCCCACCCACAACTCGTCCCAGCCCACCGCAGCCCGTCCCAGCCTGTCCCAGCCCACCACAGCCCGTCCCAGCCCACCACAGGCCACTACAGCACACCACAGCCTACCGCAGACCACCACAGCCCGTCACAGCTCGTCCCAACCCATCACAGCCCGTCACAGCCCGTCTCAGCCCACCACAGCTCGTACCAGCCAAACACAGTCCGTCCCAGCCCACCACAGCCCGTCCCAGCCAACAACAGACCATTCCAGACCAGCAGAGCCTGTCCCTGCCCACCAGAGCCTCTCCCCGCCCACCACAGCCCTTTCCCCGCCCACCACAGCCCGTCCCCGCCCACCACGGCCCGTCCCCCGCCACCACGGCCCGTCCCCGCCCACCACGGCCCGTCCCAGTCCACCACGGCCCCGTCCCAGCCCACCACGGCCCGTCCCAGCCCACCACGGCCCGTCCCAGCCCTCCACGGCCCGTCCCAGCTCACCACAGCTCGTCCCAGCCCACCACCACCCCGTCCCAGCTCACCACAGCCTGTCCCAGCCCGTGCCAGCCCACCACAGCCCACTACAGCCCGTCCCAGCATTTCCCAGCCCGTCCCAGCCCACCACAGCCCATTCCAGACCACCAGAGCCCGTCCCCACCGACCACAGCTCGTCCCAGCCCACCACAGGCCGCCCGGCCCTACATAGCCCGTCCCAGCCCACCACAGCCCGTCCCAGCCCTCCACAGCCCTTTTCAGCCCACCACAGCTTGTCCCAGCCCACCAGAGCCCGTCCCAGCCCACCACAGCCCGTCTCAGCCCACCACAGCCCACCACAGCTTGTCCCAGCCCACCACAGTCCGTCCCAGCCCACCACAGCCCATCCCAGCACACCACAGCCCGTCCCAGCCCTTCCCAGCCCGTCCCAGCCCGTCCCAGCCCACCACAGCCCGTCCCAGCCCACCACAGCCCGTCCCAGCCCACCACAGCCCGTCCCAGCCCACGACAGCCCGTCCCAGCCCACGACAGCCCATCCCAGCACACCACAGCCTACCACAGCACGTCCCGGCCCACCAGAGCCGGTCCCAGCTCACCACAGCCCGTCCCAGCAGACCACAGCCCGTCCCAGCCCACCACAGCCCGTCCAGGACACCACAGTCCGTCCCAGCCCACCACAGCCCGTCCCAGCCCACCACAGCCCGTCCCAGCCCACCACAGCCCACCACAGCTCATCCCAGCCCACCACAGCTCGTCCCAGCCCACCACAGCCCACCAAAGCCCGTCCCCGATCACCACACCGCGTCCCCGGCCCACCACAGGCCCATCCCCGCCCACCACAGCCCGTCCCTGCCCACCACAACTTGTCCCTGCCCACCACAACTTGTCCCCACCCACTATGGCCCTTCCCGGGCCCACCACGGCCCGTCCCAGCCAACCAAGACCGGTCCCGGCCCACCACGGCCCGTCCCAACCCACCACGGCCCAGCCCAGCCCACCACAACCCACCACAGCCCATTACAGCTGTCCACAGCCCGTCCCAACCCACCACAGCCTGTTCCAGCCCACCACAGACCGTGCCCGCCCACCACAGCACATCCAAGCCCGTCCCAGCCAACCACAGCCCACCAAAGCCCGTCCCCGCCCACCACAACCCGTCACCCGCCCACCACCACAACCCGTCCAAGGCGTCCCAGACCGTCCCAGCCCATGTCAGCCCGTCCCAGCCTACCACAACTCGTCCCAGACCACCACAGCCCGTCCCAGCCTGTCCCAGCCCACCACAGCCCATCCCAGCCTGTCCCAGCCCACCACAGCCCGTCCCAGCCCCACCACCGCTTTTCCCAGCTTGTCCCAGACCACCACAGACCGTCCCAGCCCACCGCAGCCCCGTCCCAGTCCACCACATCAAGTACCAGTCCGTCCCAGCCCACCACGGCCCGTCCCAGCCCACCGCAGCCCGTCCCAGCCCACCACAGCCCGTCCCAGCCCACCCACAGCCCGTCCCAGCCGTCCCAGCAAATCCCAGCCCACCACAGCTTGTCTCAGCTCACCACAGCCCGTCCCTACCCACCACAGCGCGTACAACCCACCACAGCCCACCACAGCCCTTCAGAACCCACCACAGCCCACCACAGCCCGTCCCAGCCCACCACAGCTCGTCCCAGGCCACCACAGACCACCACAGCCCACCACAGCCCGTGCCAGCCCACCACAGCACGCCTCAGCCCACTACAGCCCGTCCTAGCCCACCACGGCCCGTCCCAGCCCACCACAGCCCACCACAGCCCGTCCCAACCCACCAGAGCCCGTCCCAACTTACCACATCCCGTCCCAGCTTACCACAGCCCATCACAGCCCACCACGGTCCACCACAGCCCACCACAGCCCGTCCCAGCCCACCACGGCCCATAACAACCCACCATGGCCCGTCCCGGCCCACCACGGCCCGTCCCAACCCACCAGAGCCCGTCCCAACTTACCACATCCCGTCCCAGCTTACCACAGCCCATCACAGCCCACCACGGTCCACCACAGCCCACCACAGCCCGTCCCAGCCCACCACGGCCCATAACAACCCACCATGGCCCGTCCCGGCCCACCACGGCCCGTCCCGGCGTACTACGGCACGTCCCAGCCCACCACAGCCTGTCCCAGCCCACCAGAGCCCGTCCCAGCCCACCACGGCCCATCCCAGCTCACCACAGCCCGTCCCAGCCCGTCCCAGCCCACCGCAGCCCGTCCCAGCCCACCGCAGCCCGTCCCAGCCGTCCCAGCAAATCCCAGACCACCATAGCTAGTCTCAGCTCACCACAGCGCGTCCCAGTCCACCACACCCACCACAGCCCGTCCCAGCACATTCCAGCCAACCACAGCCCACCGCAGCCAGTCCCAGCCCACCACAGCCCACTGCAGACGGTCCCAGCCCACCACACCCCACCGCAGACGGTCCCAGCCCACCACAGTCCGTCCCACCACACCAGAGTCCGTCCCAGCCCACCACGGCCCGTCACAGCTTACCACGGCCCACCACGGCTTGCCACGGCCCATCCCAGCCCACCACAGCCCTTCCCAGCCAACCACGGCCCACCACAGCCCGTCACGGCCTGTCCCAGACCGTCCCAGCCCACCACAGCCCGTCCCAGCCCACCACAGCCCGTCCCAGCCCACCACAGCCCACCACAGCTTGTCCCAGACCACCACAGGTCTTCCCAGCCCACCATAACCAACCAGAGCCTATCCCAGCCGAACCCAGCCCACCACAGCCCGTCCCATCGCACCACAGCCCACCACAGCCCGTCCCAGCCAACCACGGGCCGTCCCAGCCCACCACAGCCCGTCCCAGCCCACCACGGCCCACCACGGCCCATCCGGGCCCAACACAGCCCACCAAGGCGCACCACAGCCCATCCCAGCCCATTACAGCCTGTCCCAGACCACCACATCCCATCTCAGCCCACCACAGCCCGTCCCAGCCCACCACGGCCCGTCTCAGCCCACCACGGCCCGTCTCAGCCCACCACGGCCCGTCCCAGCCCACCACCGCCCGTCCGCACCCACCACAGACCGTCCCAGCCCACCACAGCCCACCACAGCCCGTCCCAGCCCACCACGGCCCGTCCCAGCCCACCACAGCCCGTCCAAGCCCACCAGAGCCCGTCCCAGCCTGTTTCAGCCCAGCACGGCTAACCACGGCCTGTCCCGGCCCACCACGGCCAACCACTGTCCACCATGGCCCACCAGAGCACACCACGGCCCACCACGGCCCGTCCCAGCCCACCACAGCCCGTCCCAGCCCACCAGAGCTCGTCCCAGCCTGTTTCAGCCCAGCATGGCTAACCACGGCCTCTCCCGGCCCACCACGGCCAACCACGGTCCACCATGGCCCACCAGAGCACACCACGGCCCACCACGGCCCTTCCCAGTCCACCACAGCCCACCACGGCCTGTCCCAGCCCACCACGGCCCGTCCCAGCCCACCACGGCCCGTCCCAGCCCACCACGGCCCGTCCCAGCCCACCACGGCCCATCACAGCCCACCACAGTTCACCACAGCCCGTCCTAGCCCAGCACGGCCCGTCCCAGCCCACCACGGACCACCACGGCCCATCTCAGCCCACCACAGCCTGTCCAAGCCCAGCACAGCCCTCCACAACCCTCCACAGCCCGTCCCAACCCTCCACAGCTCATCCCAGCCTACCACAGCCCGTCGCAGCCCAACACAGCTTATCCCAGCCCACCGCAACCCGTCCCAGCCCACCACAGGTCACCACAGCCTGTTTCAGCCCACCACGGCAAACCACGGCCCGTCCCAGCCCACCACAGCTCGTCCCAGATAAACACGGCGCACCACAGCCCACCACGGCCCGTCCCGGCCCACCACAGCCCGTCCCAGCACACCACAGCCCACCACAGGTCACCACAGCCCACCACCGGTCACCATAGCCCACCACAGGTCACCACAGCCTGTTTCAGCCCACCACGGCAAACCACGGCCCGTCCCAGCCCACCACGGCCTGCCATGGCCCACCACAGCTCGTCGCAGATAAACACGGCGCACCACAGCCCACCACGGCCCGTCCCGGCCCACCACAGCCCGTCCCAGCACACCACAGCCCACCACAGCCCATCACAGCCCACCACAGCCCGTCCAAGGCCATCCCAGCCCGTCTCAGCCCACCACAGCCTATCCCAGCTTGTCCCAGCTCGTCCAAGCCTGTCCCAGACCCCCAGAGCCCGTCGCAGCCCACCACAGCCCGTCACAGCCCGTCCCAGCTCTCCACAACCCACCGCAGCCCGTCCCAGCCCACCACAGCCCATCCCAGCCCACCACGGCCCACGAAAGCCCACCATTGCCCACCACGGCCCACCACAGCCCGTCCCAGCACACCACAGCCCGTCGCAGCACACCACAGCCCGTCGCAGTCAACCACATCCCGTCCCAGCCCACCACAGCCCGTCCCAGCCCACCACAGCCCGTGTCAAGCTCACCAGAACCCACCACAGCCCACCACAGCCTACCACAGCCTGTCCCAGACCACCACGGCCCACCACAGCCCACACGGCCCATCCCAGCCCAACACGGCCCACCACAGCCCACCACAGTTCACCACGGGCCGTCTCAGACCACCATGACCTGTCCCAGCCCACCACGGCCCACCACAGCCCATCCCTTCCCATACCAGCGCAAAACGGCCCACCACAGCCCACCACGGCCCATACCAGCCCACCACGGCCCACCACAGCCCACCACAGTTTACCACGGGCCGTCTCAGCCCACCATGACCTGTCCCAGCCCACCACGGCCCAACACAGACCATCCCTTCCCATACCGGCCCAAAACGGCCCACCACGGCCCACCACAGCCCACCACGGTTCACCACGGCCCGTCCCAGCCAACCACGCCCCACCACAGCCCGTCCCAGCTCACCACAGCCCGTTCCAGCCCACCACAGCCCGTCCCAGTCCATCCCAGCACGTCCCAGCCCACCACGGCCCGTCCCAGCCCACCACGGCCCGTCCCAGCCCGTCCCAGCCCGTCCGAGCCCACCACAGCCTGGCCCAAACCACCAGAGCTCGTCCCAGCCTGTCCCAGCCCACCACAGCCCGTCTCAAGCTCACCAGAACCCACCACAGCCCACCATAGCCCGTACCAGACCACCACGGCCCGTCCCAGCCCACCACAGCGAACCACGGCCCACCACAGCGAACCACGGCCCACCACAGCCCACCACGGCCCGTCCCAGCCCACCACGGCCCGTCCCAGCCCACCACGGCCCACCACAGCCCACCCCTTCCCATCCCGGCCCAAAACGGCCCAACACGGCCCACCACGGTTCACCACGGCCTGTCCCCGCCCACCACGGCCCACCACAGCCCGTCCAAGACCACCACAGCCCATCCCAGCCCGTCCCATCCAGTCCCAGCTCGTCCCAGCCTGTCCCAGCCTACCACAGCCAGTCCCAGCCCACCACAGCCAGTCCCATTCCACAATAGCCCGTCCCAGCCTGTCCCAGCCCGTCCCAACCCGTCCCAGTTTACCACAGACCGTCCCAGCCCACCACAGCCCGTCCCAGCTTACCACTGCCCGTCCCAGCTCGCCACAGCTTGTTCCAGCCCGCCACAGCCCACCACGGTCCGCCACAGCCCACCACGGCCCGTCCCAGCCCACCAGGACCTGTCCCAGCCAACCACGGCCCACCACAGCCCACCCCTTCCCATCCCGGCCGAAAACGGCCCACCACGGCGCACCACAATTCACCACGGCCCGTCCCCGCCCACCACGGCCCACCACAGCCCGTCCCAGCCCACCACAGCCCTTCCCAGCCCGTCCCAGCCAATCCCAGCTCATCCCAGCCCGTCCCAGCTAACCACAGCCCGTCCCAGCCCAACACAGCTTATCCCAGCCCACCACAGCCCGTCCCAGCACACCACAGCCCGTCCCAGCCCGTCGCAGCCTGCCGCAGCCCGTCCAAGCCCACTACAGACCGTCCCAGCCCACCACACACCATTCCAGACGACCACAGCCCGTCCCCTCCCACCACAGCACGTCCCAGCTCGTTCCAGACCACCAGAACTCGTCTCAGCCCGTCCCAGCCCACCACAGCCCGTCTCAAGCTCAGCAGAACCCACCACAGCCCACCACAGCCTGTCCCGGCCCGTCCCAGCCCACCACGGCCCGTCCCAGCCCACCACGGCACGTCCCAGCCCACCACAGCTCTCCACAGCTCTCCATAGCCCGTCCCAATCCTCCACAGCCCATCCCAGCCTAACACAGCCCGTCCCAGCCCAACACAGCTTATCCCAGCCCACCACAGCCTGTCCCAGCCCACCACAGCCCGACCCAGCCCACCACAGCCCGACCCAGCCCACCACAGCCCGACCCAGCCCATCACAGGCCACTACAGCACACCACAGCCTACCGCAGACCACCACAGCCCGTCCCACCCCGTCACAGCTCGTACCAGCCCGACACAGCCCACCACAGCCCATCTCAGCTCACCACAGCCTGTCCCAGCCCACCACGGCCCACCACAGCCCGTCCCAGCCAAACACAGTCCGTCCCAGCCCGTCCCAGCCCACCACACTCACCAAAACTCGTCCCAGACCGTTCCAGCACAGCACAGCCCATCCAAGCCCACCACAGCCCGTCCCAGCCCACCGTAGCCCACCACAGCCCGTCCCAGCCCCCCACAGCCCCTCCCAGCCCTACACAGGCCGTCCCAGCCCGTCCCATCCCACCACAGTGCGTCCATGTCCGTCCCAGCCCACCAGAGCCCGTCCCAGCCCACCAGAGCCCGTCCCAGCCCTCCACAGCCCACCAGAGCCTGTCCCGGCCCACCCCGGCACATCACAGCCCGTCTCAGCTCATCACAGCCCGTCCCAGCCCAACACAGCCCGTCCCAGTTTACCACAGCCCACCACAGCCCGTGTCAGCCCCTCCCAGCTCACCACAGCCCGTGTCAGCCCGTCCCAGCTCACCACAACCCACCACAGCCCGCCACAGCCCGTCCCCGCCCACCACAGCCCGTCCCCGCCCACCACAGCCCGTCCCCGCCCACCACAGCCCGTCCCAGCTCATCCCAGTACACCGCAGCCCGCCCCAGCCCACCGCAGCCCGCCCCAGCCCACCGCAGCCCGCCCCAGCCCGCCCCAGCCCACCACAGCCCGTCTCAGCTCACTACAGCGCGTCCCAGTCCACCACACCCACCACAGCCCGTCCCAGCCCATTCCAGCCCACCACAGCCTGTCTCAGCTCACCACAACCCACCACAGCCAACCACAGCCGGTCCCAGCCCATCATAGCCCACCGCAGCCGGTCCCAGCCCACCACACCCCACCGCAGCCCGTTCCACCACACCAGAATCCATCCCAGCCCACAACGGCCCGTCACAGCTTACCACGGCCCACCACGGCTTTCCACGGCCCAGCCCAGCCCACCACTGCCTGTCCCAGCCCAGCACAGGCCGTCCCAAACTGCCACGGCCCGTCCCAAACTGCCACGTCCCGTCCCAACCCGCAACGTCCCGTCCTAGCCCGCCACGTCCCGTCCCAGCCCACCACAGACAACCACAGTTCATCCCTGCCCGCCACGGCCCGTCCCGGCCCCCCACGGTCCCCCACGGCCCGTCCCGGCCCCCCACGGCCCGTCCCGGCCCCCCACGGCCCGTCCCGGCCCACCACGGCCCACGACGGCCTGTCCCAGCCCACGAAAGCCCGTCCCAGCTTACCATATCCCGTCCCAGCTTACCACATCCCGTCCCAGCCCACCACGGTCTACCACAGCCCACCACAGACCGTCCCATCCCACCACGGCCTATAACAACGAACCACGGCTCGTCCCAGTCCACCACAGCCCGTCCCAGCCCACCACAGCCCGTCCCAGCCCACCACAGCCCGTCCCGGCCGGTCCCGGCCCGGCCCGGCCCGTCCCGGCTCACCACGGCCCGTCCCGGCCCACCACGGCCCGGCCCGGCCCACCACGGCCCGTCCCGGCCCACCACGGCCCACCACAGTCAGTCCCAGCCCGTCCCAACCCGCCCCAGCCCACCACGGCCCGTCCCAGCCCACCACGGCCCGTCCCAGCCCACCACGGCCCGTCCTAGCCCACCACGGCCCGTCCCAGCCCGTCCCAGCCCACGACAGTCCTTCCCAGCCCACCAGAGCCCACCACAGCTCGTCCCAGCCCACCACAGCCCACAAGAGCTTGTCACAGACCACCACAGCCCGTCCCAGCCCACCACAGCCCGTCCCAGCCCACCACAGCCCGTCCCAGCCCACCACAGCCCGTCCCAGCTCGTCCCAGACCACCACAGCCCGTCCCAGCCCACGACAGCCCGTCCCAGCCCGTCACGGCCCGTCACGGCCCACCACAGCCCACCACAGCCCACCACAGCCCGTCCCAGCCGACCACAGCCTGTCCAAGCCCACCACAGCCCGTCCCAGCCCACCACGGACCGTCCCAGCCCACCAGAGCCCGTCCCAGCCCACCACAGCCCACCACAACACACCACAGCCCACCACAGCCCGTCCCAGCTCACCACAGCCCACCACAGCCCGTCCCAGCTCACCACAGCCCGTCACAGCCCGTCCCAGCCCGTCCCAGCCCACGACAGCCCGTCCCAGCCCGTCACGGCCCGTCACGGCCCACCACAGCCCACCACAGCCCACCACAGCCCGTCCCAGCCGACCACAGCCTGTCCAAGCCCACCACAGCCCGTCCCAGCCCACCACGGACCGTCCCAGCCCACCAGAGCCCGTCCCAGCCCACCACAGCCCACCACAACACACCACAGCCCACCACAGCCCGTCCCAGCTCACCACAGCCCACCACAGCCCGTCCCAGCCCACCACAGCCCGTCCCAGCCCGTCCCAGACCACCACAGCCTCTCACAGCACACCACAGCCCGTAACAGCCCACCACAGCAAGTACCAGCCCGTCCCAGCCCACCACGGCCCGTCTCAGCTTACCACAGCCCACCACAGACCGTCCCAGCCCACCACAGCCCGTCCCAGCCCCTCCCAGCCCGTCTCATCCCACCACAGCCTGTCCCAGCATGTCCCAGCTCGTCCAAGCCTATCCCAGACCCCCAGAGCCCGTCGCAGCCCACCACAGCCCGTCACAGCCCGTCCCAGCTCTCCACAACCCACCGCAGCCCGTCCCAGCCCACCACAGCCCGTCCCAGCCCACCACGGCCCACGAAAGCCCACCACAGCCCACCACAGCCCACCCCAGCCCACCACAAGCCGTCCTAGCCCACCACAGACCTCCAGAGCCCATCTCAGCTCACCACAGCCTATCCCAGCCCACCACGGCCCACCACAGCACACCACGGCCCACCGCAGCCTATCCCAACCCGTCCCAGCCCACCACGGCCCGTCCCAGCCCGTCCCAGCCCACGACAGCGCGTCCCAGCCCACCACAGCCCGTCCCAGCCCACCAGAGCCCACCAGAGCCCACCACAGCTCGTCCCAGCCCACCACGGCCCACAAGAGCTTGTCACAGACCACTACAGCCCGTCCCAGCCCACCACAGCCCACTACGGCCCACCACAGCCTGTCCCAGCCCACCACAGCCCGTCCCAGCCCACCGCAGCCCGTCCCAGCCCACCACAGCCCGTCCCAGCTCGTCCCAGACCACCACAGCCTCTCATAGCACACCACAGCCCGTAACAGCCCACCACAGCAAGTACCAGCCCGTCCTAGCCCACCACGGCCCGTCTCAGCCCACCACGACCCGTCTCAGCCCACCACGGCCCGTCTTAGCTCACCACAACCCGTCCCAGCCCACCGCAGCCCGTCCCAGCCCACCGCAGCCCGTCCCAGCCCACCGCAGCCCGTCCCAGCCCACCACGGCCAGTCCCAGCTTGTCGCAGCCCACCACAGCGCGTCCCAGCCCACCACAGCCCACCACAGCCAGTCCGAGCCCGTCCCAGCCCACCACGGCCCACCACAACCCGTCCCAGCCTGTCCCAGCTCATCCCAGCCCACCACAGCCCACCACAGCCAGTCCCAACCCACCACAGCCCACCACACCCCGTCCCGGACCACCAGAGCCCATCCCGGCTTACCACAGCCCGTCCCGGCCCACCACGGCCCGTCCCGGCCCACCACGGCCCGTCCCGGCCCGTCCCAGCCCACAGCCCGTCCCAGCTCACCACATATCGTCCCAGACCGTGCCAGCCCACCACAGCCCGTCCCAGCTTACCACAGCCCACCACAGCCCGTCCCAGCACACCACAGACCGTCCCTGTCCACCACAGCCCACCACAGCCCGTCCCAGCTCGTTCCAGCCCACCACAGCCCGTCTCAAGCTCAGCAGAACCCACCACAGCCCACCACAGCCCGTCCCAGCCCACCACAGCCCACCACAGGCCGTCCCAGCACACCACAGCCCGGCCCAGCCCGTCCCAGCCCATCCCACCAAACCACAGACCGTCCCAGTCCACCACAGACCGTCCCAGAATGTCCCAGCCCGTCCCAGCCCATCACAGCTCGTTCCAGATCAACACAAACTGTTCCAGCCCACCACAGCCCACCACAGCCCTTCCCAGCCTGTCCCAGCTCACTACAGACCGTCACCGCATACCACAGCCCTTCCCAGCCTGTCCCAGCCCACCACAGCCCGTCACCGCCAGCCACAGCCCGTCCGAGCCCACCACAGCCCATCCCAGCCCACCACAGCCCGTCCCAGCCTGTCCCAGCCCACCACAGAATGTCACAGCCCGCCCCGGCCCACCACAGCCCGTCCCGGCCCACCACAGCCCGTCACAGAATGTCCCAGCCCACCACAGAATGTCCCAGCCCACCACAGCCCGTCCCAGCCCACCACAGCCCGTCCCAGCCCACCACAGACCGTCACAGCCCACCACAACCCGTCTCCGCCCACCACAGCCCATCCCCGCCCACCACAGCCCGTTCCAGACCACCAGAGCCCGTCCCAGCCCACCACAGAATGTCCCAGGCCACCACAGCCTCTCTCAGCCTATCCCAGCCTGTCCCAGCCCACCACAGCCCGTCCCAGCCCACCACAGCCCACCACAGCCCGTCCCAGCCCGTCCCAGCACACCACAGCACGTCCCAGCCCGTCCCAGCCCATCGCAGCCCGTCACAGCCCACCACAGCCTGTCCCAGCACACCACACACCGTCCCTGTCCACCAGAACCCACCACAGCCCGTCCGAGCCCGTCCCAGCCCACCACAGCCCATCCCAGCCCGTCCCAGCCCATCCCAGCCCGTCGCAGCACACCACAGACCGTCGCAGTCCACCACAGACCATCCCAGCATGTCCCAGCCCATCACAGCCCATCACAGCCCGTTCCAGACCACCAGAGCCCGTTCCAGCCCACCACAGCCACCGCAGCCCTTCCCAGCCTGTCCCAGCTCACCACAGACCGTCACCGCCCACCACAGCCCGTCACCGCCCACCACAGCCCGTCCCCGCAAACCACAGCTTGTCCCAGCCCACCACAGACCGTCCCCGCAAACCACAGCTTGTCCCAGCCCACCACAGCCCGTCCCAGCCCGTCCCAGCCCAACCACAGCTCGTTCCAGACCACCAGAGCCCACCACAGCCCACCACAGAATGTCCCAGGCCACCACAGCCTGTCTCAGCCTATCCCAGCCTGTCCCAGCCCGTCCCAGCCCGTCCCAGCCAACCACAGCCCGTCCCAGCCCACCACAGCCCGTCCCAGCCGACCACAGCCCACCACAGCCCGTCCCAGCCAACCACAGCGCGTCCCAGCCCACCACAGCCCGTCCCAGCCCACCACAGACTGTCCCAGCCCACCACTAGACCGGCCCACCACAGCCCGTCCCAGCCCACCATAGACTGTCCCAGCCCACCACAGACCGTCACAGCCTGTCCCAGCCCACCACAGACCGTCCCAGGCCACCACAGCCCGTCCCAGCACACCACAGCCCGTCCCAGCCCAACACAGCACGTCCCAGTCCACCATAGCCCGTCCCAGCCCATCACAGCACGTCCCAGCCCACCACGGCCCACCGCAGCGAGCCACGGCCCACCACAGCCCACCACGGCCCGTCCCAGCCCACCACAGCCTGCCACATCCCACCACGGCCCACCACAGCCCACCCCTTCCCATCCAGGCCCAAAACGGCCCACCAGAGCCCACCACGGCCCGTCCCTGCCCACCACGGCCCACCACAGCCCCTCCCGGCCCACCACAGCCCGTCCCAGGCCACCACAGCCCGTCCCAGGCCACCACAGCCAGTCCCAGCACACCACAGCCCACCACAGACTGTCCCCGCCCACCACAGCCCGTCCCATCCCATCCCAGCACACCACAGCCCGTCCCAGCAAACCACAGCCCGTCCCCGCCCAGCACAGCCCGTCCCCGCCCACCACAGCCCATCCCCGCCCACCACAGCCCGTCACTGCCCACCACAGTTCGTCCCAGCCCGTCTCAGCCCGTCCCAGCACACCACAGTCCACCACAGCCTGTCCCAGTGACCACAGCCCGTCCCAGACCGCCACAGCCCACCACAGCCCACCACGGCCCGTCTAGGCCCCCTAAAGACCGTCCCGGCCCACCACCCGTTTCAGCCCACCACAGCCCGTCCCGGCCCACCACCGCCTACCACAGCCCGTCCCAGCCCACCGCAACCCACCACAGCACACCACAGCCCGTCCCAGGTCACCACAGCCCACCACAGCGTGTCCCGGCCCACCAGTGCCTGTCCCAGCCCACCAGAGCCCGTCCCGGCCCACCACAGCACGTTCCGACCCATAACAGCCTGTCCCAGCCACCACGACCCACCACGGCCCGTCCCCACCCACCAGGGCCCGTCCCGGCCCACCACGGTCCATCCTGGCCAACCACGGCCCATCCCAGCCCACCACAGCCCGTTCCAGCCCACGATAGCCCATCCCAGCCCACCACACTCCACCACAGCTCGTCCCAGGCCACCACAGCCCATCCCAGCCCACCACGGCCCACCATAGCCCACCACGGCCCACCACGGCCCGTCCCGGCCCACCACGGCCCACCTCAGACCGTCCCAACACGTCCCAGCTCATCCCAGCCCAGTACAGCCCGTTCCAGACCACTAGAGCCCGTCCCAGCCCACCAAAGCCCATCCCCACCCACCACAGCCCGTCCTCACCCAACAAAACCCCTCCCCGCCCACCACAGCCTGTCCCAGCCCACCACAGCCCGACCCAGCCCGTCCCAGCGCGTCCCCGCCCACCACAGCCCGTCCCAGCACACCACAGCCCGTCCCGGACCACGACAGCCCGTCCCAGAACACCACAGCCCATCCCAGCCCACGACAGCCCACCCCAGCCCACCACAGCCCATCCCGGACCACGACAGCCCGTCCCAGCCCACCACAGCCCGTCCCAGCCCACCACAGCCCGTCCCAGCACACCACAGCCCGTCCCGGACCACGACAGCCCGTCCCGGACCACCGCGGCCCGTCCCGGACCACCGCGGCCCACCAGGGCCCGGCCCGGCCCAGCACAGCCCGTCCCAGCCCACCTGTGTTAGGAAGAATATCTCACCTTCTTCATGTTGGCACCTCCTTTCCCTACGATGTTCTTGTGGAACTGTTTGCAGATGGGGACAGAAATAGAAAAGCTGTTTTCAACCTAAGGGAGAAAGGAAGGGAGAACTGAAGATTACACTGTCGTGGCATAGGAGGCCCGACTTCAGGAGCTCTGATAAACGAGCTTTTAAAACAGGCTTAGACCCAAGGAAGTTCTCTATACGAGGGACTTTTGTAAGACTAAACAAAGGCAAGGACGTTCCCCTATAGCCTTCCCATAACAGGTACTATCCCCCTGCCTCCATTCAGCCAAAACAGCGCCGACAGCTCCCTCCTCTTGAGGTGTTTTAGCTCTACCCAAGCCAGTAGAGCTCTGCTTTGCCCCAGGGTTATCCAGGCACGTAGAAGGGAAGAGCAGGCAGACCTCCTTACCAGGTCTGCCACCATCTTTTCCATCGCAGCCCACCACAGCCCGTCTCAGCTCACCACAGCTCTTCCCAGCGCACCACAACCACCACGGCCCGTCCCAGCCCATCACGGCCCATCACGGCCCACCAGAGCCAGTCCCAACCCATCCCAGCCTGTCCCGTCCCGTCCCAGCCCGTCCCGTCCCAGAACAGCCCGTCCCAGCCTGTCCTGTCCCGTCCCAGCTCGTCCCGTCCCGTCCCAGGCCTTCCCAGCCCACCGCAGCCCGTCCCAGCCCGTCACAGCTCGTCCCAGCCCGTCTCAGCCCACGACAGCCCGTGCCAGCTTACCACATCCCGTCCCAGCTTACCACAGCCCATCACAGCCCACCACGGTCCACCACAGCCCACCACAGCCTGTCCCAGCCCACCATGGCCATCCCAGCCCGCCACGGCCCGTCCCGGCCCGCCACGGCCCATCCCGGCCCACCACGGCCCGTCCCAGCTCACCACGGCCTGTCCCAGCCCACCACAGCCCGTCCCATCACACCACAGTCCGACCCAGCCCACCACGGCCCATCACAGCTTACCACGGCCCACCACGGCTTGCCACGGCCCAGCCCAGCCCACCACGGTCCGTCCCAGCCCACCACAGCCCACCACGGCCCGTCCCAGCACACCACGGCCCGTCCCAGCCCGCCACGGCCCGTCCCAACCCGCCACGAACCGTCCCAGCCCGCCACGGCCCGTCCCAGCCCGCCACGAACCGTCCCAGCCCGCCACGGCCCGTCCCAGCCCACCACAGCCCGTCCCAGCCCACCACAGCCCGTCCCAGCCAACCACAGACCGTCCCAGCCAACCACAGACCGTCCCAGCCCACCACAGACCGTCCCAGCTCACCACAGACCACCACAGCCCATCCCAGCCCATCAAAGACGGTCCCAGCCAAGCGCAGCCTGTCCCAGCCCACCACAGCCTGTCCCAGCCAACCACGGCCCGTCCCAGCCCACCACGGCCCGTCCCAGCCCACCACGGCCCACCACGGCCCACCACGGCCTGCCACGGCCCACCACAGCCCTCCACAGCCCTCCACAGCCCACCACAGCCCTCCACAGCCCTCCACAGCCCTCCACAGCCCTCCACAGCCCTCCACGGCCCTCCACGGCCCTCCACAGCCCTCCACGGCCCAGCACGGCCCAGCACGGCCCAGCACGGCGCAGCACGGCCCGCCAAGACCCACCACAGCCCACCAATGTCCGGCCCGGCCCGTCACTGCCCACCACGGCACACCACGGCCCACCACAACCCACCACAGCCCGCCAGACCCCAACACAGCCCGTCACAGGCCGTCCCAGACCACCACAGCAAGTCTTGGCATGCCACAGCCCATCCAAGACCGCCACAGCCCGTCCCAGCCCACCACAGCCCACCGCAGCCCAAAACAGCCCGTCCCAGCCCACCACACCTTATCCCAGCCCATCACAGCCCGTGCCAGCCCGTCCCAGGCCACCACAGCCTGTCGCAGCTCAGCAAAGCCCGTCCCACCTCACCACAGCCCACCACAGCCAACCACGGCCCACCACGGCCCACCACGGCACACCACTGCCATCCACAGCCCATTACAGCCCGCCACGGCCCACCACGGCCCGTCACAGTCCGTCACAGCCCGTCACAGCCCACCACAGCCCGTCATAGCCCACCACAGCCCGTCATAGCCCACCACAGCTCGTCATAGCCCACCACAGCCCGTCATAGCCCACCACAGGCCATCCCAGCCCAAAACAGATGTTCCCAGCCATCCACAGCCCGTCCCAGCCCACCACAGCCCATCCCAGACCATCACAGATTGTCCCAGCAAAGCGCAGCCCATCCCAGCCCACCACAGCCCGTCCCAGCCCGTCCCAGCCCGTCCCAGCCCACCACAGCCCGTCCCAGCCCACCACGGCCCGTCCCAGCCCACCACAGACCTCCAGAGCCCGTCTCAGCTCACCACAGCCTATCCCAGCCCACCACAGCCCACCACAGCACACCACGGCCCACCGCAGCCTATCCCAACCCGTCCCAGCCCACCACGGCCCGTCCCAGCCCACCACGGCCCGTCCCAGCCCGTCCCAGCCCACGACAGCCCGTCCCAGCCCACCAGAGCCCACCAGAGCCCACCACAGCTCGTCCCAGCCCACCACAGCCGACAAGAGCTTGTCACAGACCCCCAGAGCCCGTCGCAGCCCACCACAGCCCGTCACAGCCTGTACCAGCTCTCCACAACCCACCGCAGCCCGTCCCAGCCCACCACAGCCCGTCCCAGCCCACCACGGCCCACAAAAGCCCACCACAGCCCACCACGGCCCACCACAGCCAGTCCCAGCCCACCACAAGCCGTCCTAGCCCACCACAGACCTCCAGAGCCCGTCTCAGCTCACCACAGCCTATCCCAGCCCACCACGGCCCACCACAGCACACCACGGCCCACCGCAGCCTATCCCAACCCGTCCCAGCCCACCACGGCCCGTCCCAGCCCACCACGGCCCGTCCCAGCCCACCACAGCCCGTCCCAGCTCGTCCCAGCCCACCACGGCCCACGACAGCCCGTCCCAGCCCACGACAGTCCGTCCCAGCCCACCAGAGCCCACCAGAGCCCACCACAGCTCGTCCCAGCCCACCACAGCCCACAAGAGCTTGTCACAGACCACCACAGCCCGTCCCAGCCCACCACAGCCTGTCCCAGCCCACCACAGCTTGTGCCAGCCCACCACAGCCCGTCCCAGCCCACCACAGCCCGTCCCAGCTCGTCCCAGACCACCACAGCCTCTCACAGCACACCACAGCCCGTAACAGCCCACCACAGCAAGTACCAGCCCACCACAGCAAGTACCAGCCCGTCCCAGCCCACCACGGCCCGTCTCAGCCCACCACGGCCCGTCTTAGCCCACCACGGCCCGTCTCAGCCCACCACGGCCCGTCTCAGCTCACCACAACCCGTCCTAGACGACCACAGCCCGTCCCAGCCCACCACAGCCCACCACAGCCCACCACATCCCGTCCCAGCCCACCAGAGCCCGTCCCAGCCTGTTTCAGCCCAGCACAGCTAACCACGGCCTGTCCCGGCCCACCACGGCCAACCACGGTCCACCATGGCCCACCAGAGCACACCACGGCCCACCACGGCCCTTCCCAGTCCACCACAGCCCACCACGGCCTGTCCCAGCCCACCACGGCCCGTCCCAGCCCACCACGGCCCACCCCAGCCCACCACGGCCCGTCCCAGCCCACCACGGCCCGTCCCAGCCCACCACGGCCCGTCCCAGCCCACCACGGCCCATCACAGCCCACCACAGTTCACCACAGCCCGTCCTTGCCCAGCACGGCCCGTCCCAGCCCACGACGGACCACCACGGCCCATCTCAGCCCACCACAGCCTGTCCAAGCCCAGCACAGCCCTCCACAACCCTCCACAGCCCGTCCCAACCCTCCACAGCTCATCCCAGCCTACCACAGCCCGTCCCAGCCCACCGCAGCCCGTCCTAGCCCACCGAAACCCGTCCCAGCCCACCGCAACCCGTCCCAGCCCACCACAGCCCGTCCCAGCCCACCACAGCCCACCACCGGTCACCACAGCCCACCACCGGTCACCACAGCCCACCACAGGTCACCACAGCCTGTTTCAGCCCACCACGGCAAACCACGGCCCGTCCCAGCCCACCACGGCCCGCCATGGCCCACCACAGCTCGTCCCAGATAAACACGGCGCACCACAGCCCACCACAGCCCGTCCCGGCCCACCACAGCCCGTCCCAGCTTACCACAGCCCACCACGGCCCACGACAGCCCGTCCCAGCCCACGACAGTCCGTCCCAGCCCACCAGAGCCCACCAGAGCCCACCACAGCTCGTCCCAGCCCACCACAGCCCACAAGAGCTTGTCACAGACCACCACAGCCCGTCCCAGCCCACCACAGCCTGTCCCAGCCCACCACAGCTTGTCCCAGCCCACCACAGCCCGTCCCAGCCCACCACAGCCCGTCCCAGCTCGTCCCAGCCCACCACAGCCTCTCACAGCACACCACAGCCCTTAACAGCCCACCACAGCAAGTACCAGCCCACCACAGCAAGTACCAGCCCGTCCCAGCCCACCACGGCCCGTCTCAGCCCACCACGGCCCGTCTTAGCCCACCACGGCCCGTCTCAGCCCACCACGGCCCGTCTCAGCTCACCACAACCCGTCCCAGACGACCACAGCCCGTCCCAGCCCACCACAGCCCACCACAGCCCACCACATCCCGTCCCAGCCCACCAGAGCCCGTCCCAGCCTTTTTCAGCCCAGCACAGCTAACCACGGCCTGTCCCGGCCCACCACGGCCAACCACGGTCCACCATGGCCCACCAGAGCACACCACGGCCCACCACGGCCCTTCCCAGTCCACCACAGCCCACCACGGCCTGTCCCAGCGCACCACGGCCCGTCCCAGCCCACCACGGCCCACCCCAGCCCACCACGGCCCGTCCCAGCCCACCACGGCCCGTCCCAGCCCACCACGGCCCATCACAGCCCACCACAGTTCACCACAGCCCGTCCTTGCCCAGCACGGCCCGTCCCAGCCCACCACGGACCACCACGGCCCATCTCAGCCCACCACAGCCTGTCCAAGCCCAGCACAGCCCTCCACAACCCTCCACAGCCCATCCCAACCCTCCACAGCTCATCCCAGCCTACCACAGCCCGTCCCAGGCCACCGCAGCCCGTCCTAGCCCACCGAAACCCGTCCCAGCCCACCGCAACCCGTCCCAGCCCACCACAGCCCACCACAGGTCACCACAGCCCACCACCGGTCACCACAGCCCACCACCGGTCACCACAGCCCACCACAGGTCACCACAGCCTGTTTCAGCCCACCACGGCAAACCACGGCCCGTCCCAGCCCACCACGGCCCGCCATGGCCCACCACAGCTCGTCCCAGATAAACACGGCGCACCACAGCCCACCACAGCCCGTCCCGGCCCACCACAGCCCGTCCCAGCTTACCACAGCCCACCACAGCCCATCACAGCCCACCACAGCCCGTCCCAGCTTACCACAGCCCACCACAGACCGTCCCAGCCCACCACAGCCCGTCCCAGCCCACCACAGCCCGTCCCAGCCCACCACTGCCCGTCCCAGCCCAACACTGCCCGTCCCAGCCCGTCCCAACGCACCAAAGCCCGTCCCAGAACACCACAGCCCACCACAGCCCATCACAGCCCACCACAGCCCGTCCCAGCTTACCACAGCCCACACCAGACCGTCCCAGCCCACCACAGACCGTCCCAGCCCACCACAGCCCGTCCCAGCCCACCACTGCCCGCCCCAGCCCACCACTGCCCGCCCCAGCCCACCACTGCCCGTCCCAGCCCACCACAGCCCGTCCCAACCCACCACAGCCCGTCCCAGCCCGTCCCAACCCACCACAGCCTGTCCCAACCCACCACAGCCCACCACAGCCCTTCAGAACCCACCACAGCCCACCACAGCCCGTCCCAGCCCACCACAGCACGTCCCAGGCCACCACAGACCACCACAGCCCACCACAGCCCGTGAAGCCCACCACAGCCCGTGCCAGCCCACTACAGCCCGTCCCAGCCCACCACAGCCCGTCCCAGCCCACCACAGCCCGTCCCAGCCCACCACTGCCCGTCCCGGCCCACCACTGCCCGTCCCAGCCCGTCCCAGCCCGTCCCAACCCACCACAGCCCGTCCCAGCCCACCACAGTCCACCACAGCCCACCGCAGCCCATCCCAGCCCACCACGGCCCGTCCCAGCCCGTGCCAACCCGTCACAACACACCACAGCCCACCACAGCCCGTCCCTACCCACCACAGCGTGTCCCAACCCACCACAGCCCACCACAGCCCTTCAGAACCCACCACAGCCCACCACAGCCCGTCCCAGCCCACCACAGCACGTCCCAGGCCACCACAGACCACCACAGCCCACCACAGCCCGTGAAGCCCACCACAGCCCGTGCCAGCCCACTACAGCCTGTCCCAGCCCACCACAGCCCGTCCCAGCCCACCACAGCCCACCACAGCTTGTCCCAGACCACCACAGCTCTTCCCAGCCCACCATAACCAACCACAGCCTATCCCAGCCGATCCCAGCCCACCACAGCCCGTCCCATCACACCACAGCCCACCACAGCCCATCCCAGCCAACCACGGCCCGTCCCAGCCCACCACAGCCCGTCCCAGCCCACCACGGCCCACCACAGCCCACCACGGCCCATCCGGGCCCAACACAGCCCACCAAGGCGCACCACAGCACATCCCAGCCCATTACAGCCTGTCCCAGACCACCACATCCCATCTCAGCCCACCACAGCCCGTCCCAGCCCACCACAACCAACCACAGCCCACCACAGCCCACCACGGCCGACCACAGCCCACCACGGCAGACCACAGCCCACCACGGCCCATCCAAGCCCACCATGGCCCATCCAAGCCCACCACGGTCCACCACGGCACGTCCCAGCCCACCACAGAGCACCACAGCCCGTCCCAGCCCACCACAGTATGTCCCAGACCACCAGAGCCCGTCCCAGCCCACCACAGCCCGTCCCAGCCCACCACAGCCCACCACAGCCCGTCCAAGCCCACCACAGCCCATTACAGCTTACCACAGCCTGTCCCAGCCCACCAGACCCCGTTCCAGCCCACCAGAGCCCACCAAAGCCCGTCCCCGCCCACCACAGCCCGTCCCCGTTCACCACAGCCCGTCCCAGCATGTCCCAGGCCACCACAGCCCTTCCCTGCTCACCACAGCCTGTCCCCGCCCACCACAACTTGTCCCCGCTCACTACAGCCCGGCCCGGCCCACCACGGCCCGTCATGGCCAACCAAGGCCGGTCCTGGCCCACCACAGCCCGTCCCAACCCTTCCCAGCCCACCGCAGCGCGTCCCAGCCCACCACAGCCCGTCCCAGCCCACCACAGCCCACCACAGGTCACCACAGCCCACCACCGGTCACCACAGCCCACCACCGGTCACCACAGCCCACCACAGGTCACCACAGCCTGTTTCAGCCCACCACGGCAAACCACGGCCCGTCCCAGCCCACCACGGCCCGCCATGGCCCACCACAGCTCGTCCCAGATAAACACGGCGCACCACAGCCCACCACAGCCCGTCCCGGCCCACCACAGCCCGTCCCAGCTTACCACAGCCCACCACAGCCCATCACAGCCCACCACAGCCCGTCCCAGCTTACCACAGCCCACCACAGACCGTCCCAGCCCACCACAGCCCGTCCCAGCCCACCACAGCCCACCACAGCCCACCACTGCCCGTCCCAGCCCAACACTGCCCGTCCCAGCCCGTCCCAACGCACCAAAGCCCGTCCCAGCACACCACAGCCCACCACAGCCCATCACAGCCCACCACAGCCCGTCCCAGCTTACCACAGCCCACACCAGACCGTCCCAGCCCACCACAGCCCGTCCCAGCCCACCACTGCCCGTCCCAGCCCACCACAGCCCGTCCCAACCCACCACAGCCCGTCCCAGCCCACCACAGCCCACCGCAGCCCATCCCAGCCCACCACGGCCCGTCCCAGCCCGTGCCAACCCGTCACAACACACCCACAGCCCACCACAGCCCGTCCCTACCCACCACAGCGTGTCCCAACCCACCACAGCCCACCACAGCCCTTCAGAACCCACCACAGCCTACCACAGCCCGTCCCAGCCCACCACAGCACGTCCCAGGCCACCACAGACCACCACAGCCCACCACAGCCCGTGAAGCCCACCACAGCCCGTGCCAGACCACTACAGCCCGTCCCAGCCCACCACAGCCCGTCCCAGCCCACCACAGCCCGTCCCAGCCCACCACTGCCCGTCCCGGCCCACCACTGTCCGTCCCAGCCCGTCCCAGCCCGTCCCAACCCACCACAGCCCGTCCCAGCCCACCACAGTCCACCACAGCCCACCGCAGCCCATCCCAGCCCACCACGGCCCGTCCCAGCCCGTGCCAACCCGTCACAACACACCACAGCCCACCACAGCCCGTCCCTACCCACCACAGCGTGTCCCAACCCACCACAGCCCACCACAGCCCTTCAGAACCCACCACAGCCCACCACAGCCCGTCCCAGCCCACCACAGCACGTCCCAGGCCACCACAGACCACCACAGCCCACCACAGCCCGTGAAGCCCACCACAGCCCGTGCCAGCCCACTACAGCCCGTCCCAGCCCACCACAGCCCGTCCCAGCCCACCACAGCCCACCACAGCTTGTCCCAGACCACCACAGCTCTTCCCAGCCCACCATAACCAACCACAGCCTATCCCAGCCGATCCCAGCCCACCACAGCCCGTCCCATCACACCACAGCCCACCACAGCCCATCCCAGCCAACCACGGCCCGTCCCAACCCACCACAGCCCGTCCCAGCCCACCACGGCCCACCACAGCCCACCACGGCCCATCCGGGCCCAACACAGCCCACCAAGGCGCACCACAGCACATCCCAGCCCATTACAGCCTGTCCAAACCACCACATCCCATCTCAGCCCACCACAGCCCGTCCCAGCCCACCACAACCAACCACAGCCCACCACAGCCCACCACGGCCGACCACAGCCCACCACGGCAGACCACAGCCCACCACGGCCCATCCAAGCCCACCATGGCCCATCCAAGCCCACCATGGTCCACCACGGCACGTCCCAGCCCACCACAGAGCACCACAGCCCGTCCCAGCCCACCACAGTATGTCCCAGACCACCAGAGCCCGTCCCAGCCCACCACAGCCCGTCCCAGCCCACCACAGCCCACCACAGCCCGTCCAAGCCCACCACAGCCCATTACAGCTTACCACAGCCTGTCCCAGCTCACCAGACCCCGTTCCAGCCCACCAGAGCCCACCAAAGCCCGTCCCCGCCCACCACAGCCCTTCCCCGTTCACCACAGCCCGTCCCAGCATGTCCCAGGCCACCACAGCCCTTCCCTGCTCACCACAGCCTGTCCCCGCCCACCACAACTTGTCCCCGCTCACTACAGCCCGGCCCGGCCCACCACGGCCCGTCATGGCCAACCAAGGCCGGTCCTGGCCAACCACAGCCCGTCCCAACCCTTCCCAGCCCACCGCAGCGCGTCCCAGCCCACCACAGCCCGTCCCAGTCCACCACAGCCCGTCCCAGCCCACCACGGCCCGTCCCAGCCCGTCCCAGCCAATCCCAGCTCATCCCAGCCAATCCCAGCTCATCCCAGCCCGTCCCAGCTAACCACAGCCAGTCCCAGCCCACCACAGACCGTTACAGCTTACCACAGCCCGTCCCAGATCACCACAGCCCGTCCCAGATCACCACAGCCCGTTCCAGCCCACCACAGCCCGTCCCCGCCCACCACAGCCCGTCCCCGCCTGTCCCCGTCGACCACAGCCCGTCCCCGCCCACCACAGCCCGTTACAGTTTACCAAAGCCCGTCCCAGCCCACCACAGGTCTTCGAAGCCCCTCCCAGACCCCCAGAGCCGGCCCAGCCCGTTTCAGCCCCTCCCAGACCGTCTCAGCTCACCACACCTCACCACAGCCCATCCCAGCCCACCACGGCCTGTTCCAGCCCATCAGAGCCCGTCCCAGTCCACCAGAGCCCGTCCCAACCTACCACAGCTTGTCCCGGCCCACCATAGCCCATCCCGTCCCACCACAGCCCGTCCCGGCCCACCAGAGCCCGTCTCAGCACACCACAGCCCGTCCTGGCTCATCGCAGCCCGTCCCGTCAAACCACAGCCCACCACAGCCCGTCCCAGCCCACCACAGCCCGTCCCAGCCCACCACAGGCCACTACAGCACACCACAGCCCATTGCAGCACATCACAGCTCGTTCCAGACCATCAGATCCCGTCCCAGCCCACCACAGCCCACCACGGGCAACCATGGCACGTCCCAGCCGACCACGGCCCATCCCAGCCCACCACAGCCCGTCCCAGCCCACCACAGCCCATTGCAGCACATCACAGCTCGTTCCAGACCATCAGATCCCGTCCCAGCCCGTCGCAGCCCACCACAGCCCATCTCAAGCTCACAAGAACTCACCAAAGCCCACCACAGCCTTTCCAAGACGACCACGGCCCACCACAGCCCACCACGGCCCGTCACAGCCCATCCCTGCCCACCACAGCCCGTCCCAGCACACCACAGACCATCCCAGTCCACCACAGACCGTCCCAGCATGTCCCAGCCTGTCCTAAACCACCACAGCCTGTTCCAGACCACCACAGCCCGTCCCAGCACACCACAGCCCGTCCCTAGCCCACCACAGCCCGTGCCAGCCCATCCCAGCCCGTCCCAGCCCACCACAGCCCGTCCCCGCCCGTCCCAGCCCACCACAGACCAGCACAGCCCGTCCCAGCCCACCACAGACCAGCACAGCCTGTTCCAGACCACCACAGCCTGTCCCAGTCCACCACAGCCCGTCCCAGCTTGCCACAGCCCGTTCCAGCCCGCCACAGCCCACCACAGCCCGTCCCCGCCCACCGCAGCCCGTCCCAGTCGACCACAGCCCGTCCCAGCACACGACAGCTCGTCCCAGCACACCACAGCCTGTCCCAGCACACCAAGGCCCGTCCCAGCCCACCACAGCCCACCAGAGTCCGTCCCAGCCCACCAGAGCCCGTCCCAGCCCACCACAGCCCGTCCCAGCCCACCACAGCCCATCTCAAGCTCACAAGAACCCACCAAAGCCCACCACAGCCTGCCCCAGACCACCACGGCCCACCACAGCCCACCACGGCCTGTCCCAGCCCACCACGGCCCGCCACAGCCCACCACGGGCCGTCTCAGCCCACCATGACCTGTCCCAGCCCACCACAGCCCAACATAGACCATCCCTTCCCATACCGGCCCAAAACGGCCCACCACGGCCCACCACAGCCCACCACGGTTCACCACGGCCCGTCCCAGCCCACCACGCCCCAACACAGCCCGTTCCAGCTCACCACAGCCCGTCCCAGTCCATCCCAGCACGTCCCAGCCCACCACGGCCCGTCCCAGCCCACCAAGGCCCACCACAGCCCGTCCCAGCCCGTCCGAGCCAACCACAGCCTGTCCCAGACCACCAGAGCTTGTCCCAGCATGTCCCAGCCCACCACAGCCCGTCTCAAGCTCACCAGAACCCACCACAGCCCACCACGGCCCGTCCCAGCCCACCACGGCCCGTCCCAGCCCACCACGGCCCACCACAGCCCACCCCTACCCATCCCGGCCCAAAACGGCCCAACACGGCCCACCACGATTCACCACGGCCCGTCCCCACCCACCACGGCCCACCACAGCCCGTCCCAGCCCACCACAGCCCATCCCAGCCCGTCCCATCCAGTCCCAGCTCGTCCCAGCCCGTCCCAGCCCACCACAGCCAGTCCCATTCCACAATAGCCCGTCCCAGCCTGTCCCAGCCCGTCCCAACCCGTCCCAGTTTACCACAGCCCGTCCCAGCCTGCCACAGCCCGTCCCAGCCGGCCACAGCCCGTCCCAGCCCGCCACAGCCCACCACGTCCCGTCCCAGCCCACCACGACCTGTCCCAGCCCACCACGGCCCACCACAGCCCACCCCTTCCCATCCCGGCCCAAAACGGCCAACCACGGCGCACCACAATTCACCACGGCCCGTCCCCGCCCACCACGGCCCACCACAGCCCGTCCCAGCCAATCCCAGCTCATCCCAGCCCGTTCCAGCTAACCACAGCCAGTCCCAGCTGACCACAGCCAGTCCCAGCCCACCACAGACCGTTACAGCTTACCACAGCCCGTCCCAGATCACCACAGCCCGTCCCAGATCACCACAGCCCGTTCCAGCCCACCACAGCCCGTCCCAGTCCACCACAGCCAGTCTCCGCCCACCAGAGCTCGTCCCAGCCCGTCCCCGCCCACCACAGCCCGTCCCCGCCCACCACATCCCGTCCCAGCCCACCACAGCCCGTCCCAGCCTGTTTCAGCCCACCACGGCTAACCACAGCCTGTCCCGGCCCACCACGGCCAACCACGGTCCACCACGGCCCACCAGAGCACACCACAGCCCACCACAGCCCGTCCCAGCCCACCACAGCCCGTCCCAGCCCACAACAGCCCGTCCCCGCCCATTACAGCCCATCCCAGCCCGTCCCAGACCACCACAGCACGTCTCAAGCTCACCAGAACCTACCACAGCCCACCACAGCCCGTCCCAGACCACCACGGCCCACCACAGCCCACCACGGCCCGTCCCAGCCCACCACGGCCCGACCAAGCCCACCACGGCCCGAACAAGCCCACCACGGCTCGTAGCGGCCCACCACAGACCGTCGCGGCCCACCACAGACCGTCGCGGCCCACATCGGCCCACAGCGGTCCGTCCCGGCCAAACACAGTCCAACGCAGCCCACCATGGCCCACCTCAGCCCAACACGGCCCTTCCCAGCCCACCACAGCCCATCCCAGCCCGTCCAAGCCCACCACAGCCCGTCCCAGCCCACCACAGCCCGTCCCAGCCCACCACAGCCCGTCCCAGCCCACCACAGCCTGTCCCAGCCCACCAGAACCCGCCTCAACCCAAAACAGCTCTTCCCAGGCCACCACAGCCCGTCCCAGGCCACCACAGCCCGTCCCAGCCCACCACAGCCCGTCCCAGCCAGTGTCAGACCGTACCAGCCCACCACAGCCCGTGCCAGCCCGTCCCAGCTCGTCCCAGCCCAGCACAGCCCGTCCCAGCTCGTCCCAGCCCAGCACAGCCCGTCCCAGCTCGTCCCAGCCCACCACAGCCCATCCCAGCCCGTCCCAGCTCACCACAGCCAGTCCCCGTCAACCACAACCCGTCCCAGCCCACCACGGCCCGTCCCAGCCCACCACAGCCCGTCCCAGCCCACCACGGCCCGAAACAGCCCACCACGGCCCAAAACAGCCCACCACGGCCCGAACAAGCCCACCACGGTCAGAACAAGCCCACCACGGCTCGTAGCGGCCCACCACAGCCCGTCGCGGCCCACCACGGCCCACAGCGGTCCGTCCCGCCTAACCACGGTCCGTCGCAGCCCACCATGGCCCACCTCAGCCCACCACGGCCCTTCCCAGCCCACCACGGCTCGTCCCAGCCCGTCCCAGCCCACCACAGCCCGTCCCAGCCCACCACAGCCCGTCCCAGCCCACCACAGCCCGTCCCAGCCCACCACAAACCACCACAGCCTGTCCCAGCCCACCAGAACCCGCCTCAACCCAAAACAGCTCTTCCCAGGCCACCACAGCCCGTCCCAGCCTACCACAGCCCGTCCCAGCCCACCACAGCCCGTCCCAGCCAGTGTCAGACCGTCCCAGCCCACCACAGCCCGTCCCAGCCCACCACAGCCCGTCCCAGCTCGTCCCAGCCGACCACAGGCCGTCCCAGCCCGTCCCAGCCCACCACAGTGCGTCCAAGTCCGTCCCAGCCCACCAGAGCCCGTCCCAGCCCACCCCGGCCCATCACAGCCCGTCTCAGCTCATCACAGCTCGTCCCAGCCCACCACAGCCCGTCCCAGCCCACCACAGCCCGTCCCAGCCCACCACAACCAACCACAGCCCGTCCCCATCCCACCACAGCCTGTCCCAGCCCACCACAGCCCGTTCCAGCCCACCACAGCCCTTTCCAGCCCACTGCAGCCTGTCCCAGCACACCATGGCACACCACAGCCCACCACGGCTTGTCCCAGCCCACCACAGCCCACCATGGCTTACCACGGCCCACCACAGCCTGTCCCAGCCCATCCTAGACCACCACAGCCCGTCACAGCCCGTCCCAGCCCACCACATAAAGTACCAGCCCATAGAAGCCCACCACAGCCCGTCCCAGCCCACCACGGCCCGTCCGCGCCCACCCCAGCCCACCAAAGCCCACCACAGCCCATCTCAGCTCACCACAACCCGTACCAGACCACCACAGCCGGTTACAGCTTATCACAGCCCATCCCAGCCCACCACAGACCGTCCCAGCCCACCACAGACCGTCCCGGACCTACCAGAACCCGTCCCTGACCACCACAGCAGGTCCAAGCCCACCACAGCCCGTCCCAGCCCACCACAGCCTGTCCCAACCCACCACAGCCCATTCCAGCCCTTCCCAACCCACCACAGCTGGTTTGAGACCACCAGAGCCCGTCCCAGCCCACCACAGCCCGTCCCCGCCCACCACAGCCCGTCCCCGCCCACCACAGCCCGTCCCCGGCCCACCACAGCCCTCGTCAGCTCGTCCCAGCCCGTCCCAGGCCTTCCCAGCCCACCACAGCCCGTCCCGGACCACGACAGCCCGTCCCGGACCTACCACAACCCGTCCCCAACCACCACAGCAGGTCCAAGCCCACCACAGCCTGTCCCAGCCCACCACAGACCGTCCCAGCCCACCACAGCCCATCCCAAACCACCACAGCGCATTCCAGCCCTTCCCAGCCCACCACAGCCCGGTCCATATCACCAGAGCCCTTCCCAGCCCACCACAGCCCATCCCAGCCCACCACAGACCACCACAGTTCGTCCCAGCCCGCCACAACCCGTCCCAGCCCACCACGGCCCGTCCCGGCACACCACGGCCCATCCCGGCCCACCACGGCCCGTCCCAGCCCACCACAGCCCGTCCCAGCCCACCACGGCCCGTCCCAGCCCACCACGGCCCGTCCCAGCCCGCCACAACCAGTCCCAGTCCGCCACAACCCGTCCCAGTTTGCCACACCCCGTCCCAGCCCAGCACGGCCTGTCCCGGCCCACCACGGCCCGTCCCGGCCCACCACGGCCCGTCCCAGCTCGTTCCAGACCACCACAGACCGTCGCAGCTCACCACAGAAAGTCCCAGCCCGTCACAGAACACCACAACCCGTCACCGCCCACCACAGCCCTTCCAAGGCGTCCCAGCCCGTCCCCGTCCCACCACAGCCTGTCCCAGCCCACCACAGCCCGTCCCAGCTCATCCCAGCCCACCACAGCCCACCACAGTTTGTCCCAGCCCACCACAGCCCGTCCCGGCCCACCACGGCCCGGCCCGGCCCACCACGGCCCCTCCCGGCCCACCACGGCCCGTCCCGGCCCACCACGGCCCGTCCCAGCCCACCACAGCCCGTCCCGGCCCACCACGGCCCGTCCCACCACACCAGTGTCCGGCCCAGCCCACCACGGCCCGTCACAGCTTACCACGGCCCACCACGGCTTGCCACGGCCCAGCCCAGCCCACCACAGCCCGTCCCAGCCCACCACGGCCCCGTCCCAGCCCACCACGGTCCGTCCCAGCCCGCCACGGCCCGTCCCAGCCCGCCACAGACTACCACAGTTCATCCCAACCCACCACAGTTCGTCCCAGCCCACCACGGCCCGTCCCGGCCCACCACGGCCCGTCCCGGCTCACCACGGCCCGTCCCAGCTCACCACAGCCCGTCCCAGCCCACCACGGGCTGTCCCAGCCCACCACGGCCCGTCCCAGCTCACCACGGCCCGTCCCAGCCCGTCCCAGCCCACGACAACCCGTTCCAGCCCACGAAAGCCCGTCCCAGCTTACCATATCCCATCCCAGCTTACCACAGCCCACCACGGTCCACCACAGCCCGTCCCAGTCCACCACGGCCCATAACAACCCACCACGGCCCGTGAAGCCCACCACGGCCCGTCCCAGCCTACAATGGCTCGTCCCAGCCCACCACAGCCTGTCCAAGCCCACCAGAGCCCGTCCCAGCCCACCACGGCCCATCCCAGCACACCACAGCCCGTCCAAGACCACCACAGCCCTTCCCAGCCCACCACGGCCCGTCCCAGCCCGTCCCAGCCCACCACAGCCTGTCCCAACCCACCACAGCCCGTCCCAGCCCACCACAGCCCGCCCCAGCCCATCCCAGCCCACCTGGCCCGTCCCAGCCCGTCCCAGCCCACCACAGCCCGTCCCAGCCCTCCACAGCCCACGACAGCCCACTACAGCCCGTCCCAGCCCACCACAGCCCGTTCCAGCCTGTCCCAGCCTGTCCCAGCTCATCCCAGCCCACCACAGCCCACCACAGTTTGTCCCAGCACACCACAGCCCGTCCCAGCCCAGCACAGCCTGTCCCAGCCCACCACAGGCCACCACAGCACACCACAGGCCACTACAACACACCACAGCCCGTCACAGCTCGTCCCAGCTCGTCACAGCACGTCCCAGCCCACCACAGCCCACCCCAGCATGTCCCAGGCCCCCACAGCCCACGACAGCCCTTCCCAGCCCACGACAGCCCATCCCAGCCCACCACAGCCCGTCCCAGCCCACCACAGACGACTACAGAAAACCACAGACCACTACAGAACACCACAGCCCGCCCCGGTCCACCACAGCCCGTCCCAGCTCGTCCCAGCCCGTCCCCACCCACCAAAGCCCGTCCCCGCCCACCACAGCCCGTCCCAGCTCGTCCCAGACCGTCCCAGGCCTTCCCAGCCCACCACAGCCCGTCCCGGACCACGACAGCCCGTCCCGGACCTACCACAACCCGTCCCCGACCACCACAGCAGGTCTAAGCCCACCACAGCCTGTCCCAGCCCACCACAGACCGTCCCAGCTCTCCACAGCTCTCTATAGCCCGTCCCAATCCTCCACCACCCATCCCAGCCTAACACAGCCCGTCCCAGCCCAACACAGCTTATCCCAGCCCACCACAGCCTGTACCAGCCCACCACAGCCCGTCCCAGCCCACCACAGCCCGTCCCAGCCCACCACAGCCCCACCCAGCCCATCACAGGCCACTACAGCACACCACAGCCTAGCGCAGACCAGCACAGCCCGTCCCACCCCGTCACAGCTCGTCCCAGCCCGACACAGCCCACCACAGCCCGTCTCAGCTCACCACAGCCTGTCCCAGCCCACCACAGCCCACCACAGCCCGTCCCAGCCCCCCATGGCTTACCACGGCCCACCACAGCCTGTCCCAGCCCATCCCAGACCACCACAGCCCGTCACAGCCCGTCCCAGCCCACCACATAAAGTACCAGCCCATAGAAGCCCACCACAGCCCGTCCCAGCCTACCACGGCCCGTCCGAGCCCACCACAGCCCACCAAAGCCCACCACAGCCCATCTCAGCTCACCACAACCCGTCCCAGACCACCACAGCCCACCACAGCCGGTTACAGCTTATCACAGCCCGTCCCAGCCCACCACAGCCCGTCCCAGCCCACCACAGCCCGTCCCAGCCCACCACAGCCCGTCCCAGCCCACCACAGCCCGTCCCAGCACACCACGGCCCGTCCCAGCACACCACAGCCCGTCCCGGACCACCGCGGCCCGTCCCGGACCACCGCGGCCCGTCCCGGACCACCGCGGCCCACCAGGGCCCGGCCCGGCCCAGCACAGCCCGTCCCAGCCCACCTGTGTTAGGAAGAATATCTCACCTTCTTCATGTTGGCACCTCCTTTCCCTACGATGTTCTTGTGGAACTGTTTGCAGATGGGGACAGAAATAGAAAAGCTGTTTTCAACCTAAGGGAGAAAGGAAGGGAGACCTGAAGATTACACTGTCGTGGCAAGGGAGGCCCGACTTCAGGAGCTCTGATAAACGAGCTTTTGAAAACAGGCTTAGACCCAAGGAAGTTCTCTATACGAGGGACTTTTGTAAGACTAAACAAAGGCAAGGACGTTCCCCTATAGCCTTCCCATAACAGGTACTATCCCCCTGCCTCCATTCAGCCAAAACAGCGCTGACAGCTCCCTCCTCTTGAGGTGTTTTAGCTCTACCCAAGCCAGTAGAGCTCTGCTTTGCCCCAGGGTTATCCAGGCACGTAGAAGGGAAGAGCAGGCAGACCTCCTTACCAGGTCTGCCACCATCTTTTCCATCGCAGCCCATCACAGCCCGTCTCAGCTCACCACAGCTCTTCCCAGCGCACCACAACCACCACGGCCCGTCCTGGCCCGTCCCGGCCCATCACGGCCCACCAGAGCCAGTACTGGCCCATCCCAGCCTGTCCCGTCCCGTCCCAGCACAGCCCGTCCCAGCCTGTCCCGTCCCGTCCCAGCTCGTCCCAGCCCGTCCCAGGCCTTCCCAGCACACCGCAGACCGTCCCAGCCCGTCACAGCTCGTCCCAGCCCGTCCCAGCCCACGACAGCCCGTCCCAGCCCATGAAAGCCCGTCCCAGCTTACCACATCCCGTCCCAGCTTACCACAGCACATCACAGCCCGCCACGGTCCACCACAGCCCACCACAGACCACCACAGACCACCACAGTTCGTCCCAGTCCTCCACAACCCGTCCCAGCCCGCCACGGCCCGTCCCAGCCCACGACGGCCCGGCCCGGCCCACCACGGCCCGTCCCAGTCCACCACAGCCTGTCCCAGCCAAACACAGCCTGTCCCAGCAAAACACAGCCTTTCCCGGCCCACCACGGCCCGTCCTGGCCCACCACGGCCCGTCCCAGCCCGCCACAGTTTGTCCCAGCCTACCACAGACCGTCCCAGATCACCACAGCCCGTCCCAGCCCACCACAGACCACCACAGTTCATCCCAGCCCACCACAGTTCGTCCCAGCCCGCCACGGCCCGTCCCGGCCCACCACGGCCCGTCCCAGCACACCACAGCCCGTCCCAGCCCACCACAGCCCGTCCCAGCCCACCACAGCCCGCCCCAGCCCACCACAGCCCAGCACAGCCCATCCCAGCCCACCCGGCCCGTCCCAGCCCACCACGGCACACTACAGCCCGTCCCAGCCATCCACAGCCCACCACAGCCCACTACAGCCCGTCCCAGCCCACCACAGCCCGTCCCAGCCCACCACAGCCCGTCTCAGCCCATCCTAGCCTGTCCCAGCTAATCCCAGCCCACCACAGCCCACCACAGTTTGTCCCAGCACACCACAGGCCACTACAGCATACCACAGGCCACTACAACACACCACAGCCCGTCACAGCTCGTCCCAGCTCGTCACAGCACGTCCCAGCCCACCACAGCCCACCCCAGCATGTCCCAGGCCCCCACAGCCCACGACAGCCCTTCCCAGCCCACGACAGCCCATCCCAGCCCACCACAGCCCGTCCCAGCCTACCACAGACCACTACAGAACACCACAGACCACTACAGAGCACCACAGCCTACCACAATCCACCACAGCCCGTCCCAGCTCGTCCCAGCCCATCCCCGCCCACCACAGCCCGTCCCCACCCACCACAGCCCGTCCCCGCCCACCACAGCCCGTCCCAGCTCGTCCCAGCCCATCCCAGGCCTTCCCAGCCCACTACGGCCCGTCCCGGACCACGACAGCCCGTCCCGGACCTACCACAACCCGTCCCCGACCACCACAGCAGGTCCAAGCCCACCACAGCCTGTCCCAGCCCACCACAGACCGTCCCAGCTCTCCACAGCTCTCCATAGCCCGTCCCAATCCTCCACAGCCTGTCCCAGCCTAACACAGCCCGTCCCAGCCCAACACAGCTTATCCCAGCCCACCACAGCCCGTCCCAGCCCACCACAGCCCGTCCCAGCCCATCACAGCCCGTCCCAGCCCATCACAGCCCGTCCCAGCCCATCACAGCCCATCACAGGCCACTACAGCACACCACAGCCTAGCGCAGACCACCACAGCCCGTCCCACCCCGTCACAGCTCGTACCAGCCCGACACAGCCCACCACAGCCCGTCTCAGCCAAACACAGTCCGTCCCAGCCTGTCCCAGCCCGTCCCAGTCCACCACGGCCGACCACAGCCCGTCCCAGCTAAACACAGTCCGTCCCAGCCCACCACACTCACCACAACTCGTCCCAGACCGTTTCAGCACAGCACAGCCCATCCAAGCCCACCACAGCCCGTCCCAGCCCACCATAGCCCGTCCTAGCCCGTCGCAGCCCACCACAGCCCTTCCCAGCCCCCCACAGCCCACCACAGCCCCTCCCAGCCCTACACAGGCCATCCCAGCCCGTCCCATCCCACCACAGTGCGTCCAAGTCCGTCCCAGCCCACCAGAGCCCTTCTTAGCCCTCCACAGCCCACCAGAGCCCGTCCCAGCCCACCCCGGCCCATCACAGCCCGTCTCAGCTCATCACAGCCCGTCTCAGCTCATCACAGCTCGTCCAAGCCCATCACAGCCCGTCCCAGCCCAACACATCCGTCCCAGCCCAACACATCCGTCCCAGCCCAACACATCCGTCCCAGCCCAGCACAGCCCGTCCCAGTTTACCACAGCCCACCACAGCCCGTCCCAGCCCACCACAGCACACGACAGCCCTTCCCAGCCCACCACAGCCCACCACAGCCCGTCCCAGCCCACCACAGCCCACCGCAGCCCGTCCCAGCCCGTCCCAACCCACCGCAGCCCGTCCAAGCCCACCGCAGCCCGTCCCCGCCCGTCCCAGCCCACCATAGCCCGTTCCAGCCGTCCCAGCAAATCCCAGCCCACCACAGTTCGTCTCAGCTCACCACAGAGCGTCCCAGTCCACCACACCCACCACAGCCCGTCCCAGCCGATTCCAGCCCACCACAGCCTGTCCCACGTCACCACAACCCACCACAGCCAACCACAGCCCACCACAGCCCGTCCCAGCCCACCATAGCCCGTTCCAGCCGTCCCAGCAAATCCCAGCCCACCACAGCCTGACTCAGCTCATCACAGCTCGTCCCAGCCCACCACAGCCCGTCCCAGCCCAACACATCCGTCCCAGCCCAACACAGCCCGTCCCAGTTTACCACAGCTCACCACAGCCCGTCCCAGCCCGTCCCAGCTCACCACAACCCACCACAGCCCGCTCCAGCCGGCCACAGCCCTTACCAGCCCACCACAGCCCGTCCCAGCCCACCACAGCCCTTTCCAGCCCACCGCAGCCTGTCCCAGACCACCACGGCCCACCACAGCCCACCACGGCCCATCCCAGCCCACCACGGCCCACCACAGTTCACCACGGGCCATCTCAGACCACCATGACCTGTCCCAGCCCACCACAGCCCATCCCTTCCCATACCGGCTCAAAACAGCTCACCACGGCCCACCACATCCCACCACGGTTCACCACGGCCCGTCCCAGCCCACCACGCCCCACCACAGCCCATCCCAGCCCACCACAGCCCATCCCAGCACACCACAGACCATCCCAGTCGCCCACACACCGTCCCAGCATGTCCCAGCCTGTCCCAACCCACCACAGCCTGTTCCAGACCACCACAGCCCGTCCCAGCACACCACAGCCCGTCCCTAGCCCACCACAGCCCGTCCCAGCCCGTGCCAGCCCGTCCCCCGCCCGTCCCAGCCCACCACAGACCAGCACAGCCCGTCCCACCCCGTCCCAGCCCGTCGCAGCCTGCCGCAGCCCGTCCCAGCCCACCACAGACCGTCCCAGCCCACCACAGACCATTCCAGACCACCACAGCCCGTCCCAGCCCACCATAGCCCGTGCCAGCCCACCACAGCACGTCCCAGCCCACCACAGCCCGTCCCAGCTCGTTCCAGACCACCAGAACTCGTCTCAGCCCGTCCCAGCCTACCACAGCCCGTCTCAAGCTCAGCAGAACCCACCACAGCCCACCACAGCCTGTCCCAGCCCGTCCCAGACCACCACAGCCCACCACAGCCCGACCCAGCACACCACAGACCGTCCCAGCCCATCCCAGCCCACCACAGCCCGTCCCAGCCCACCACAGCCCGTCCCAGCCCACCACAGCCCGTCCCAGCCCACCACAGCCCGTCCCAGCCCACCACAGCCCGTCCCAGCACACCACAGCCCGTCCCAGCACACCACAGCCTGTCCCAGCACACCACAGCCCGTCCCAGCCCACCACAGCCCACCAGAGTTCGTCCCAGCCCGTCCCAGCCCACCACGGCCCGTCCCAGCCCACCGCGGCCCACCACAGCCCACCACAGTTCACCACGGGCCATCTCAGGCCACCATGACCTGTCCCAGCCCACCACGGCCCACCACAGCCCATCCCCTCCCATACCACTCAAAATGGCCCACCACGGCCCACAACAGCCCACCACGGTTCACCACGGCCCGTCCCAGCCCACCACGCCCCACCACAGCCCATCCCTGCCCACCACAGCCCGTCCCAGCACACCACAGACCATCCCAGTCCACCACACACCGTCCCAGCATGTCCCAGCCTGTCCCAACCCACCACAGCCTGTTCCAGACCACCACAGCCCGTGCCAGCCCATCCCCGCCCGTCCCAGCCCACCACAGACCAGCACAGCCTGTCCCAGCACACCACAGCCCGTCCCAGCCCGTCCCAGTCCGTCCCAGCCCACCACAGCCCGTCCCAGCCCACCACAGCCCGTCCCAGCACACCACAGACCGTCCCAGGCCACCACAGACCGTTCCAGACCACCACAGTCCGTCCCCACCCACCACAGCCCGTCCCCGCCCACCATAGCCCGTCCCCGCCCACCATAGCCCGTCCCAGCCCACCACAGCCCGTCCCAGCCCACCACAGCCCGTCTCCGCCCACCAGAGCCCATCTCTGCCCACCGCAGTTCATCCCCGCCCACCACAGCCCGTCCCGGCCCACCACAGCCCGTCCCAGTCCCACCACAGCCCGTCCCGGCCCACCACAGCCCGTTCCACACCACCAGAGCCCTTCCCAGCCCACCACAGAATGTCCCAGGCCACCACAGCCTGTCTCAGCCTATCCCAGCCTGTCCCAGCCCACCACAGCCTGTCCCAGCCCACCACAGCCCACCACAGCCCGTCCCAGCACACCACAGCACGTCCCAGCCCGTCCCAGCCCATCGCAGCCCGTCGCAGCCCGTCGCAGCCCACCACAGACCGTTCCAGCACACCACAGACCGTCCCTGTCCACCACAGCCCACCACAGCCCGTCCCAGCCCACCACAGCCCGTCCCAGCCCATCCCAGCCCATACCAGCCCGTCGCAGCCCACCACAGCCCGTCCCAGCCCATCACAGCCCGTTCCAGACCACCACAGCCCGTTCCAGCCCACCACAGCCCTTCCCAGCCTTTCCCAGCTCACTACAACCGTCACCGCACACCACAGCCCTTCCCAACCTCTCCCAGCCCACCACAGCCCGTCACCGCTAGCCACAGCCCGTCCCCGCACAACACAGCCCGTCCCAGCCCACCACAGAATGTCCCAGCCCACCACAGAATGTCCCAGCCCACCACAGCCCGTCCCGGCCCACCACAGCCCGTCCCAGCCCACCACAGCCCGTCCCAGCCCACCACAGCCCGTCCCAGCCCACCACAGCCCGTCCCAGCCCACCAGAGCCCATCCCAGCCCGTCCCAGCCCACCACAGCCCGTCTCAAGCTCACCAGAACCCACCACAGCCCACCACAGCCTGTCCCAGACCACCACGGCCCACCACAGCCCACCATGGCCCATCCCAGCCCACCACGGCCGACCACAGCGAACCACGGCCCACCAAAGCTCACCACAGCCCGTCCCAGCACACCACAGCCCGTCCCAGCCCACCACAGCCCGTCCCCGCCCGTCCCTGTCGACCACAGCCCGTCCTAGTCCACCACAGCCCGTCCCAGCTTGCCACAGCCCGTTCCAGCCCGCCACAGCCCACCACAGCCCGTCCCCATCGACCACAGCCCGTCTCAGCACACCACAGCCCGTCCCAGCCCACCACAGCCCACCAGAGCCCGTCCCAGCCCACCACAGCCCATTGCAGCGCATCACAGCTCGTTCCAGACCACCAGAGCCTGTCCCAGCCCACCACAGCCCATCTCAAGCTCACAAGAACCCACCAAAGCCCACCACAGCCTGTCCCAGACCACCACGGCCCACCACAGCCCACCACGGCCTGTCCCAGCCCACCACGGCCACCACAGCCCACCACGGCCCGTCCCAGCCCGTCCCAGCCCACCACAGCCTGTCCCAGCCCACGACAGCCCGTCCCACCCCATCACAGCTCGTACCAGCCCGACACAGCCCACCACAGCCCACCTTAGCTCACCACAGCCTGTCCCAGCCCACCACGGCCCACCACAGCCCATCCCAGCCAAACACAGTCCGTCCCAGCCCGTCCCCAGCCCACCACACTCACCACAACTCGTCTCAGACCGTTCCAGCACAGCACAGCCCATCCAAGCCCACCACAGCCCGTCCCAGCACACCATAGCCCACCACAGCCCGTCCCAGCCCCCCACAGCCCCTCCCAGACCTACACAGGCCGTCCCAGCCCGTCCCATCCCACCACAGTGCGTCCATGTCCGTCCCAGCCCACCACCGCCCGTCCCAGCCCACCAGAGCCCATCCCAGCCCGTCCCAGCCCACCACAGCCCGTCTCAAGCTCACCAGAACCCACCACAGCCCACCACAGCCTGTCCCAGACCACCACGGCCCACCACAGCCCACCATGGCCCATCCCAGCCCACCACGGCCGACCACAGCGAACCACGGCCCACCAAAGCTCACCACAGCCCGTCCCAGCACACCACAGCCCGTCCCAGCCCACCACAGCCCGTCCCCGCCCGTCCCTGTCGACCACAGCCCGTCCTAGTCCACCACAGCCCGTCCCAGCTTGCCACAGCCCGTTCCAGCCCGCCACAGCCCACCACAGCCCGTCCCCATCGACCACAGCCCGTCTCAGCACACCACAGCCCGTCCCAGCCCACCACAGCCCACCAGAGCCCGTCCCAGCCCACCACAGCCCATTGCAGCGCATCACAGCTCGTTCCAGACCACCAGAGCCTGTCCCAGCCCACCACAGCCCATCTCAAGCTCACAAGAACCCACCAAAGCCCACCACAGCCCTGTCCCAGACCACCACGGCCCACCACAGCCCACCACGGCCTGTCCCAGCCCACCCACGGCCCACCACAGCCCACCACGGCCCGTCCCAGCCCGTCCCAGCCCGTCCCAGCCCACCACAGCCTGTCCCCAGCCCACGACAGCCCGTCCCACCCCATCACAGCTCGTACCAGCCCGACACAGCCCCACCACAGCCCACCTTAGCTCACCACAGCCTGTCCCAGCCCACCACGGCCCACCACAGCCCATCCCAGCCAAACACAGTCCGTCCCAGCCCGTCCCAGCCCACCACACTCACCACAACTCGTCTCAGACCGTTCCAGCACAGCACAGCCCATCCAAGCCCACCACAGCCCGTCCCAGCACACCATAGCCCACCACAGCCCGTCCCAGCCCCCCACAGCCCCTCCCAGACCTACACAGGCCGTCCCAGCCCCGTCCCATCCCACCACAGTGCGTCCATGTCCGTCCCAGCCCACCACCGCCCGTCCCCCGCCCACCACAGCCCGTCCCAGCTCATCCCAGACCGTCCCAGCACTTCCCAGCACACCGCAGCCCGCCCACCAGCCCACCGAAGCCCGCCCCAGCCCACCGCAGCCCGTCCCAGCCCACCGCAGCCCGTCCCAGCAAATCCCAGCCCACCACAGCCCGTCTCAGCTCACTACAGCGCGTCCCAGTCCACCACACCCACCACAGCCCGTCCCAGCCCATTCCAGCCCACCACAGCCTGTCCCAGCTCACCACAACCCACCACAGCCAACCACAGCCGGTCCCAGCCCACCACAGCCCACCGCAGCCGGTCCCAGCCCACCACACCCCACCGCAGCCAGTCCCAACACACCAGAGTCCATCCCAGCCCACAACGGCCCGTCACAGCTTACCACGGCCCACCACGGCCCATCCCAGCCCACTACGGCCCGTCCCAGGCCACCACGGCCCGTCCCAGCCCGCCACGGCCCGTCCCAACCCGCCACGGCCCGTCCCAGCTAACCACAGCCCGTCCCAGCCCACCACAGACCACCACAGTTCATCCCAGCCCACCACAGTTTGTCCCAGCCCGCCACGGCCCGTCCCGGCCCACCACAGCCCGTCCCGGCCCCCCCACGGCCCGTCCCGGCCCACCACGGCCTGTCCCAGCTCACCACGGCCCGTCCCAGCCCGTCCCAGCCCACGACGGCCTGTCCCAGCCCACGAAAGCCCTTCCCAGCTTACCATATCCCGTCCCAGCTTAACACAGCCCATCACAGACCACCACGGTCTACCACAGCCCACCACAGACCGTCCCATCCCACCACGGCCCATAACAACCCACCACGGCCCGTCCCGGCCTACTACGGCTCGTCCCAGCCCACCACAGCCTGTCCCAGCCCACCAGAGCCCGTCCCAGCCCACCAGAACCCGTCCCAGCCCACCAGAGCCCGTCCCAGCCCACCACGGCCCGTCCCAGCCCACCACGGCCCGTCCCAGCCCACCACGGCCGGGTCCCAGCTCACCACGGTCGGTCCCAACCCGTCGCAGCTCACCACGGCCCGTCCCAGCCCACCACGGCCCGTCCCAGCCCACCACGGCCCGTCCCAGCCCGTCCCAGCCCACCACAGCCCGTCCCAGCCCACCACAGCCCACCACAGCCAGTCCCAGCCCGTCCCAACCCGCCCCAGCCCAGCACGGCCCGTCCCAGCCCACCACGACCCGTCCCAGCCCACCACGATTCACCACAGCCGGTTACAGCTTATCACAGCCCGTCCCCGCCCACCACAGCCCGTCCCCCGCCCACCACAGCCCGTCCCCGCCCACCACAGCCCATCCCAGCACTTCCCAGTACACCGCAGCCCGCCCCAGCCCACCCAGCAAATCCCACTCCACCACAGCCCGTATCAGCTCACTACAGCGCGTCCCAGTCCACCACACCCACCACAGCCCGTCCCAGCCCATTCCAGCCCACCACAGCCTGTCCCAGCTCACCACAACCAACCACAGCCAACCACAGCCGGTCCCAGCCCACCACAGCCCACCGCAGCCGGTCCCAGCCCACCACACCCCACCACAGCCCGTCCCACCACACCAGAGTCCATCCCAGCCCACAACGGCCCGTCACAGCTTACCACGGCCCACCACGGCTTTCCACGGCCCATCCCAGCCCACCACGGCCCGTCCCAGCCCAGCACAGCCCGTCCCAAACTGCCACGGCCCGTCCCAACCCGCCACGGCCCGTCCCAGCCCGCCACGTCCCGTCCCAGCTCACCACAGCCCGTCCCAGCCCACCACAGACCACCACAGTTCATCCCAGCCCACCACAGTTCGACCCAGCCCGCCACGGCCCGGCCCGGCCCACCACGGCCCGGCCCGGCCCACCACGGCCCGGCCCAGCCCGTCCCAGCCCACGACGGCCTGTCCCAACCCACGAAAGCCCGTCCCAGCTTACCATATCCCGTCCCAGCTTACCACAGCCCATCACAGCCCACCACGGTCTACCACAGCCCACCACAGACCGTCCCATCCCACCACGGCCCATAACAACCCACCACGGCCCGTCCCGGCCTACTACGGCTCGTCCCAGCCCACCACGGCCCGTCCCGGCCTACTACGGCTCGTCCCAGCCCACCATAGCCCACCACAGACCACCAGAGCCCGTCCCAGCCCGTCCCGGCCCACCACGGCCCGTCCCGGCCCACCACGGCCCGTCCCAGCTTACCACAGCCCACCACAGCCCGTCCCAGCCCGTCGCAGCCCACCACGGCCCGTCCCGGCCCACCACGGCCCGTCCCGGCCCACCACAGCCCGTCCCAGCTTACCACAGCCCACCACAGCCCGTCCCAGCCCACCACAGCCCGTCCCAGCACACCACAGACCGTCCCAGCCCACCGCAGACCGTCCCAGCCCGTCCCAGCTCTCCACAACCCACCGCAGCCCGTCCCAGCCCACCACAGCCCGTCCCAGCCCACCACGGCCCACGAAAGCCCACCACAGCCCACCACAGCCCGTCCCAGCCCACCACAAGCCGTCCGAGCCCACCACAGACCTCCAGAGCCCGTCTCAGCTCACCACAGCCTATCCCAGCCCACCACGGTTCACCGCAGCACACCACGGCCCACCGCAGCCTATTCCAACCCGTCCCAGCCCACCACGGCCCGTCCCAGCCCGTCCCAGCCCACGACAGCCCGTCCCAGCCCACCACAGCCCGTCCCAGCCCACGACAGCCCGTCCCAGCCCACCACAGCCCGTCCCAGCCCACCACAGCCCGTCCCAGCCCACCACAGCCCGTCCCAGCCCACCACAGCCCGTCCCAGCCCACCACAGCCCGTTCCAGCCCGTCCCAGCCCACCAGAGCCCACCACAGGCCGTCCCAGCCCACCACAGGCCACCACAGCACACCAGAGATCACCACAGCCCCCCAGAACCCATCATAGCCCATCACAGCCCGTCCCAGCCCACCACAGCCCGTCCCAGCCCACCACAGCCCGTCCCAGCCCACCACATCAAGTACTGGCCCGTCCCAGCCCACCATGGCCCGTCCCAGCCCACCACGGCCCACCACAGCCGGTTACAGCCTGTCCCAGCCCGTCCCGGCCCACCGCGGCCCGTCCCGGCCCACCTGTGTTAGGAACAGTATCTCACCTTCTTGATTTTGGCACCTCCTTTCGCTATGATGTTCTTGTGGAACTGTTTGCAGATGGGGACAGAAATAGAAAAGCTGTTTTCAACCTAAGGGAGAAAGGAAGGGAGACATGAAGTTTACACTGTCATGGCAAGGGAGGCCCGACTTCAGGAGCTCTGATAAACGAGCTTTTGAAAACAGGCTTAGACCCAAGGAAGTTCTCTATACGAGGGACTTTTGTAAGACTAAACAAAGGCAAGGACGTTCCCCTATAGCCTTCCCATAACAGGTACTATCCCCCTGCCTCCATTCAGCCAAAACAGCGCCGACAGCTCCCTCCTCTTGAGGTGTTTTAGCTCTACCCAAGCCAGTAGAGCTCTGCTTTGCCCCAGGGTTATCCAGGCACGTAGGAGGGAAGAGCAGGCAGAAGACCTCCTTACCAGGTCTGCCACCATCTTTTGCATGTACTCGGTGCACTTCTCCACCTCGTTTTTGGGACCTCGGAGTTGGACGATGTCACTCTTGTGTGCAGGGTCTGGGAAGCCGATGATAACCTGCAGGAGCGGTCATTTCTAGTTAGCTCAAGCAAAAGCAAGAACCCTTGTGTCAGACACATGCAAAGGTTGGGGGGATCCTACTCATGCCCTTTTCCCATTCAGAAACGGGGAACCGTGTTAGCGGCCTCTGGCTAAAAGAACTATCTTCTCAGACACTTGCGCTACAGAGCCACTAAAGTTACGACTTCTGTGACGACAGGCCTACTACCCATGTAGGAAATATCCCCTCTGGATTCCTCCTCTCCTACAAAGCCTTACCTCTGGGAATTGCTCCCGGATTTCCCAGACCCGCTCAGCCTTCTGCCCAATGATGGTCCGGTGGAATTTCTCCTCAACGATTAGGTCCGCAGCGTGTTCATTTTCCTGATGGGAACAGAGGGCACACTGAGTGTTCAGCCGGAGAGCCATCTACTTTGACTTAGCGGTTTGCTGCCCGACGGTTTACTTGCCAGCACTGTCCCTCTTTTCTCCAGACCAAATTCACTCTGCGTTGACAGAGAAAGGCTACCCGAGGGAACAGGGGAAGACATTTGTGAAGAGGAACTTGCACTTGTCATGAGATCCAAGTGCTCCGTGGGCAAGGGGCACACACTCGCACCAGAAGGTTACAAGGGAACACGAGAGCCCAAACCCTGCAGTCTCCCAAACATCACGTCCTACCCACTCACCATACGGGAAGCGAGTTCCAGCAGCTCTTTCTTGGCCTGTGGGACCCCCTGTGGGTCTCCTTCCATTCTGATCGGGTTGCTCTTCTCGTTGTCCGGGGGAATGCGCACAGACACCTTGTACAGATCCTTCATCCTGTTAACTTCGAGGCAAGGACTGTGGTGACGCCATCTGCTAGGCAAAGACCTGGAAGCAAGGCACCTTGATTATCACTGCTCAGAGGCTGTTGAAGAAGTAAAGCCGCCTCTGGGAAGGGCTCAGCGGGGTAGGGTTGAGACAGGGGAAATTGCCTCTTCCCCCTGGAGTTCAGTGAGAGCAGACCTGTGCCACACGAGAGCCTGTCCAAGTAAATACCGTGGCATCTACAGAGCCCATTGTTCCCTTGTCAGAGCGAGGCGTGTTTCTTCCCCAAACAGTATCACATTTAGAGCAGAGGATAATCGTTCCTTTCTACCCCAAACTCTTGGCTGGGGTCACGTTGCAGTGCTATCAAACTAGCAGACCGCAACAAGGCTTTACCGTTGACCATATTCTACTGCCGGTGCTGTAGCGCCTTCCTCCAGAGGCCAGACCACACTGCTCCTCCTCCAGCTGACACCCTCTCCCACAAGCCACAGGGCTATTTAACCCCTTAGCGGGAGCCAGCTACACCTGCACGTCGTCCACGTCAATCAACCCACTGCCTCTGAGGCAAGGCCACAGCTGCGTGTTATCAATGCTAATCAACCCACCGCCTTCATTCCTCTACAGGGAGAAGCTCACCAAGCACATTTCCACCACCCACAACTGGCTGCTAAAATGTCATTCGCACAGAGAAGTAATTCCACTACTGTTCAGGCTCCCAAGGTACTTTCACACGTTAAAGCCATCGCAAGGCCTCACGGCCCATTTCTCTCCTTGTACCACCACCACTCCAGGAAAGCAGAGGAAACGTGATGGAGACAGCACACTGGGTGAGCTACAGAGCCCCTGATACCATCTACTAAACACGAAGAGTGTGAGCATGGGAAGGACTAGAAAGGCACTCCACTTACCGTTTAGCTGCGTTCTTGCCAATGAGGGGTCGGTGGAATTGGTGGTCAGCCTTGATTATTGCGTAATCCATCCCGTGGATCTAAAAAGAATTATATTTTTATATCTATATCTATATATGTATGTATGTCCAATATTATATATTATATTATATAGGGCCAGGTAGGACAGGCCACCGCTTCTGTCTCGTGCCCTAAGTAACTGCCTACTGCCAGTATTGGCACTGTCTCACCAGCGGTCAGCTACAAGCACTTCTGCTCTTAAGCAGAGCACAAGCATTCCTCTGCTTTGAGAAGAGAGCATTGTGCTCATGAAACATTGAAAAGACTCACTTCTATGCCTCTCCAGCTATAACCAAGAGAATCCTTCCTTCTCCGCACCAAAAAAATTAATGCTGACTTTTCAAGGATGCTATGGATGACCAAGGGGTGTCATCCACCTGCCACACAATTTGTCTCCTGCAAGTTCGATTAAGCATGCCAAGACATCCTATGGATGTGACAAACACCTCATCACCTCTGCTCTGTTGCCCCTTCTTCCCCCAGTTTCTTACTGGAACTAGTAACTGCAGCTCACCAGTTCCTTGAGCATGGCTTCAATCTGTTCCTGAGCCACATGCACATCTTCTGTAGGTCCTTCCAAAGTGATGTTATCCTCTCCTCCAGTGAATTTGATGTGAACCTTGAGGTGAAGGACAATGAATCTCTTCAGAATTTGCCAAGATCCAAGCCAGGCCAATGCTTTTGGTCAGGCCTACACCATCGATTCCTGCCACTGAGAGATGTGCTCCTTCCCAAAAAGCCCAGACCAAATCCCCACAATTTTACAAGTCAGAAACTTAACAATTTCGGCCATATGGCAGTGCCTAGAGCCCAAGGCTCTGGTGCCGTCCCGGTTTCTGCAAGGGCTTTGGAGAAGTTTACTCATTTAGCCTTTATCTAGATACCGTCTAACTCCCCAGGGAGAAGCCTTGCTGCACTCGCCATTTCCAGGTATCCTACTACATCAGTTCTCAAAACAGCACCACATAAAGCTTCCTTGGAAGGGCTCAACCCATGACAATAACATAGGAGGAGCAGTGTTTGCAGCAGTAAAAGAGAGGGTTCCCTTGAACGGCAAAGATCTGTGTCATTTCCCCCTGGTTTTACCCACGCTAGAATACACCTCTCTCTTTCGTGACGAGTGATCTGGACTAAACCTTTTTCTACGCCGGGGGTGCTAAGCTAACCAGCTCACCCATACCTTTGGCATCTGCTGAGTTATTTTGGCCAGGTTCTGTCCTTTCTTTCTAATAATGAAACGATGAAGCCAAGAGGGGGCAGAGACCGAGGAGACGGTAAAACTGTTGGCCTGAGAGACAGAAAAACAGAGAAGCTGTTTGATGGACAAACCACAGCACACCACAGCAAGTCCCAGCCCACCACAGCCCGTCCCAGCCACCCACCGCCCGTCCCAGCCCGTCCCAGCTCACCACAGCCCATCCCAGCACACCACAGCCCACAAGAGCCCGTCCAGGACCACCACAGTCCGTTCCAGCCCACCACAGCCCGTCCCCGCCCAACACAGCCCGTCCCAGACCACCACAGCCCGTCCCAGCCCCTCCCAGCCCGTCTCAGCCCACCACAGCCCGTCCCAGCCTGTCCCAGCCCGTCCCAGACCACCAGAGCCCGTCGCAGCCCACCACAGCCCGTCACAGCCCGTCACAGCTCTCCACAACCCACCACAGCCCGTCCCAGACCGTCCTCGCCCACCACAGCCCGTCCCAGCCCACCACAGCCCACAAAAGCCCACCACGGCCCACCACAGCCCACCGCAGCCCATCCCAGCCCACCACGGCCCGTCCCAGCCCGTGCCAACCCGTCACAACACACCACAGCCCACCACAGCCCGTCCCTACCCACCACAGCGTGTCCCAACCCACCACAGCCCACCACAGCCCTTCAGAACCCACCACAGCCCACCACAGCCCGTCCCAGGCCACCACAGACCACCACAGCCCACCACAGCCCGTGCCAGCCCACCACAGCCCGCCTCAGCCCACTACAGCCCGTCCCAGCCCACCACAGCCCGTCCCAGCCCACCACAGCCCACCACAGCTTGTCCCAGACCACCACAGCTCTTCCCAGCCCACCATAACCAACCACAGCCTATCCCAGCTGATCCCAGCCCACCACAGCCCGTCCCATCACACCACAGCCCACCACAGCCCGTCCCAGCCAACCACGGCCCGTCCCAGCCCACCACGGCCCGTCCCAGCCCACCACGACCCATCCGGGCCCAACACAGCCCACCAAGGCGCACCACAGCCCATCCCAGCCCATTACAGCCTGTCCCAGACCACCACATCCCATCTCAGCCCACCACAGCCCGTCCCAGCCCACCATAACCGACCACAGCCCACCAGAGCCCACCACGGCCCATCCAAGCCCACCACGGCCCATCCAAGCCCACCACGGTCACCACGGCACGTTCCAGCCCACCACAGAGCACCACAGCCCATCCCAGCCCGTCCCAGCCCACCACAGTATGTCCCAGACCAACAGAGCCCGTCCCAGCCCACCACAGCCTGTCCCAGCATGTCCCAGCTCGTCCAAGCCTGTCCCAGACCCCCAGAGCCCGTCGCAGCCCACCACAGCCCGTGACAGCCCGTCCCAGCTCTCCACAACCCACCGCAGCCCGTCCCAGCCCACCACAGCCCGTCCCAGCCCACCACGGCCCACAAAAGCCCACTACAGCCCACCACGGCCCACCACAGCCCGTCCCAGCCCACCACAAGCCGTCCTAGCCTACCACAGACCTCCAGAGCCCGTCTCAGCTCACCACAGCCTATCCCAGCCCACCACGGCCCACCACAGCACACCACGGCCCACCGCAGCCTATCCCAACCCGTCCCAGCCCACCACAGCCCGTCCAATTTCACCACGGCCCGTCCCAGCCCACCACGGCCCATCCCAGCCCGTCCCAGCCCACGACAGCCCGTCCCAGCCCACCAGAGTCCACCAGAGCCCACCACAGCTCGTCCCAGCCCACCACTGCCCACAAGAGCTTTTCACAGACCACCACAGCCCGTTCCAGCCCACCACAGCCCACTACGGCCCACCGCAGCCCGTCCCAGCCCACCACAGCTCGTCCCAGACCACCACAGCCTCTCACAGCACACCACAGCCCGTAACAGCCCACCACAGCAAGTACCAGCCCGTCCCAGCCCACTACGGCCCGTCTCAGCCCACCACGGCCCGTCTCAGCCCACCACGGCCCGTCTCAGCTCACCACAACCCGTCCCAGCCCACCACGGCCCGTCCCAGCCCACCACGGCCCATCACAGCCCGTCCTAGCCCAGCACGGCCCGTCCTAGCCCAGCACGGCCCGTCCCAGCCCACCACAGACCACCACGGCCCATCTCAGCCCGCCACAGCCTGTCCAAGCCCAGCACAGCCCTCCACAACCCTCCACAGCCCGTCCCAACCCTCCACAGCTCATCCCAGCCTACCACAGCCCGTCGCAGCCCAACACAGCTTATCCCAGCCCACCGCAGCCCGTCCCAGCCCACCGCAGCCCGTCCTAGCCCACCGAAACCCGTCCCAGCCCACCACATCCCGTCCCAGCCCACCACAGCCCACCACAGCCCACCACAGCCCACCATAGCCCGTCCCAGCTCACCACAGCCCACCACAGCCCGTCCCAGCTCACCACAGCCCGTCACAGCCCGTCCCAGCCCACCACAGCCTGTCCCAGCCCGTCCCATTCCACCACACCGAGTCCCAGCCCACCACAGCCCATCCCAGCACGTCCCAGCCCGTCCCAGCCCGCCCCAGCTCGTCCCAGCCCGTCCCAGACCACCAGAGCCCGTCCCAGCCAACCACAGCCCGTCCCAGCCCACCACGGCCCACGAAAGCCCACCACAGCCCGTCCCAGCCCACCACAAGCCGTCCTAGCCCACCACAGACCTCCAGAGCCCGTCTCAGCTCACCACAGCCTATCCCAGCCCACCACGGCCCACATCAGCCTATCCCAACCCGTCCCAGCCCACCACGGCCCGTCCCAGCCCACCATGGCCCGTCCCAGCCCACCACAACCCGTCCTAGCCCACCACAGCCCGTCCCAGCTTACCAAAGCTCACCACAGCCCGTCGCAGCACACCACAACCCGTCCTCGCCCACCACAGCCCGTCCCCGCCTACCACAGCCTGTCCAAGGCCATCCCAGCCCACCACAGCCCGTCCCAGCCCACCACAACCCGTCCCAGCCCGTCCCAGCTCGTCCCAGCCTGTCCCAGACCACCAGAGCCCATCGCAGCCCACCACAGGCCGTCACAGCCCATCCCAGCTCTCCACAACCCACCACAGCTCGTCCCAGCACACCACAGCCCACCACAGCCCGTCCAATTTCACGACAGCCCGTCTCAGCTCACCACAACCCACCACAGCCCGTCGCAGCCCACCAGAGCCCGTCCCAGCTTACCACAGCCCACCACAGCTTGTCCCAGCCAGTCCGATCCCACCACAGCCCGTCCCTGCCCACCAGAGCTCGTCCCAGCCCACCACAACCCACCACAGCCCGTCCCAGCCCACCACAGCCGGACCCAGCCCGTCCCAGCCTACCACGGCCGCCGCAGACCACCAGAGCCCATCACAGGCCACCACAGCCCGTCCCAGCACACCACAGCCCGTCTCAGCTCACCACAATCCACCACAGCACACCACAGCCCACCACAGTGCACCAGAGCCCATCCCGGCCCACCAGTACCCGTCCCAGCCTACCACAGCCTGTCCCGGCCCACCAGATCCCATCCCAGCCTGTGCCAGCTCACCACAACCCACCACAGCCCGTCCCAGCCCACCATAGCCCGTCTCAGCCCACCACAACCCGTCCTAGCCCACCACAGCCCGTCCCAGCTTACCAAAGCTCACCACAGCCCGTCGCAGCCCACCACAACCCGTCCTAGCCCACCACAGCCCGTCCCCGCCCACCACAGCCCGTCCAAGGCCATCCCAGCCCACCACAGCCCGTCCCAGCCCACCACAACCCGTCCCAGCTCGTCCAGCCCGTCCCAGACCACCAGAGCCCATCGCAGCCCACCACAGGCCGTCACAGCCCATCCCAGCTCTCCACAACCCACCGCAACCCGTTCCAGCACACCACAGACCGTCCCAGCCCGTCCGCGCCCACCACAGCCCGTCCCAGTCCACCGCAGCCCACCACAGCCCGTCACAGCCCCCCCCACAGCCCGTCCCAGCCCACCACAGCCCGTCCCAGCCCACCATGGCCCGTCCCAGCCCACCGCGGCCTGTCCCAGCCAACCGCGGCCCGTCCCAGCCCACCACGGCCCACCACAGCCTGTCCCAGCCCACCACAGCCCGTCCCTACTCACCGCAGCCCACCACAGCCCGTCCCAGCCCACCACAGCCCGTCCCAGCCCATCTCAGCCCACCACAGCTTGTCCCAGCCCACCACGGCCCGTCCCAGCCCACCACGGCCCGTCGCAGCCCACCACGGCCCGTCCCAGCCCACCACGGCCCGTCCCAGCCCACCACGGCCCATCACAGCCCACCACAGTTCACCACAGCCCGTCCTAGCCCAGCACGGCCCGTCCCAGCCCACCACGGACCACCACAGCCCATCTCAGCACACCACAGCCTGTCCAAGCCCAGCACAGCCCTCCACAACCCTCCACAGCCCGTCCCAACCCTCCACAGCTCATCCCAGCCTACCACAGCCCATCGCAGCCCAACACAGCTTATCCCAGCCCACCGAAACCCGTCCCAGCCCACCGCAACCCGTCCCAGCCCACCACAGCCCACCACAGGTCACCACAGCTTGTTTCAGCCCACCACGGCAAACCACGGCCCGTCCCAGCCCACCACGGCCCACTGCAGCCTATCCCAACCCGTCCCAGCCCACCACAGCCCATCCCAGCCCACCACGGCCCGTCCCAGCCCACCACGGCCCGTCCCAGCCCGTCCCAGCCCACGACAGCCCGTCCCAGCCCACGACAGCCCGTCCCAGCCCACCAGAGCCCACCAGAGCCCACCACAGCTCGTCCCAGCCCACCACAGCCCACAAGAGCTTGTCACAGACCACCACAGCCCGTCCCAGCCCACCACAGCCCGTCCCAGCCCACCACAGCCCACTACAGCCCACCACAGCCCGTCCCAGCCCACCACAGCCCGTCCCAGCCCACCACAGCCCGTCCCAGCCCACCACAGCCCGTCCCAGCTCGTCCCAGCCCGTCCCAGCTCGTCCCAGCCCGTCCCAGCCCACCACAGCCCGTCCCAGCCCACCACAGCCCGTCCCAGCCCACCACAGCCCGTCCCAGCTCGTCCCAGCCCGTCCCAGACCACCAGAGCCCATCGCAGCCCACCACAGGCCGTCACAGCCCATCCCAGCTCTCCACAACCCACCACAGCTCGTCCCAGCACACCACAGACCGTCCCAGCCCGTCCGCGCCCACCACAGCCCGTCCCAGCCCACCGCAGCCCACCACAGCCCGTCACAGCCCCCCCACAGCCGGTCCCAGCCCACCACAGCCCGTCCCAGCCCACCATGGCCCGTCCCAGACCACCGCGGCCTGTCCCAGCCAACCGCGGCCCGTCCCAGCCCACCACGGCCCACCACAGCCTGTCCCAGCCCACCACAGCCCGTCCCTACTCACCGCAGCCCACCACAGCCCGTCCCAGCCCACCACAGCCCGTCCCAGCCAACCACAGCCCGTCCCAGCGCATCTCAGCACACCACAGCCTGTCCCAGCCCACCACAGACCGTCCCAGCCCACCACGGCCCGTCCCAGCCCACCACGGCCCATCACAGCCCACCACAGTTCACCACAGCCCGTCCTAGCCCAGCACGGCCCGTCCCAGCCCACCACGGACCACCACGGCCCATCTCAGCACACCACAGCCTGTCCAAGCCCAGCACAGCCCTCCACAACCCTCCACAGCCCGTCCCAACCCTCCACAGCTCATCCCAGCCTACCACAGCCCGTCGCAGCCCAACACAGCTTATCCCAGCCCACCGAAACCCGTCCCAGCCCACCGCAACCCGTCCCAGCCCACCACAGCCCACCACAGGTCACCACAGCCTGTTTCAGACCACCACGGCAAACCACGGCCCGTCCCAGCCCACCACGGCCCACTGCAGCCTATCCCAACCCGTCCCAGCCCACCACGGCCCGTCCCAGCCCGTCCCAGCCCACCACAGCCCGTCCCAGCCCACGACAGCCCGTCCCAGCCCACGAAAGTCCGTCCCAGCCCACCAGAGCCCACCAGAGCCCACCACAGCTCGTCCCAGCCCACCACAGCCCACAAGAGCTTGTCACAGACCACCACAGCCCGTCCCAGCCCACCACAGCCCACTACGGCCCACCACAGCCCACTACGGCCCACCACAGCCCGTCCCAGCCCACCACAGCCCGTCCCAGCTCGTCCCAGACCACCACAGCCTCTCAAATCACACCAAAGCCCGTAACAGCCCACCACAGCCCGTCCCAGCCCCTCCCAGCCCGTCTCAGCCCACCACAGCCTGTCCCAGCCTGTCCCAGCTCGTCCAAGCCTGTCCCAGACCCCCAGAGCCCGTCGCAGCCCACCACAGCCCATCACAGCCCGTCCCAGCTCTCCACAACCCACCGCAGCTCGTCCCAGCACACCACAGACCGTCCCAGCCCGTCCGCGCCCACCACAGCCCGTCCCAGTCCACCGCAGCCCCCCACAGCCCGTCACAGCCCCCCCACAGCCCGTCCCAGCCCACCATGGCCCGTCCCAGCCCACCGCGGCCTGTCCCAGCCAACCGCGGCCCGTCCCAGCCCACCACGGCCCACCACAGCCTGTCCCAGCCCACCACAGCCCGTCCCTACTCACCGCAGCCCACCACAGCCCGTCCCAGCCCACCACAGCCCGTCCCAGCCAACCACAGCCCGTCCCAGCCCATCTCAGCCCACCTCAGCCTGTCCCAGCCCACCACGGCCCGTCCCAGCCCACCACGGCCCGTCGCAGCCCACCACGGCCCGTCCCAGCCCACCACGGCCCGTCCCAGCCCACCACAGCCGGACCCAGCCCGTCCCAGCCTACCACGGCCGCCGCAGACCACCAGAGCCCATCACAGGCCACCACAGCCCGTCCCAGCACACCACAGCCCGTCTCAGCTCACCACAATCCACCACAGCACACCACAGCCCACCACAGTGCACCAGAGCCCATCCCGGCCCACCAGTACCCGTCCCAGCCTACCACAGCCCGTCCCGGCCCACCAGATCCCATCCCAGACTGTGCCAGCTCACCACAACCCACCACAGCCCGTCCCAGCCCACCATAGCCCGTCTCAGCCCACCACAACCCGTCCTAGCCCACCACAGCCCGTCCCAGCTTACCAAAGCTCACCACAGCCCGTCGCAGCCCACCACAACCCGTCCTAGCCCACCACAGCCCGTCCCCGCCCACCACAGCCCGTCCAAGGCCATCCCAGCCCACCACAGCCCGTCCCAGCCCACCACAACCCGTCCCAGCTCGTCCCAGCCCGTCCCAGACCACCAGAGCCCATCGCAGCCCACCACAGGCCGTCACAGCCCATCCCAGCTCTCCACAACCCACCACAGCTCGTCCCAGCACACCACAGACCGTCCCAGCCCGTCCGCGCCCACCACAGCCTGTCCCAGCCCACCGCAGCCCACCACAGCCCGTCACAGCCCCCCCACAGCCCGTCCCAGCCCACCACAGCCCGTCCCAGCCCACCATGGCCCGTCCCAGCCCACCGCAGCCCACCACAGCCCGTCACAGCCCCCCCACAGCCCGTCCCAGCCCACCACAGCCCGTCCCAGCCCACCACAGCCCGTCCCAGCCCACCACAGCCCGTCCCAGCCCACCACAACCCGTCCCAGCTCGTCCCAGTCCGTCCCAGACCACCAGAGCCCATCGCAGCCCACCACAGGCCGTCACAGCCCATCCCAGCTCTCCACAACCCACCACAGCTCGTCCCAGCACACCACAGACCGTCCCAGCACACCACAGCCCGTCCCAGCCCACCACAGCCCGTTCCAGCCCACCACAGCCCGTCCCAGCACACCACAGCCCGTCCCCGCCCACCACAGCCCGTCCAAGGCCATCCCAGCCCACCACAGCCCGTCCCAGCCCACCACAACCCGTCCCAGCTCGTCCCAGCCCGTCCCAGACCACCAGAGCCCATCGCAGCCCACCACAGGCCGTCACAGCCCATCCCAGCTCTCCACAACCCACCACAGCTCGTCCCAGCACACCACAGACCGTCCCAGCCCGTCCGCGCCCACCACAGCCTGTCCCAGCCCACCGCAGCCCACCACAGCCCGTCACAGCCCCCCCACAGCCCGTCCCAGCCCACCACAGCCCGTCCCAGCCCACCATGGCCCGTCCCAGCCCACCGCAGCCCACCACAGCCCGTCACAGCCCCCCCACAGCCCGTCCCAGCCCACCACAGCCCGTCCCAGCCCACCACAGCCCGTCCCAGCCCACCACAGCCCGTCCCAGCCCACCACAACCCGTCCCAGCTCGTCCCAGTCCGTCCCAGACCACCAGAGCCCATCGCAGCCCACCACAGGCCGTCACAGCCCATCCCAGCTCTCCACAACCCACCACAGCTCGTCCCAGCACACCACAGACCGTCCCAGCCCGTCCGCGCCCACCACAGCCCGTCCCAGTCCACCGCAGCCCACCACAGCCCGTCACAGCCCCCCCACAGCCCGTCCCAGCCCACCACAGCCCGTCCCAGCCCACCATGGCCCGTCCCAGCCCACCGCGGCCTGTCCCAGCCAACCGCGGCCCGTCCCAGCCCACCACGGCCCACCACGGCCCACCACAGCCCACCACGGCCCGTCCCAGCCCACCACGGCCCATCACAGCCCACCACAGTTCACCACAGCCCGTCCTAGCCCAGCACGGCCCGTCCCAGCCCACCACGGACCACCACGGCCCATCTCAGCACACCACAGCCTGTCCAAGCCCAGCACAGCCCTCCACAACCCTCCACAGCCCGTCCCAACCCTCCACAGCTCATCCCAGCCTACCACAGCCCGTCGCAGCCCAACACAGCTTATCCCAGCCCACCGAAACCCGTCCCAGCCCACCGCAACCCGTCCCAGCCCACCACAGCCCACCACAGGTCACCACAGCTTGTTTCAGCCCACCACGGCAAACCACGGCCCGTCCCAGCCCACCACGGCCCACTGCAGCCTATCCCAACCCGTCCCAGCCCACCACGGCCCATCCCAGCCCACCACGGCCCGTCCCAGCCCACCACGGCCCGTCCCAGCCTGTCCCAGCCCACGACAGCCCGTCCCAGCCCACGACAGCCCGTCCCAGCCCACCAGAGCCCACCAGAGCCCACCACAGCTCGTCCCAGCCCACCACAGCCCACAAGAGCTTGTCACAGACCACCACAGCCCGTCCCAGCCCACCACAGCCCACTACGGCCCACCACAGCCCACTACGGCCCACCACAGCCCGTCCCAGCCCACCACAGCCCGTCCCAGCCCACCACAGCCCGTCCCAGCTCGTCCCAGCCCGTCCCAGCCCACCACAGCCCGTCCCAGCCCACCACAGCCCGTCCCAGCCCACCACAGCCCGTCCCAGCTCGTCCCAGCCCGTCCCAGACCACCAGAGCCCATCGCAGCCCACCACAGGCCGTCACAGCCCATCCCAGCTCTCCACAACCCACCACAGCTCGTCCCAGCACACCACAGCCCGTCCCAGCCCACCGCAGCCCACCACAGCCCGTCACAGCCCCCCCACAGCCGGTCCCAGCCCACCACAGCCCGTCCCAGCCCACCATGGCCCGTCCCAGCCCACCGCGGCCTGTCCCAGCCAACCGCGGCCCGTCCCAGCCCACCACGGCCCACCACAGCCTGTCCCAGCCCACCACAGCCCGTCCCTACTCACCGCAGCCCACCACAGCCCGTCCCAGCCCACCACAGCCCGTCCCAGCCAACCACAGCCCGTCCCAGCGCATCTCAGCACACCACAGCCTGTCCCAGCCCACCACGGCCCTTCCCAGTCCACCACAGCCCACCACAGCCTGTCCCAGCCCACCACAGACCGTCCCAGCCCACCACGGCCCGTCCCAGCCCACCACGGCCCATCACAGCCCACCACAGTTCACCACAGCCCGTCCTAGCCCAGCACGGCCCGTCCCAGCCCACCACGGACCACCACGGCCCATCTCAGCCCACCACAGCCTGTCCAAGCCCAGCACAGCCCTCCACAACCCTCCACAGCCCGTCCCAACCCTCCACAGCTCATCCCAGCCTACCACAGCCCGTCGCAGCCCAACACAGCTTATCCCAGCCCACCGAAACCCGTCCCAGCCCACCGCAACCCGTCCCAGCCCACCACAGCCCACCACAGGTCACCACAGCCTGTTTCAGACCACCACGGCAAACCACGGCCCGTCCCAGCCCACCACGGCCCACTGCAGCCTATCCCAACCCGTCCCAGCCCACCACGGCCCGTCCCAGCCCACCACGGCCCGTCCCAGCCCGTCCCAGCCCACCACAGCCCGTCCCAGCCCACGACAGCCCGTCCCAGCCCACGAAAGTCCGTCCCAGCCCACCAGAGCCCACCAGAGCCCACCACAGCTCGTCCCAGCCCACCACAGCCCACAAGAGCTTGTCACAGACCACCACAGCCCGTCCCAGCCCACCAAAGCCCACTACGGCACACCACAGCCCGTCCCAGCCCACCACAGCCCGTCCCAGCTCGTCCCAGACCACCACAGCCTCTCAAATCACACCAAAGCCCGTAACAGCCCACCACAGCCCGTCCCAGCCCCTCCCAGCCCGTCTCAGCCCACCACAGCCTGTCCCAGCCTGTCCCAGCTCGTCCAAGCCTGTCCCAGACCCCCAGAGCCCGTCGCAGCCCACCACAGCCCATCACAGCCCGTCCCAGCTCTCCACAACCCACCGCAGCCCGTCCCAGCCCACCACGGCCCGTCTCAGCCCACCACGGCCCGTCTCAGCCCACCACGGCCCGTCCCAGACGACCACAGCCCGTCCCAGCCCACCACAGCCCACCACAGCCCGTCCCAGCCCACCACAGCCCGTCCCAGCCCACCAGAGCTCGTCCCAGCCTGTTTCAGCCCACCACGGCTAACCACGGCCTGTCCCGGCCCACCACGGCAAACCACGGTCCACCATGGCCCACCAGAGCACACCACGGCCCACCACGGCCCTTCCCAGTCCACCACAGCCCACCACAGCCTGTCCCAGCCCACCACGGCCCGTCCCAGCCCACGACAGCCCGTCCCAGCCCACCACGGCCCATCACAGCCCACCACAGTTCACCACAGCCCGTCCTAGCCGAGCTCGGCCCGTCCCAGCCCACCACGGACCACCACGGCCCATCTCAGCCCACCACAGCCTGTCCAAGCCCAGCACAGCCCTCCACAACCCTCCACAGCCCGTCCCAACCCTCCACAGCTCATCCCAGCCTACCACAGCCCGTCGCAGCCCAACACAGCTTATCCGAGCCCACTGCAGCCCGTCCAAGCCCACCACCGCAGCCCGTCCCAGCCCAACGAAACCCGTCCCAGCCCACCGAAACCCGTCCCAGCCCACCGCAACCCGTCCCAGCCCACCACAGCCCACCACCGGTCACCACAGCCCACCACCGGTCACCACAGCCCACCACAGGTCACCACAGCCTGTTTCAGCCCACCACGGTAAACCACGGCCCGTCCCAGCCCACCACGGCCCGCCATGGCCCACCACAGCTCGTCCCAGATAAACACGGCGCACCACAGCCCACCACGGCCCGTCCCGGCCCACCACAGCCCGTCCCAGCACACCACAGCCCACCACAGCCCATCACAGCCCGTCCCAGCTTACCACAGCCCACCACAGACCGTCCCAGCCCACCACAGCCCGTCCAAGCCCACCACAGCTCGTGCCTGTCCATCCCAGCCCACCACAGCCCACCACGGCCCGTCCCAGCCCGTCCCAGCCCACCACAGCCCGTCCCAGCCCACCACAGCCCACCACAACCCGTCCCAGCCTGTCCCAGCTCATCCCAGCCCACCACAGCCAGTCCCAACCCACCACAGCCCACCACAGCCCGTCCCGGCCCACCAGAGCCCATCCCGGCTTACCACAGCCCGTCCCGGCCCACCACGGCCCGTCCCGGCCCACCACGGCCCGTCCCATCCCGTCCCAGCCCACAGCCCGTCCCAGCTCACCACATCCCGTCCCAGACCGTGCCAGCCCACCACAGCCCACTACAGACCGTCCCAGCCCGTCCCAGCCCGTCCAAGCCCACCACAGCACGTCCCCAACCACCACAGCCCGTCCCTGTCCACCACATCCCGTCCCAGCCCACCGCAGCCCGTCCCAGCCCACCACAGTCGACCACAGCCCGTCCCAACTCACCACAGCCCACCACAGCCCGTCCCGGCCTACCAGAGCCCGTCCCGGATTACCATGGCCCGTCCCAGCACACCACAGCCCGTCCCTAGCCCAACACAGCCCGTCCCAGCCCGTGCCAGCCCATCCCAGCCCGTCCCAGCCCACCACAGCCCGTCCCCGCCCGTCCCAGCCCACCACAGACCAGCACAGCCCGTCCCAGCACACCACAGCCCGTCCCAGCCCGTCCCAGCCCGCCGCAGCCCGTCCCAGCCCACCACAGACCGTCCCAGCCCACCACAGCCCGTCCCCGCCCACCACAGCCCGTCCTAGCCCACCACAGCCCGTCCCAGCCCACCACAGCCCGTCCCAGCCCACCACAGCCCGTCCCAGCTCGTTCCAGCCCACCACAGCCCGTCTCAAGCTCAGCAGAACCCACCACAGCCCACCACAGCCCGTCCCAGCCCGTCCCAGCCCACCACAGCCCACCACAGCCCGTCCTAGCACACCACAGCCCGTCCCAGCCCGTCCCACCAAACCACAGACCGTCCCAGTCCACCACAGACCGTCCCAGCATGTCCCAGCCCGTCCCAGCCCATCACAGCCCGTTCCAGATCAACACAAACCGTTCCAGCCCACCACAGCCGACCACAGCCCTTCGCAGCCTGTCCCAGCCCACCACAGCCCGTCACCGCCAGCCACAGCCCGTCCCTGCACAGCACAGCCCGTCCCAGCCCACCACAGCCCATCCCAGCCCACCACAGCCCGTCCCAGCCCGTCCCAGCCCACCACAGAATGTCACAGCCCGCCCCGGCCCACCACAGCCCGTCCCGGACCACCACAGCCCGTCCCGGACCACCACAGCCCATCACAGCCCGTCCCAGCCCACCACAGAATGTCCCAGCCCACCACAGCCCGTTCCAGACCACCAGAGCCCGTCCTAGCCCACCACAGAATGTCCCAGGCCACCACAGCCTGTCTCAGCCTATCCCAGCCTATCCCAGCCCACCACAGCCCGTCCCAGCCCACCACAGCCCACCACAGCCCGTCCCAGCCCGTCCCAGCACACCACAGCACGTCCCAGCCCGTCCCAGCCCATCGCAGCCCGTCACAGCCCACCACAGCCTGTCCTAGCACACCACAGACCGTCCGTGTCCACCACAGCCCACCACAGCCCGTCCCAGCTTGTCCCAGCCCACCACAGCCCGTCCCAGCACACCACAGCCCATCCCAGCCCGTCCCAGCCCATCCCAGCCCGTCGCAGCCCATCCCAGCCCACCACAGCCCGTCCCCGCCCGTTCCAGCCCACCACAGACCAGCACAGCCCGTCCCAGCCCGTCCCAGCCCGCCGCAGCCCGTCCCAGCCCACCACAGACCGTCCCAGCTAGTTCCAGACCACCAGAACTCGTCTCAGCCCGTCCCAGCCCACCACAGCCCGTCTCAAGCTCAGCAGAACCCACCACAGCCCACCACAGCCCGTCCCAGCTCGTTCCAGACCACCAGAACTCGTCTCAGCCCGTTCCAGACCACCACAGCCCGTCCCCCGCCCACCACAGCCCGTCCCCGCCCACCACAGCCCGTCCCCGCCCACCACAGCCCGTCCCAGCTCGTTCCAGCCCACCACAGCCCGTCTCAAGCTCAGCAGAACCCACCACAGCCCACCACAGCCCGTCCCAGCCTGTCCCAACCCACCACAGCCCACTACAGCCCGTCCCAGCACACCACAGCCCGTCCCAGCCCGTCCCAGCCCGTCCCACCAAACCACAGACCGTCCCAGTCCACCACAGCCCGTGCCAGATCAACACAAACCGTTCCAGCCCACCACAGCCCACCACAGCCATTCCCAGCCTGTCCCAGCTCACTACAGACCGTCACCGCACACCACAGCCCTTCCCAGCCCACCACAGCCCGTCACCGCCAGCCACAGCCCGTCCCTGCACAACACAGCCCGTCCCAGCCCACCACAGCCCATCCCAGCCCACCACAGCCCGTCCCAGCCCGTCCCAGCCCACCACAGAATGTCACAGCCCGCCCCGGCCCACCACAGCCCGTCCCGGCCCACCACAGCCCGTCACAGAATGTCCCAGCCCACCACAGAATGTCCCAGCCCACCACAGAATGTCCCAGCCCACCACAGCCCGTCCCGGCCCACCACAGCCCGTTCTAGACCACTAGAGCCCGTCTCAGCCCACCACAGAATGTCCCAGGCCACCACAGCCTGTCTCAGCCTGTCCCAGCCTATCCCAGCCCGTCCCAGCCCACCACAGCCCACCACAGCCCGTCCCAGCCCGTCCCAGCACACCACAGACCGTCCCTGTCCACCACAGCCCACCACAGCCCGTCCCAGCCCGTCCCAGCCCACCACAGCCCGTCCCAGCACACGACAGCCCATCCCAGCCCGTCCCAGCCCATCCCAGCCCGTCGCAGCCCATCCCAGCCCATCCCAGCCCGTTCCAGACCACCACAGCCCGTTCCAGCCCACCACAGCCACCGCAGCCCTTCCCAGCCTGTCCCAGCTCACCACAGACCGTCACCGCCCACCACAGCCCCTCACCGCCCACCACACCCCGTCCCTGCTCCTCCCAGCCCGTCCCAGCCCACCACAGAATGTCCCAGCCCACCACAGACCGTCCCAGGCCGTCTCCGCCCACCAGAGACCGTCTCTGCCCACCACAGCCCGTCCCCGCCAACCACAGTCCGTCCCCCGCAAACCACAGCTTGTCCCAGCCCACCACAGCCCGTCCCAGCCCGTCCCAGCCCAACCACAGCTCGTTCCAGACCACCAGAGCCCACCACAGCCCACCACAGAATGTCCCAGGCCACCACAGCCTATCTCAGCCTATCCCAGCCTGTCCCAGCCCGTCCCAGCCCGTCCCAGCCCGTCCCAGCTCACCACAATCCTGTCCCAGCCCACTATAGCCCGTCCCAGCCCACCACAACCCGTTCTAGCTCACCACAACCCACCACAGCGCACCATAGCCCACCACAGCGCACCAGAGTCTGTCCCGGCCCACCAGAGCCTGTCCCAGCCCACCACAGCCCGTCCCAGCCCACCGCAGCCCGACACGGCCCTCTCCAGCTCACCACAGCCCATTCCAGACCACCAGAGCCCTTCCCAGGTCACCACAGCATGTCCCAGCACACCACAGCCCACCACAGCCCGTCCAATTTCACCACACCCCGTCTCAGGTCACCACAACCCACCACAGCCCGTCCCAGCCCACCGCAGCCTATCCCAACCCGTCCCAGCCCACCACGGCTGGTCCCAGCCCACCACGGCCCGTCCCAGCCCGTCCCAGCCCACGACAGCCCGTCCCAGCCCACCAGAGCCCACCAGAGCCCACCACAGCTCGTCCCAGCCCACCACAGCCCACTACGGCCCACCACAGCCCACTACGGCCCACCACAGCCCACTACGGCCCACCACAGCCCGTCCCAGCCAACCACAGCCCGTCCCAGCCCACCACAGCCCGTCCCAGCCCACCACAGCCCGTCCCAGCCCACCACAGCCCGTCCCAGCCCACCACAGCCCGTCCCAGCTCGTCCCAGACCACCACAGCCTCTCACAGCACACCACAGCAAGTACCAGCCCGTCCCAGCCCACCACGGCCCGTCTCAGCCCACCACGGCCCGTCTCAGCCCACCACGGCCCGTCTCAGCTCACCACAACCCGTCCCAGACGACCACAGCCCGTCCGAGCCCACCACAGCCCACCACAGCCCGTCCCAGGCCACCACGGCCCGTCCCAGCCCACCACATCCCGTCCCAGCCCACCAGAGCCCGTCCCAGCCTGTTTCAGCCCACCACGGCTAACCACGGCCTGTCCCGGCCCACCACAGCACACCACGGCCCACCACGGCCCTTCCCAGTCCACCACAGCCCACCACGGCCTGTCCCAGCCCACCACGGCCCGTCCCAGCCCACCACGGCCCGTCCCAGCCCACCACGGCCCATCGCAGCCCACCACAGTTCACCACAGCCCGTCCTAGCCCAGCACGGCCCGTCCCAGCCCACCACGGACCACCACGGCCCATCTCAGCCCACCACAGCCTGTCCAAGCCCAGCACAGCCCTCCACAACCCTCCACAGCCCGTCCCAACCCTCCACAGCTCATCCCCACCTACCACAGCCCGTCGCAGCCCAACACAGCTTATCCCAGCCCACCGAAACCCGTCCCAGCCCACCGCAACCTGTCCCAGCCCACCACAGCCCACCACAGGTCACCACAGCCCACCACCGGTCACCACAGCCCACCACAGGTCACCACAGCCTGTTTCAGCCCACCACGGCAAACCACGGCCCGTCCCAGCCCACCACGGCCCGCCATGGCCCACCACAGCTCGTCCCAGATAAACACGGCGCACCACAGCCCACCACGGCCCGTCCCGGCCCACCACAGCCCGTCCTAGCACACCACAGCCCACCACAGCCCATCACAGCCCACCACAGCCCGTCCCAGCTTACCACAGCCCGTCCCAGCACACCACAGCCCATCCGAGCACACCACAGCACGTACCAGCACGTCCCAGCCCACCACAGCCCGTCCCAGCCCACCACAGCCCGTCCCAGCCCACCACAGCCCGTCCCAGCCCACCACAGCCTGTCCCAGCCCACCACAGCCCACCACAGCCCGTCACAGCCTGTTCCAGCTCATCCCCGCCCACCACAGCCTGTCCTGGCCCACCACAGCCCGTTCCAGACGACCAGAGCCCATCCCAGCCCACCACAGAATGTCCCAGGCCACCACAGCCTGTCTCAGCCTATCCCAGCCTGTCCCAGCCCACCACAGCCCGTCCCAGCGCTAAACAGCCCACCACAGCCTGCCCCAGCCCACCACAGCCCGTCCCAGCCCACCACAGCCCGTCCCAGCACACCACAGCACGTCCCAGCCCACCACAGCCCGTCCCAGCCCACCACAGCCCGTCCCAGCCCACCACAGCCCGTCCCAGCCCACCACAGCCTGTCCCAGCCCACCACAGCCCACCACAGCCCGTCACAGCCTGTTCCAGCTCATCCCCGCCCACCACAGCCTGTCCTGGCCCACCACAGCCCGTTCCAGACGACCAGAGCCCATCCCAGCCCACCACAGAATGTCCCAGGCCACCACAGCCTGTCTCAGCCTATCCCAGCCTGTCCCAGCCCACCACAGCCCGTCCCAGCGCTAAACAGCCCACCACAGCCTGCCCCAGCCCACCACAGCCCGTCCCAGCCCACCACAGCCCGTCCCAGCACACCACAGCCCGTCCCAGCCCACCACAGCCCGTCCCAGCCCACCACAGCCCGTCCCAGCCCACCAGAGCCCATCCCTGCCCGTCCCAGCCCACCACAGCCCGTCTCAAGCTCACCAGAACCCACCACAGCCCAGCACAGCCTGTCCCAGACCACCACGGCCCACCACAGCCCACCATGGCCCATCCCAGCCCACCACGGCCGACCACAGCGAACCACGGCCCACCAAAGCTCACCACAGCCCGTCCCAGCACACCACAGCCCGTCCCAGCCCACCACAGCCCGTCCCCGCCCGTCCCTGTCGACCACAGCCCGTCCTAGTCCACCACAGCCCGTCCCAGCTTGCCACAGCCCGTTCCAGCCCGCCACAGCCCACCACAGCCCGTCCCCATCGACCACAGCCCGTCTCAGCACACCACAGCCCGTCCCAGCCCACCACAGCCCACCAGAGCCCGTCCCAGCCCACCACAGCCCATTGCAGCGCATCACAGCTCGTTCCAGACCACCAGAGCCCGTCCCAGCCCACCACAGCCCATCTCAAGCTCACAAGAACCCACCAAAGCCCACCACAGCCTGTCCCAGACCACCACGGCCCACCACAGCCCACCACGGCCTGTCCCAGCCCACCACGGCCCACCACAGCCCACCACGGCCCGTCCCAGCCCGTCCCAGCCCGTCCCAGCCCACCACAGCCTGTCCCAGCCCACGACAGCCCGTCCCACCCCATCACAGCTCGTACCAGCCCGACACAGCCCACCACAGCCCACCTTAGCTCACCACAGCCTGTCCCAGCCCACCACGGCCCACCACAGCCCATCCCAGCCAAACACAGTCCGTCCCAGCCCGTCCCAGCCCACCACACTCACCACAACTTGTCTCAGACCGTTCCAGCACAGCACAGCCCATCCAAGCCCACCACAGCCCGTCCCAGCACACCATAGCCCACCACAGCCCGTCCCAGCCCCCCACAGCCCCTCCCAGACCTACACAGGCCGTCCCAGCCCGTCCCAGCCCACCACAGTGCGTCCATGTCCGTCCCAGCCCACCACCGCCCGTCCCCGCCCACCACAGCCCGTCCCAGCTCATCCCAGACCGTCCCAGCACTTCCCAGCACACCGCAGCCCGCCCCAGCCCACCGAAGCCCGCCCCAGCCCACCGCAGCCCGTCCCAGCCCACCGCAGCCCGTCCCAGCAAATCCCAGCCCACCACAGCCCGTCTCAGCTCACTACAGCGCGTCCCAGTCCACCACACCCACCACAGCCCGTCCCAGCCCATTCCAGCCCACCACAGCCTGTCCCAGCTCACCACAACCCACCACAGCCAACCACAGCCGGTCCCAGCCCACCACAGCCCACCGCAGCCGGTCCCAGCCCACCACACCCCACCGCAGCCAGTCCCACCACACCAGAGTCCATCCCAGCCCACAACGGCCCGTCACAGCTTACCACGGCCCACCACGGCCCATCCCAGCCCACTACGGCCCGTCCCAGGCCACCACGGCCCGTCCCAGCCCGCCACGGCCCGTCCCAACCCGCCACGGCCCGTCCCAGCTCACCACAGCCCGTCCCAGCCCACCACAGACCACCACAGTTCATCCCAGCCCACCACAGTTTGTCCCAGCCCGCCACGGCCCGTCCCGGCCCACCACAGCCCGTCCCGGCCCCCCACGGCCCGTCCCGGCCCACCACGGCCTGTCCCAGCTCACCACAGCCCGTCCCAGCCCGTCCCAGCCCACGACGGCCTGTCCCAGCCCACGAAAGCCCTTCCCAGCTTACCATATCCCGTCCCAGCTTAACACAGCCCATCACAGACCACCACGGTCTACCACAGCCCACCACAGACCGTCCCATTCCACCACGGCCCATAACAACCCACCACGGCCCGTCCCGGCCTACTACGGCTCGTCCCAGCCCACCACAGCCTGTCCCAGCCCACCAGAGCCCGTCCCAGCCCACCAGAACCCGTCCCAGCCCACCAGAGCCCGTCCCAGCCCACCACGGCCCGTCCCAGCCCACCACGGCCCGTCCCAGCCCACCAGAGCCCGTCCCAGCCCACCACGGCCGGTCCCAGCTCACCACGGTCGGTCCCAACCCGTCGCAGCTCACCACGGTCCGTCCCAGCCCACCACGGCCCGTCCCAGCCCACCACGGCCCGTCCCAGCCCACCACGGCCCGTCCCAGCCCGTCCCAGCCCACCACAGCCCGTCCCAGCCCACCACAGCCCACCACAGCCAGTCCCAGCCCGTCCCAACCCGCCCCAGCCCAGCACGGCCCGTCCCAGCCCACCACGACCCGTCCCAGCCCACCACGATTCACCACAGCCGGTTACAGCTTATCACAGCCCGTCCCCGCCCACCACAGCCCGTCCCCGCCCACCACAGCCCGTCCCCGCCCACCACAGCCCATCCCAGCACTTCCCAGTACACCGCAGCCCGCCCCAGCCCACCCAGCAAATCCCACCCCACCACAGCCCGTATCAGCTCACTACAGCGCGTCCCAGTCCACCACACCCACCACAGCCCGTCCCAGCCCATTCCAGCCCACCACAGCCTGTCCCAGCTCACCACAACCCACCACAGCCAACCACAGCCGGTCCCAGCCCACCACAGCCCACCGCAGCCGGTCCCAGCCCACCACACCCCACCACAGCCCGTCCCACCACACCAGAGTCCATCCCAGCCCACAACGGCCCGTCACAGCTTACCACGGCCCACCACGGCTTTCCACGGCCCATCCCAGCCCACCACGGCCCGTCCCAGCCCAGCACAGCCCGTCCCAAACTGCCACGGCCCGTCCCAACCCGCCACGGCCCGTCCCAGCCCGCCACGTCCCGTCCCAGCTCACCACAGCCCGTCCCAGCCCACCACAGACCACCACAGTTCATCCCAGCCCACCACAGTTCGACCCAGCCCGCCACGGCCCGTCCCGGCCCACCACGGCCCGGCCCGGCCCACCACGGCCCGGCCCAGCCCGTCCCAGCCCACGACGGCCTGTCCCAACCCACGAAAGCCCGTCCCAGCTTACCATATCCCGTCCCAGCTTACCACAGCCCATCACAGCCCACCACGGTCTACCACAGCCCACCACAGACCGTCCCATCCCACCACGGCCCATAACAACCCACCACGGCCCGTCCCGGCCTACTACGGCTCGTCCCAGCCCACCACGGCCCGTCCCGGCCTACTACGGCTCGTCCCAGCCCACCATAGCCCACCACAGACCACCAGAGCCCGTCCCAGCCCACCAGAGCCCGTCCCAGCCCGTCCCGGCCCACCACGGCCCGTCCCGGCCCACCACGGCCCGTCCCAGCTTACCACAGCCCACCACAGCCCGTCCCAGCCCGTCGCAGCCCACCACGGCCCGTCCCGGCCCACCACGGCCCGTCCCGGCCCACCACAGCCCGTCCAAGCTTACCACAGCCCACCACAGCCCGTCCCAGCCCACCACAGCCCGTCCCAGCCCACCACAGACTGGCACAGCCCGTCCCAGCTCTCCACAACCCACCGCAGCCCGTCCCAGCCCACCACAGCCCGTCCCAGCCCACCACGGCCCACGAAAGCCCACCACAGCCCACCACAGCCCGTCCCAGCCCACCACAAGCCGTCCGAGCCCACCACAGACCTCCAGAGCCCGTCTCAGCTCACCACAGCCTATCCCAGCCCACCACGGTTCACCGCAGCACACCACGGCCCACCGCAGCCTATCCCAACCCGTCCCAGCCCACCACGGCCCGTCCCAGCCCGTCCCAGCCCACGACAGCCCGTCCCAGCCCACCACAGCCCGTCCCAGCCCACGACAGCCCGTCCCAGCCCACGACAGCCCGTCCCAGCCCACGACAGCCCGTCCCAGCCCACCACAGCCCGTCCCAGCCCACCACAGCCCGTCCCAGCCCACCACAGCCCGTTCCAGCCCGTCCCAGCCCACCAGAGCCCACCACAGGCCGTCCCAGCCCACCACAGGCCACCACAGCACACCAGAGATCACCACAGCCCCCCAGAACCCATCATAGCCCATCACAGCCCGTCCCAGCCCACCACAGCCCGTCCCAGCCCACCACATCAAGTACTGGCCCGTCCCAGCCCACCACGGCCCGTCCCAGCCCACCACGGCCCGTCCCAGCCGGTTACAGCCTGTCCCAGCCCGTCCCGGCCCACCGCGGCCCGTCCCGGCCCACCTGTGTTAGGAACAGTATCTCACCTTCTTGATTTTGGCACCTCCTTTCGCTATGATGTTCTTGTGGAACTGTTTGCAGATGGGGACAGAAATAGAAAAGCTGTTTTCAACCTAAGGGAGAAAGGAAGGGAGACATGAAGTTTACACTGTCATGGCAAGGGAGGCCCGACTTCAGGAGCTCTGATAAACGAGCTTTTGAAAACAGGCTTAGACCCAAGGAAGTTCTCTATACGAGGGACTTTTGTAAGACTAAACAAAGGCAAGGACGTTCCCCTATAGCCTTCCCATAACAGGTACTATCCCCCTGCCTCCATTCAGCCAAAACAGCGCCGACAGCTCCCTCCTCTTGAGGTGTTTTAGCTCTACCCAAGCCAGTAGAGCTCTGCTTTGCCCCAGGGTTATCCAGGCACGTAGGAGGGAAGAGCAGGCAGAAGACCTCCTTACCAGGTCTGCCACCATCTTTTGCATGTACTCGGTGCACTTCTCCACCTCGTTTTTGGGACCTCGGAGTTGGACGATGTCACTCTTGTGTGCAGGGTCTGGGAAGCCGATGATAACCTGCAGGAGCGGTCATTTCTAGTTAGCTCAAGCAAAAGCAAGAACCCTTGTGTCAGACACATGCAAAGGTTGGGGGGATCCTACTCATGCCCTTTTCCCATTCAGAAACGGGGAACCGTGTTAGCGGCCTCTGGCTAAAAGAACTATCTTCTCAGACACTTGCGCTACAGAGCCACTAAAGTTACGACTTCTGTGACGACAGGCCTACTACCCATGTAGGAAATATCCCCTCTGGATTCCTCCTCTCCTACAAAGCCTTACCTCTGGGAATTGCTCCCGGATTTCCCAGACCCGCTCAGCCTTCTGCCCAGTGATGGTCCGGTGGAATTTCTGCTCGACGATTAGGTCCGCAGCGTGTTCATTTTCCTGATGGGAACAGAGGGCACACTGAGTGTTCAGCCGGAGAGCCATCTACTTTGACTTAGCGGTTTGCTGCCCGACGGTTTACTTGCCAGCACTGTCCCTCTTTTCTCCAGACCAAATTCACTCTGCGTTGACAGAGAAAGGCTACCCGAGGGAACAGGGGAAGACATTTGTGAAGAGGAACTTGCACTTGTCATGAGATCCAAGTGCTCGGTGGGCAAGGGGCACACACTCGCACCAGAAGGTTACAAGGGAACACGAGAGCCCAAACCCTGCAGTCTCCCAAACATCACGTCCTACCCACTCACCATACGGGAAGCGAGTTCCAGCAGCTCTTTCTTGGCCTGTGGGACCCCCTGTGGGTCTCCTTCCATTCTGATCGGGTTGCTCTTCTCGTTGTCCGGGGGAATGCGCACAGACACCTTGTACAGATCCTTCATCCTGTTAACTTCGAGGCAAGGACTGTGGTGACGCCATCTGCTAGGCAAAGACCTGGAAGCAAGGCACCTTGATTATCACTGCTCAGAGGCTGTTGAAGAAGTAAAGCCGCCTCTGGGAAGGGCTCAGCGGGGTAGGGTTGAGACAGGGGAAATTGCCTCTTCCCCCTGGAGTTCAGTGAGAGCAGACCTGTGCCACACGAGAGCCTGTCCAAGTAAATACCGTGGCATCTACAGAGCCCATTGTTCCCTTGTCAGAGCGAGGCGTGTTTCTTCCCCAAACAGTATCACATTTAGAGCAGAGGATAATCGTTCCTTTCTACCCCAAACTCTTGGCTGGGGTCACGTTGCAGTGCTATCAAACTAGCAGACCGCAACAAGGCTTTACCGTTGACCATATTCTACTGCCGGTGCTGTAGCGCCTTCCTCCAGAGGCCAGACCACACTGCTCCTCCTCCAGCTGACACCCTCTCCCACAAGCCACAGGGCTATTTAACCCCTTAGCGGGAGCCAGCTACACCTGCACGTCGTCCACGTCAATCAACCCACTGCCTCTGAGGCAAGGCCACAGCTGCGTGTTATCAATGCTAATCAACCCACCGCCTTCATTCCTCTACAGGGAGAAGCTCACCAAGCACATTTCCACCACCCACAACTGGCTGCTAAAATGTCATTCGCACAGAGAAGTAATTCCACTACTGTTCAGGCTCCCAAGGTACTTTCACACGTTAAAGCCATCGCAAGGCCTCACGGCCCATTTCTCTCCTTGTACCACCACCACTCCAGGAAAGCAGAGGAAACGTGATGGAGACAGCACACTGGGTGAGCTACAGAGCCCCTGATACCATCTACTAAACACGAAGAGTGTGAGCATGGGAAGGACTAGAAAGGCACTCCACTTACCGTTTAGCTGCGTTCTTGCCAATGAGGGGTCGGTGGAATTGGTGGTCAGCCTTGATTATTGCGTAATCCATCCCGTGGATCTAAAAAGAATTATATTTTTATATCTATATCTATATATGTATGTATGTCCAATATTATATATTATATTATATAGGGCCAGGTAGGACAGGCCACCGCTTCTGTCTCGTGCCCTAAGTAACTGCCTACTGCCAGTATTGGCACTGTCTCACCAGCGGTCAGCTACAAGCACTTCTGCTCTTAAGCAGAGCACAAGCATTCCTCTGCTTTGAGAAGAGAGCATTGTGCTCATGAAACATTGAAAAGACTCACTTCTATGCCTCTCCAGCTATAACCAAGAGAATCCTTCCTTCTCCGCACCAAAAAAATTAATGCTGACTTTTCAAGGATGCTATGGATGACCAAGGGGTGTCATCCACCTGCCACACAATTTGTCTCCTGCAAGTTCGATTAAGCATGCCAAGACATCCTATGGATGTGACAAACACCTCATCACCTCTGCTCTGTTGCCCCTTCTTCCCCCAGTTTCTTACTGGAACTAGTAACTGCAGCTCACCAGTTCCTTGAGCATGGCTTCAATCTGTTCCTGAGCCACATGCACATCTTCTGTAGGTCCTTCCAAAGTGATGTTATCCTCTCCTCCAGTGAATTTGATGTGAACCTTGAGGTGAAGGACAATGAATCTCTTCAGAATTTGCCAAGATCCAAGCCAGGCCAATGCTTTTGGTCAGGCCTACACCATCGATTCCTGCCACTGAGAGATGTGCTCCTTCCCAAAAAGCCCAGACCAAATCCCCACAATTTTACAAGTCAGAAACTTAACAATTTCGGCCATATGGCAGTGCCTAGAGCCCAAGGCTCTGGTGCCGTCCCGGTTTCTGCAAGGGCTTTGGAGAAGTTTACTCATTTAGCCTTTATCTAGATACCGTCTAACTCCCCAGGGAGAAGCCTTGCTGCACTCGCCATTTCCAGGTATCCTACTACATCAGTTCTCAAAACAGCACCACATAAAGCTTCCTTGGAAGGGCTCAACCCATGACAATAACATAGGAGGAGCAGTGTTTGCAGCAGTAAAAGAGAGGGTTCCCTTGAACGGCAAAGATCTGTGTCATTTCCCCCCTGGTTTTACCCACGCTAGAATACACCTCTCTCTTTCGTGACGAGTGATCTGGACTAAACCTTTTTCTACGCCGGGGGTGCTAAGCTAACCAGCTCACCCATACCTTTGGCATCTGCTGAGTTATTTTGGCCAGGTTCTGTCCTTTCTTTCTAATAATGAAACAATGAAGCCAAGAGGGGGCAGAGACCGAGGAGACGGTAAAACTGTTGGCCTGAGAGACAGAAAAACAGAGAAGCTGTTTGATGGACAAACCACAGCACACCACAGCAAGTCCCAGCCCACCACAGCCCGTCCCAGCCACCCACAGCCCGTCCCAGCCCGTCCCAGCTCACCACAGCCCATCCCAGCACACCACAGCCCACAAGAGCCCGTCCAGGACCACCACAGTCCGTTCCAGCCCACCACAGCCCGTCCCCCGCCCAACACAGCCCGTCCCAGACCACCACAGCCCGTCCCAGCCCCTCCCAGCCCGTCTCAGCCCACCACAGCCCGTCCCAGCCCGTCCCAGACCACCAGAGCCCGTCGCAGCCCACCACAGCCCGTCACAGCCCGTCACAGCTCTCCACAACCCACCACAGCCCGTCCCAGACCGTCCTCGCCCACCACAGCCCGTCCCAGCCCACCACAGCCCACAAAAGCCCACCACGGCCCACCACAGTTCACCACAGCCCGTCCCAGCCCACCACAGCCCTCCAGAGCCCGTCGCAGCTCTCCACAGCCTGTCCCAGCCCACCACAGCCCACCGCAGCCCATCCCAGCCCACCACGGCCCGTCCCAGCCCGTGCCAACCCGTCACAACACACCACAGCCCACCACAGCCCGTCCCTACCCACCACAGCGTGTCCCAACCCACCACAGCCCACCACAGCCCTTCAGAACCCACCACAGCCCACCACAGCCCGTCCCAGGCCACCACAGACCACCACAGCCCACCACAGCCCGCCTCAGCCCACTACAGCCCGTCCCAGCCCACCACAGCCCGTCCCAGCCCACCACAGCCCACCACAGCTTGTCCCAGACCACCACAGCTCTTCCCAGCCCACCATAACCAACCACAGCCTATCCCAGCTGATCCCAGCCCACCACAGCCCGTCCCATCACACCACAGCCCACCACAGCCCGTCCCAGCCAACCACGGCCCGTCCCAGCCCACCACGGCCCGTCCCAGCCCACCACGACCCATCCGGGCCCAACACAGCCCACCAAGGCGCACCACAGCCCATCCCAGCCCATTACAGCCTGTCCCAGACCACCACATCCCATCTCAGCCCACCACAGCCCGTCCCAGCCCACCATAACCGACCACAGCCCACCAGAGCCCACCACGGCCCATCCAAGCCCACCACGGCCCATCCAAGCCCACCACGGTCACCACGGCACGTTCCAGCCCACCACAGAGCACCACAGCCCATCCCAGCCCGTCCCAGCCCACCACAGTATGTCCCAGACCACCAGAGCCCGTCCCAGCCCACCACAGCCTGTCCCAGCATGTCCCAGCTCGTCCAAGCCTGTCCCAGACCCCCAGAGCCCGTCGCAGCCCACCACAGCCCGTCACAGCCCGTCCCAGCTCTCCACAACCCACCGCAGCCCGTCCCAGCCCACCACAGCCCGTCCCAGCCCACCACGGCCCACAAAAGCCCACCACAGCCCACCACGGCCCACCACAGCCCGTCCCAGCCCACCACAAGCCGTCCTAGCCTACCACAGACCTCCAGAGCCCGTCTCAGCTCACCACAGCCTATCCCAGCCCACCACGGCCCACCACAGCACACCACGGCCCACCGCAGCCTATCCCAACCCGTCCCAGCCCACCACAGCCCGTCCAATTTCACCACGGCCCGTCCCAGCCCACCACGGCCCATCCCAGCCCGTCCCAGCCCACGACAGCCCGTCCCAGCCCACCAGAGTCCACCAGAGCCCACCACAGCTCGTCCCAGCCCACCACTGCCCACAAGAGCTTTTCACAGACCACCACAGCCCGTTCCAGCCCACCACAGCCCACTACGGCCCACCGCAGCCCGTCCCAGCCCACCACAGCTCGTCCCAGACCACCACAGCCTCTCACAGCACACCACAGCCCGTAACAGCCCACCACAGCAAGTACCAGCCCGTCCCAGCCCACCACGGCCCGTCTCAGCCCACCACGGCCCGTCTCAGCCCACCACGGCCCGTCTCAGCTCACCACAACCCGTCCCAGCCCACCACGGCCCGTCCCAGCCCACCACGGCCCATCACAGCCCGTCCTAGCCCAGCACGGCCCGTCCTAGCCCAGCACGGCCCGTCCCAGCCCACCACGGACCACCACGGCCCATCTCAGCCCACCACAGCCTGTCCAAGCCCAGCACAGCCCTCCACAACCCTCCACAGCCCGTCCCAACCCTCCACAGCTCATCCCAGCCTACCACAGCCCGTCGCAGCCCAACACAGCTTATCCCAGCCCACCGCAGCCCGTCCCAGCCCACCGCAGCCCGTCCTAGCCCACCGAAACCCGTCCCAGCCCACCACATCCCGTCCCAGCCCACCACAGCCCACCACAGCACACCACAGCCCACCATAGCCCGTCCCAGCTCACCACAGCCCACCACAGCCCGTCCCAGCTCACCACAGCCCGTCACAGCCCGTCCCAGCCCACCACAGCCTGTCCCAGCCCGTCCCATTCCACCACACCGAGTCCCAGCCCACCACAGCCCATCCCAGCACGTCCCAGCCCGCCCCAGCTCGTCCCAGCCCGTCCCAGACCACCAGAGCCCCTCCCAGCCAACCACAGCCCGTCCCAGCCCACCACGGCCCACGAAAGCCCACCACACCCCGTCCCAGCCCACCACAAGCCGTCCTAGCCCACCACAGACCTCCAGAGCCCGTCTCAGCTCACCACAGCCTATCCCAGCCCACCACGGCCCACATCAGCCTATCCCAACCCGTCCCAGCCCACCACGGCCCGTCCCAGCCCACCATGGCCCGTCCCAGCCCACCACAACCCGTCCTAGCCCACCACAGCCCGTCCCAGCTTACCAAAGCTCACCACAGCCCGTCGCAGCACACCACAACCCGTCCTAGCCCACCACAGCCCGTCCCCGCCTACCACAGCCTGTCCAAGGCCATCCCAGCCCACCACAGCCCGTCCCAGCCCACCACAACCCGTCCCAGCCCGTCCCAGCTCGTCCCAGCCTGTCCCAGACCACCAGAGCCCATCGCAGCCCACCACAGGCCGTCACAGCCCATCCCAGCTCTCCACAACCCACCACAGCTCGTCCCAGCACACCACAGCCCACCACAGCCCGTCCAATTTCACGACAGCCCGTCTCAGCTCACCACAACCCACCACAGCCCGTCGCAGCCCACCACAGACCGTCCCAGCTTACCACAGCCCACCACAGCTTGTCCCAGCCAGTCCGATCCCACCACAGCCCGTCCCTGCCCACCAGAGCTCGTCCCAGCCCACCACAACCCACCACAGCCCGTCCCAGCCCACCACAGCCGGACCCAGCCCGTCCCAGCCTACCACGGCCGCCGCAGACCACCAGAGCCCATCACAGGCCACCACAGCCCGTCCCAGCACACCACAGCCCGTCTCAGCTCACCACAATCCACCACAGCACACCACAGCCCACCACAGTGCACCAGAGCCCATCCCGGCCCACCAGTACCCGTCCCAGCCTACCACAGCCTGTCCCGGCCCACCAGATCCCATCCCAGCCTGTGCCAGCTCACCACAACCCACCACAGCCCGTCCCAGCCCACCATAGCCCGTCTCAGCCCACCACAACCCGTCCTAGCCCACCACAGCCCGTCCCAGCTTACCAAAGCTCACCACAGCCCGTCGCAGCCCACCAACACCCGTCCTAGCCCACCACAGCCCGTCCCCGCCCACCACAGCCCGTCCAAGGCCATCCCAGCCCACCACAGCCCGTCCCAGCCCACCACAACCCGTCCCAGCTCGTCCCAGCCCGTCCCAGACCACCAGAGCCCATCGCAGCCCACCACAGGCCGTCACAGCCCATCCCAGCTCTCCACAACCCACCACAGCTCGTCCCAGCACACCACAGACCGTCCCAGCCCGTCCGCGCCCACCACAGCCCGTCCCAGTCCACCGCAGCCCCCCACAGCCCGTCACAGCCCCCCCACAGCCCGTCCCAGCCCACCACAGCCCGTCCCAGCCCACCATGGCCCGTCCCAGCCCACCGCGGCCTGTCCCAGCCAACCGCGGCCCGTCCCAGCCCACCACGGCCCACCACAGCCTGTCCCAGCCCACCACAGCCCGTCCCTACTCACCGCAGCCCACCACAGCCCGTCCCAGCCAACCACAGCCCGTCCCAGCCAACCACAGCCCGTCCCAGCCCATCTCAGCTCACCACAGCCTGTCCCAGCCCACCACGGCCCTTCCCAGTCCACCACAGCCCACCACAGCCTGTCCCAGCCCACCACGGCCCGTCCCAGCCCACCACGGCCCGTCCCAGCCCACCACGGCCCGTCCCAGCCCACCACGGCCCATCACAGCCCACCACAGTTCACCACAGCCCGTCCTAGCCCAGCACGGCCCGTCCCAGCCCACCACGGACCACCACGGCCCATCTCAGCCCACCACAGCCTGTCCAAGCCCAGCACAGCCCTCCACAACCCTCCACAGCTCATCCCAGCCTACCACAGCCCGTCGCAGCCCAACACAGCTTATCCCAGCCCACCGAAACCCGTCCCAGCCCACCGCAACCCGTCCCAGCCCACCACAGCCCACCACAGGTCACCACAGCTTGTTTCAGCCCACCACGGCAAACCACGGCCCGTCCCAGCCCACCACGGCCCACTGCAGCCTATCCCAAGCCGTCCCAGCCCACCACGGCCCATCCCAGCCCACCACGGCCCGTCCCAGCCCACCACGGCCCGTCCCAGCCCGTCCCAGCCCACGACAGCCCGTCCCAGCCCACGACAGCCCGTCCCAGCCCACGACAGCCCGTCCCAGCCCACCAGAGCCCACCAGAGCCCACCACAGCTCGTCCCAGCCCACCACAGCCCACAAGAGCTTGTCACAGACCACCACAGCCCGTCCCAGCCCACCACAGCCCACTACGGCCCACCACAGCCCACTACGGCCCACCACAGCCCGTCCCAGCCCACCACAGCCCGTCCCAGCCCACCACAGCCCGTCCCAGCCCACCACAACCCGTCCCAGCTCGTCCCAGTCCGTCCCAGACCACCAGAGCCCATCGCAGCCCACCACAGGCCGTCACAGCCCATCCCAGCTCTCCACAACCCACCACAGCTCGTCCCAGCACACCACAGACCGTCCCAGCCCGTCCGCGCCCACCACAGCCCGTCCCAGTCCACCGCAGCCCACCACAGCCCGTCACAGCCCCCCCACAGCCCGTCCCACCCCACCACAGCCCGTCCCAGCCCACCATGGCCCGTCCCAGCCCACCGCGGCCTGTCCCAGCCAACCGCGGCCCGTCCCAGCCCACCACGGCCCACCACAGCCTGTCCCAGCCCACCACAGCCCGTCCCTACTCACCGCAGCCCACCACAGCCCGTCCCAGCCCACCACAGCCCGTCCCAGCCAACCACAGCCCGTCCCAGCCCATCTCAGCCCACCACAGCCTGTCCCAGCCCACCACGGCCCGTCCCAGTCCACCACGGCCCGTCCCAGCCCACCACGGCCCGTCCCAGCCCACCACGGCCCGTCCCAGCCCACCACGGCCCATCACAGCCCACCACAGTTCACCACAGCCCGTCCTAGCCCAGCACGGCCCGTCCCAGCCCACCACGGACCACCACGGCCCATCTCAGCACACCACAGCCTGTCCAAGCCCAGCACAGCCCTCCACAACCCTCCACAGCCTGTCCCAACCCTCCACAGCTCATCCCAGCCTACCACAGCCCATCGCAGCCCAACACAGCTTATCCCAGCCCACCGAAACCCGTCCCAGCCCACCGCAACCCGTCCCAGCCCACCACAGCCCACCACAGGTCACCACAGCTTGTTTCAGCCCACCACGGCAAACCACGGCCCGTCCCAGCCCACCACGGCCCACTGCAGCCTATCCCAACCCGTCCCAGCCCACCACGGCCCATCCCAGCCCACCACGGCCCGTCCCAGCCCACCACGGCCCGTCCCAGCCCGTCCCAGCCCACGACAGCCCGTCCCAGCCCACGACAGCCCGTCCCAGCCCACCAGAGCCCACCAGAGCCCACCACAGCTCGTCCCAGCCCACCACAGCCCACAAGAGCTTGTCACAGACCACCACAGCCCGTCCCAGCCCACCACAGCCCGTCCCAGCCCACCACAGCCCACTACGGCCCACCACAGCCCGTCCCAGCCCACCACAGCCCGTCCCAGCCCACCACAGCCCGTCCCAGCTCGTCCCAGCCCGTCCCAGCTCGTCCCAGCCCGTCCCAGCCCACCACAGCCCGTCCCAGCCCACCACAGCCTGTCCCAGCCCACCACAGCCCGTCCCAGCTCGTCCCAGCCCGTCCCAGACCACCAGAGCCCATCGCAGCCCACCACAGGCCATCACAGCCCATCCCAGCTCTCCACAACCCACCACAGCTCGTCCCAGCACACCACAGACCGTCCCTGCCCGTCCGCGCCCACCACAGCCCGTCCCAGCCCACCGCAGCCCACCACAGCCCGTCACAGCCCCCCCACAGCCGGTCCCAGCCCACCACAGCCCGTCCCAGCCCACCATGGCCCGTCCCAGCCCACCGCGGCCTGTCCCAGTCAACCGCGGCCCGTCCCAGCCCACCACGGCCCACCACAGCCTGTCCCAGCCCACCACAGCCCGTCCCTACTCACCGCAGCCCACCACAGCCCGTCCCAGCACACCACAGCCCGTCCCAGCCAACCACAGCCCGTCCCAGCCCATCTCAGCTCACCACAGCCTGTCCCAGCCCACCACGGCCCGTCCCAGTCCACCACAGCCCACCACAGCCTGTCCCAGCCCACCACGGCCCGTCCCAGCCCACCACGGCCCGTCCCAGCCCACCACAGTTCACCACAGCCCGTCCTAGCCCAGCACGGCCCGTCCCAGCCCACCACGGACCACCACGGCCCATCTCAGCCCACCACAGCCTGTCCAAGCCCAGCACAGCCCTCCACAACCCTCCACAGCCCGTCCCAACCCTCCACAGCTCATCCCAGCCTACCACAGCCCGTCGCAGCCCAACACAGCTTATCCCAGCCCACCGAAACCCGTCCCAGCCCACCGCAACCCGTCCCAGCCCACCACAGCCCACCACAGGTCACCACAGCCTGTTTCAGACCACCACGGCAAACCACGGCCCGTCCCAGCCCACCACGGCCCACTGCAGCCTATCCCAACCCGTCCCAGCCCACCACGGCCCGTCCCAGCCCACCACGGCCCGTCCCAGCCCGTCCCAGCCCACCACAGCTCGTCCCAGCCCACGACAGCCCGTCCCAGCCCACGAAAGTCCGTCCCAGCCCACCAGAGCCCACCAGAGCCCACCACAGCTCGTCCCAGCCCACCACGGCCCACAAGAGCTTGTCACAGACCACCACAGCCCGTCCCAGACCACCACAGCCCACTCCGGCCCACCACAGCCCACTACGGCCCACCACAGCCCGTCCCAGCCCACCACAGCCCGTCCCAGCTCGTCCCAGACCACCACAGCCTCTCAAATCACACCAAAGCCCGTAACAGCCCACCACAGCCCGTCCCAGCCCCTCCCAGCCCGTCTCAGCCCACCACAGCCTGTCCCAGCCTGTCCCAGCTCGTCCAAGCCTGTCCCAGACCCCCAGAGCCCGTCGCAGCCCACCACAGCCCATCACAGCCCGTCCCAGCTCTCCACAACCCACCGCAGCTCGTCCCAGCACACCACAGACCGTCCCAGCCCGTCCGCGCCCACCACAGCCCGTCCCAGTCCACCGCAGCCCACCACAGCCCGTCACAGCCCCCCCACAGCCCGTCCCAGCCCACCACAGCCCGTCCCAGCCCACCATGGCCCGTCCCAGCCCACCGCGGCCTGTCCCAGCCAACCGCGGCCCGTCCCAGCCCACCACGGCCCACCACAGCCTGTCCCAGCCCACCACAGCCCGTCCCTACTCACCGCAGCCCACCACAGCCCGTCCCAGCCCACCACAGCCCGTCCCAGCCAACCACAGCCCGTCCCAGCCCATCTCAGCCCACCACAGCCTGTCCCAGCCCACCACGGCCCGTCCCAGTCCACCACGGCCCGTCGCAGCCCACCACGGCCCGTCCCAGCCCACCACGGCCCGTCCCAGCCCACCACAGCCGGACCCAGCCCGTCCCAGCCTACGACGGCCGCCGCAGACCACCAGAGCCCATCACAGGCCACCACAGCCCGTCCCAGCACACCACAGCCCGTCTCAGCTCACCACAATCCACCACAGCACACCACAGCCCACCACAGTGCACCAGAGCCCATCCCGGCCCACCAGTACCCGTCCCAGCCTACCACAGCCCGTCCCGGCCCACCAGATCCCATCCCAGACTGTGCCAGCTCACCACAACCCACCACAGCCCGTCCCAGCCCACCATAGCCCGTCTCAGCCCACCACAACCCGTCCTAGCCCACCACAGCCCGTCCCAGCTTACCAAAGCTCACCACAGCCCGTCGCAGCCCACCACAACCCGTCCTAGCCCACCACAGCCCGTCCCCGCCCACCACAGCCCGTCCAAGGCCATCCCAGCCCACCACAGCCCGTCCCAGCCCACCACAACCCGTCCCAGCTCGTCCCAGCCCGTCCCAGACCACCAGAGCCCATTGCAGCCCACCACAGGCCGTCACAGCCCATCCCAGCTCTCCACAACCCACCACAGCTCGTCCCAGCACACCACAGACCGTCCCAGCCCGTCCGCGCACCACCACAGCCCGTCCCAGCCCACCGCAGCCCACCACAGCCCGTCACAGCCCCCCCACAGCCCGTCCCAGCCCACCACAGCCCGTCCCAGCCCACCATGGCCCGTCCCAGCCCACCGCAGCCCACCACAGCCCGTCACAGCCCCCCCACAGCCCGTCCCAGCCCACCACAGCCCGTCCCAGCCCACCACAGCCCGTCCCAGCCCACCACAACCCGTCCCAGCTCGTCCCAGTCCGTCCCAGACCACCAGAGCCCATCGCAGCCCACCACAGGCCGTCACAGCCCATCCCAGCTCTCCACAACCCACCACAGCTCGTCCCAGCACACCACAGACCGTCCCAGCCCGTCCGCGCCCACCACAGCCCGTCCCAGTCCACCGCAGCCCACCACAGCCCGTCACAGCCCCCCCCACAGCCCGTCCCAGCCCACCACAGCCCGTCCCAGCCCACCATGGCCCGTCCTAGCCCACCGCGGCCTGTCCCAGCCAACCGCGGCCCGTCCCAGCCCACCACGGCCCACCACAGCCTGTCCCAGCCCACCACAGCCCGTCCCTACTCACCGCAGCCCACCACAGCCCGTCCCAGCACACCACAGCCCGTCCCAGCCAACCACAGCCCGTCCCAGCCCATCTCAGCCCACCACAGCCTGTCCCAGCCCACCACGGCCCGTCCCAGTCCACCACGGCCCGTCGCAGCCCACCACGGACCGTCCCAGCCCACCACGGCCCGTCCCAGCCCACCACGGCCCATCACAGCCCACCACAGTTCACCACAGCCCGTCCTAGCCCAGCACGGCCCGTCCCAGCCCACCACGGACCACCACGGCCCATCTCAGCACACCACAGCCTGTCCAAGCCCAGCACAGCCCTCCACAACCCTCCACAGCCCGTCCCAACCCTCCACAGCTCATCCCAGCCTACCACAGCCTGTCGCAGCCCAACACAGCTTATCCCAGCCCACCGAAACCCGTCCCAGCCCACCGCAACCCGTCCCAGCGCACCACAGCCCACCACAGGTCACCACAGCTTGTTTCAGCCCACCACGGCAAACCACGGCCCGTCCCAGCCCACCACGGCCCACTGCAGCCTATCCCAACCCGTCCCAGACCACCACGGCCCAGCCCAGCCCACCACGGCCCGTCCCAGCCCACCACGGCCCGTCCCAGCCCGTCCCAGCCCACGACAGCCCGTCCCAGCCCACGACAGCCCGTCCCAGCCCACGACAGCCCGTCCCAGCCCACGACAGCCCGTCCCAGCCCACCAGAGCCCACCAGAGCCCACCACAGCTCGTCCCAGCCCACCACAGCCCACAAGAGCTTGTCACAGACCACCACAGCCCGTCCCAGCCCACCACAGCCCACTACGGCCCACCACAGCCCACTACGGCCCACCACAGCCCGTCCCAGCCCACCACAGCCCGTCCCAGCTCGTCCCAGCCCGTCCCAGCCCACCACAGCCCGTCCCAGCCCACCACAGCCCGTCCCAGCCCACCACAGCCCGTCCCAGCTCGTCCCAGCCTGTCCCAGACCACCAGAGCCCATCGCAGCCCACCACAGGCCGTCACAGCCCATCCCAGCTCTCCACAACCCACCACAGCTCGTCCCAGCACACCACAGCCCGTCCCAGCCCACCGCAGCCCACCACAGCCCGTCACAGCCCCCCACATCCGGTCCCAGCCCACCACAGCCCGTCCCAGCCCACCATGGCCCGTCCCAGCCCACCGCGGCCTGTCCCAGCCATCCGCGGCCCGTCCCAGCCCACCACGGCCCACCACAGCCTGTCGCAGCCCACCACAGCCCGTCCCTACTCACCGCAGCCCACCACAGCCCGTCCCAGCCCACCACAGCCCGTCCCAGCCAACCACAGCCCGTCCCAGCGCATCTCAGCACACCACAGCCTGTCCCAGCCCACCACGGCCCTTCCCAGTCCACCACAGCCCACCACAGCCTGTCCCAGCCCACCACAGACCGTCCCAGCCCACCACGGCCCGTCCCAGCCCACCACGGCCCATCACAGCCCACCAGAGTTCACCACAGCCCGTCCTAGCCCAGCACGGCCCGTCCCAGCCCACCACGGACCACCACGGCCCATCTCAGCCCACCACAGCCTGTCCAAGCCCAGCACAGCCCTCCACAACCCTCCACAGCCCGTCCCAACCCTCCACAGCTCATCCCAGCCTACCACAGCCCGTCGCAGCCCAACACAGCTTATCCCAGCCCACCGAAACCCGTCCCAGCCCACCGCAACCCGTCCCAGCCCACCACAGCCCACCACAGGTCACCACAGCCTGTTTCAGCCCACCACGGCAAACCACGGCCCGTCCCAGCCCACCACGGCCCACTGCAGCCTATCCCAACCCGTCCCAGCCCACCATGGCCCGTCCCAGCCCACCACGGCCCGTCCCAGCCCGTCCCAGCCCACCACAGCCCGTCCCAGCCCACGACAGCCCGTCCCAGCCCACGAAAGTCCGTCCCAGCCCACCAGAGCCCACCAGAGCCCACCACAGCTCGTCCCAGCCCACCACAGCCCACAAGAGCTTGTCACAGACCACCACAGCCCGTCCCAGCCCACCACAGCCCACTACGGCCCACCACAGCCCACTACGGCCCACCACAGCCCGTCCCAGCCCACCACAGCCCGTCCCAGCTCGTCCCAGACCACCACAGCCTCTCAAATCACACCAAAGCCCGTAACAGCCCACCACAGCCCGTCCCAGCCCCTCCCAGCCCGTCTCAGCCCACCACAGCCTGTCCCAGCCTGTCCCAGCTCGTCCAAGCCTGTCCCAGACCCCCAGAGCCCGTCGCAGCCCACCACAGCCCATCACAGCCCGTCCCAGCTCTCCACAACCCACCGCAGCTCGTCCCAGCCCACCACAGCCCGTCTCAGCCCACCACGGCCCGTCTCAGCCCACCACGGCCCGTCCCAGACGACCACAGCCCGTCCCAGCCCACCACAGCCCACCACAGCCCGTCCCAGCCCACCACAGCCCGTCCCAGCCCACCAGAGCTCGTCCCAGCCTGTTTCAGCCCACCGCGGCTAACCACGGCCTGTCCCGGCCCACCACGGCCAACCACGGTCCACCATGGCCCACCAGAGCACACCACGGCCCACCACGGCCCTTCCCAGTCCACCACAGCCCACCACAGCCTGTCCCAGCCCACCACGGCCCGTCCCAGCCCACCACGGCCCATCACAGCCCACCACAGTTCACCACAGCCCGTCCTAGCCGAGCTCGGCCCGTCCCAGCCCACCACGGACCACCACGGCCCATCTCAGCCCACCACAGCCTGTCCAAGCCCAGCACAGCCCTCCACAACCCTCCACAGCCCGTCCCAACCCTCCACAGCTCATCCCAGCCTACCACAGCCCGTCGCAGCCCAACACAGCTTATCCGAGCCCACCGCAGACCGTCCCAGCCCACCACCGCAGCCCGTCCCAGCCCAACGAAACCCGTCCCAGCCCACCGAAACCCGTCCCAGCCCACCGCAACCCGTCCCAGCCCACCACAGCCCACCACAGCCCACCACCGGTCACCACAGCCCACCACCGGTCACCACAGCCCACCACAGGTCACCACAGCCTGTTTCAGCCCACCACGGTAAACCACGGCCCGTCCCAGCCCACCACGGCCCGCCATGGCCCACCACAGCTCGTCCCAGATAAACACGGCGCACCACAGCCCACCACGGCCCGTCCCGGCCCACCACAGCCCGTCCCAGCACACCACAGCCCACCACAGCCCATCACAGCCCGTCCCAGCTTACCACAGCCCACCACAGACCGTCCCAGCCCACCACAGCCCGTCCAAGCCCACCACAGCTCGTGCCTGTCCATCCCAGCCCACCACAGCCCACCACGGCCCGTCCCAGCCCGTCCCAGCCCACCACAGCCCGTCCCAGCCCACCACAGCCCACCACAACCCGTCCCAGCCTGTCCCAGCTCATCCCAGCCCACCACAGCCAGTCCCAACCCACCACAGCCCACCACAGCCCGTCCCGGCCCACCAGAGCCCATCCCGGCTTACCACAGCCCGTCCCGGCCCACCACGGCCCGTCCCGGCCCACCACGGCCCGTCCCATCCCGTCCCAGCCCACAGCCCGTCCCAGCTCACCACATCCCGTCCCAGACCGTCCCAGCCCACCACGGCCCGTCCCAGCCCGTCCCAGCCCACGACAGCCCGTCCCAGCCCACGACAGCCCGTCCCAGCCCACCAGAGCCCACCAGAGCCCACCACAGCTCGTCCCAGCCCACCACAGCCCACAAGAGCTTGTCACAGACCACCACAGCCCGTCCCAGCCCACCACAGCCCACTACGGCCCACCACAGCCCGTCCCAGCCCACCACAGCCCGTCCCAGCTCGTCCCAGCCCGTCCCAGCCCACCACAGCCCGTCCCAGCCCACCACAGCCCGTCCCAGCCCACCACAGCCCGTCCCAGCTCGTCCCAGCCTGTCCCAGACCACCAGAGCCCATCGCAGCCCACCACAGGCCGTCACAGCCCATCCCAGCTCTCCACAACCCACCACAGCTCGTCCCAGCACACCACAGACCGTCCCAGCCCGTCCCCGCCCACCACAGCCCGTCACAGCCCCCCACAGCCGGTCCCAGCCCACCACAGCCCGTCCCAGCCCACCATGGCCCGTCCCAGCCCACCGCGGCCTGTCCCAGCCAACCGCGGCCCGTCCCAGCCCACCACGGCCCACCACAGCCTGTCGCAGCCCACCACAGCCCGTCCCTACTCACCGCAGCCCACCACAGCCCGTCCCAGCCCACCACAGCCCGTCCCAGCCAACCACAGCCCGTCCCAGCGCATCTCAGCACACCACAGCCTGTCCCAGCCCACCACGGCCCTTCCCAGTCCACCACAGCCCACCACAGCCTGTCCCAGCCCACCACAGACCGTCCCAGCCCACCACGGCCCGTCCCAGCCCACCACGGCCCATCACAGCCCACCAGAGTTCACCACAGCCCGTCCTAGCCCAGCACGGCCCGTCCCAGCCCACCACGGACCACCACGGCCCATCTCAGCCCACCACAGCCTGTCCAAGCCCAGCACAGCCCTCCACAACCCTCCACAGCCCGTCCCAACCCTCCACAGCTCATCCCAGCCTACCACAGCCCGTCGCAGCCCAACACAGCTTATCCCAGCCCACCGAAACCCGTCCCAGCCCACCGCAACCCGTCCCAGCCCACCACAGCCCACCACAGGTCACCACAGCCTGTTTCAGCCCACCACGGCAAACCACGGCCCGTCCCAGCCCACCACGGCCCACTGCAGCCTATCCCAACCCGTCCCAGCCCACCATGGCCCGTCCCAGCCCACCACGGCCCGTCCCAGCCCGTCCCAGCCCACCACAGCCCGTCCCAGCCCACGACAGCCCGTCCCAGCCCACGAAAGTCCGTCCCAGCCCACCAGAGCCCACCAGAGCCCACCACAGCTCGTCCCAGCCCACCACAGCCCACAAGAGCTTGTCACAGACCACCACAGCCCGTCCCAGCCCACCACAGCCCACTACGGCCCACCACAGCCCACTACGGCCCACCACAGCCCGTCCCAGCCCACCACAGCCCGTCCCAGCTCGTCCCAGACCACCACAGCCTCTCAAATCACACCAAAGCCCGTAACAGCCCACCACAGCCCGTCCCAGCCCCTCCCAGCCCGTCTCAGCCCACCACAGCCTGTCCCAGCCTGTCCCAGCTCGTCCAAGCCTGTCCCAGACCCCCAGAGCCCGTCGCAGCCCACCACAGCCCATCACAGCCCGTCCCAGCTCTCCACAACCCACCGCAGCTCGTCCCAGCCCACCACGGCCCGTCTCAGCCCACCACGGCCCGTCTCAGCCCACCACGGCCCGTCCCAGACGACCACAGCCCGTCCCAGCCCACCACAGCCCACCACAGCCCGTCCCAGCCCACCACAGCCCGTCCCAGCCCACCAGAGCTCGTCCCAGCCTGTTTCAGCCCACCGCGGCTAACCACGGCCTGTCCCGGCCCACCACGGCCAACCACGGTCCACCATGGCCCACCAGAGCACACCACGGCCCACCACGGCCCTTCCCAGTCCACCACAGCCCACCACAGCCTGTCCCAGCCCACCACGGCCCGTCCCAGCCCACCACGGCCCATCACAGCCCACCACAGTTCACCACAGCCCGTCCTAGCCGAGCTCGGCCCGTCCCAGCCCACCACGGACCACCACGGCCCATCTCAGCCCACCACAGCCTGTCCAAGCCCAGCACAGCCCTCCACAACCCTCCACAGCCCGTCCCAACCCTCCACAGCTCATCCCAGCCTACCACAGCCCGTCGCAGCCCAACACAGCTTATCCGAGCCCACCGCAGCCCGTCCCAGCCCACCACCGCAGCCCGTCCCAGCCCAACGAAACCCGTCCCAGCCCACCGAAACCCGTCCCAGCCCACCGAAACCCGTCCCAGCCCACCACAGCCCACCACAGCCCACCACCGGTCACCACAGCCCACCACCGGTCACCACAGCCCACCACAGGTCACCACAGCCTGTTTCAGCCCACCACGGTAAACCACGGCCCGTCCCAGCCCACCACGGCCCGCCATGGCCCACCACAGCTCGTCCCAGATAAACACGGCGCACCACAGCCCACCACGGCCCGTCCCGGCCCACCACAGCCCGTCCCAGCACACCACAGCCCACCACAGCCCATCACAGCCCGTCCCAGCTTACCACAGCCCACCACAGACCGTCCCAGCCCACCACAGCCCGTCCAAGCCCACCACAGCTCGTGCCTGTCCATCCCAGCCCACCACAGCCCACCACGGCCCGTCCCAGCCCGTCCCAGCCCACCACAGCCCGTCCCAGCCCACCACAGCCCACCACAACCCGTCCCAGCCTGTCCCAGCTCATCCCAGCCCACCACAGCCAGTCCCAACCCACCACAGCCCACCACAGCCCGTCCCGGCCCACCAGAGCCCATCCCGGCTTACCACAGCCCGTCCCGGCCCACCACGGCCCGTCCCGGCCCACCACGGCCCGTCCCATCCCGTCCCAGCCCACAGCCCGTCCCAGCTCACCACATCCCGTCCCAGACCGTGCCAGCCCACCACAGCCCACTACAGACCGTCCCAGCCCGTCCCAGCCTGTCCAAGCCCACCACAGCACGTCCCCAACCACCACAGCCCGTCCCTGTCCACCACATCCCGTCCCAGCCCACCGCAGCCCGTCCCAGCCCACCACAGTCGACCACAGCCCGTCCCAACTCACCACAGTCCACCACAGCCCGTCCCGGCCTACCAGAGCCCGTCCCGGATTACCATGGCACGTCCCAGCGAACCACAGCCCGTCCCAGCACACCACAGCCCGTCCCTAGACCAACACAGCCCGTCCCAGCCCGTGCCAGCCCATCCCAGCCCGTCCCAGCCCACCACAGCCCGTCCCCGCCCGTCCCAGCCCACCACAGACCAGCACAGCCCGTCCCAGCACACCACAGCCCGTCCCAGCCCGTCCCAGCCCGCCGCAGCCCGTCCCAGCCCACCACGGCCCGTCCCAGCCCACCACGGCCCATCGCAGCCCACCAGAGTTCACCACAGCCCGTCCTAGCCCAGCACGGCCCGTCCCAGCCCACCACGGACCACCACGGCCCATCTCAGCCCACCACAGCCTGTCCAAGCCCAGCACAGCCCTCCACAACCCTCCACAGCCCGTCCCAACCCTCCACAGCTCATCCCCACCTACCACAGCCCGTCGCAGCCCAACACAGCTTATCCCAGCCCACCGAAACCCGTCCCAGCCCACCGCAACCTGTCCCAGCCCACCACAGCCCACCACAGGTCACCACAGCCCACCACCGGTCACCACAGCCCACCACAGGTCACCACAGCCTGTTTCAGCCCACCACGGCAAACCACGGCCCGTCCCAGCCCACCACGGCCCGCCATGGCCCACCACAGCTCGTCCCAGATAAACACGGCGCACCACAGCCCACCACGGCCCGTCCCGGCCCACCACAGCCCGTCCTAGCACACCACAGCCCACCACAGCCCATCACAGCCCACCACAGCCCGTCCCAGCTTACCACAGCCCACCACAGACCGTCCCAGCCCACCACAGACCGTCCCAGCCCCTCCCAGCCCGTCTCAGCCCACCACAGCCTGTCCCAGCTCGTCCAAGCCTGTCCCAGACCCCCAGAGCCCGTCGCAGCCCACCACAGCCCGTCAAAGCCCGTCCCAGCTCTCCACAACCCACCGCAGCCCGTCCCAGCCCACCACGGCCCACGAAACCCCACCACAGCCCACCACGGCCCACCACAGCCCGTCCCAACCCGTCCCAGCCCACCACGGCCCATCCCAGCCCACCACAGCCCGTCTCAGCCCACCACGGCCCATCTCAGCCCACCACGGCCCGTCTCAGCCCACCACGGCCCGTCTCAGCCCACCACGGCCCGTCTCAGCCCACCACGGCCCGTCTCAGCCCACCACGGCCCGTCCCAGACGACCACAGCCCGTCCCAGCCCACCTCAGCCCACCACAGCCCGTCCCAGCCCACCACAGCCTGTCCCAGCCCACCACAGCCCTCCAGAGCCTGTCTCAGCTCACCACAGCCTATCCCAGCCACCACGGCCCACCACAGCACACCACGGCCCACCGCAGCCTATCCCAACCCGTCCCAGCCCACCACGGCCCGTCCCAGCCCACCACGGCCCGTCCCAGCCCACCACGGCCCGTCCCGGCCCGTCCCAGCCCACGACAGCCCGTCCCAGCCCACCAGAGCCCACCAGAGCCCACCACAGCTCGTCCCAGCCCACCACAGCCCACCAGAGCTTGTCACAGACCACCACAGCCCGTCCCAGCCCACCACAGCCCACTACGGCCCATCACAGCCCGTCCCAGCCCACCACAGCCCGTCCTAGCCCACCACAGCCCTCCAGAGCCCGTCTCAGCTCACCACAGCCTATCCCAGCCCACCACGGCCCACCACAGCACACCACGGCCCACCGCAGCCTATCCCAACCCGTCCCAGCCCACCACGGCCCGTCCCAGCCCACCACGGCCCGTCCCAGCCCGTCCCAGCCCACGACAGCCCGTCCCAGCCCACCAGAGCCCACCAGAGCCCACCACAGCTCGTCGCAGCCCACCACAGCCCACAACAGCTTGTCACAGACCAACACAGCCCGTCCCAGCCCACCACAGCCCACTACGGCCCACCACAGCCCGTCCCAGCCCACCACAGCCCGTCCCAGCCCACCACAGCCCGTCCCAGCTTGTCCCAGATCACCACAGCCTCTCACAGCCCGTCACAGCCTGTCACAGCCCGTCACGGCCCGTCACGGCCCACCACAGCCCACCACAGCCCACCACAGCCCACCACAGCCCACCACAGCCCACCACAGCCCGTCCAAGCCCACCACAGCCCGTCCCAGCCCACCACAGCCCGTCCCAGCCCACCACAGCCCGTCCCAGCCCACCACAGCCCGTCCCAGCCCGTCCCATTCCACCACACCGAGTCCCAGCCCACCACAGCCCGTCCCAGCACGTCCCAGCCCGTCCCAGCTCGTCCCAGCACGTCCCAGACCACCAGAGCCCGTCCCAGCCAACCACAGGCCGTCACAGCCCATCCCAGCTCTCCACAACCCACCACAGCTCGTCCCACCCCACCATAGCCCGTCTCAGCCCACCACAACCCGTCCTAGCCCACCACAGCCCGTCCCAGCTTACCAAAGCTCACCACAGCCCGTCGCAGCCCACCACAACCCGTCCCAGCCCACCACAGCCCGTCCCCACCCACCACAGCCCGTCCAAGGCCATCCCAGCCCACCACAGCCCGTCCCAGCCCACCACAACCCGTCCCAGCCCGTCCCAGACCACCAGAGCCCGTCGCAGCCCACCACAGGCCATCACAGCCCATCCCAGCTCTCCACAACCCACCACAGCTCGTCCCAGCACACCACAGACCGTCCCAGCCCGTCCCCGCCCACCACAGCCCGTCCCAGTCCACCGCAGCCCACCACAGCCGGTCACAGCCCATCCCATTCCACCACGGCCCGTCCCAGCCCACCACGGCCCACCACAGCCCACCGCAGCCCGTCCCAGCCAACCACGGCCCGTCCCAGCAAACCACGGCCCACCACAGCCTGTCCCAGCCCACCACAGCTCGTCCCTACTCACCGCAGCCCACCACAGCCCGTCCCAGCCCACCACGGCCCGTCCCAGCCCACCACGGCTCGTCCCATCACACCACAGCCCACCAGAGCCCGTCCCAGCCCACCACAGCCCATCCCAGCCCACCACGGCCCATCCCAGCCCACCACGGCCCGTCCCAGCCCACCACGGCCCGTCCCAGCCCACCACGGCCCGTCCCAGCCCACCACGGCCGCCGCAGACCATCAGAGCCCGTCCCAGCCCACCGCAGCACGTCCTAGCCCTACGCAGCCCGTCCCAGCCCATCGCAGCCCGTCCCAGCCCACCGCAGCCCGTCCCAGCCCACCGCAGCCCGTCCCAGCCCGTCGCAGCCCGTCCCAGCCGTCCCAGCAAATCCCAGCCCACCATAGCCCGTCTCAGCTCACCACAGCGCGTACCAGTCCACCACACCCACCACAGCCCGTCCCAGCCCATTCCAGCCCACCACAGCCCACCACAGGGGGTCCCAGCCCACCACAGCCCACCGCAGCCGGTCCCAGCCCACCACATCCCACCGCAGCCCGTCCCAGCCCACCACAGCCCGTCCCACCACACCAGAGTCCGTCCCAGCCAACCACGGCCCGTCACAGCTTACCACGGCCCACCACGGCTTGCCACGGCCCATCCCAGCCCACCACAGCCCTTCCCAGCCAACCACGGCCCGTCCCAGACCGTCCCAGCCCACCACAGCCCGTCCCAGCCCGTCCCAGCCCACCACGGCCCGTCCCAGCCAACCACAGCCCGTCCCAGCCCGTCTCAGCTCACCACAGCCCGTCCCACCCCACCACAGCCCACCAGAGCCCGTCCCTGCACACCACAGCTCGTCCCAGAACACCACAGCCCGTCCCAGCACGCCACAGCCCGTCCCAGCCCAAAACAGCCCATCTCAGCCCACCACAGCCCGTCCCAGCCCACCACAGCCCGTCCCCACCCAACACAGCCCGTCCCAGCCCCTCCCAGCCCGTGTCAGCCCACCACAGCCTGTCCCAGCTCGTCCAAGCCTATCCCAGACCCCCAGAGCCCGTCGCAGCCCACCACAGCCCGTCACAGCCCGTCCCAGCTCTCCACAACCCACCACAGCCCGTCCCAGCCCACCACAGCCCGTCGCAGCCCACCACAGCCCGTCACAGCCCGTCCCAGCTCTCCACAACCCACCACAGCCCGTCCCAGACCACCACAGCCCGTCTCAGCCCACCACGGCCCACGAAAGCCCACCACAGCCCACCACGGCCCACCACAGCCCGTCCGAGCCCACCACAAGCCGTCCCAGCCCACCACAGCCCTCCAGAGCCCTTTCTAGCTCACCACAGCCTATCCCAGCCCACCACGGCCCACCACAGCACACCACGGCCCACCGCAGCCTATCCCAACCCGTCCCAGCCCACCACGGCCCGTCCCAGCCCACCACGGCCCGTCCCAGCCCACCACGGCCCGTCCCAGTCCGTCCCAGCCCACGACAGCCCGTCCCAGCCCACGACAGCCCGTCCCAGCCCACCAGAGCCCACCAGAGCCCACCACAGCTCGTCCCAGCCCACCAGAGCCCACAAGGGCTTGTCACAGACCACCACAGCCCGTCCCAGCCCACCACAGCCCACTACGGCCCACCACAGCCCGTCCCAGCCCACCACAGCAAGTACCAGCCCGTCCCAGCCCACCACAGCCTGTCCCAGCCCACCACAGCCCGTCCCAGCCCACCACAGACCGTCCCAGCCCACCACAGACCGTCCCAGCCCACCACGGCCCGTCCCAGCCCACCACGGCCCGTCCCAGCCCGTCCCAACCCACCACAGCCCGTCCCAGCCCACCACAGGCCACCGCAGGCCATCTCAGCCCACCACAGCCTGTCCAAGCCCAGCACAGCCCTCCACAACCCTCCACAGCCCGTCCCAACCCTCCACTACTCATCCCAGCCTACCACAGCCCGTCGCAGCCCAACACAGCTTATCCCAGCCCACCGCAGCCCGTCCTAGCCCACTGAAACCCGTCCCAGCCCACCGCAACCCGTGCCAGCCCACCACAGCCCACCACCGGTCACCACAGGTCACCACAGCCTGTTTCAGCCCACCACGGCAAACCACGGCCCGTCCCAGCCCACCACGGCCCGCCATGGCCCACCACAGCTCGTCCCAGATAAACACGGCGCACCACAGCCCACCACGGCCCGTCCCGGCCCACCACAGCCCGTCCTAGCACACCACAGCCCACCACAGCCCATCACAGCCCACCACAGCCCGTCCCAGCTTACCACAGCCCACCACAGCCCGTCCCAGCCCACCACAGCCCGTCCCAGCCCACCACTGCCCGTCCCAGCCCGTCCCAACCCACCACAGCCCGTCCCAGCCCACCACAGCCCACCACAAGCCATCGCAGGCCATCCCAGCCCAAAACAGACGGTCCCAGCCAACCACAGCCCGTCGAGCCCACCACAGCCCGTCCCAGCCCTCCACAGCCCCTCCCAGCCCTCCACAGCCCACCACAGCCCGTCCCAGGTCACCACAGCCCGTCCCAGCCTGCCACAGCCCACCACGGCTCACCACGGCCCACTACGGCCAACGACGGCCCGCCACAGCCCGCCACAGACTGTCCCGGCCCACCAGAGCCCGCCCCGAGCCACCACGGCCCGTCCCAGCCCACCACGGCTGACCACAGCCTGTCCCAGCCCACTACAGCCGGTGCCAGCCCACCACAGCCCACCAGAGCCGGTCCCAGCCCACCACAGCCCGTCACAGCCCACCACAGCCTGTCCTAGCACACCACAGACCGTCCGTGTCCACCACAGCCCACCACAGCCCGTCCCAGCTTGTCCCAGCCCACCACAGCCCGTCCCAGCACACCACAGCCCATCCCAGCCCGTCCCAGCCCATCCCAGCCCGTCGCAGCCCATCCCAGCCCACCACAGCCCACCACAGCCCGTCCCCGCCTGTCCCAGCCCACCACAGACCAGCACAGCCCGTCCCAGCCCGTCGCAGCCCGCCGCAGCCCGTCCCAGCCCACCACAGACCGTCCCAGCTCGTTCCAGACCACCAGAACTCGTCTCAGCCCGTCCCAGCCCACCACAGCCCGTCTCAAGCTCAGCAGAACCCACCACAGCCCACCACAGCCCGTCCCAGCTCGTTCCAGACCACCAGAACTCGTCTCAGCCCGTTCCAGACCACCACAGCCCGTCCCCGCCCACCACAGCCCGTCCCCGCCCACCACAGCCCGTCCCAGACCACCACAGCCCGTCCCAGCTCGTTCCAGCCCACCACAGCCCGTCTCAAGCTCAGCAGAACCCACCACAGCCCACCACAGCCCGTCCCAGCCTGTCCCAACCCACCACAGCCCACTACAGCCCGTCCCAGCACACCACAGCCCGTCCCAGCCCGTCCCACCAAACCACAGACCGTCCCAGTCCACCACAGACCGTCCCAGCATGTCCCAGCCCGTCCCAGCCCATCACAGCCCGTGCCAGATCAACACAAACCGTTCCAGCCCACCACAGCCCACCACAGCCATTCCCAGCCTGTCCCAGCTCACTACAGACCGTCACCGCACACCACAGCCCTTCCCAGCCCACCACAGCCCACCACAGCCCGTCACCGCCAGCCACAGCCCGTCCCTGCACAACACAGCCCGTCCCAGCCCACCACAGCCCATCCCAGCCCACCACAGCCCGTCCCAGCCCGTCCCAGCCCACCACAGAATGTCACAGCCCGCCCCGGCCCACCACAGCCCGTCCCGGCCCACCACAGCCCGTCACAGAATGTCCCAGCCCACCACAGAATGTCCCAGCCCACCACAGAATGTCCCAGCCCACCACAGCCCGTCCCGGCCCACCACAGCCCGTCCCGGCCCACCACAGCCCGTCCCCGCCCACCACAGCCCGTTCTAGACCACTAGAGCCCGTCCCAGCCCACCACAGAATGTCCCAGGCCACCACAGCCTGTCTCAGCCTGTCCCAGCCCACCACAGCCCGTCCCAGCCCACCACAGCCCACCACAGCCCGTCCCAGCCCGTCCCACCACACCACAGCACGTCCCAGCCCATCGCAGCCCGTCACAGCCCACCACAGCCCGTCCCAGCACACCACAGACCGTCCCTGTCCACCACAGCCCACCACAGCCCGTCCCAGCCCGTCCCAGCCCACCACAGCCCGTCCCAGCACACGACAGCCCATCCCAGCCCGTCCCAGCCCATCCCAGCCCGTCGCAGCCCATCCCAGCCCATCCCAGCCTATCACAGCCCGTTCCAGACCACCACAGCCCGTTCCAGCCCACCACAGCCACCGCAGCCCTTCCCAGCCTGTCCCAGCTCACCACAGACCGTCACCGCCCACCACAGCCCCTCACCGCCCACCACACCCCGTCCCTGCTCCTCCCAGCCCGTCCCAGCCCACCACAGAATGTCCCAGCCCACCACAGACCGTCCAAGGCCGTCTCCGCCCACCAGAGACCGTCTCTGCCCACCACAGCCCGTCCCCGCCAACCACAGTCCGTCCCCGCAAACCACAGCTTGTCCCAGCCCACCACAGCCCGTCCCAGCCCGTCCCAGCCCAACCACAGCTCGTTCCAGACCACCAGAGCCCACCACAGCCCACCACAGAATGTCCCAGGCCACCACAGCCTATCTCAGCCTATCCCAGCCTGTCCCAGCCCGTCCCAGCCCGTCCCAGCCCGTCCCAGCTCACCACAATCCTGTCCCAGCCCACTATAGCCCGTCCCAGCCCACCACAACCCGTTCTAGCTCACCACAACCCACCACAGCGCACCATAGCCCACCACAGCGCACCAGAGTCTGTCCCGGCCCACCAGAGCCTGTCCCAGCCCACCACAGCCCGTCCCAGCCCACCGCAGCCCGACACGGCCCGCTCCAGCTCACCACAGCCCATTCCAGACCACCAGAGCCCTTCCCAGGTCACCACAGCATGTCCCAGCACACCACAGCCCACCACAGCCCGTCCAATTTCACCACACCCCGTCTCAGGTCACCACAACCCACCACAGCCCGTCCCAGCCCACCGCAGCCTATCCCAACCCGTCCCAGCCCACCACGGCCCGTCCCAGCCCACCACGGCCCGTCCCAGCCCGTCCCAGCCCACGACAGCCCGTCCCAGCCCACCAGAGCCCACCAGAGCCCACCACAGCTCGTCCCAGCCCACCACAGCCCACTACGGCCCACCACAGCCCACTACGGCCCACCACAGCCCGTCCCAGCCAACCACAGCCCGTCCCAGCCCACCACAGCCCGTCCCAGCTCGTCCCAGACCACCACAGCCTCTCACAGCACACCACAGCAAGTACCAGCCCGTCCCAGCCCACCACGGCCCGTCTCAGCCCACCACGGCCCGTCTCAGCCCACCACGGCCCGTCTCAGCTCACCACAACCCGTCCCAGACGACCACAGCCCGTCCCAGCCCACCACAGCCCACCACAGCCCGTCCCAGGCCACCACGGCCCGTCCCAGCCCACCACATCCCGTCCCAGCCCACCAGAGCCCGTCCCAGCCTGTTTCAGCCTACCACGGCTAACCACGGCCTGTCCCGGCCCACCACAGCACACCACGGCCCACCACGGCCCTTCCCAGTCCACCACAGCCCACCACGGCCTGTCCCAGCCCACCACGGCCCGTCCCAGCCCACCACGGCCCGTCCCAGCCCACCACGGCCCATCGCAGCCCACCACAGTTCACCACAGCCCGTCCTAGCCCAGCACGGCCCGTCCCAGCCCACCACGGACCACCACGGCCCATCTCAGCCCACCACAGCCTGTCCAAGCCCAGCACAGCCCTCCACAACCCTCCACAGCCCGTCCCAACCCTCCACAGCTCATCCCCACCTACCACAGCCCGTCGCAGCCCAACACAGCTTATCCCAGCCCACCGAAACCCGTCCCAGCCCACCGCAACCTGTCCCAGCCCACCACAGCCCACCACAGGTCACCACAGCCCACCACCGGTCACCACAGCCCACCACAGGTCACCACAGCCTGTTTCAGCCCACCACGGCAAACCACGGCCCGTCCCAGCCCACCACGGCCCGCCATGGCCCACCACAGCTCGTCCCAGATAAACACGGCGCACCACAGCCCACCACGGCCCGTCCCGGCCCACCACAGCCCGTCCTAGCACACCACAGCCCACCACAGCCCATCACAGCCCACCACAGCCCGTCCCAGCTTACCACAGCCCACCACAGACCGTCCCAGCCCACCACAGACCGTCCCAGCCCCTCCCAGCCCGTCTCAGCCCACCACAGCCGGTCCCAGCTCGTCCAAGCCTGTCCCAGACCCCCAGAGCCCGTCGCAGCCCACCACAGCCCGTCACAGCCCGTCCCAGCTCTCCACAACCCACCGCAGCCCGTCCCAGCCCACCACAGCCCGTCCCAGCCCACCACGGCCCACGAAAGCCCACCACAGCCCACCACGGCCCACCACAGCCCGTCCCAACCCGTCCCAGCCCACCACGGCCCGTCCCAGCCCACCACAGCCCGTCTCAGCCCACCACGGCCCATCTCAGCCCACCACGGCCCGTCTCAGCCCACCACGGCCCGTCTCAGCCCACCACGGCCCGTCTCAGCCCACCACGGCCCGTCCCAGACGACCACAGCCCGTCCCAGCCCACCACAGCCCACCACAGCCCGTCCCAGCCCACCACAGCCCGTCCCAGCCCACCACAACCCGTCCCAGCCCACCAGAGCTCGTCCCAGCCTGTTTCAGCCCACCACGGCTAACCACAGCCTGTCCCGGCCCACCACGGCCAACCACGGTCCACCATGGCCCACCACAGCACACCACGGCCCACCACGGCCCTTCCCAGTCCACCACAGCCCACCACAGCCTGTCCCAGCCCACCACGGCCCACCCCAGCCCACCACGGCCCGTCGCAGCCCACCACGGCCCGTCCCAGTCCACCACGGCCCGTCCCAGCCCACCACGGCCCGTCCCAGCCCACCACGGCCCGTCCCAGCCCACCACAGTTCACCACAGCCCGTCCTAGCCCAGCACGGCCCGTCCCAGCCCACCACGGACGACCACGGCCCATCTCAGCCCACCACAGCCTGTCCAAGCCCAGCACAGCCCTCCACAACCCTCCACAGCACGTCCCAACCCTCCACAGCTCATCCCAGCCTACCACAGCCTGTCGCAGCCCAACACAGCTTATCCCAGCCCACCGCAGCCCGTCCCAGCCCACCGCAGCTAGTCCTAGCCCACCGAAACCCGTCCCAGCCCACCGCAACCCGTCCCAGCCCACCGCAGCCCACCACATGTCACCACAGCCCACCACAGGTCACCACAGCCTGTTTCAGCCCACCACGGTAAACAACAGCCCTTCCCAGCCCACCACAGCCCACCACAGCCCGTCCCAGCCCGTCCCAGCCCACCGCAGCACGTCCTAGCCCTCCGCAGCCCGTCCCAGCCCACCATAGCCCGTCCCAGCCCAACGCAGCCCGTCCCAGCCCACCGCAGCCCGGCCCAGCCCATTCCAGCCCACCACAGCCCACCGCAGCCGGTCCCAGCACACCACAGCCCACCACAGACGGTCCCAGCCCGTCCCAGACCACCACAGCCCACCACAGCCCACCACAGCCCGTCCCACCACACCAGAGTTTGTCCCAGCCCACCACAGCCCGTCAGAGCTTACCACGGCCCACCACGGCTTGCCACGGCCCATCCCAGCCCACCACAGCCCTTCCCAGCCAACCACGGCCCGTCCCAGCCCGCCACGGCCCGTCCCAGACCGTCCCAGCCCACCACAGCCCGTCCCAGCCCACCAGAGCCCGTCCCAGCCAACCACAGCCCGTCCCAGCCCGTCTCAGCTCACCACAGCCCGTCCCACCCCACCACAGCCCACCAGAGGCCGTCCCTGCACACCACAGCCCGTCCCAGCACACCACAGCCCGTCCCAGCACACCACAGCCCGTCCCAGCCCCACACAGCCCATCCCAGCCCACCACAGCCGTCCCAGCCCACCACAGCCCGTCCCCACCCAACACAGCCAGTCCCAGCCCACCACAGCCCGTCCCAGCCCACCACAGCCTGTCCCAGCTTGTCCCAGCTCGTCCAAGCCTGTCCCAGACCCCCAGAGGCCGTCGCAGCCCACCACAGCCCGTCACAGCCCACCACAGCTCTCTACGGCCCACCACAGCCCGTCCCAGCCCACCACAGCCCGTCCCAGCCCACCACAGCCCTCCAGAGCCCGTCTCAGCTCACCACAGCCTATCCCAGCCCACCACGGCCCACCACAGCACACCACGGCCCACCGCAGCCTATCCCAACCCGTCCCAGCCCACCACGGCCCGTCCCAGCCCACCACGGCCCGTCCCAGCCCGTCCCAGCCCACGACAGCCCGTCCCAGCCCACCAGAGCCCACCAGAGCCCACCACAGCTCGTCGCAGCCCACCACAGCCCACAAGACCTTGTCACAGACCAACACAGCCCGTCCCAGCCCACCACAGCCCACTACGGCCCACCACAGCCCGTCCCAGCCCACCACAGCCCGTCCCAGCCCACCACGGCCCGTCCCAGCCCACCACAGCCCGTCCCAGCCCACCACGGCTCGTCCCATCACACCACAGCCCACCAGAGCCCGTCCCCGCCCACCACAGCCCATCCCAGCCCACCACGGCCCATCCCAGCCCACCACGGCCCGTCCCAGCCCACCACGGCCCGTCCCAGCCCACCACGGCCCGTCCCAGCCCACCACGGCCCGTCCCAGCCCACCACAGCCCGTCCCAGCCCACCACGGCCGCCGCAGACCATCAGAGCCCGTCCCAGCCCACCGCAGCACGTCCTAGCCCTCCGCAGCCCGTCCCAGCCCATCGCAGCCCGTCCCAGCCCACCGCAGCCCGTCCCAGCCCACCGCAGCCCGTCCCAGCCCGTCGCAGCCCGTCCCAGCCCGTCCCAGCAAATCCCAGCCCACCATAGCCCGTCTCAGCTCACCACAGCGCGTCCCAGTCCACCACACCCACCACAGCCCGTCCCAGCCCATTCCAGCCCACCACAGCCCACCGCAGGGGGTCCCAGCCCACCACAGCCCACCGCAGCCGGTCCCAGCCCACCACATCCCACCGCAGCCCGTCCCACCACACCAGAGTCCGTCCCAGCCAACCACGGCCCGTCACAGTTTACCACGGCCCACCACGGCTTGCCACGGCCCATCCCAGCCCACCACAGCCCTTCCCAGCCAACCACGGCCCGTCCCAGACCGTCCCAGCCCACCACAGCCCGTCCCAGCCCACCACGGCCCGTCCCAGCCAACCACAGCCCGTCCCAGCCCGTCTCAGTTCACCACAGCCCGTCCCACCCCACCACAGCCCAACAGAGCCCGTCCCTGCACACCACAGCTCGTCCCAGAACACCACAGCCCATCCCAGCACGCCACAGCCCGTCCCAGCCCACAACAGCCCATCTCAGCCCACCACAGCCCGTCCCAGCCCACCACAGCCCGTCCCCACCCAACACAGCCCGTCCCAGTCCCTCCCAGCCCGTGTCAGCCCACCACAGCCTGTCCCAGCTCGTCCAAGCCTGTCCCAGACCCCCAGAGCCCGTCGCAGCCCACCACAGCCCGTCACAGCCCGTCCCAGCTCTCCACAACCCACCACAGCCCGTCCCAGCCCACCACAGCCCGTCGCAGCCCACCACAGCCCGTCACAGCCCGTCCCAGCTCTCCACAACCCACCACAGCCCGTCCCAGCCCACCACAGCCCGTCTCAGCCCACCACGGCCCACGAAAGCCCACCACAGCCCACCACGGCCCACCACAGCCCGTCCCAGCCCACCACAAGCCGTCCCAGCCCACCACAGCCCTCCAGAGCCCTTTCTAGCTCACCACAGCCTATCCCAGCCCACCACGGCCCACCACAGCACACCACGGCCCACCGCAGCCTATCCCAACCCGTCCCAGCCCACCACGGCCCGTCCCAGCCCACCACGGCCCGTCCCAGTCCGTCCCAGCCCACGACAGCCCGTCCCAGCCCACGACAGCCCGTCCCAGCCCACCAGAGCCCACCAGAGCCCACCACAGCTCGTCCCAGCCCACCACTGCCCACAAGGGCTTGTCACAGACCACCACAGCCCGTCCCAGCCCACCACAGCCCACTACGGCCCACCACAGCCCGTCCCAGCCCACCTCAGCAAGTACCAGCCCGTCCCAGCCCACCACAGCCCGTCCCAGCCCACCACAGCCCGTCCCAGCCCACCACAGACCGTCCCAGCCCACCACAGACCGTCCCAGCCCACCACGGCCCGTCCCAGCCCACCACGGCCCGTCCCAGCCCGTCCCAACCCACCACAAGCCCGTCCCAGCCCACCACAGGCCACCGCAGGCCATCTCAGCCCACCACAGCCTGTCCAAGCCCAGCACAGCCCTCCACAACCCTCCACAGCCCGTCCCAACCCTCCACTACTCATCCCAGCCTACCACAGCCCGTCGCAGCCCAACACAGCTTATCCCAGCCCACCGCAGCCCGTCCTAGCCCACTGAAACCCGTCCCAGCCCACCGCAACCCGTTCCAGCCCACCACAGCCCACCACAGGTCACCACAGCCCACCACAGGTCACCACAGCCTGTTTCAGCCCACCACGGCAAACCACGGCCCGTCCCAGCCCACCACGGCCCGCCATGGCCCACCACAGCTCGTCCCAGATAAACACGGCGCACCACAGCCCACCACGGCCCGTCCCGGCCCACCACAGCCCGTCCTAGCACACCACAGCCCACCACAGCCCATCACAGCCCACCACAGCCCGTCCCAGCTTACCACAGCCCACCACAGCCCGTCCCAGCCCACCACAGCCCGTCCCAGCCCACCACAGCCCGTCCCAGCCCGTCCCAACCCACCACAGCCCGTCCCAGCCCACCACAGCCCACCACAGCCCACCACAAGCCATCGCAGGCCATCCCAGCCCAAAACAGACGGTCCCAGCCAACCACAGCCCGTCGAGCCCACCACAGCCCGTCCCAGCCCTCCACAGCCCCTCCCAGCCCTCCACAGCCCACCACAGCCCGTCCCAGGTCACCACAGCCCGTCCCAGCCTACCACAGCCCACCACGGCTCACCACGGCCCACTACGGCCAACGACGGCCCGCCACAGCCCGCCACAGACTGTCCCGGCCCACCAGAGCCCGCCCCGAGCCACCACGGCCCGTCCCAGCCCACCACGGCTGACCACAGCCTGTCCCAGCCCACTACAGCCGGTGCCAGCCCACCACAGCCCACCAGAGCCGGTCCCAGCCCACCACAGCCCGTCCCAGCACATCACAGCCTCTCCCAGCCCACCACAGCCCGTGCCAGCCCACCACGGCTGACCACAGCCCGTGCCAGGCCACCACGGCCCACCACAGCCCACCACAGTTCACCACGGCCCTTCCCAGCCCACCACGGACCACCGCAGCCCACCACGGCCCGTCCCAGTTCACCACGGCCTTTCCCAGCCCACCACAGCTTGTCCCAGCACATCGCAGCCCGTCCCAGCCAGCCACAGCCCACCGCAGCCAGTCCCAGCCCACCACAGCCCACCGCAGCCGGTCCCAGCCCACCACAACCCCACCGCAGCCCGTCCCAGCCCACCACAGCCCGTCCCACAACACCAGAGTCCGTCCCAGCCCACCACGGCCCGTCACAGCTTACCACGGCCCACCACGGCTTGCCACGGCCCATCCCAGCCCACCACAGCCCGTCCCAGCCAACCACGGCCCACCACAGCCCGCCACGGCCCGTCCCAGCTCGCCACAGCCCGTCCCAGCCCGTCCAGCCCACCACAGCCCGTCCCAACCCACCACAGCCCGCCCCAGCCCACCACAGCCCGTCCCAGCTCGTCGCAGCCCACCACAGCGCGTCCCAGCCCACCACAGCCCGTCCCAGACCACCACAGCCTATCACAGCACACCACAGCCCGTAACAGCCCACCAAAGCAAGTACCAGCCCGTCCCAGCCCACCACAGACCGTCCCAGCCCACCACAGACCGTCCCAGCCCACCACAGACTGTCCCAGCCCACCACAGACCGTCCCAGCCAACCACAGCCCGTCGAGCCCACCACGGCCCGTCCCAGCCCACCACGGCCCATCACAGCCCACCACAGTTCACCACAGCCCGTCCTAGCCCAGCACGGCCCGTCCCAGCCCACCACGGACCACCACGGCCCATCTCAGCCCACCACAGCCTGTCCAAGCCCAGCACAGCCCTCCACAACCCTCCACAGCCCGTCCCAACCCTCCACAGCTCATCCCAGCCTACCACAGCCCGCCGCAGCCCAACACAGCTTATCCCAGCCCACCGCAGCCCGTCCCAGCCCACTGCAGCCCGTCCTAGCCCACCGAAACCCGTCCCAGCCCACCGCAACCCGTCCCAGCCCACCACAGCCCACCACAGGTCACCACAGCCCACCACCGGTCACCACACCCCACCACCGGTCACCACAGCCCACCACAGGTCACCACAGCCTGTTTCAGCCCACCACGGCAAACCACGGCCCGTCCCAGCCCACCACGGCCCGCCATGGCCCACCACAGCTCGTCCCAGATAAACACGGCGCACCACAGCCCACCACGGCCCGTCCCGGCCCACCACAGCCCTTCCCAGCACACCACAGCCCACCACAGCCCACCACAGCCCGTCCCAGCTTACCACAGCCCACACCAGACCGTCCCAGACCACCACAGCCCGTCCCAGCCCTCCACAGCCCGTTCCAGCCCTCCACAGCCCACCACAGCCCGTCCCAGGTCACCACAGCCCGTCCCAGCCTACCACAGCCCACCACGGCTCACCACGGCCCACTACGGCCCACCACGGCCCGCCACAGCCCGCCACAGACTGTCCCGGCCCGCCAAAGCCCATCCCAGCCTGCCACAGCCCGACCCAGCCCACCACAGCCTGTCACAGCCCACCACAGCCCGTCCCGGCCCACCACAGCCCGTCCCTGACCACAACAGCCCGTCCCAGCCCACCACAGCCCGTCCCAGCCCACCACAGCCCGTCCCAGCCCACCACAGCCCGTTCCAGCTCGTCCCAGCCCACCAGAGCCCACCACAGGCCGTCCCAGCCCACCACAGGCCACCACAGCACACCAGAGATCACCACAGCCCCCCAGAACCCATCATAGCCCATCACAGCCCGTCCCAGCCCACCACAGCCCGTCCCAGCCCACCACATCAAGTACTGGCCCGTCCCAGCCCACCACGGCCCGTCCCAGCCCACCACGGCCCGTCCCAGCCCACCACGGCCCGTCCCAGCCGGTTACAGCCTGTCCCAGCCCGTCCCGGCCCACCGCGGCCCGTCCCGGCCCACCTGTGTTAGGAACAGTATCTCACCTTCTTGATTTTGGCACCTCCTTTCGCTATGATGTTCTTGTGGAACTGTTTGCAGATGGGGACAGAAATAGAAAAGCTGTTTTCAACCTAAGGGAGAAAGGAAGGGAGACATGAAGTTTACACTGTCATGGCAAGGGAGGCCCGACTTCAGGAGCTCTGATAAACGAGCTTTTGAAAACAGGCTTAGACCCAAGGAAGTTCTCTATACGAGGGACTTTTGTAAGACTAAACAAAGGCAAGGACGTTCCCCTATAGCCTTCCCATAACAGGTACTATCCCCCTGCCTCCATTCAGCCAAAACAGCGCCGACAGCTCCCTCCTCTTGAGGTGTTTTAGCTCTACCCAAGCCAGTAGAGCTCTGCTTTGCCCCAGGGTTATCCAGGCACGTAGGAGGGAAGAGCAGGCAGAAGACCTCCTTACCAGGTCTGCCACCATCTTTTGCATGTACTCGGTGCACTTCTCCACCTCGTTTTTGGGACCTCGGAGTTGGACGATGTCACTCTTGTGTGCAGGGTCTGGGAAGCCGATGATAACCTGCAGGAGCGGTCATTTCTAGTTAGCTCAAGCAAAAGCAAGAACCCTTGTGTCAGACACATGCAAAGGTTGGGGGATCCTACTCATGCCCTTTTCCCATTCAGAAACGGGGAACCGTGTTAGCGGCCTCTGGCTAAAAGAACTATCTTCTCAGACACTTGCGCTACAGAGCCACTAAAGTTACGACTTCTGTGACGACAGGCCTACTACCCATGTAGGAAATATCCCCTCTGGATTCCTCCTCTCCTACAAAGCCTTACCTCTGGGAATTGCTCCCGGATTTCCCAGACCCGCTCAGCCTTCTGCCCAATGATGGTCCGGTGGAATTTCTGCTCGACGATTAGGTCCGCAGCGTGTTCATTTTCCTGATGGGAACAGAGGGCACACTGAGTGTTCAGCCGGAGAGCCATCTACTTTGACTTAGCGGTTTGCTGCCCGACGGTTTACTTGCCAGCACTGTCCCTCTTTTCTCCAGACAAAATTCACTCTGCGTTGACAGAGAAAGGCTACCCGAGGGAACAGGGGAAGACATTTGTGAAGAGGAACTTGCACTTGTCATGAGATCCAAGTGCTCGGTGGGCAAGGGGCACACACTCGCACCAGAAGGTTACAAGGGAACACGAGAGCCCAAACCCTGCAGTCTCCCAAACATCACGTCCTACCCACTCACCATACGGGAAGCGAGTTCCAGCAGCTCTTTCTTGGCCTGTGGGACCCCCTGTGGGTCTCCTTCCATTCTGATCGGGTTGCTCTTCTCGTTGTCCGGGGGAATGCGCACAGACACCTTGTACAGATCCTTCATCCTGTTAACTTCGAGGCAAGGACTGTGGTGACGCCATCTGCTAGGCAAAGACCTGGAAGCAAGGCACCTTGATTATCACTGCTCAGAGGCTGTTGAAGAAGTAAAGCCGCCTCTGGGAAGGGCTCAGCGGGGTAGGGTTGAGACAGGGGAAATTGCCTCTTCCCCCTGGAGTTCAGTGAGAGCAGACCTGTGCCACACGAGAGCCTGTCCAAGTAAATACCGTGGCATCTACAGAGCCCATTGTTCCCTTGTCAGAGCGAGGCGTGTTTCTTCCCCAAACAGTATCACATTTAGAGCAGAGGATAATCGTTCCTTTCTACCCCAAACTCTTGGCTGGGGTCACGTTGCAGTGCTATCAAACTAGCAGACCGCAACAAGGCTTTACCGTTGACCATATTCTACTGCCGGTGCTGTAGCGCCTTCCTCCAGAGGCCAGACCACACTGCTCCTCCTCCAGCTGACACCCTCTCCCACAAGCCACAGGGCTATTTAACCCCTTAGCGGGAGCCAGCTACACCTGCACGTCGTCCACGTCAATCAACCCACTGCCTCTGAGGCAAGGCCACAGCTGCGTGTTATCAATGCTAATCAACCCACCGCCTTCATTCCTCTACAGGGAGAAGCTCACCAAGCACATTTCCACCACCCACAACTGGCTGCTAAAATGTCATTCGCACAGAGAAGTAATTCCACTACTGTTCAGGCTCCCAAGGTACTTTCACACGTTAAAGCCATCGCAAGGCCTCACGGCCCATTTCTCTCCTTGTACCACCACCACTCCAGGAAAGCAGAGGAAACGTGATGGAGACAGCACACTGGGTGAGCTACAGAGCCCCTGATACCATCTACTAAACACGAAGAGTGTGAGCATGGGAAGGACTAGAAAGGCACTCCACTTACCGTTTAGCTGCGTTCTTGCCAATGAGGGGTCGGTGGAATTGGTGGTCAGCCTTGATTATTGCGTAATCCATCCCGTGGATCTAAAAAGAATTATATTTTTATATCTATATCTATATATGTATGTATGTCCAATATTATATATTATATTATATAGGGCCAGGTAGGACAGGCCACCGCTTCTGTCTCGTGCCCTAAGTAACTGCCTACTGCCAGTATTGGCACTGTCTCACCAGCGGTCAGCTACAAGCACTTCTGCTCTTAAGCAGAGCACAAGCATTCCTCTGCTTTGAGAAGAGAGCATTGTGCTCATGAAACATTGAAAAGACTCACTTCTATGCCTCTCCAGCTATAACCAAGAGAATCCTTCCTTCTCCGCACCAAAAAAATTAATGCTGACTTTTCAAGGATGCTATGGATGACCAAGGGGTGTCATCCACCTGCCACACAATTTGTCTCCTGCAAGTTCGATTAAGCATGCCAAGACATCCTATGGATGTGACAAACACCTCATCACCTCTGCTCTGTTGCCCCTTCTTCCCCCAGTTTCTTACTGGAACTAGTAACTGCAGCTCACCAGTTCCTTGAGCATGGCTTCAATCTGTTCCTGAGCCACATGCACATCTTCTGTAGGTCCTTCCAAAGTGATGTTATCCTCTCCTCCAGTGAATTTGATGTGAACCTTGAGGTGAAGGACAATGAATCTCTTCAGAATTTGCCAAGATCCAAGCCAGGCCAATGCTTTTGGTCAGGCCTACACCATCGATTCCTGCCACTGAGAGATGTGCTCCTTCCCAAAAAGCCCAGACCAAATCCCCACAATTTTACAAGTCAGAAACTTAACAATTTCGGCCATATGGCAGTGCCTAGAGCCCAAGGCTCTGGTGCCGTCCCGGTTTCTGCAAGGGCTTTGGAGAAGTTTACTCATTTAGCCTTTATCTAGATACCGTCTAACTCCCCAGGGAGAAGCCTTGCTGCACTCGCCATTTCCAGGTATCCTACTACATCAGTTCTCAAAACAGCACCACATAAAGCTTCCTTGGAAGGGCTCAACCCATGACAATAACATAGGAGGAGCAGTGTTTGCAGCAGTAAAAGAGAGGGTTCCCTTGAACGGCAAAGATCTGTGTCATTTCCCCCTGGTTTTACCCACGCTAGAATACACCTCTCTCTTTCGTGACGAGTGATCTGGACTAAACCTTTTTCTACGCCGGGGGTGCTAAGCTAACCAGCTCACCCATACCTTTGGCATCTGCTGAGTTATTTTGGCCAGGTTCTGTCCTTTCTTTCTAATAATGAAACGATGAAGCCAAGAGGGGGCAGAGACCGAGGAGACGGTAAAACTGTTGGCCTGAGAGACAGAAAAACAGAGAAGCTGTTTGATGGACAAACCACAGCACACCACAGCAAGTCCCAGCCCACCACAGCCCGTCCCAGCCACCCACCGCCCGTCCCAGCCCGTCCCAGCTCACCACAGCCCATCCCAGCACACCACAGCCCACAAGAGCCCGTCCAGGACCACCACAGTCCGTTCCAGCCCACCACAGCCCGTCCCCGCCCAACACAGCCCGTCCCAGACCACCACAGCCCGTCCCAGCCCCTCCCAGCCCGTCTCAGCCCACCACAGCCCGTCCCAGCCTGTCCCAGCCCGTCCCAGACCACCAGAGCCCGTCGCAGCCCACCACAGCCCGTCACAGCCCGTCACAGCTCTCCACAACCCACCACAGCCCGTCCCAGACCGTCCTCGCCCACCACAGCCCGTCCCAGCCCACCACAGCCCACAAAAGCCCACCACGGCCCACCACAGCCCACCGCAGCCCATCCCAGCCCACCACGGCCCGTCCCAGCCCGTGCCAACCCGTCACAACACACCACAGCCCACCACAGCCCGTCCCTACCCACCACAGCGTGTCCCAACCCACCACAGCCCACCACAGCCCTTCAGAACCCACCACAGCCCACCACAGCCCGTCCCAGGCCACCACAGACCACCACAGCCCACCACAGCCCGTGCCAGCCCACCACAGCCCGCCTCAGCCCACTACAGCCCGTCCCAGCCCACCACAGCCCGTCCCAGCCCACCACAGCCCACCACAGCTTGTCCCAGACCACCACAGCTCTTCCCAGCCCACCATAACCAACCACAGCCTATCCCAGCTGATCCCAGCCCACCACAGCCCGTCCCATCACACCACAGCCCACCACAGCCCGTCCCAGCCAACCACGGCCCGTCCCAGCCCACCACGGCCCGTCCCAGCCCACCACGACCCATCCGGGCCCAACACAGCCCACCAAGGCGCACCACAGCCCATCCCAGCCCATTACAGCCTGTCCCAGACCACCACATCCCATCTCAGCCCACCACAGCCCGTCCCAGCCCACCATAACCGACCACAGCCCACCACAGCCCACCACGGCCCATCCAAGCCCACCACGGCCCATCCAAGCCCACCACGGTCACCACGGCACGTTCCAGCCCACCACAGAGCACCACAGCCCATCCCAGCCCGTCCCAGCCCACCACAGTATGTCCCAGACCAACAGAGCCTGTCCCAGCCCACCACAGCCTGTCCCAGCATGTCCCAGCTCGTCCAAGCCTGTCCCAGACCCCCAGAGCCCGTCGCAGCCCACCACAGCCCGTCACAGCCCGTCCCAGCTCTCCACAACCCACCGCAGCCCGTCCCAGCCCACCACAGCCCGTCCCAGCCCACCACGGCCCACAAAAGCCCACTACAGCCCACCACGGCCCACCACAGCCCGTCCCAGCCCACCACAAGCCGTCCTAGCCTACCACAGACCTCCAGAGCCCGTCTCAGCTCACCACAGCCTATCCCAGCCCACCACGGCCCACCACAGCACACCACGGCCCACCGCAGCCTATCCCAACCCGTCCCAGCCCACCACAGCCCGTCCAATTTCACCACGGCCCGTCCCAGCCCACCACGGCCCATCCCAGCCCGTCCCAGCCCACCACAGTATGTCCCAGACCAACAGAGCCCGTCCCAGCCCACCACAGCCCGTCCCAGCCCACCACAGCCCGTCCCAGCCCACCAGAGCTCGTCCCAGCCTGTTTCAGCCCACCACGGCTAACCACGGCCTGTCCCGGCCCACCACGGCCAACCACGGTCCACCATGGCCCACCACAGCACACCACGGCCCACCACGGCCCTTCCCAGTCCACTACAGCCCACCACAGCCTGTCCCAGCCCACCACGGCCCACCCCAGCCCACCACGGCCCGTCGCAGCCCAGCACGGCCCGTCGCAGCCCACCACGGCCCGTCCCAGCCCACCACGGCCCGTCCCAGCCCACCACAGCCCATCACAGCCCACCACGGCCCATCACAGCCCGTCCTAGCCCAGCACGGCCCGTCCCAGCCCACCACGGACGACCACGGCCCATCTCAGCCCACCACAGCCTGTCCAAGCCCAGCACAGCCCTCCACAACCCTCCACAGCACGTCCCAACCCTCCACAGCTCATCCCAGCCTACCACAGCCCGTCGCAGCCCAACACAGCTTATCCCAGCCCACCGCAGCCCGTCGCAGCCCACCGCAGCTAGTCCTAGCCCACCGAAACCCGTCCCAGCCCACCGCAACCCGTCCCAGCCCACCGCAGCCCACCACAGGTCACCACAGCCCACCACCGGTCACCACAGCCCACCACAGGTCACCACAGCCTGTTTCAGCCCACCACGGCAAACCACGGCCCGTCCCAGCCCACCACGGCCCACTGCAGCCTATCCCAACCCGTCCCAGCCCACCACGGCCCGTCCCAGCCCACCACGGCCCGTCCCAGCCCATCCCAGCCCACGACAGCCTCTCACAGCCCGTCACAGCCCGTCACAGCCCACCGCAGCCCACCACAGCCCACCACAGCCCGTCCCACAACACCAGAGTTTGTCCCAGCCCACCACAGCCCGTCAGAGCTTACCACGGCCCACCACGGCTTGCCACGGCCCATCCCAGCCCACCACAGCCCTTCCCAGCCAACCACGGCCCGTCCCAGCCCGCCACGGCCCGTCCCAGACCGTCCCAGCCCACCACAGCCCGTCCCAGCCCGTCCCAGCCCACCAGAGCCCGTCCCAGCCAACCACAGCCCGTCCCAGCCCGTCTCAGCTCACCACAGCCCGTCCCACCCCACCACAGCCCACCAGAGGCCGTCCCTGCACACCACAGCTCGTCCCAGCACACCACAGCCCGTCCCAGCACACCACAGCCCGTCCCAGCCCCACACAGCCCATCCCAGCCCACCACAGCCGTCCCAGCCCACCACAGCCCGTCCCCACCCAACACAGCCCGTCCCAGCCCACCACAGCCCATCTCAGCCCACCACAGCCTGTCCCAGCTTGTCCCAGCTCGTCCAAGCCTGTCCCAGACCCCCAGAGCCCGTCGCAGCCCACCACAGCCCGTCACAGCCCACCACAGCTCTCCACAACCCACCACAGCCCGTCCCAGTCCACCACAAGCCGTCCCAGCCCACCACAGCGCTCCAGAGCCCGTCTCAGCTCACCACAGCCTATCCCAGCCACCACGGCCCACCACAGCACACCATGGCCCACCGCAGCCTATCCCAACCCGTCCCAGCCCACCACGGCCCGTCCCAGCCCACCACGGCCCGTCCCAGCCAACCACGGCCCGTCCCGGCCCGTCCCAGCCCACGACAGCCCGTCCCAGCCCACCACAGCCCACCAGAGCCCACCACAGCTCGTCCCAGCCCACCACAGCCCACCAGAGCTTGTCACAGACCACCACAGCCCGTCCCAGCCCACCACAGCCCACTACGGCCCACCACAGCCCGTCCCAGCCCACCACAGCCCGTCCCAGCCCACCACAGCCCTCCAGAGCCCGTCTCAGCTCACCACAGCCTATCCCAGCCCACCACGGCCCACCACAGCACACCACGGCCCACCGCAGCCTATCCCAACCCGTCCCAGCCCACCACGGCCCGTCCCAGCCCACCACGGCCCGTCCCAGCCCGTCCCAGCCCACGACAGCCCGTCCCAGCCCACCACAGCCCATCCCAGCCCACCACGGCCCATCCCAGCCCACCACGGCCCGTCCCAGCCCACCACGGCCCGTCCCAGCCCACCACGGCCCGTCCCAGCCCACCACGGCCGCCGCAGACCATCAGAGCCCGTCCCAGCCCACCGCAGCACGTCCTAGCCCTACGCAGCCCGTCCCAGCCCATCGCAGCCCGTCCCAGCCCACCGCAGCCCGTCCCAGCCCACCGCAGCCCGTCCCAGCCCGTCGCAGCCCGTCCCAGCCGTCCCAGCAAATCCCAGCCCACCATAGCCCGTCTCAGCTCACCACAGCGCGTACCAGTCCAACACACCCACCACAGCCCGTCCCAGCCCATTCCAGCCCACCACAGCCCACCACAGGGGGTCCCAGCCCACCACAGCCCACCGCAGCCGGTCCCAGCCCACCACATCCCACCGCAGCCCGTCCCAGCCCACCACAGCCCGTCCCACCACACCAGAGTCCGTCCCAGCCAACCACGGCCCGTCACAGCTTACCACGGCCCACCACGGCTTGCCACGGCCCATCCCAGCCCACCACAGCCCTTCCCAGCCAACCACGGCCCGTCCCAGACCGTCCCAGCCCACCACAGCCCGTCCCAGCCCGTCCCAGCCCACCACGGCCCGTCCCAGCCAACCACAGCCCGTCCCAGCCCGTCTCAGCTCACCACAGCCCGTCCCACCCCACCACAGCCCACCAGAGCCCGTCCCTGCACACCACAGCTCGTCCCAGAACACCACAGCCCGTCCCAGCACGCCACAGCCCGTCCCAGCCCAAAACAGCCCATCTCAGCCCACCACAGCCCGTCCCAGCCCACCACAGCCCGTCCCCACCCAACACAGCCCGTCCCAGCCCCTCCCAGCCCGTGTCAGCCCACCACAGCCTGTCCCAGCTCGTCCAAGCCTGTCCCAGACCCCCAGAGCCCGTCCCAGCCCACCACAGCCCGTCACAGCCCGTCCCAGCTCTCCACAACCCACCACAGCCCGTCCCAGCCCACCACAGCCCGTCCCAGCCCACCACAGCCCGTCACAGCCCGTCCCAGCTCTCCACAACCCACCACAGCCCGTCCCAGCCCACCACAGCCCCGTCCCAGCCCACCACGGCCCACGAAAGCCCACCACAGCCCACCACGGCCCACCACGGCCCGTCCCAGCCCACCACAAGCCGTCCCAGCCCACCACAGCCCTCCAGAGCCCTTTCTAGCTCACCACAGCCTATCCCAGCCCACCACGGCCCACCACAGCACACCACGGCCCACCGCAGCCTATCCCAACCCGTCCCAGCCCACCACGGCCCATCCCAGCCCACCACGGCCCGTCCCAGCCCACCACGGCCCGTCCCAGCCCGTCCCAGCCCACGACAGCCCGTCCCAGCCCACGACAGCCCGTCCCAGCCCACCACAGCCCGTCCCAGCCACCACAGCTCGTCCCAGCCCACCGCAGCCCGTCCCAGCCCACCGCAGCCCGTCCCAGCTTGTCCCAGCCCACCACAGCCCGTGCCAGCCCGTCCCAGCTCGTCCCAGACCACCAGAGCCCGTCGCAGCCCACCATAGGCCGTCACAGCCCATCCCAGCTCTCCACAACCCACCACAGCTCGTCCCAGTACACCACAGACCGTCCCAGCCCGTCCGCGCCCACCACAGCCCGTCCCAGCCCACCGCAGCCCCACCACAGCCCGTCCCAGCCCACCACAGCCCATCCCATTCCACCACGGCCCGTCCCAGCCCACTGCGGCCCGTCCCAGCCCACCACGTCCCGTCCCAGCCCACCACGGCCCGTCCCAGCCCACCGCGGCCCACCACAGCCTGTCCCAGCCCACCACAGCCCGTCCCTACTCACCGCAGCCCACCACAGCCCGTCCCAGCCCACCACGGCCCGTCCCAGCCCACCACGGCCCGTCCCAGCCCACCACGGCCCGTCCCAGGCCGTCCCAGCCCACGACAGACCGTCCCAGCCCACAAAAGCCCGTCCCAACTTACCACATCCCGTCCCAGCTTAGCACAGCCCATCACAGCCAACCACGGTCCACCACAGCCCACCACAGCCCGTCCCAGCCCACCACGGCCCATTACAACCCACCACGGCCCGTCCCAGCCCACCACGGCCCGTCCCAGCCCACCAGAGCCCGTCCCAGCCAACCACGGCCAGTCCCAGCCCACCGCGGCGCGTCCCAGCCCACCGCGGCCCGTCCCAGCCCACCGCGGCCCGTCCCAGCCCACCGCAGCCCGTCCCAGCCGTCCCAGCAAATCCCAGCCCACCATAGCTCGTCTCAGCTCACCACAGCCCGTCCCAGTCCACCACACCCACCACAGCCCATCCCAGCCCATTCCAGCCCACCACAGCCCACCGCAGCCAGTCCCAGCCCACCACAGCCCACCGCAGCCGGTCCCAGCCCACCACACCCCACCGCAGCCCGTCCCAGCCCACCACAGCCCATCCCACCACACCAGAGTCCGTTCCAGCCCACCACGGCCCGTCACAGCTTACCACGGCCCACCACGGCTTGCCACGGCCCATCCCAGCCCACCACAGCCCTTCCCAGCCAACCACGGCCCGTCCCAGCCCGCCACGGCCCGTCACAGCCCGTCCCAGCTCTCCACAACCCACCACAGCCCGTCCCAGCCCACCACAGCCCGTCCCAGCCCACCACGGCCCACGAAAGCCCACCACAGCCCACCACGGCCCACCACGGCCCGTCCCAGCCCACCACAAGCCGTCCCAGCCCACCACAGCCCTCCAGAGCCCTTTCTAGCTCACCACAGCCTATCCCAGCCCACCACGGCCCACCACAGCACACCACGGCCCACCGCAGCCTATCCCAACCCGTCCCAGCCCACCACGGCCCATCCCAGCCCACCACGGCCCGTCCCAGCCCACCACGGCCCGTCCCAGCCCGTCCCAGCCCACGACAGCCCGTCCCAGCCCACCACAGCCCGTCCCAGCCCACCACAGCCCGTCCCAGCCACCACAGCTCGTCCCAGCCCACCGCAGCCCGTCCCAGCCCACCGCAGCCCGTCCCAGCTTGTCCCAGCCCACCACAGCCCGTGCCAGCCCGTCCCAGGTCGTCCCAGACCACCAGAGCCCGTCGCAGCCCACCATAGGCCGTCACAGCCCATCCCAGCTCTCCACAACCCACCACAGCTCGTCCCAGTACACCACAGACCGTCCCAGCCCGTCCGCGCCCACCACAGCCCGTCCCAGCCCACCGCAGCCCCACCACAGCCCGTCCCAGCCCACCACAGCCCATCCCATTCCACCACGGCCCGTCCCAGCCCACTGCGGCCCGTCCCAGCCCACCACGTCCCGTCCCAGCCCACCACGGCCCGTCCCAGCCCACCGCGGCCCACCACAGCCTGTCCCAGCCCACCACAGCCCGTCCCTACTCACCGCAGCCCACCACAGCCCGTCCCAGCCCACCACGGCCCGTCCCAGCCCACCACGGCCCGTCCCAGCCCACCACGGCCCGTCCCAGGCCGTCCCAGCCCACGACAGACCGTCCCAGCCCACAAAAGCCCGTCCCAACTTACCACATCCCGTCCCAGCTTAGCACAGCCCATCACAGCCAACCACGGTCCACCACAGCCCACCACAGCCCGTCCCAGCCCACCACGGCCCATTACAACCCACCACGGCCCGTCCCAGCCCACCACGGCCCGTCCCAGCCCACCAGAGCCCGTCCCAGCCAACCACGGCCAGTCCCAGCCCACCGCGGCGCGTCCCAGCCCACCGCGGCCCGTCCCAGCCCACCGCGGCCCGTCCCAGCCCACCGCAGCCCGTCCCAGCCGTCCCAGCAAATCCCAGCCCACCATAGCTCGTCTCAGCTCACCACAGCCCGTCCCAGTCCACCACACCCACCACAGCCCATCCCAGCCCATTCCAGCCCACCACAGCCCACCGCAGCCAGTCCCAGCCCACCACAGCCCACCGCAGCCGGTCCCAGCCCACCACACCCCACCGCAGCCCGTCCCAGCCCACCACAGCCCATCCCACCACACCAGAGTCCGTTCCAGCCCACCACGGCCCGTCACAGCTTACCACGGCCCACCACGGCTTGCCACGGCCCATCCCAGCCCACCACAGCCCTTCCCAGCCAACCACGGCCCGTCCCAGCCCGCCACGGCCCGTCCCAGACCGTCCCAGCCCACCACAGCCCGTCCCAGCCCATCCCACCCCACCACAGCCCACCAGAGTCCGTCCCGGACCACCACAGCCCATCCCCACCCAACACAGCCCGTCCCAGCCCCTCCCAGCCCATCTCAGCCCACCACAGCCTGTCCCAGCCTGTCCCAGCTCGTTCAAGCCTTTCCCAGACCCCCAGAGCCCGTCGCACCCCACCACAGCCCGTCACAGCCCTTCCCAGCTCTCCACAACCCACCACAGCCCGTCACAGCCCGTCCCAGCCCACCACGGCCCACGAAAGCCCACCACAGACCACCACGGCCCACCACAGCCCGTCCCAGCCCACCACAAGCTGTCCCAGCCCACCACAGCCCTCCAGAGCCCGTCTCAGCTCACCACAGCCTATCCCACCCCACCACGGCCCACCACAGCACACCACGGCCCACCGCAGCCTATCCCAACCCGTCCCAGCCCACCACGGACCGTCCCAGCCCACCACGGCCCGTCCCAGCCCACCACGGCCCGTCCCAGCCCACCACAGCCCACGACAGCCCGTCCCAGCCCACCACAGCCCGTCTCAGCCTACCAGAGCCCACCAGAGCCCACCACAGCTCGTCCCAGCCCACCACAGCCCACAAGAGCTTGTCGCAGACCACCACAGCCCGTCCCAGCCCACCACAGCCCACCACAGCCCGTCCCAGCCCACCACAGCCCGTCCCAGCACACCACAGCCCGTCCCAGCCCACCAGAGCCCACCAGAGCCCACCACAGCTCGTCCCAGCCCACCACAGCCCACAAGAGCTTGTCGCAGACCACCACAGCCCGTCCCAGCCCACCAGAGCCCACCACAGCCCGTCCCAGCCCACCACAGCCCGTCCCAGCCCACCACATCCCGTCCCAGCCCACCAGAGCCCGTCCCAGCCTGTTTCAGCCCACCACGGCTAACCACGGCCTGTCCCGGCCCACCACGGCCAACCACGGTCCACCATGGCCCACCAGAGAACACCACGACCCACCACGGCCCTTCCCAGTCCACCACAGCCCACCACAGCCTGTCCCAGCCCACCACGGCCCGTCCCAGCCCACCACAGCCCACCCCAGCCCACCACGGCCCGTCCCAGCCCACCACGGCCCATCACAGCCCACCACAGTTCACCACAGCCCGTCCTAGCCCAGCACAGCCCGTCCCAGCCCACCACGGACCACCACGGCCCATCTCAGCCCACCACAGCCTGTCCAAGCCCAGCACAGCCCTCCACAACCCTCCACAGCCCGTCCCAACCCTCCACAGCTCATCCCAGCCTACCACAGCCCGTCGCAGCCCAACACAGCTTATCCCAGCCCACCGCAGCCCGTCCCAGCCCACCGCAGCCCGTCCCAGCTCATCGCAACCCTTCCCAGCCCACCACAACCCATCCCAGCCCACCACAGCCCACCACAGGTCACCACAGCCCACCACCGGTCACCGCAGCCCACCACAGCCCGTCCCAGCCTGTTTCAGCCCACCACGGCTAACCACGGCCCGTCCCGGCCCACCACAGCCCGTCCCAGCCTACCACAGCCTACCACAGCCCTTACCAGCCCACCACGGCCCGTCCCAGCACACCACAGCCCGTCCCAGGCAACCACTGACCACCACAGCCCGTCCCAGTCTGTCCCAGCCCATCCCAGCCCACCACAGACCGTCCCAGCACACCACAGCCCACCAAAGCCCGTCTAAGCTCACCAGAACCCACCACAGCCCACCACAGCCCACCACAGTCTGTCCTGGCCCACTACAACCCGTCCCAGCCCACCACAGCCCACCACAGCCCGTCCCTGAAGCACCACAGCCCGTCCCAACCCGCCACAACCCGTCCCAGCCCACCACAGCCCGTCCCAGCACACCACAGACCACCACAGACCGTCCCAGCCCACCACGGCCCTTCCCAGCCCACCACAGTCTGTCCCAGCCCACCACGGCCCGTCCCAGCCCACCACAGCCCGTCCCAGCCCACAACAGCGCATTCCAGACCATCAGAGCCCGTCCCAGCACGTCCCGGCCCACCACAGCCCGTCCCAGCATACCACAGCCCACCACAGCCCGTCTCAGTTCACCACAGCCCACCACAGCCCGTCCCGGCCCACTACAACTCGTCCAAGTCCACCACAGGCCACCACAGCCCACCACAGCCCGTCCCAGCCCACCACAGCCCGTCCCAGCCCGTCCCAGCCCACCACAGCCTGTTCCAGACCACCAGAGCCCGTCTTAGCGCACCACAGACCGTCCCAGCCCACCAAAGCCCGTCCCAGCCCACCACAGCCCGTCACCGCCCAGCACAGACCATCCCCGCCCACCATAGCCGTTCCCCGCCCACCACAGCCGGTCCCAGCTCGTCCCAGCCCTTCCCAGCTCACCACAGCCCGTCCCAGCCCACCACAGCCCATCACAGACCGTCCCAGCCCACCAGAGCCGGTCCCAGCTTACCACAGCCCGTGCCAGCCCGTCTCAGCTCACCACAGCCCACCACAGCCCGTGCCGGCCCACCACAGCCCGTCCCAGCCAACCACAGCCCACCACAGCCCACCACAGCCCGTCCCAGCCCACCACAGCCCGTTCGACACCACCAGAGCCCGTCCCAGCCCACCATAGCTCGTCCCAGCCCACCACAGCCCGTCCAAGCCCACCACAGCCCGTTCCAGACCACCACAGCCCGTGCCAGCCCGTCCCAGTCCGTGCCAGCTCGTTCCAGCCCGTCCCAGCCCATGCCAGCCCGTCCCAGCCCACCACAGCCCACCACAGCCCGTCCCAGCCCACCACAGCATGTCCCAGCCCACCACAGCATGTCCCAGGCAACCACTGACCACCACAGCCCGTCCCAGTCTGTCCCAGCCCATCCCAGCCCACCACAGCCCGTCCCAGCCTACAACAGCCCGTCCCAGCCCACCACAGCCCGTCCCAGCCAAGCACAGCCCACCACGGCCCGTCCCAGCCCACCACGGCCCGTCTCAGCTCACCACAGCCCGTCCCAGCCCACCACAGCCCGTCCCAGCACACCACAGCCCGTCGCAGCCCGTCCCAACCCACCACAGCCCGTCCCAGCCCACCACAGCCCGTCCCAGCCCACAACAGCCCGTCCCAGCCCACCACAGCCCGTCCCAGCCCACCACAGCCCACCAAAGCCCGTCTAAGCTCACCAGAACCCACCACAGCCCACTACGGCCCGTCCCAGCCCACCACGGCCTGTCCCAGCCCACCACGGCCCTTCCCAGCCCACCACAGACCGTCCCAGCACAACACAGCCCACCAAAGCCCGTCTAAGCTCACCAGAACCCACCACAGCCCACCACAGCCCACCACAGTCCGTCCCGGCCCACTACAACTCGCCCCAGCCCACCACACCCCGTCTCTGAAGCACCACAGCCCGTCCCAACCCACCACAACCCGTCCCAGCCCACCACAGCCCGACCCAGCCCACCACAGCCCACCACAGACCGTCCCAGCCCACCACGGCCCTTCCCAGCCCACCACAGTCCGTCCCAGCCCACCACGGCCCGTCCCAGCCCACCACGGCCCGTCCCAGCCCACAACAGCCCTCCAGAGCCCGTCCCAGCCCACCACGGCCCGTCCCCGCCCACCACAGCCCGTCCCAGCACACCACAGCCCGTCCCAGCCCACCACAGCTCGTCCCAGCCCACCACAGCTCGTCCCAGCCCACCATAGCCCGTCCCAGCCCACCACAGGCCACTACAGCACACCACAGCCTACCGGAGACCGCCACTGCCTGTCCCAGCCCACCACAGCCCGTCCCAGCCCACCACAGCCCGCCACAGCTTGTCCCAGCCCACCACAGCCCGCCACAGCCCGTCCCAGCCAACCACAGCCCACCACGGCCCGTCCCGGCACTCCACGGCCCGTCCCAGCCCACCACAGCCCGTCCCGGCCCACCACAGCCCATCCCAGCCCGTCCCAACCAATCCCAGCTCATCCCAGCCCGTCCCAGCTAACCACAACCAGTCCCAGCCCACCACAGCCCGTTACAGCTTACCACAGCCCGTCCCAGCTCACCACAGCCTGTTCCAGCCCACCACAGCCCACCACAGCCCGTCCCCGCCCACCAAAGCCCGTCCCAGCCCGTCCACGTCGACCACAGCCCGTCCCAGTCCACCACAGCCAGTCTCCGCCCACCACAGCTCGTCCCAAACCGTCCCAACCCGTCCCAGCACACCACAGCCCGTTCCAGCACACCACAGCCCGTCCCCGCACACCACAGCCCGTCCCCGCCCACCACAGGACGTCCCCGCCCACCACAGCCCATCCCAGCACACCACAGCCCGTCCCACCACGGTCCAGTCCACCACAGCCCGTCCCAGCACACCACAGCTCATCCCAGCCCGTCCCAGCCCGTCCCAGCCCACCACAGCCCGTCCCAGCCCACCACAGCCCGTCCCAGCCCACCACGGCCCATAACAACCCACCATGGCCCGTCCCGGCCCACCACGGCCCGTCCCGGCGTACTACGGCACGTCCCAGCCCACCACAGCCTGTCCCAGCCCACCACGGCCCGTCCCAGCCCACCACAGCCCGTCCCAGCCCACCGCAGCACGTCCCAGCCCACCGCAGCCCTTCCCAGCCCACCGCAGCCCGTCCCAGTCCACCGCAGCCCGTCCCAGCCATCCCAGCAAATCCCAACCCACCATAGCTAGTCTCAGCTCACCACAGCGCGTCCCAGTCCACCACACCCACCACAGCCCGTCCCAGCCCATTCCAGCCCACCACAGCCCACCGCAGCCAGTCCCAGCCCACCACAGCCCACCGCAGCCCGTCCCAGCCCACCACAGCCCGTCCCACCACACCAGAGTCCGTCCCAGCCCACCACGGCCCGTCACAGCTTACCACGGCCCACCACGGCTTGCCACGGCCCGTCCCAGCTCACCACAGCCCGTCCCAGCGCACCACAGCCCGTCCCAGTCCATCCCAGCACGTCCCAGCCCACCACGGCCCGTCCCAGCCCACCACGGCCCACCACGGCCCGTCCCAGCCCACCACAGACCGTCCCAGACCACCAGAGCTCGTCCCAGCCCGTCCCAGCCAACCACAGCCCGTCTCAAGCTCACCAGAACCCACCACAGCCCACCATAGGCCGTCTCAGACCACCACGGCCCACCACAGCCCACCACGGGCTCTCCCAGCCCACCACGGCCCACCACAGCACACCACGGCCCATCCCAGCTCACGACGACATGTCCCAGCCCACCACAGACCACCACAGCCCACCCCTTCACATCCCGGCCCACCACGGTTCACCACGGCCCGTCCCCGCCCACCACGGCCCACCACAGCCCGTCCCAGCCCACCACAGCCAGTCCCAGCCCACCACAGCCCGTCCCAGCACACCACAGCCCATCACAGCCCACCACAGCCCGTCCCAGCCCGTCCCAGCCCACCACAGCCCGTCCCAGCCCGTCCCAGCCCACCACAGCCCGTCCCAGCCCACCACAGCCCGTCCCAGCCCGTCCCAGCCCACCACAACCCATCTCAAGCTCACAAGAACCCACCAAAGCCCACCACAGCCTGTCCCAGACCACCACGGCCCACCACAGCCCACCACGGCCCGTCCCAGCCAACCACGGACCACCACAGCCTACCACAGTTCACCACGGGCCGTCTCAGCCCACCATGACCTGTCCCAGCCCACCACGGCCCAACACAGACCATCCCTTCCCATACCGGCTCAAAACGGCCCACGACGGCCCACCACAGCCCACCACGGCCCGTCTCAGCCCACCACGGCCCACCACAGCCCACCACAGCCTGTCCCAGCCCACCACAGCCCGTCCCCGCCCACCACAGCCCATCCCAGCCCGTCCCAGCTCGTCCCCGAAAACCACAGCCCGTCCCAGCCCACCACGGCCCGTCCCAGCACACCACAGCCCACCACGCCCCGTCCCAACCCACCAGAGCCCATCCCAGCTCACCACAGCCCACCACAGCCCGTCCCAGACCACCACAGCCCGTCCCAGCCCGTCCCAGCCAACCACAGCCCGTCCCGTCCCAGCCCACCACAACCCGTCCCGTCCCTTCCCAGCACAGCCCGTCCCAGCCTGTCCCGTCCCGTCCCAGCCCGTCCCGTCCCGTCCCAGCCCACCACAGCCCGTCCCAGCCCACCACGGCCCACCACGGCCCATCCCAGCCCTCCACAGCCCGTCCCAGCCCACCAGAGCACACCACAGCCCATCCTAGCCCACCACAGCCCGTCCCAGCCCGTCCCAGCCCACAACAGCCCGTCCCCGCCCACCATAGCCCGTCCCCGCCCACCACAGCCCGTCCCAGCCCACCAGAACACGTCCCAGCCCGTCCCAGCCCACCACAGCCCGACTCAAGCTCACCAGAACCCACCACATCCCACCACAGCCCAACACGGCCCGTCCCAGCCCACCACTGCCCACCACAGCCCACCACCGTTCACCACGGCCCATCCCAGCCCACCACGGCTAGTCTCAGCCCACCACAGCCCGTCCCAGCCCACCACAGCCCGTACCAGCCCGTCCCAGCCCACCACAGGCCGTCCCTGCCCATTACAGCCCACCACAGCCCGTCCCAGACCACCACAGCCCATCTCAAGCTCACCAGAACCCACCACAGCCCACCACAGCCCGTCCCAGACCACCACGGCCCACCACAGCCCACCACGGCCCGTCCTAGCCCACCACGGCCCGCCACAGCCCACCACTGCCCTCCACATCCCGTCCCAGCCCACCACAGCCCATCCCAGGCCACCACAGCCCGTCCCAGGCCACCACAGCACGTCCTAGGCCACCACGGCCCGTCCCAGCGAACCACGGCCCACCACAGCCCACCACGGCCCGTCCCAGCCCACCACGGCCCACCACAGCCTACCCCTTCCCATCCCGGCCCAAAACGGCCCACCACAGCCCACCACGGTTCACCACGGCCCGTCCCCACCACCCACGGCCCACCGCAGCCCGTCCCAGCCCATCCCAGCCCGTCCCAGCCAGTCCCAGCTCACCACAGCCAGTCCCAGCCCAGCACAGCCAGTCCCAGCCCACCACAGCCGGTCCCCGCCCACCACAGCCCGTCCCAGCCCGTCCCAGCCCGTCCCAGCCCACCACAGCCAGGCCCAGCCCGTCCCAGTTTACCACAGCCCGTCCCAGACCACCACGGCCCACCACAGCCCACAACGGCCCGTCCCAGCACACCACGGCCCACCACAGCCCGCCACAGCCCACCACATCCCGTCCCAGCCCACCACAGCCCATCCCAGGCCACCACGGCCCGTCCCAGTCCACCACGGCCCGTCCCAGCCCACCACGGCCCACCACAACCCACCACAGCCCGTCCCAGCCCACCCCACCATTGTTCACCACAGCCCGTCCCAGCTCACCAAAGCCCATCCCATCACACCACAGCCCACCAGAGCTAGTCCCAGCCCGTCCCAGCCCACCACAGCCCGTCCCAGTCCACCACGGCCCGTCGCAGCCCACCACGGCCCGTCCCAGCCCACCACGGCCCGTCCTAGTCCATCAGGACCCATCCGAGCCTACCACGGCCCACCATAGCCCACCACGGCCCGTCCCCGCCCACCACAGCCCGTCCCAGCACACCACAGCCCGTCCCAGCACACCACAGCACGTCCCCGCCCACCCCAGGCCGTCCCAGCACACTACAACTCGTCCCAGCCCGTCCCAGCCCGTCCCAGCCCACCACAGCTCGTCCCAGCACACCACAGCATGTCCCATCCCACCACAGCCCGTCCCAGCCCACCACAGCTTGTCCCAGCACAACACAGCCCGTCCCGGCCCACCACAGCCCACCACCGACCGTCCCAGCCCACCAAAGCCCGTCCCAGTTTACCACACCCCACCACAGCCCTTCCCAGCTCACCACAACCCACCAGGGCCCGTCCCAGCCCACCACGGTCCGTCCCCACCTAACACGGCCCACCACGGGTGGTCCCAACCCACCACGGCCCACCTCAGCCCACCACAGCGCGTCCCAGCCCACCACAGCCCGTCCCAGCACACCACAGCCCGTCCCAGCCCACCACAGCCCGTCCCAGCCCTTCCCAGCCCGTCCCAGCCTGTCCCAGCCCACCACAGCCCTTCCCAGCCCACGATAGCCCATCCCAGCACACCACAGCCTACCACAGCTCTTCCCAGCCCACCACAGCCCATCCCAGCCCACCGCAGCCCGTCCCAGCCCACCGCAGCCCATCCCAGCCCACCGCAGCGCGTCCCAGCCCACCGCAGTGCGTCCCAGCCCACCGCAGCGCGTCCCAGCCGACCACAGCCCGTCCCAGCCAACCACAGCCCGTCCCAGCCCACTACAGCGCGTCCCAGCCCACCACAGCGCGTCCCAGCCCACCACAGCGCGTCCCAGCCCACCACAGCCCGTCCCAGCCCACCACAGCCCGTCCCAGCACACCACAGCCTACAACAGCACGTCCCGGCCCACCAAAGCCCGTCCCAGCCCACTACGGTCCACCATGGCTCGTCTAGGCCCATCACCGCCCGTCCCGGCCCACCATGGTCCGTCCCGGCCCACCGCGGCCCACCTCAGCCCACCACTGCCCGTCCCAGCCCACCACTGCCCGTCCCAGCCCACCACAGCCCGTCCCAGCCCGTCCCAGCCCACCACAGGCCTTCCCAGCCCCTCCCAGACCCCCAGAGCCGGCCCAGCCCGTTTCAGCCCCTCCCAGACCGTCTCAGCTCACCACACCCCACCACAGCCCATCCCAGCCCACCACGGCCTGTTCCAGCCCACCAGAGACCGTCCCAGTCCACCAGAGCCCGTCCCAACCTACCACAGCTTGTCCCGGCCCACCATAGCCCGTCCCAGCCCACCACGGCCCGTCCCAGCCCACTGCGGCCCGTCCCAGCCCACCACAGCCCGTCTTAGCCCGACCCAGCCCACCACAGCCCGTCCCAACACACCACAGTTCACCACGGCCCGTCCCAGCCCACAACGGCCCACCACGGCCCACCACAGCCCGTCCCAGCCCACCACAATTCGTCCCAGTGCACCACAGCCCGTCCCGGCCCCACCACAGCCCGTCTCAGCACACCACAGCCCGTCCCAGCCCACCACAGCCCGTCCCAGCCCACCACAGCCCGTCCCGGCACACCACAGCCCGTCCCGGCCCACCACAGCCCGTCTCAGCACACCACAGCCCGTCCCGGCCCACCACAGCCCGTCTCAGCACACCACAGCCCGTCCCGTCCCACCACAGCCCACCACAGCCCGTCCCAGCCCACCACAGCCCACCATAGCCCAATACAGCCCATCACAGCCCGTCCCAGCCCGTCTCAAGCTCACCACAACCCACCACAACCCGTCCAAGCCCACCACAGCCCATTACAGCTCGTTCCAGCCCGTTCCAGCCCAGCAGAGCCCGTTCCAGGCCACCAGAGCCCACCAAAGCCCGTCCCCGCCCAACACAGCCCGTCCCCGCTCACCACAGCCCGTCCCAGGCCACCACAGCCCTTCCCTGCTAACCACAGCCTGTCCCCGCCCACCACAACTTGTCCCGGCCCACTACAGCCTGGCCCGGCCCACCACAGCCCGTCACGGCCAACCAAGGCCGGTTCTGGCCCACCACGGCCCGTCCCAGCACACCACAGCTTGTCCCAGCCCACCACGTTTGACCACAGCCCACCACGGCCCACCACAACCCACCACGGCTTACCACAGCCCACCACGGCACACCATGGCACGTCATAGCCCACCACAGCCTGTCCCAGCCCACCACGGCCCACCACAGCCCACCACGGCCCACCGCATCCCGTCCCAGCCCACCACAGCCCATCCCAGCCCACCACAGCCCGTCCCAGCCCGTCCCAGCTCGTCCCAGCCCATCACAGCCCGTCCCAGCCTACCACGGCCCGTCCGAGATTACCACAGACCGTCAGGGCCCACCACTGCCCGTCCCGGCCCACCATGGCCCGTCCCGGCCCACCACGGCCCATCCCAGCCCACCACGGCCCAACCCAGCACACCACGGCCTGTCCCAGCCCACCACGGCCAACCACGACAGATCTCAACCCACCACAGCCTGTCCAAGCCCACCACAGCCCTCCACAGCTCTCCACAGCCTGTCCCAACCCACCACAGACTGTCTCAGCTCATCACAACCCAACACAGCGCACCAGAGCCAGTCCCAACCCACCAAAGCCCGGCCCAGCCCACCACATCCTGTCCCAGCCCACCACAGCCCGTCTCAACTCACCACAGCCTGTCCCAGCCCACCACAACCCACCACAGCCAAACACGGCCCACCACAGCCCGTCCCAGCCCACCACTGCCCGTCCCAGCCCACCACTGCCCGTTCCAGCACACCACAGCCCACCACAGCCCGTCCCAGCCCACCACAGCACACCATAGCCCACCACAGTACGTCCCAGCCTGTCCCAGCCCGTTCCACACGACCATAGCCCACCACAGCCCATCCCAGCCCACCACAGCCTGTCCAAGCCCACCACAGTCCACCACAGCCCGTCCCAGCCCACCACAGTCCACCACAGCCCGTCCCATCCCACCACAGCCCGTCCCAGCCCACCACAGCTTGTCCCAGCACAACACAGCCCGTCCCGGCCCACCACAGCCCACCACCGACCGTCCCAGCCCACCAAAGCCCGTCCCAGTTTACCACACCCCACCACAGCCCTTCCCAGCTCACCACAACCCACCAGGGCCCGTCCCAGCCCACCACGGTCCGTCCCCACCTAACACGGCCCACCACGGGTGGTCCCAACCCACCACGGCCCACCTCAGCACACCACAGCGCGTCCCAGCCCACCACAGCCCATCCCAGCACACCACAGCCCGTCCCAGCCCACCACAGCCCGTCCCAGCCCTTCCCAGCCCGTCCCAGCCCGTCCCAGCCCACCACAGCCCGTCCCAGCCCACCACAGCCCGTCCCAGCCCTTCTCAGCCCGTCCCAGCCTGTCCCAGCCCACCACAGCCCGTCCCAGCCCACCACGGCCCTTCCCAGCCCACGATAGCCCATCCCAGCACACCACAGCCTACGACAGCACGTACCGGCCCACCACAGCCCGTCCCAGCCCACCACAGCCCAGCCCAGCCCACCGCAGCCCGTCCCAGCCCACCGCAGCCCATCCCAGCCCACCGCAGCGCGTCCCAGCCCACCGCAGTGCGTCCCAGCCCACCGCAGCGCGTCCCAGCCGACCACAGCCCGTCCCAGCCAACCACAGCCCGTCCCAGCCCACTACAGCGCGTCCCAGCCCACCACAGCGCGTCCCAGCCCACCACAGCGCGTCCCAGCCCACCACAGCCCGTCCCAGCACACCACAGCCCGTCCCAGCACACCACAGCCTACAACAGTACGTGCCGGCCCACCAAAGCCCGTCCCAGCCCACTACGGTCCACCATGGCTCGTCTAGGCCCATCACCGCCCGTCCCGGCCCATCATGGTCAGTCCCGGCCCACCGCGGCCCACCTCAGCCCACCACAGCCCGTCCCAGCCCACCACTGCCCGTCCCAGCCCACCACAGCCCGTCCCAGCCCGTCCCAGCCCACCACAGGCCTTCCCAGCCCCTCCCAGACCCCCAGAGCCGGCCCAGCCCGTTTCAGCCCGTCCCAGACCGTCTCAGCTCACCACACCCCACCACAGCCCATCCCAGCCCACCACGGCCTGTTCCAGCCCACCAGAGCCCGTCCCAGTCCACCAGAGCCCGTCCCAACTTACCACAGCTTGTCCCGGCCCACCATAGCCCGTCCCAGCCCACCACAACCCGTCCCAGCCCACTGCGGCCCGTCCCAGCCCACCACAGCCCGTCTTAGCCCGACCCATCCCCCCACAGCCCGTCCCAACCCACCACAGTTCACCACGGCCCGTCCCAGCCCACCACAATTCGTCCCAGTGCACCACAGTGCGTCCCAGCCCACCACAGCCCGTCCCAGCCTACCACAGCCCGTCCCGGCACACCACAGCCCGTCCCGGCACACCACAGCCCGTCCCGGCACACCACAGCCCGTCCCGGCCCACCACAGCCCGTCCCAGACCACCACGGCCCACCACAGCCCACCAGAGCCCACCACAAGCCGTCCCAGCCCACCACAGCCCTCCAGCGCCCGTCTCAGCTCACCACAGCCTATCCCAGCCCACCACGGCCCACCAGAGCACACCACGGCCCACCGCAGCCTATCCCAACCCGTCCCAGCCCACCACGGCCCGTCCCAGCCCACCACGGCCCGTCCCAGCCCACCACGGCCCGTCCCAGCCCGTCCCAGCCCACGACAGCCCGTCCCAGCCCACGACAGCCCGTCCCAGCCCACCAGAGCCCACCAGAGCCCACCACAGCTCGTCCCAGCCCACCACAGCCCACAAGAGCTTGTCGCAGACCACCACAGCCCGTCCCAGCCCAACACAGCCCACTACGGCCCACCACAGCCCGTCCCAGCCCACCACAGCCCGTCCCAGCCCACCACAGCCCACCACAGCTCGTCCCAGACCACCACAGCCTCTCACAGCCCGTCCCAGCCCACCACAGCCCGTCCCAGCCCACCACAGCCTGTCCCAGCTCGTCCCAGACCACCACAGCCTCTCACAGCACACCACAGCCCGTAACAGCCCACCACAGCAAGTACCAGCCCGTCCCAGCCCACCACGGCCCGTCTCAGCCCACCACGGCCTGTCTCAGCCCACCACGGCCCGTCTCAGCTCACCACAACCCGTCCCAGACGACCACAGCCCGTCCCAGCCCACCACAGCCCACCACAGCCCGTCCCAGCCCACCACAGCCCATCCCAGCCCACCACAGCCCGTCCCAGCCCACCAGAGATGGTCCCAGCCTGTTTCAGCCCACCACGGCTAACCACGGCCTGTGCCGGCCCACCACGGCCAAGCACGGTCCACCACACCCCGTCCCAGCTCACCACAGCCCGTCCCAGCGCACCACAGCCCGTCCCAGTCCATCCCAGCACGTCCCAGCCCACCACGGCCCGTCCCAGCCCACCACGGCCCACCACGGCCCGTCCCAGCCCGTCCGAGCCCACCACAGCCCGTCCCAGACCACCAGAGCTCGTCCCAGCCCGTCCCAGCCAACCACAGCCCGTCTCAAGCTCACCAGAACCCACCACAGCCCACCATAGGCCGTCTCAGACCACCACAGCGCACCATGGGCTCTCCCAGCCCACCACGGCCCACCACAGCCCACCACGGCCCGTCCCAGCTCACGACGACCTGTCCCAGCCCACCACAGACCACCACAGCCCACCCCTTCACATCCCGGCCCACCACGGTTCACCACGGCCCGTCCCCGCCCACCACGGCCCGTCCCAGCCCACCACAGCCAGTCCCAGCCCACCACAGCCCGTACCAGCACACCACAGCCCATCACAGCCCACCACAGCCCGTCCCAGCCCACCACAGCCCGTCCCAGCCCGTCCCAGCCCACCACAACCCATCTCAAGCTCACAAGAACCCACCAAAGCCCACCACAGCCTGTCCCAGACCACCACGGCCCACCACAGCCCACCACGGCCCGTCCCAGCCAACCACGGACCACCACAGCCTACCACAGTTCACCACGGGCCGTCTCAGCCCACCATGACCTGTCCCAGCCCACCACGGCCCAACACAGACCATCCCTTCCCATACCGGCCCAAAACGGCCCACGACGGCCCACCACAGCCCACCACGGCCCGTCTCAGCCCACCACGGCCCACCACAGCCCACCACAGCCTGTCCCAGCCCACCACAGCCCGTCCCCGCCCACCACAGCCCATCCCAGCCCGTCCCAGCTCGTCCCCGAACACCACAGCCCGTCCCAGCCCACCACGGCCCGTCCCAGCACACCACAGCCCACCACGCCCCGTCCCAACCCACCAGAGCCCGTCCCAGCTCACCACAGCCCACCACAGCCCGTCCCAGACCACCACAGCCCGTCCCAGCCCGTCCCAGCCAACCACAGCCCGTCCCGTCCCAGCCCACCACAACCCGTCCCGTCCCTTCCCAGCACAGCCCGTCCCAGCCTGTCCCGTCCCGTCCCAGCCCGTCCCGTCCCGTCCCAGCCCACCACAGCCCGTCCCAGCCCACCACGGCCCACCACGGCCCATCCCAGCCCTCCACAGCCCGTCCCAGCCCACCACAGCCCGTCCCAGCCCACCACGGCCCATAACAACCCACCATGGCCCGTCCCGGCCCACCACGGCCCGTCCCGGCGTACTACGGCACGTCCCAGCCCACCACAGCCTGTCCCAGCCCTCCAGAGCCCGTCCCAGCCCACCACGGCCCGTCCCAGCCCACCGCAGATCGTCCCAGCCCACCGCAGCCCGTCCCAGCCCACCGCAGCCCGTCCCAGCCCACCGCAGCCCGTCCCAGCCGTCCCAGCAAATCCCAGCCCACCATAGCTAGTCTCAGCTCACCACAGCGCGTCCCTGTCCACCACACCCACCACAGCCCGTCCCAGCCCATTCCAGCCCACCACAGCCCACCGCAGCCAGTCCCAGCCCACCACAGCCCACCGCAGCCCGTCCCAGCCCACCACAGCCCGTCCCACCACACCAGAGTCCGTCCCAGCCCACCACGGCCCGTCACAGCTTACCACGACCCACCACGGCTTGCCACGGCCCATCCCAGCCCACCACAGCCCTTCCCAGCCAACCACGGCCCACCACAGCCCGTCACGGCCCGCCCAGATCGTCCCAGCCCACCACAGCCCGTCCCAGCCCACCACAGCCCGTCCCAGCCCACCACAGCCCGTCCCAGCCTACCACAGCCCGTCCCAGCCAACCACAGCCCGTCCCAGCCCGTCTCAGCTCACCACAGCCCGTCCCACCCCACCACAACCCACCAGAGACCGTCCCGGACCACCACAGCCCGTCCCAGCCCACCACAGACCGTCCCCACCCAACACAGCCCGTCTCAGCCCCTCCCAGCCCGTCTCAGCCCACCACAGCCTGTCCCAGCCTGTCCTAGCTCGTCCAAGCCTGTCCCAGACCCCCAGAGCCCGTCGCAACCCACCACAGCCCGTCACAGCCCGTCACAGCTCTCCACAACCCACCACAGCCATTCCCAGCCCGTCCCAGCCCATCACAGCCCGTCTCAGCCCACCACGGCCCACCACAGCCCGTCCCAGCCCACCACGGCCCGTCCCAGCCCACCACAGCCCGTCACAGCCCGTCCCAGCTCTCCACAACCCACCACAGCCCTTCCCAGCCCGTCCCAGCCCACCACAGCCCGTCCCAGCCCACCACGGCCCACGAAAGCCCACCACAGCCCACCACGGCCCACCACAGCCCGTCCCAGCCCACCACAAGCCGTCCCAGCCCACCAGAGCCCACCAGAGCCCACCACAGCTCGTCCCAGCCCACCACAGCCCACAAGAGCTTGTCACAGACCACCACAGCCCGTCCCAGCCCACCACAGCCCACTACGGCCCACCACAGCCCGTCCCAGCCCACCACAGCCCGTCCCAGCCCACCAGAGATGGTCCCAGCCTGTTTCAGCCCACCACGGCTAACCACGGCCTGTGCCGGCCCACCACGGCCAAGCACGGTCCACCACAGCCCGTCCCAGTCCATCCCAGCACGTCCCAGCCCACCACGGCCCGTCCCAGCCCACCACGGCCCACCACGGCCCGTCCCAGCCCGTCCGAGCCCACCACAGCCCGTCCCAGACCACCAGAGCTCGTCCCAGCCCGTCCCAGCCAACCACAGCCCGTCTCAAGCTCACCAGAACCCACCACAGCCCACCATAGGCTGTCTCAGACCACCACGGCCCACCACAGCCCACCACGGCCCGTCCCAGCCCACCACGGCCCACCACAGCCCACCACGGCCCGTCCCAGCTCACGACGACCTGTCCCAGCCCACCACAGACCACCACAGCCCACCCCTTCACATCCCGGCCCACCACGGTTCACCACGGCCCGTCCCCGCCCACCACGGCCCGTCCCAGCCAACCACAGCCCGTCCCGTCCCAGCCCACCACAACCCGTCCCGTCCCTTCCCAGCACAGCCCGTCCCAGCCTGTCCCGTCCCGTCCCAGCCTGTCCCGTCCCGTCCCAGCCCACCACAGCCCGTCCCAGCCCACCACGGCCCACCACGGCCCATCCCAGCCCTCCACAGCCCGTCCCAGCCCACCACAGCCCGTCCCAGCCCACCACGGCCCATAACAACCCACCATGGACCGTCCCGGCCCACCACGGCCCGTCCCGGCGTACTACGGCACGTCCCAGCCCACCACAGCCTGTCCCAGCCCTCCAGAGCCCGTCCCAGCCCACCACGGCCCGTCCCAGCCCACCACAGATCGTCCCAGCCCACCGCAGCCCGTCCCAGCCCACCGCAGCCCGTCCCAGCCCACCGCAGCCCGTCCCAGCCGTCCCAGCAAATCCCAGCCCACCATAGCTAGTCTCAGCTCACCACAGCGCGTCCCTGTCCACCACACCCACCACAGCCCGTCCCAGCCCATTCCAGCCCACCACAGCCCACCGCAGCCAGTCCCAAACCACCACAGCCCACCGCAGCCCGTCCCAGCCCACCACAGCCCGTCCCACCACACCAGAGTCCGTCCCAGCCCACCACGGCCCGTCACAGCTTACCACGACCCACCACGGCTTGCCACGGCCCATCCCAGCCCACCACAGCCCTTCCCAGCCAACCACGGCCCACCACAGCCCGTCACGGCCCGCCCAGATCGTCCCAGCCCACCACAGCCCGTCCCAGCCCACCACAGCCCGTCCCAGCCCACCACAGCCCGTCCCAGCCTACCACAGCCCGTCCCAGCCAACCACAGCCCGTCCCAGCCCGTCTCAGCTCACCACAGCCCGTCCCACCCCACCACAACCCACCAGAGGCCGTCCCGGACCACCACAGCCCGTCCCAGCCCACCACAGACCACCACAGCCCACCCCTTCACATCCCGGCCCACCACGGTTCACCACGGCCCGTCCCCGCCCACCACGGCCCACCACAGCCCGTCCCAGCCCACCACAGCCCGTCCCAGCCCACCACAGCCCACCACAACCCATCTCAAGCTCACAAGAACCCACCAAAGCCCACCACAGCCTGTCCCAGACCACCACGGCCCACCACAGCCCACCACGGCCCGTCCCAGCCAACCACGGACCACCACAGCCTACCACAGTTCACCACGGGCCGTCTCAGCCCACCATGACCTGTCCCAGCCCACCACGGCCCAACACAGACCATCCCTTCCCATACCGGCCCAAAACGGCCCACGACGGCCCACCACAGCCCACCACGGCCCGTCTCAGCCCACCACGGCCCACCACAGCCCACCACAGCCTGTCCCAGCCCACCACAGCCCGTCCCCGCCCACCACAGCCCATCCCAGCCCGTCCCAGCTCGTCCCCGAACACCACAGCCCGTCCCAGCCCACCACGGCCCGTCCCAGCACACCACAGCCCACCACGCCCCGTCCCAACCCACCAGAGCCCGTCCCAGCTCACCACAGCCCACCACAGCCCGTCCCAGACCACCACAGCCCGTCCCAGCCCGTCCCAGCCAACCACAGCCCGTCCCGTCCCAGCCCACCACAACCCGTCCCGTCCCTTCCCAGCACAGCCCGTCCCAGCCTGTCCCGTCCCGTCCCAGCCCGTCCCGTCCCGTCCCAGCCCACCACAGCCCGTCCCAGCCCACCACGGCCCACCACGGCCCATCCCAGCCCTCCACAGCCCGTCCCAGCCCACCAGAGCACACCACAGCCCATCCTAGCCCACCACAGCCCGTCCCAGCCCGTCCCAGCCCACAACAGCCCGTCCCCGCCCACCATAGCCCGTCCCCGCCCACCACAGCCCGTCCCAGCCCACCAGAACCCGTCCCAGCCCGTCCCAGCCCACCACAGCCCGACTCAAGCTCACCAGAACCCACCACATCCCACCACAGCCCAACACGGCCCGTCCCAGCCCACCACTGCCCACCACAGCCCACCACCGTTCACCACGGCCCATCCCAGCCCACCACGGCTCGTCTCAGCCCACCACAGCCCGTACCAGCCCACCACAGCCCGTACCAGCCCGTCCCAGCCCACCACAGGCCGTCCCTGCCCATTACAGCCCACCACAGCCCGTCCCAGACCACCACAGCCCGTCTCAAGCTCACCAGAACCCACCACAGCCCACCACAGCCCGTCCCAGACCACCACGGCCAACCACAGCCCACCACGGCCCGTCCTAGCCCACCACGGCCCGCCACAGCCCACCACTGCCCACCACAGCCCATCCCAGGCCACCACAGCCCATCCCAGGCCACCACAGCCCGTCCCAGGCCACCACAGCCCGTCCCAGGCCACCACGGCCCGTCCCAGCGAACCACGGCCCACCACAGCCCACCACGGCCCGTCCCAGCCCACCACGGCCCACCACAGCCCACCCCTTCCCATCCCGGCCCAAAACGGCCCACCACAGCCCACCACGGTTCACCACGGCCCGTCCCCGCCCACCACGGCCCACCGCAGCCCGTCCCAGCCCATCCCAGCCCGTCCCAGCCAGTCCCAGCTCACCACAGCCAGTCCCAGCCCAGCACAGCCAGTCCTAGCCCACCACAGCCAGTCCCCGCCCACCACAGCCCGTCCCAGCCCGTCCCAGCCCGTCCCAGCCCACCACAGCCAGTCCCAGCCCGTCCCAGTTTACCACAGCCCGTCCCAGACCACCACGGCCCGTCCCAGGCCACCACGGCCCGTCCCAGCCCACCACGGCCCACCACAACCCACCACAGCCCATCCCAGCCCACCACGGCCCAGCACACCCCACCATGGTTCACCACAGCCCGTCCCAGCTCACCAAAGCCCATCCCATCACACCACAGCCCACCAGAGCCCGTCCCAGCCCGTCCCAGCCCACCACAGCCCGTCCCAGTCCACCACAGCCCATCCCAGCCCACCACGACCCGTCCCAGCCCACCACGGCCCGTCCCAGTCCATCAGGACCCATCCCAGCCCACCACGGCCCACCATAGCCCACCACGGCCCGTCCCCGCCCACCACAGCCCGTCCCAGCACACCACACCCCGTCCCAGCACACCACAGCACGTCCCCGCCCACCCCAGGCCGTCCCAGCACACTACAACTCGTCCCAGCCCGTCCCAGCCCGTCCCAGCCCACGACAGCTCGTCCCAGCACACCACAGCCCGTCCCAGCACACCACAGCATGTCCCATCCCACCACAGCCCGTCCCAGCCCACCACACCCCACCAGAGCCCGTCCCAGCCCGTCCCAGCCCACCACAGCCCGTCCCAGCCCACCACAGCCCATTGCAGCACATCACAGCTTGTTCCAGACCATCAGATCCCGTCCCAGCCCACCACAGCCCATCTCAAGCTCACAAGAACCCACCAAAGCCCACCACAGCCTGTCCCAGACCACCACGGCCCACCACAGCCCACCACGGCCCGTCCCAGCCCACCACACCCCACCACAGCCCATCCCTGCCCACCACAGCCCGTCCCAGCACACCACAGCCCATCCCTAGACCAACACAGCCCGTCCCAGCCCGTTCCAGCCCATCCCAGCCCGTCCCAGCCCACCACAGCCCGTCCCCGCCCGTCCCAGCCCACCACAGCCTGTCCCAGCCCATCCCAGCCCGCCGCAGCCCGTCCCCGCCCACCACAGCCCATCCCAGCCCAACACAGCCCATCTCAAGCTCACCAGAACCCACCACAGCCCACCATAGCCCGTCCCAGCCCGTCCCAGCCCACCGCAGCCCGTCCCACCAAACCACAGACCGTCCCTGTCCACCACAGATCATCCCAGCATGTCCCAGCCCGTCCCAGCCCATCACAGCACGTTCCAGATCACCACAAACCGTTCCAGCCCACCACAGCCCACCACAGCCCTTCCCAGCCTGTCCCCGCCCAACACAGCCCGTCCCAGCCCACCACAGCCCGTCCCAGCACACCACAGCACGTCCCAGCTCATCCCAGCCTGTCGCAGCCCACCACAGCCCGTCCAAGCACACCACAGACCGTCCCAGTCCACCACAGACCGTCCCAGCATGTCCCAGCCCGTCCCAGCCCATCACAGCCCGTTCCAGACCACCACAGCCCATTCCAGCACACCACAGCCCACCACAGCCCTTCCCAGCCGGTCCCAGCCCACCACAGCCCGTCACCGCCCACCACAGCCCGTCACCGCCCACCACAGCCCTTCCCAGCCCGTCACCGCCCACCACAGCCCGTCACCGCCCACCACAGCCCGTCCCCACCCACCGCAGCCCGTCCCCGTAAACCACAGCTTGTCCCAGCCCACCACAGCCCGTCCCAGCCCGTCCCAGCCCAACCACAGCTCGTTCCAGACCACCAGAGCCCACCACAGCCCACCACAGAATGTCCCAGGCCACCACAGCCTATCTCAGCCTATCCCAGCCTGTCCCAGCCCGTCCCCGCCTGTCCCAGCCCACCACAGACCAGCACAGCCCTTCCCAGCACACCACAGCCCGTCCCAGCCCACCACAGCCCACCAGAGCCCGTCCCTGCCAACCAGAGCCCGTCCCAGCCCACCACAGCCCGTCCCAGCCCGTCCCAGCCCGTCCCAGCACACCACAGCCCGTCCCAGTACACCACAGACCGTCCCCGCCCACCACAGACCGTTACAGCTTACCAAAGCACGTGCCAGCCCACCACAGCCCGCCACAGCCCGTCCCAGCTCGTCCCAGCCCGTCCCAGCACACCACAGCCAGTCCCAGCCCACCAAAGCCCGTCCCATCACACCACAGCCCACCAGAGCCCGTCCCAGCCCGTCCCAGCCCACCACAGCCTGTTGCAGCACATCAACCATCCCGACCACCACAGCCCGTCCCATTCCACCACAGCCCCGTCCCCGCCCACCACAGCCCATCCCAGCACACCACAGCCCGTCCCAGCCCACCACAGCCCATTGCAGCACATCACAGCTCGTTCCAGACCACCAGAGCCCGTCCCAGCCCGTCCCAGCCCACCACAGCCCATCTCAAGCTCACAAGAACCCACCAAAGCCCACCACAGCCTGTCCCAGACCACCACGGCCCACCACAGCCCACCACGGCCTGTCCCAGCCCACCACGGCCCACCACAGCCCACCACAGTTCACCACGGGCCGTCTCAACCCACCATGGCCCAACATAGACCATCCCTTCCCATACTGGCCCAAAACGGCCCACCACGGCCCACCACAGCCCACCACGGTTCACCACGGCCCGTCCCAGCCCACCACGCCCCACCACAGCCCGTCCCAGCTCACCACAGCCCGTTCCAGCCCACCACAGCCCGTCCCAGTCCATCCCAGCACGTCCCAGCCCACCACGGCCCGTCCCAGCCCACCACGGCCCGTCCCAGCCCACCACGGCCCGTCTCAGCCCACCACGGCCCGTCTCAGCTCACCACAACCCGTCCCAGACGACCACAGCCTATCCCAACCCACCACAACCCGTCCCAGCCCCCCACAGCCCGTCCCAACCCACCACAGTTCACCACGGCCCGTCCCAGCCCACAACGGCCCACCACGGCTCACCACAGCCCGTCCCAGCCCACCACAATTCGTCCCAGTGCACCACAGCCCGTCCCGGCCCACCACAGCCCATCCCGTCCCACCACAGCCCGTCCCGGCCCACCACAGCCCGTCCCGGCCCACCACAGCCCGTCCCGGCCCACCACAGCCCGTCCCGGGCCACCAGAGCCCGTCTCAGCACACCACAGCCCGTCCTGGCTCACCACAGCCCGTCCCGTCCCACCACAGCCCACCACAGCCCGTGCCAGCCCACCACAGCCCGTCCCAGCCCACCACAGGCCACTACAGCACACCACAGGCTACCGTAGACCACCACAGCACGTCCCAGCCCACCACAGCCCGTCCCAGCACACCACAGCACGTCCCAGCCCACCACAGCCCGTCCCAGCCCACCACAGCCCGTCCCAGCCCACCACAGCCCTTCCCTGCTCACCACAGACTGTCCCCGCCCACCACAGCCTACAACAGCACGTCCCGGCCCACCAAAGCCCGTCCCAGCCCACCACAGCCCTTCCCTGCTCACCACAGACTGTCCCCGCCCACCACAGCCTACAACAGCACGTCCCGGCCCACCAAAGCCCGTCCCAGCCCACTACGGTCCACCACGGCCCGTCCAGGCCCATCACCGCCCGTCCCGGCCCACCATGGTCCGTCCCGGCCCACCGCGGCCCACCTCAGCCCACCACTGCCCGTCCCAGCCCACCACTGCCCGTCCCAGCCCGTTCCAGCTCGTCCCAGCCCACCACAGGCCTTCCCAGCCCCTCCCAGACCCCCAGAGCCGGCCCAGCCCGTTTCAGCCCGTCCCAGACCGTCTCAGCTCACCACACCCCACCACAGCCCATCCCAGCCCACCACGGACTGTTCCAGCCCACCAGAGCCCGTCCCAGTCCACCAGAGCCCGTCCCAACCTACCACAGCTTGTCCCGGCCCACCATAGCCCATCCCGTCCCACCACAGCCCGTCCCGGCCCACCAGAGCCCGTCTCAGCACACCACAGCCCGTCCCAGCACACCACAGCCCACCACAGCCCACCACAGCTCGTCCCAGGCCACCACAACCCGTCCCAGCCCACCACAGCCCGTCCCAGCCCACCACAACCCGTCCCAGCCCACCACAGCCCGTCCCAGCACACCACAGCCCACCACAGCCCACCACAGCTCGTCCCAGCCCACCACAGCCCGTCCCAGCCCACCACAGCCCGTCCCAGCCCACCACAGCCCGTCCCAGCCTACCACAGCCCGTCCCAGCCAACCACAGCTCGTCCCAGCCTGTCTCAGCTCACCACAGCCCGTCCCACCCCACCACAACCCACCAGAGGCCGTCCCGGACCACCACAGCCCGTCCCAGCCCACCACAGACCGTCCCCACCCAACACAGCCCGTCTCAGCCCCTCCCAGCCCGTCTCAGCCCACCACAGCCTGTCCCAGCCTGTCCTAGCTCGTCCAACCCTGTCCCAGACCCCCAGAGCCCGTCGCAACCCACCACAGCCCGTCACAGCCCGTCCCAGCTCTCCACAACCCACCACAGCCATTCCCAGCCCGTCCCAGCCCATCACAGCCCGTCTCAGCCCACCACGGCCCACCACAGCCCGTCCCAGCCCACCACGGCCCGTCCCAGCACACCACAGCCCACCACGCCCCGTCCCAACCCACCAGAGCCCGTCCCAGCTCACCACAGCCCACCACAGCTCGTCCCAGACCACCACAGCCCGTCCCAGCCCGTCCCAGCCAACCACAGCCCGTCCCGTCCCAGCCCACCACAACCCGTCCCGTCCCTTCCCAGCACAGCCCGTCCCAGCCTGTCCCGTCCCGTCCCAGCCCGTCCCGTCCCGTCCCAGCCCACCACAGCCCGTCCCAGCCCACCACGGCCCACCACGGCCCATCCCCGCCCACCATAGCCCGTCCCCGCCCACCACAGCCCGTCCCAGCCCACCACAGCCCGACTCAAGCTCACCAGAACCCACCACATCCCACCACAGCCCAACACGGCCCGTCCCAGCCCACCACTGCCCACCACAGCCCACCACCGTTCACCACGGCCCATCCCAGCCCACCACGGCTCGTCTCAGCCCACCACAGCCCGTACCAGCCCACCACAGCCCGTACCAGCCCGTCCCAGCCCACCACAGGCCGTCCCTGCCCATTACAGCCCACCACAGCCCGTCCCAGACCACCACAGCCCATCTCAAGCTCACCAGAACCCACCACAGCCCACCACAGCCCGTCCCAGACCACCACGGCCCACCACAGCCCACCACGGCCCGTCCTAGCCCACCACGGCCCGCCACAGCCCACCACTGCCCACCACAGCCCATCCCAGGCCACCACAGCCCATCCCAGGCCACCACAGCCCATCCCAGCCCACCACAGCCCGTCCCAGGCCACCATGGCCCGTCCCAGGCCACCACGGCCCGTCCCAGCGAACCACGGCCCACCACAGCCCACCACGGCCCGTCCCAGCCCACCACGGCCCACCACAGCCCACCCCTTCCCATCCCGGCCCAAAACGGCCCACCACAGCCCACCACGGTTCACCACGGCCCGTCCCCGCCCACCACGGCCCACCGCAGCCCGTCCCAGCCCATCCCAGCCCGTCCCAGCCAGTCCCAGCTCACCACAGCCAGTCCCAGCCCAGCACAGCCAGTCCTAGCCCACCACAGCCAGTCCCCGCCCACCACAGCCCGTCCCAGCCCGTCCCAGCCCGTCCCAGCCCACCACAGCCAGTCCCAGCCCGTCCCAGTTTACCACAGCCCGTCCCAGACCACCACGGCCCACCACAGACCACAACGGCCCGTCCCAGCACACCACGGCCCACCACAGCCCGCCACAGCCCACCACATCCCGTCCCAGCCCACCACAGCCCATCCCAGGCCACCACGGCCCGTCCCAGGCCACCACGGCCCGTCCCAGGCCACCACGGCCCGTCCCAGCCCACCACGGCCCACCACAACCCACCAGAGCCCGTCCCAGCCCACCACGGCCCAGCACACCCCACCATGGTTCACCACAGCCCGTCCCAGCTCACCAAAGCCCATCCCATCACACCACAGCCCACCAGAGCCCGTCCCAGCCCGTCCCAGCCCACCACAGCCCGTCCCAGTCCACCACGGCCCATCCCAGCCCACCACGACCCGTCCCAGCCCACCACGGCCCGTCCCAGTCCATCAGGACCCATCCCAGCCCACCACGGCCCACCATAGCCCACCACGGCCCGTCCCCGCCCACCACAGCCCGTCCCAGCACACCACACCCCGTCCCAGCACACCACAGCACGTCCCCGCCCACCCCAGGCCGTCCCAGCACACTACAACTCGTCCCAGCCCGTCCCAGCCCGTCCCAGCCCACGACAGCTCGTCCCAGCACACCACAGCCCGTCCCAGCACACCACAGCATGTCCCATCCCACCACAGCCCGTCCCAGCCCACCACACCCCACCAGAGCCCGTCCCAGCCCGTCCCAGCCCACCACAGCCCGTCCCAGCCCACCACAGCCCATTGCAGCACATCACAGCTCGTTCCAGACCATCAGATCCCGTCCCAGCCCACCACAGCCCATCTCAAGCTCACAAGAACCCACCAAAGCTCACCACAGCATGTCCCAGACCACCACGGCCCACCACAGCCCACCACGGCCCGTCCCAGCCCACCACACCCCACCACAGCCCATCCCTGCCCACCACAGCCCGTCCCAGCACACCACAGCCCGTCCCTAGACCAACACAGCCCGTCCCAGCCCGTGCCAGCCCATCCCAGCCCGTCCCAGCCCACCACAGCCCGTCCCCGCCCGTCCCAGCCCACCACAGCCTGTCCCAGCCCGTCCCAGCCCGCCGCAGCCCGTCCCCGCCCACCACAGCCCATCCCAGCCCAACACAGCCCATCTCAAGCTCACCAGAACCCACCACAGCCCACCATAGCCCGTCCCAGCCCGTCCCAGCCCACCGCAGCCCGTCCCACCAAACCACAGACCGTCCCTGTCCACCACAGATCATCCCAGCATGTCCCAGCCCGTCCCAGCCCATCACAGCCCGTTCCAGATCACCACAAACCGTTCCAGCCCACCACAGCCCACCACAGCCCTTCCCAGCCTGTCCCCGCCCAACACAGCCCGTCCCAGCCCACCACAGCCCATCCCAGCCCACCACAGCCCGTCCCAGCACACCACAGCACGTCCCAGCTCATCCCAGCCCGTCGCAGCCCACCACAGCCCGTCCAAGCACACCACAGACCGTCCCAGTCCACCACAGACCGTCCCAGCCTGTCCCAGCCCATCACAGCCCGTTCCAGACCACCACAGCCCATTCCAGCACACCACAGCCCACCACAGCCCTTCCCAGCCGGTCCCAGCCCACCACAGCCCGTCACCGCCCACCACAGCCCGTCACCGCCCACCACAGCCCTTCCCAGCCCGTCACCGCCCACCACAGCCCGTCACCCGCCCACCACAGCCCGTCCCCACCCACCGCAGCCCGTCCCCATAAACCACAGCTTGTCCCAGCCCACCACAGCCCGTCCCAGCCCGTCCCAGCCCAACCACAGCTCGTTCCAGACCACCAGAGCCCACCACAGCCCACCACAGAATGTCCCAGGCCACCACAGCCTATCTCAGCCTATCCCAGCCTGTCCCAGCCCGTCCCCGCCTGTCCCAGCCCACCACAGACCAGCACAGCCCTTCCCAGCACACCACAGCCCGTCCCAGCCCACCACAGCCCACCAGAGCCCGTCCCTGCCAACCAGAGCCCGTCCCAGCCCACCACAGCCCGTCCCAGCCCGTCCCAGCCCGTCCCAGCACACCACAGCCCGTCCCAGTACACCACAGCCCGTCCCCGCCCACCACAGACCGTTACAGCTTACCAAAGCACGTGCCAGCCCACCACAGCCCGCCACAGCCCGTCCCAGCTCGTCCCAGCCCGTCCCAGCACACCACAGCCCGTCCCAGCCCACCAAAGCCCGTCCCATCACACCACAGCCCACCAGAGCCCGTCCCAGCCCGTCCCAGCCCACCACAGCCTGTTGCAGCACATCAACCATCCCGACCACCACAGCCCGTCCAATTCCACCACAGCCCCGTCCCCGCCCACCACAGCCCATCCCAGCACACCACAGCCCGTCCCAGCCCACCACAGCCCGTCCCAGCCCACCACAGCCCATTGCAGCACATCACAGCTCGTTCCAGACCACCAGAGCCCGTCCCAGCCCGTCCCAGCCCACCACAGCCCATCTCAAGCTCACAAGAACCCACCAAAGCCCACCACAGCCTGTCCCAGACCACCACGGCCCACCACAGCCCACCACGGCCTGTCCCAGCCCACCACGGCCCACCACAGCCCACCACAGTTCACCACGGGCCGTCTCAACCCACCATGGCCCAACATAGACCATCCCTTCCCATACTGGCCCAAAACGGCCCACCACGGCCCACCACAGCCCACCACGGTTCACCACGGCCCGTCCCAGCCCACCACGCCCCACCACAGCCCGTCCCAGCTCACCACAGCCCGTTCCAGCCCACCACAGCCCGTCCCAGTCCATCCCAGCACGTCCCAGCCCACAACGGCCCGTCCCAGCCCACCACGGCCCACCACGGCCCGTCCCAGCCCGTCCGAGCCCACCACAGCCCGTCTCAAGCTCACCAGAACCCACCACAGCCCACCATAGCCCGTCCCAGCCCACCACTGCCCACCACATCCCGTCCCAGCCCACCACAGCCCATCCCAGCACACAACGGCCTGTTCCAGCCCAGCAGAGGCCGTTCCAGTCCACCAGAGCCCGTCCCAACCTACCACAGCTTGTCCCGGCCCACCATAGCCCGTCCCAGCCCACCACAGCCCGTCCCAGCCCACTGCGACCCGTCCCAGACCACCACAGTTCGTCCCAGCCCGTCCCAGCCCCCCACAGCCCGTCCCAACCCACCACAGTTCACCACGGCCCGTCCCAGCCCACAACGGCCCACCACGGCTCACCACAGCCCGTCCCAGCCCACCACAATTCGTCCCAGTGCACCACAGCCCGTCCCGGCACACCACAGCCCATCCCGTCCCACCACAGCCCGTCCCGTCCCACCACAGCCCGTCCCGGCCCACCACAGCCCGTCCCGGCCCACCACAGCCCGTCCCGGGCCACCAGAGCCCGTCTCAGCACACCACAGCCCGTCCTGGCTCACCACAGCCCGTCCCGTCCCACCACAGCCCACCACAGCCCGTGCCAGCCCACCACAGCCCGTCCCAGCCCACCACAGGCAACTACAGCACACCACAGGCTACCGTAGACCACCACAGCACGTCCCAGCCCACCACAGCCCGTCCCAGCCTACCACAGCCCGTCCCAGCACACCACAGCACGTCCCAGCCCACCACAGCCCGTCCCAGCCCACCACAGCCCGTCCCAGCCCACCACAGCCCGTCCCAGCCCACCACAGCCCTTCCCTGCTCACCACAGACTGTCCCCGCCCACCACAGCCTACAACAGCACGTCCCGGCCCACCAAAGCCCGTCCCAGCCCACCACAGCCCTTCCCTGCTCACCACAGACTGTCCCCGCCCACCACAGCCTACAACAGCACGTCCCGGCCCACCAAAGCCCGTCCCAGCCCACTACGGTCCACCACGGCCCGTCCAGGCCCATCACCGCCCGTCCCGGCCCACCATGGTCCGTCCCGGCCCACCGCGGCCCACCTCAGCCCACCACTGCCCGTCCCAGCCCACCACTGCCCGTCCCAGCCCGTTCCAGCTCGTCCCAGCCCACCACAGGCCTTCCCAGCCCCTCCCAGACCCCCAGAGCCGGCCCAGCCCGTTTCAGCCCGTCCCAGACCGTCTCAGCTCACCACACCCCACCACAGCCCATCCCAGCCCACCACGGACTGTTCCAGCCCACCAGAGCCCGTCCCAGTCCACCAGAGCCCGTCCCAACCTACCACAGCTTGTCCCGGCCCACCATAGCCCATCCCGTCCCACCACAGCCCGTCCCGGCCCACCAGAGCCCGTCTCAGCACACCACAGCCCGTCCCAGCACACCACAGCCCACCACAGCCCACCACAGCTCGTCCCAGCCCACCACAGCCCGTCCCAGCCCACCACAGCCCATCCCAGCCCACCACAGCTCGTCCCAGCCCACCACAGCCCATCCCAGCCCACCACAGCTCGTCCCAGCCCACCACAGCCCGTCCCAGCCCACCACAGCCCGTCCCAGCCCACCACAGCCCGTCCCAGCCTACCACAGCCCGTCCCAGCCAACCACAGCTCGTCCCAGCCCGTCTCAGCTCACCACAGCCCGTCCCACCCCACCACAACCCACCAGAGGCCGTCCCGGACCACCACAGCCCGTCCCAGCCCACCACAGACCGTCCCCACCCAACACAGCCCGTCTCAGCCCCTCCCAGCCCGTCTCAGCCCACCACAGCCTGTCCCAGCCTGTCCTAGCTCGTCCAAGCCTGTCCCAGACCCCCAGAGCCCGTCGCAACCCACCACAGCCCGTCACAGCCCGTCCCAGCTCTCCACAACCCACCACAGCCATTCCCAGCCCGTCCCAGCCCATCACAGCCCGTCTCAGCCCACCACGGCCCACCACAGCCCGTCCCAGCCCACCACAAGCCCTCCCAGCCCACCACAGACCTCCAGAGCCCGTCTCAGCTCACCACAGCCTATCCCAGCCCACCACGGCCCACCACAGCACACCACGGCCCACCGCAGCCTATCCCAACCCGTCCCAACCCACCACGGCCCGTCCCAGCCCACCACGGCCCGTCCCAGCCCACCACGGCCCGTCCCAGCCCGTCCCAGCCCACAAAAGCCCGTCCCAGCCCACGACAGCCCGTCCCAGCCCACCATAGCCCGTCCCAGCCCACCACAGCTCGTCCCAGCCCACCACAGCCCACAAGAGCTTGTCACAGACCACGACAGCCCGTCCCAGCCCACCACAGCCCACTACGGCCCACCACAGCCCGTCCCAGCCCACCACAGCCCGTCCCAGCCCACCACAGCCCGTCCCAGCCCACCACAGCCCGTCCCAGCTCGTCCCAGATCACCACAGCCTCTCACAGCCCGTCCCAGCCCACCACAGCCTGTCCCAGCCCACCACAGCCTGTCCCAGCTCGTCCCAGACCACCACAGCCTCTCACAGCACACCACAGCCCGTAACAGCCCACCACAGCAAGTACCAGCCCGTCCCAGCCCACCACGGCCCGTCTCAGCCCACCACGGCCTGTCTCAGCCCACCACGGCCCGTCTCAGCTCACCACAACCCGTCCCAGACGACCACAGCCCGTCCCAGCCCACCACAGCCCACCACAGCTTGTCCCAGCCCAACACAGCCCATCCCAGCCCACCAGAGATGGTCCCAGCCTGTTTCAGCCCACCACGGCTAACCACGGCCTGTGCCGGCCCACCACGGCCAAGCACGGTCCACCACAGCCCGTCCCAACTCACCACAGCCCGTCCCAGCGCACCACAGCCCGTCCCAGTCCATCCCAGCACGTCCCAGCCCACCACGGCCCGTCCCAGCCCACCACAGCCCACCACGGCCCGTCCCAGCCAACCACGGACCACCACAGCCTACCACAGTTCACCACAGGCCGTCTCAGCCCACCATGACCTGTCCCAGCCCACCACGGCCCAACACAGACCATCCCTTCCCATACCGGCCCAAAACGGCCCACGATGGCCCACCACAGCCCACCACGGCCCGTCCCGGCCCACCAGAGCCCGTCTCAGCACACCACAGCCTGTCCCAGCCCACCACAGCCCGTCCCCGCCCACCACAGCCCATCCCAGCCCGTCCCAGCTCGTCCCCGAACACCACAGCCCGTCCCAGCACACCACAGCCCACCACGCCCCGTCCCAACCCACCAGAGCCCGTCCCAGCTCACCACAGCCCACCACAGCCTGTCCCAGACCACCACAGCCCGTCCCAGCCAACCACAGCCCGTCCCGTCCCAGCCCACCACAACCCGTCCCGTCCCTTCCCAGCACAGCCCGTCCCAGCCTGTCCCGTCCCGTCTCAGCCCACCACAGCCCGTCCCAGCCCACCACGGCCCATCCCAGCCCAACACGGCCCGTCCCAGCCCACCACTGCCCACCACAGCCCACCACCGTTCACCACGGCCCATCCCAGCCCACCACGGCTCGTCTCAGCCCACGACAGCCCGTCCCAGCCCACCACAGCCCGTACCAGCCCGTCCCAGCCACCACAGCCCGTCCCTGCCCATTACAGCCCACCACAGCCCGTCCCAGCCCACCACAAGCCCTCCCAGCCCACCACAAGCCCTCCCAGCCCACCACAGAACTCCAGAGCCCGTCTCAGCTCACCACAGCCTATCCCAGCCCACCACGGCCCACCACAGCACACCACGGCCCACCGCAGCCTATCCCAACCCGTCCCAACCCACCACGGCCCGTCCCAGCCCACCACAGCCCGTCCCAGCCCACCACGGCCCGTCCCAGCCCGTCCCAGCCCACGACAGCCCGTCCCAGCCCACGACAGCCCGTCCCAGCCCACCAGAGCCCACCAGAGCCCACCACAGCTCGTCCCAGCCCACCACAGCCCACAAGAGCTTGTCACAGACCACGACAGCCCGTCCCAGCCCACCACAGCCCACTACAGCCCACCACAGCCCGTCCCAGCCCACCACAGCCCGTCCCAGCCCACCACAGCCCGTCCCAGCTCGTCCCAGACCACCACAGCCTCTCACAGCCCGTCCCAGCCCACCACAGCCCGTCCCAGCCCACCACAGCCTGTCCCAGCTAGTCCCAGACCACCACAGCCTCTCACAGCACACCACAGCCCGTAACAGCCCACCACAGCAAGTACCAGCCCGTCCCAGCCCACCACGGCCCGTCTCAGCCCACCACGGCCTGTCTCAGCCCACCACGGCCCGTCTCAGCTCACCACAACCCGTCCCAGACGACCACAGCCCGTCCCAACCCACCACAGCCCACCACAGCCCGTCCCAGCCCAACACAGCCCATCCCAGCCCACCACAGCCCGTCCCAGCCCACCAGAGATGGTCCCAGCCTGTTTCAGCCCACCACGGCTAACCACGGCCTGTGCCGGCCCACCACGGCCAAGCACGGTCCACCACAGCCCGTCCCAGCTCACCACAGCCCGTCCCAGCGCACCACAGCCCGTCCCAGTCCATCCCAGCACGTCCCAGCCCACCACGGCCCGTCCCAGCCCACCACGGCCCACCACGGCCCGTCCCAGCCCGTCCGAGCCCACCACAGCCCGTCCCAGACCACCAGAGCTCGTCCCAGCCCGTCCCAGCCAACCACAGCCCGTCTCAAGCTCACGAGAACGCACCACAGCCCACCATAGCCCGTCTCAGACCACCACGGCCCACCACAGCCCACCACGGGCTCTCCCAGCCCACCACGGCCCACCACAGCGAACCACGGCCCACCACAGCCCACCACGGCCCGTCCCAGCTCACGACGACATGTCCCAGCCCACCACAGACCACCACAGCCCACCCCTTCACATCCCGGCCCACCACGGTTCACCACGGCCCGTCCCCGCCCACCACGGCCCACCACAGCCCGTCCCAGCCCACCACAGCCAGTCCCAGCCCACCACAGCCCGTCCCAGCACACCACAGCCCATCACAGCCCACCACAGCCCGTCCCAGCCCGTCCCAGCCCACCACAACCCATCTCAAGCTCACAAGAACCCACCAAAGCCCACCACAGCCTGTCCCAGACCACCACGGCCCACCACAGCCCACCACGGCCCGTCCCAGCCAACCACGGACCACCACAGCCTACCACAGTTCACCACGGCCCGTCCCGGCCCACCAGAGCCCGTCTCAGCCCACCACAGCCTGTCCCAGCCCACCACAGCCCGTCCCCGCCCACCACAGCCCATCCCAGCCCGTCCCAGCTCGTCCCCGAACACCACAGCCCGTCCCAGCCCACCACGGCCCGTCCCAGCACACCACAGCCCACCACGCCCCGTCCCAACCCACCAGAGCCCGTCACAGCTCACCACAGCCCACCACAGCCCGTCCCAGACCACCACAGCCCGTCCCAGCCAACCACAGCCCGTCCCGTCCCAGCCCACCACAACCCGTCCCGTCCCTTCCCAGCACAGCCCGTCCCAGCCTGTCCCGTCCCGTCCCAGCCCACCACGGCCCACCACGGCCCATCCCAGCCCTCCACAGCCTGTCCCAGCCCACCACAGCACACCACAGCCCATCCTAGCCCACCACAGCCCGTCCCAGCCCGTCCCAGCCCACAACAGCCCGTCCCCGCCCACCATAGCCCGTCCCCGCCCACCACAGCCCGTCCCAGCCCACCAGAACCCGTCCCAGCCCGTCCCAGCCCACCACAGCCCGACTCAAGCTCACCAGAACCCACCACATCCCACCACAGCCCAACACGGCCCGTCCCAGCCCACCACTGCCCACCACAGCCCACCACCGTTCACCACGGCCCATCCCAGCCCACCACGGCTCGTCTCAGCCCACGACAGCCCGTCCCAGCCCACCACAGCCCGTACCAGCCCGTCCCAGCCCACCACAGGCCGTCCCTGCCCATTACAGCCCACCACAGCCCGTCCCAGCCCACCACAGCCCGTCTCAAGCTCACCAGAACCCACCACAGCCCACCACGGCCCGTCCCAGCCCACCACGCCCCACCACAGCCCGTCCCAGCTCACCACAGCCCGTTCCAGCCCACCACAGCCCGTCCCAGTCCATCCCAGCACGTCCCAGCCCACAACGGCCCGTCCCAGCCCACCACGGCCCACCACGGCCCATCCCAGCCCGTCCGAGCCCACCACAGCCTGTCCCAGACCACCAGAGCTCGTCCCAGCCTGTCCCAGCCCACCACAGCCCGTCTCAAGCTCACCAGAACGCACCACAGCCCACCATAGCCCGTACCAGACCACCACGGCCCACCACAGATAACCACGGCCCGTCCCAGCCCACCACGGCCCACCACAGCGAACCACGGCCCACCACAGCCCACCACGGCCCGTCCCAGCCCACCACGGCCCGTCCCAGCCCATCACGGCCCACCACAGCCCACCCCTTCCCATCCCGGCCCAAAACGGCCCAACACGGCACACCACGGCTCACCACGGCCCGTCCCCGCCCACCACGGCCCACCACATCCCGTCCCAGCCCACCACAGCCCATCCCAGCCCGTCCCATCAAGTCCCAGCTCGTCCCAGCCCGTCCCAGCCCACCACAGCCAGTCCTAGCCCACCACAGCCAGTCCCATTCCACAATAGCTCGTCCCAGCCTGTCCCAGCCTGTCCCAGCCTGTCCCAGCCCGTCCCAGTTTACCACAGCCCGTCCCAGCCCACCACAGCCCATCTCAAGCTCACAAGAACCCACCAAAGCCCACCACAGCCTGCCCCAGACCACCACGGCCCACCACAGCCCACCACGGCCTGTCCCAGCCCACCACGGCCCACCACAGCCCACCACAGTTCACCACGGGCCGTCTCAGCCCACCATGACCTGTCCCAGCCCACCACGGCCCAACATAGACCATCCCTTCCCATACCGGCCCAAAACGGCCCACCACGGCCCACCACAGCCCACCACGGTTCACCACGGCCCGTCCCAGCCCACCACGCCCCACCACAGCCCGTCCCACCTCACCACAGCCCGTTCCAGCCCACCACAGCCCGTCCCAGTCCATCCCAGAACGTCCCAGCCCACCACGGCCCGTCCCAGCCCACAACGGCCCACCACAGCCCGTCCCAGCCCGTCCGAGCCCACCACAGCCTGTCCCAAACCACCAGAGCTCGACCCAGCCTGTCCCAGCCCACCACAGCCCGTCTCAAGCTCACCAGAACCCACCACAGCCCACCATAGCCCATACCAGATCACCACGGCCCACCACAGATAACCACGGCCCGTCCCAGCCCACCACGACCCACCACAGCGAACCACGGCCCACCACAGCCCACCACGGCCCGTCCCAGCCCACCACGGCTCGTCCAAGCCCACCACGACCTGTCCCAGCCCACCACGGCCCACCACAGCCCACCCCTTCCCATCCCGGCCCAAAACGGCCCAACACGGCCCACCATGGCCCGTCCCGGCCCACCACAGCCCGTCCCAGCCCACCACAGCCCATCCCAGCCCGTCCCATCCAGTCCCAACTCGTCCCAGCCCGTCCCAGCCTACCACAGCCAGTCCCAGCCCACCACAGCCAGTCCCATTCCACAATAGCCCGTCCCAGCCTGTCCCAGCCCGTCCCAACCCGTCCCAGTTTACCACAGCCCGTCCCAGCCCACCACAGCCCGTCCCAGCTTACCACAGCCCGTCCCAGCTCGCCACGACCTGTCCCAGCCAACCACGGCCCACCACAGCCCACCCCTTCCCATCCCGGCCGAAAACGGCCCACCATGGCGCACCACAATTCACCACGGCCCGTCCCCGCCCACCACGGCCCACCACAGCCCGTCCCAGCCCACCACAGCCCGTCCCAGCCCGTCCCAGCCAATCGCAGCTCATCCCAGCCCGTCCCAGCTAACCACAGCCAGTCCCAGCCCACCACAGCCCGTTACAGCTTACCACAGCCCGTCCCATTCACCACAGCCCGTTCCAGCCCACCACAGCCCGTCCCAGACCATCCCCGCCCACCACAGCCCGTCCCCGCCCACCACAGCCCGTCCCAGTCCACCACAGCCAGTCTCCGCCCACCACAGCTCGTCCCACCCCGTCCCCGCACACCACAGCCCGTCCCCGCCCTCCACAGCGCATTACAGCCCACCACAGCCCGTCCCCGCCCACCACATCCCGTCCCCGCCCACCACAGCCCGTCCCAGCCCGTCCCATCCAGTCCCAACTCGTCCCAGCCCGTCCCAGCCTATCACAGCCAGTCCCAGCCCACCACAGCCAGTCCCATTCCACAATAGCCCGTCCCAGCCTGTCCCAGCACGTCCCAACCCGTCCCAGTTTACCACAGCCCGCCACAGCCCACCACGGTCCGCCACAGCCCACCACGGCCCGTCCCAGCCCACCACGACCTGTCCCAGCCAACCACGGCCCACCACAGCCCACCACGGTTCGCCACAGCCCACCACAGCCCGTCCCAGCACACCACAGCCCGTCCCCACCCGTCCCAGCCTACCACAGACCAGCACAGCCCGTCCCCGCCCACCACAGCCCGTCCCCGCCCACCACAGCACGTCCCCGCACACCACAGCCCGTCCCTGCCCACCACAGACCGTCACAGCCCACCACAGCCCGTCCCCGCCCGTCCCAGCCCACCACAGACCAGCACAGCCCGTCCCAGCACACCACAGCCTGTCCCCGCCCACCACAGCCCGTCCCAGCACACCACAGCCCGTCCAAGACCACCACAGCCCGTCCCAGCCCGCCACAGCCCGTCCCAGCACACCACAGCCCACCAGAGCCCGTGCCAGCCCACCACAGCCCGTCCCCGCCCACCGCAGCCCGTCCCAGCACACCACAGACCGTCCCAGCCCACCACAGCCCGTACCAGCCCACCACAGCCCGTCCCAGCCCACCACAGCCCATCCCAGCACACCACAGACCGTCCCAGCCCACCACAGCCCGTCCCAGCCCAGCCCAGCCCACCACAGCCCGTCCCAGCCCACCACAGCCCGTCCCAGCCCACCACAGCCCGTCCCAGCCCGTCCCAGCCCACCACAGCCCGTCCCAGCCCACCACAGCCCGTGCCCGCCCACCGCAGCCCGTCCCAGCACACTACAGCTTGTCCCAGCCCGTCCCAGCTCGTCCCAGCCCGTCCCAGCACACCACAGCCCGTCCCAGCCCACCACAGCCCGTCCCAGCCCACCACAGCCCGTCCCAGCCCACCACAGCCCGTCCCCGCCCGTCCCAGCCCACCACAGACCAGCACAGCCCGTCCCAGCCTGTCGCAGCCTGCCGCAGCCCGTCCCAGCCCACCACAGACCGTCGCAGCCCACCACAGACCGTTCCAGACCACCACATCCCGTCCCCGCCCACCATAGCCCGTGCCAGCCCACCACAGCCCGTCCCAGCACACCACAGCACGTCCCCGCCCACCACAGCCCGTCCCAGCCCACCACAGCCCGTCCCCGCCCACCACAGCCCGTCCCAGCCCACCACAGCCCACCACGGCCCGTCCCAGCCCACCACAGCCCGTCCCAGCCCACAAGGACCAGTCCCAGCCCACCACGGCCCACCATAGCCCACCACGGCCCGTCCCTGCCCACCACAGCCGGTCCCAGCACACCACAGCCCGTCCCAGCCCACCACAGCCCACCAGAGCCCGTCCCAGCCCGTCCCAGCCCACCACAACCCGTCTCCGCCCACCACAGCCCATTGCAGCACATCACAGCTCGTTCCAGACCACCAGAGCCCGTCCCAGCCCGTCCCAGCCCACCACAGCCCATCTCAAGCCCACAAGAACCCACCAAAGCCCACCACAGCCTGTCCCAGACCACCACGGCCCACCACAGCCCACCATGGCCTTTCCCAGCCCACCACGGCCCACCACAGCCCACCACAGTTCACCACAGTTCGCCACGGGCCGTCTCAGACCACCATGACCTGCCACAGCCCACCACAGCCCAACATAGACCATCCCTTCCCATACCGGCCCAAAACGGCCCACCACGGCCCACCACAGCCCACCACGGTTCACCACGGCCCGTCCCAGCCCACCACGCCCCACCACAGCCCGTCCCAGCTCACCACAGCCCGTCCCAGCCCACCACAGCCCGTCCCAGCCCACCACAGCCCGTGCCCGCCCACCGCAGCCCGTCCCAGCACACTACAGCTTGTCCCAGCCCGTCCCAGCTCGTCCCAGCCCGTCCCAGCACACCACAGCCCGTCCCAGCCCACCACAGCCCGTCCCAGCCCACCACAGCCCGTCCCAGCCCACCACAGCCCGTCCCCGCCCGTCCCAGCCCACCACAGACCAGCACAGCCCGTCCCAGCCTGTCGCAGCCTGCCGCAGCCCGTCCCAGCCCACCACAGACCGTCGCAGCCCACCACAGACCGTTCCAGACCACCACATCCCGTCCCCGCCCACCATAGCCCGTGCCAGCCCACCACAGCCCGTCCCAGCACACCACAGCACGTCCCCGCCCACCACAGCCCGTCCCAGCCCACCACAGCCCGTCCCCGCCCACCACAGCCCGTCCCAGCCCACCACAGCCCACCACGGCCCGTCCCAGCCCACCACAGCCCGTCCCAGCCCACCAGGACCAGTCCCAGCCCACCACGGCCCACCATAGCCCACCACGGCCCGTCCCTGCCCACCACAGCCGGTCCCAGCACACCACAGCCCGTCCCAGCCCACCACAGCCCACCAGAGCCCGTCCCAGCCCGTCCCAGCCCACCACAACCCGTCTCCGCCCACCACAGCCCATTGCAGCACATCACAGCTCGTTCCAGACCACCAGAGCCCGTCCCAGCCCGTCCCAGCCCACCACAGCCCATCTCAAGCCCACAAGAACCCACCAAAGCCCACCACAGCCTGTCCCAGACCACCACGGCCCACCACAGCCCACCATGGCCTTTCCCAGCCCACCACGGCCCACCACAGCCCACCACAGTTCACCACAGTTCGCCACGGGCCGTCTCAGACCACCATGACCTGCCACAGCCCACCACAGCCCAACATAGACCATCCCTTCCCATACCGGCCCAAAACGGCCCACCACGGCCCACCACAGCCCACCACGGTTCACCACGGCCCGTCCCAGCCCACCACGCCCCACCACAGCCCGTCCCAGCTCACCACAGCCCGTTCCAGCCCACCACAGCCCGTCCCAGTCCATCCCAGCACGTCCTAGCCCACCACGGCCTGTCCCAGCCCACCACGGCCCACCACAGCCCGTCCCAGGCCCCCACTGCCCACGACAGCCCGTCCCAGCCCACGACAGCCCGTTCCAGCCCACCACAGCCCGTCCCAGTCCATCCCAGCACGTCCCAGCCCACCACGGCCCGTCCCAGCCCACCACGGCCCACCACAGCCCGTCCCAGCCCGTCCGAGCCCACCACAGCCTGTCCCAAACCACCAGAGCTCGTCCCAGCCTGTTCCAGCTCACCACAGCCCGTCTCAAGCTCACCAGAACCCACCACCGCCCACCATAGCCCGTACCAGACCACCACGGCCCACCACAGATAACCACGGCCCGTCCCAGCCCACCACGGCCCACCACAGCGAACCACGGCCCACCACAGCCCACCACGGCCCGTCCCAGCCACCACGGCCCGTCCAAGCCCACCACAACCTGTCCCAGCCCACCACGGCCCACCACAGCCCACCCCTTCCCATCCCGGCCCAAAACGGCCCAACACGGCCCACCATGGCCCGTCCCGGCCCACCACAGCCCATCCCAGCCCGTCCCATCCAGTCCCAACTCGTCCCAGCCCGTCCCAGCCTACCACAGCCAGTCCCATCCTACCACAGCCAGTCCCATTCCACAATAGCCCGTCCCAGCCTGTCCCAGCCCGTCCCAACCCGTCCCAGTTTACCACAGCCCGTCCCAGCCCACCACAGCCCGTCCCAGCTTACCACAGCCCGTCCCAGCTCGCCACGACCTGTCCCAGCCAACCACGGCCCACCACATCCCACCCCTTCCCATCCCGGCCGAAAACGGCCCACCACGGCGCACCACAATTCACCACGGCCCGTCCCCGCCCACCACGGCCCACCACAGCCCGTCCCAGCCCACCACAGCCCGTCCCAGCCCGTCCCAGCCAATCCCAGCTCATCCCAGCCAATCCCAGCTCATCCCAGCCCGTCCCAGCTAACCACAGCCAGTCCCAGCCCACCACAGCCCGTTACAGCTTACCACAGCCCGTCCCATTCACCACAGCCCGTTCCAGCCCACCACAGCCCGTCCCAGACCGTCCCCGCCCACCACAGCCCGTCCCCGCCCACCACAGCCCGTCCCAGTCCACCACAGCCAGTCTCCGCCCACCACAGCTCGTCCCACCCCGTCCCCGCCCACCACAGCCCGTCCCCGCCCACCACAGCCCTTCCCCGCCCACCACAGCCAGTCCCCGCCCACCACAGCCCGTCCCAGCCCGTCCCATCCAGTCCCAACTCGTCCCAGCCCGTCCCAGCCTATCACAGCCAGTCCCAGCCCACCACAGCCAGTCCCATTCCACAATAGCCCGTCCCAGCCTGTCCCAGCCCGTCCCAGTTTACCACAGCCCGCCACAGCCCACCACGGTCCGCCACAGCCCACCACGGCCCGTCCCAGCCCACCACGACCTGTCCCAGCCAACCACGGCCCACCACAGCCCACCACGGTCCGCCACAGCCCACCACGGCCCGTCCCAGCACACCACAGCCCGTCCCCGCCCGTCCCAGCCTACCACAGACCAGCACAGCCCGTTCCCGCACACCACAGCCCGTCCCCGCCCACCACAGCACGTCCCCGCACACCACAGCCCGTCCCCGCCCACCACAGACCGTCACAGCACACCACAGCACGTCCAAGACCACCACAGCCCGTCCCAGCCCACCACAGCCCGTCCCAGCCCACCACAGCCCGTCCCCGCCCGTCCCAGCCCACCACAGACCAGCACATCCCGTCCCAGCACACCACAGCCCGTCCCAGCACACCACAGCCCGTCCAAGACCACCACAGCCCGTCCCAGCCCACCACAGCCCGTCCTTGCCCACCACAGCTCGTCCCTGCCCACCACAGCTCGTCCCAGCCCACCACAGCCCGTCCCAGCCCGTCCCAGCCCACCAGAGCCCGTCCCAGCCCGTCCCAGCACACCTCAAGTTCACCAGAACCCACCACAGCCCACCACAGCCTGTCCCAGCACACCACAGCCCACCACAGCCCACCACGGCCCATCCCAGCCCACCACGGCCCACCACAGCCCACCACAGTTCACCACGGGCCATCTCAGACCACCATGACCTGTCCCAGCCCACCACGGCCCACCACAGCCCACCACGGTTCACCACAACCCGTCCCAGCCCACCACGCCCCACCACAGCCCATCCCTGCCCACCACAGCCCGTCCCAGCACACCACAGACCATCCCAGTCCACCACACACCGTCCCAGCATGTCCCAGCCTGTCCCAACCCACCACAGCCTGTTCCAGACCACCACAGCCCGTCCCAGCACACCACAGCCCGTCCCTAGCCCACCACAGCCCGTCCCAGCCCACCACAGCCCGTCCCCGCCCGTCCCAGCCCACCACAGACCAGCACAGCCCGTCCCCGCCCGTCCCAGCCCACCACAGACCAGCACAGCCCGTCCCAGCACACCACAGACCGTCCCAGCCCGTCCCAGCCCGTCGCAGCCTGCCGCAGCCCGTCCCAGCCCACCACAGACCGTCCCAGCCCACCACAGACCATTACAGACAACCGAAGCCCGTCCCCGCCCACCATAGCCCGTGCCAGCCCACCACAGCCCATCCCAGCCCACCACAGCCCGTCCCAGCACACCACAGCCCACCAGAGCCTGTCCCAGCCCGTCCCAGCCCACCACGGCCCACCACAGCCCACCACAGTTCACCACGGGCCATCTCAGACCACCATGAGCTGTCCCAGCCCACCATGACCTGTCCCAGCCCACCACGGCCCACCACAGCCCATCCCTTCCCATACTGGCTCAAAACGGCCCACCACGGCCCACCACAGCCCACCACGGTTCACCACGGCCCGTCCCAGCCCACCACGCCCCACCACAGCCCATCCCTGCCCACCACAGCCCGTCCCAGCACACCACAGACCATCCCAGTCCACCACACACCGTCCCAGCATGTCACAGCCTGTCCCAACACACCACAGCCTGTTCCAGCCCACCACAGCCCGTCCCAGCCCACCACAGCCCGTCCCAGCCCACCACAGGCCACTACAGCACACCACAGCCCATTGCAGCACATCACAGCTCGTTCCAGACCATCAGATCCCGTCCCAGCCCACCACGGGCAACCATGGCACGTCCCAGCCGACCACGGCCCATCCCAGCCCACCACAGCCCGTCCCAGCCCACCACAGCCCGTCCCAGCCCACCACAGCCCGTCCCAGCCCACCACAGCCCGTCCCAGCACACCACAGCCCGTCCCAGCCCACCATAGCCCGCCACAGCACATCACAGCTCGTTCCAGACCACCAGAGCCCGTCCCAGCCCTTCCTAGCCCACCACAGCCCATCTCAAGCTCACCAGAACCCACCAAAGCCCACCACAGCCTGTCCCAGGCCACCACGGCCCACCACAGACACCCACGGCCCACCACAGCCCACCACAGTTCACCACGGGCCATCTCAGCCCTCCATGACCTGTCCCAGCCCACCATGACCTGTCCCAGCCCACCACGGCCCACCACAGCCCATCCCTTCCCATACCGGCTCAAAACGGCCCACCACGGCCCACCACAGCCCACCACGGTTCACCACGGCCTGTCCCAGCCCACCACGGCCCACCACAGACCATCCCAGTCCACCACACACCGTCCCAGCATGTCCCAGCCTGTCCCAACCCACCACAGCCTGTTCCAGACCACCACAGCCCGTCCAGCCCACCACAGCCCGTCTCAGCAAACCACAACCGACCACAGCCCACCACAGCCCGTCCCAGCCCGTCCCAGCCCACCACAGCCCGTCCCAGCCCACCACAGCCCGTCCCAGCCCACAACAGCCCATCCCAGCACACCACAGCCCGTGCCAGCCCATCCCAGCCCACCACAGCCCGTCCCAGCCCGTCCCAAACTTTTCCAGACCACCAGAGCCCATCCCAGCCCATCCCAGCCCACCACAGCCCGTCTCAAGCTCACCAGAACCCTCCACAGTCCACCACAGCCTGTCCCAGACCACCACGGCCCACCACAGCCCACCATGGCCCGTCCCAGCCCACCACGGCCCACCAAAGCCCACCACAGCCCGTCCCAGCACACCACAGCCCACCACAGCCCATCACAGCCCACCACAGCCCGTCCCAGCTTACCACAGCCCGTCCCAGCCCCTCCCAGCCCGTCTCAGCCCACCACAGCCTGTCCCAGCCTGTCCCAGCTCGTCCAAGCCTGTCCCAGACCCCCAGAGCCCGTCGCAGCCCACCACAGCCCGTCACAGCCCCTCCCAGCTCTCCACAACCCACCGCAGCCCGTCCCAGCCCACCACAGCCCGTCCCAGCCCACCACGGCCCACGAAAGCCCACCACAGAACACCACGGCCCACTACAGCCCGTCCCGGCCCACCACAAGCCGTCCTAGCCCACCACAGACCTCCAGAGCCCGTCTCAGCTCACCACAGCCTATCCCAGCCCACCACGGCCCACCACAGCACACCACGACCCACCGCAGCCTATCCCAACCCGTCCCAGCCCACCACGGCCCGTCCCAGCCCACCACGGCCCGTCCCAGCACACCACGGCCCGTGCCAGCCCGTCCCAGCCCACGACAGCCCGTCCCAGCCCACGACAGCCCGTCCCAGCCCACCAGAGCCCACCAGAGCCCACCACAGCTCGTCCCAGACCACCACAGCCCACCAGAGCTTGTCACAGACCACCACAGCCCGTCCCAGTCCACCACAGCCCACTACGGCCCACCACAGCCCGTCCCAGCCCACCACAGCCCGTCCCAGCCCACCACAGCCCGTCCCAGACGACCACAGCCCGTCCCAGCCCACCACAGACCATCCCAGCCCACCGCAGCCCGTCCCAGCTTACCAGAGCCCGTCCCAGCCTGTTTCAGCCCACCACGGCTAACCACGGCCTGTCCCGGCCCACCACGGCCAACCACGGTCCACCATGGCCCACCACAGCACACCACGGCCCACCACGGCCCTTCCCAGTCCACCACAGCCCACCACAGCCTGTCCCAGCTCGTCCAAGCCTGTCCCAGACCCCCAGAGCCCGTCGCAGCCCACCACAGCCCGTCACAGCCCGTCCCAGCTCTCCACAACCCACCGCAGCCCGTTCCAGCCCACCACGGCCCACCACAGCACACCACGGCCCACCGCAGCCTATCCCAACCCGTCCCAGCCCACCACGGCCCGTCCCAGCCCACCACGGCCCGTCCCAGCCCACGACAGCCCGTCCCAGCCCACCAGAGCCCACCAGAGCCCACCACAGCTCGTCCCAGCCCACCACAGCCCACAAGAGCTTCTCACAGACCACCACAGCCCGTCCCAGCCCACCACAGCCCACTACGGCCCACCACAGCCCGTCCCAGCCCACCACAGCCCGTCCCAGCCCACCACAGCCCGTCCCAGCTCGTCCCAGATCACCACAGCGTCTCACAGCTTGTCACAGCCCATCACAGCCCGTCACAGCCCGTCACAGCCCGTCACGGCCCACCACAGCCCGTCCAAGCCCACCACAGCCTGTCCCAGCCCACCACAGCCCGTCCCAGCCCACCACAGCCCACCACAGCACACCACAGCCCACCACAGCCCGTCCCAGCTCTCCACAACCCACCGCAGCCCGTCCCAGCCCACCACAGCGCGTCCCAGCCCACCACGGCCCACGAAAGCCCCCCACAGAACACCACGGCCCACTACAGCCCGTCCCGGCCCACCACAAGCCGTCCTAGCCCACCACAGACCTCCAGAGCCCGTCTCAGCTCACCACAGCCTATCCCAGCCCACCACGGCCCACCACAGCACACCACGACCCACCGCAGCCTATCCCAACCCGTCCCAGCCCACCACGGCCCGTCCCAGCCCACCACGGCCCGTCCCAGCACACCACGGCCCGTCCCAGCCCGTCCCAGCCCACGACAGCCCGTCCCAGCCCACGACAGCCCGTCCCAGCCCACCAGAGCCCACCAGAGCCCACCACAGCTCGTCCCAGCCCACCACAGCCCACCAGAGCTTGTCACAGACAACCACAGCCCGTCCCAGCCCACCACAGCCCACTATGGCCCACCACAGCCCGTCCCAGCCCACCACAGCCCGTCCCAGACGACCACAGCCCGTCCCAGCCCACCACAGCCCATCCCAGCCCACCACAGCCCGTCCCAGCCCACCAGAGCCCGTCCCAGCCTGTTTCAGCCCACCACGGCTAACCACGGCCTGTCCCGGCCCACCACGGCCAACCACGGTCCACCATGGCCCACCACAGCACACCACGGCCCACCACGGCCCTTCCCAGTCCACCACAGCCCACCACAGCCTGTCCCAGCTCGTCCAAGCCTGTCCCAGACCCCCAGAGCCCGTCGCAGCCCACCACAGCCCGTCACAGCCCGTCCCAGCTCTCCACAACCCACCGCAGCCCGTTCCAGCCCACCACGGCCCACCACAGCACACCACGGCCCACCGCAGCCTATCCCAACCCGTCCCAGCCCACCACGGCCCGTCCCAGCCCACCACAAGCCGTCCCAGCCCACGACAGCCCGTCCCAGCCCACCAGAGCCCACCAGAGCCCACCACAGCTCGTCCCAGCCCACCACAGCCCACAAGAGCTTCTCACAGACCACCACAGCCCGTCCCAGCCCACCACAGCCCACTACGGCCCACCACAGCCCGTCCCAGCCCACCACAGCCCGTCCCAGCCCACCACAGCCCGTCCCAGCCCACCACAGCCCGTCCCAGCCCACCACAGCCCGTCCCAGCTCGTCCCAGATCACCACAGCGTCTCACAGCCCGTCACAGCCCATCACAGCCCGTCACAGCCCGTCACAGCCCGTCACGGCCCACCACAGCCCGTCCAAGCCCACCACAGCCTGTCCCAGCCCACCACAGCCCGTCCCAGCCCACCACAGCCCACCACAGCACACCACAGCCCGTCCCAGCTCACCACAGCCCACCACAGCCCGTCCCAGCTCACCACAGCCTGTCACAGCCCGTCTCAGCCCGTCCCAGCCCACCACAGCCTGTCCCAGCCCATCACAGCCTGTCCCAGCCCGTCCCATTCCACCACACCGAGTCCCAGCCCACCACAGCCCGTCCCAGCACGTCCCAGCCCGTCCCAGCTCGTCCCAGCCTGTCCCAGACCACCAGAGCCCGTCCCAGCCAACCACAGGCCGTCACAGCCCATCCCAGCTCTCCACAACCCATCACAGCTCGTCCCAGCCCACCATAGCCCGTCTCAGCCCACCACAGCCCGTCCTAGCCCACCACAGCCCGTCCCAGCCCACCACAGCCCACCACAGCACACCACAGCCCACCACAGCCCGTCCCAGCTCTCCACAACCCACCGCAGCCCGTCCCAGCCCACCACAGCGCGTCCCAGCCCACCACGGCCCACGAAAGCCCCCCACAGAACACCACGGCCCACTACAGCCCGTCCCGGCCCACCACAAGCCGTCCTAGCCCACCACAGACCTCCAGAGCCCGTCTCAGCTCACCACAGCCTATCCCAGCCCACCACGGCCCACCACAGCACACCACGACCCACCGCAGCCTATCCCAACCCGTCCCAGCCCACCACGGCCCGTCCCAGCCCACCACGGCCCGTCCCAGCACACCACGGCCCGTCCCAGCCCGTCCCAGCCCACGACAGCCCGTCCCAGCCCACGACAGCCCGTCCCAGCCCACCAGAGCCCACCAGAGCCCACCACAGCTCGTCCCAGCCCACCACAGCCCACCAGAGCTTGTCACAGACAACCACAGCCCGTCCCAGCCCACCACAGCCCACTATGGCCCACCACAGCCCGTCCCAGCCCACCACAGCCCGTCCCAGACGACCACAGCCCGTCCCAGCCCACCACAGCCCATCCCAGCCCACCACAGCCCGTCCCAGCCCACCAGAGCCCGTCCCAGCCTGTTTCAGCCCACCACGGCTAACCACGGCCTGTCCCGGCCCACCACGGCCAACCACGGTCCACCATGGCCCACCACAGCACACCACGGCCCACCACGGCCCTTCCCAGTCCACCACAGCCCACCACAGCCTGTCCCAGCTCGTCCAAGCCTGTCCCAGACCCCCAGAGCCCGTCGCAGCCCACCACAGCCCGTCACAGCCCGTCCCAGCTCTCCACAACCCACCGCAGCCCGTTCCAGCCCACCACGGCCCACCACAGCACACCACGGCCCACCGCAGCCTATCCCAACCCGTCCCAGCCCACCACGGCCCGTCCCAGCCCACCACAAGCCGTCCCAGCCCACGACAGCCCGTCCCAGCCCACCAGAGCCCACCAGAGCCCACCACAGCTCGTCCCAGCCCACCACAGCCCACAAGAGCTTCTCACAGACCACCACAGCCCGTCCCAGCCCACCACAGCCCACTACGGCCCACCACAGCCCCTCCCAGCCCACCACAGCCCGTCCCAGCCCACCACAGCCCGTCCCAGCCCACCACAGCCCGTCCCAGCCCACCACAGCCCGTCCCAGCTCGTCCCAGATCACCACAGCGTCTCACAGCCCGTCACAGCCCATCACAGCCCGTCACAGCCCGTCACAGCCCGTCACGGCCCACCACAGCCCGTCCAAGCCCACCACAGCCTGTCCCAGCCCACCACAGCCCGTCCCAGCCCACCACAGCCCACCACAGCACACCACAGCCCGTCCCAGCTCACCACAGCCCACCACAGCCCGTCCCAGCTCACCACAGCCTGTCACAGCCCGTCTCAGCCCGTCCCAGCCCACCACAGCCTGTCCCAGCCCATCACAGCCTGTCCCAGCCCGTCCCATTCCACCACACCGAGTCCCAGCCCACCACAGCCCGTCCCAGCACGTCCCAGCCCGTCCCAGCTCGTCCCAGCCTGTCCCAGACCACCAGAGCCCGTCCCAGCCAACCACAGGCCGTCACAGCCCATCCCAGCTCTCCACAACCCATCACAGCTCGTCCCAGCCCACCATAGCCCGTCTCAGCCCACCACAGCCCGTCCTAGCCCACCACAGCCCGTCCCAGCTTACCAAAGCTCACCACAGCCCGTCGCAGCCCACCACAGCCCGTCCCAGCCCACCACAGCCCGTCCCCGCCCACCACAGCCCGTCCAAGGCCATCCCAGCCCACCACAGCCCGTCCCAGCCCACCACAGCCCGTCCCCGCCCACCACAGCCGGTCCCAGCTCGTCCCAGCCCGTCCCAGACCACCAGAGCCCGTCGCAGCCCACCACAGAACGTCACAGCCCATCCCAGCTCTCCACAACCCACCACAGCTCGTCCCAGCACACCACAGACCGTCCCAGCCCGTCCCCGCCCACCACAGCCCGTCCCAGCCCACCGCAGCCCACCACAGCCCATCCCAGCCCATCCCATTCCACCAAGGCCCGTCCCAGCCCACCACGGCCCACCTCAGCCCACCACAGTTCACCACAGCCCGTCCTAGCCCAGCACGGCCCGTCCCAGCCCACCACGGACCACTACGGCCCATCTCAGCCCACCACAGCCTGTCCAAGCCCAGCACAGCCCTCCACAACACTCCACAGCCCGTCCCAACCCTCCACAGCTCATCCCAGCCTACCACAGCCCGCCGCAGCCCAACACAGCTTATCCCAGCCCACCGCAGCCCGTCCCAGCCCACCGCAGTCCGTCCCAGCCCACCGAAACCCGTCCCAGCCCACCGCAACCCGTCCCAGCCCACCACAGCCCACCACAGGTCACCACAGCCCACCACCGGTCACCACAGCCCACCACAGGTCACCACAGCCTGTTTCAGCCCACCACGGCAAACCACGGCCCGTCCCAGCCCACCACGGCCCGCCATGGCCCACCACAGCTCGTCCCAGATAAACACGGCGCACCACAGCCCACCACGGCCCGTCCCGGCCCACCACAGCCCGTCCCAGCACACCACAGCCCACCACAGCCCACCACAGCCCGTCCCAGCTTACCACAGCCCACACCAGACCGTCCCTGCCCACCACAGCCCGTCCCAGCCCACCACTGCCCGTCCCAGCCCACCACTGCCCGTCCCAGCCCGTCCCAGCCCGTCCCAACCCTCCAAAGCCCGTCCCAGCACACCACAGCCCACCACAGCCCATCACAGCCCACCACAGCCCACCACAGACCGTCCCAGCCCACCAAAACCCGTCTCCGCCCACCACAGCCCATCCCCGCCCACCACTAGTTTATCCCCGCCCACCACAGCCTGTCCTGGCCCACCACAGCCCGTTCCAGACCACCAGAGCCCGTCCCAGCCCTTCCTAGCCCACCACAGCCCATCTCAAGCTCACCAGAACCCACCAAAGCCCACCACAGCGTGTCCCAGACCACCACGGCCCACCACGGTTCACCACGGCCCGTCCCCGCCCACCACGCCCCACCACAGACCATCCCAGTCCACCACACACCGTCCCAGCCCGTCCCATCCAGTCCCAGCTCGTCCCAGCCCGTCCCAGCCCACCACAGCCAGTCCCAGCCCACCACAGCCAGTCCCATTCCACAATAGCCCGTCCCAGCCTGTCCCAGCCCGTCCCAACCCGTCCCAGTTTACCACAGCCCGTCCCAGCTCGCCACAGCTTGTTCCAGACTGCCACAGCCCACCACGGCCCGTCCCAGCCCACCACGACCTGTCCCAGCCCACCACGGCCCACCACAGCCCACCCCTTCCCATCCCGGCCCAAAACGGCCAACCACGGCGCACCACAATTCACCACGGCCCGTCCCCGCCCACCACGGCCCACCACAGCCCGTCCCAGCCCACCACAGCCCATCCCAGCCCGTCCCAGCCAATCCCAGCTCATCCCAGCTAACCACAGCCAGTCCCAGCCCACCACAGCCCGTTACAGCTTACCACAGCCAGTCCCAGCCCACCACAGCCCGTTACAGCTTACCACAGCCCACCACAGCCAGTCCCAGCCCGTCCCAGCACACCACGGCCCGTCCCAGCCCACCACGGCCCGTCCCAGCCCACCACGGCCCGTCCCAGCCCACCACAGCCGGTTACAGCTTATCACAGCCCGTCCCAGCCCAACACAGGCCGTCTCCGCTCACCACCACAGCCCGTCCCAGCCCTTCCCAGCCCCCCACAGCCCACCACGGCCCGTCCCAGCCCACCACAGCTCTCCAGAGCTCTCCATAGCCCGTCCCAATCCTCCACAGCCCATCCCAGCCTAACACAGCCCGTCCCAGCCCAACACAGCTTATCTCAGCCCACCACAGCCCGCCCCAGCCCGTCCCAGCCCATCCCAGCCCACCCGGCCCGGCCCAGCCCACCACAGCACACTACAGCCCGTCCCAGCCCTCCACAGCCCACCACAGCCCACTACAGCCCGTCCCAGCCCACCACAGCCCGTCCCAGCCCACCACAGCCCACCACAGCCCGTCCCAGCCTGTTCCAGCTCATCCCAGCCCACCACAGCCCACCACAGTTTGTCCCAGCCCACCACAGCCTGTCCCAGCCCACCACAGCCCACTACAGCACACCACAGGCCACTACAACACACCACAGCCTGTCACAGCTCGTCCCAGCTCGTCACAGCACGTCCAAGCCCACCACAGCATGTCCCAAGCCCCCACAGCCCACGACAGCCCTTCCCAGCCCACGACAGCCCATCCCAGCCCACCACAGCCCACCACAGCATGTCCCAGCCCACCACAGACCACTACAGAACACCACAGACCACTACAGAACACCACAGCCTACCGCAGCCCACCACAGCCCGTCCCAGCCCACCACAGACCACTACAGAACACCACAGCCTACCGCAGCCCACCACAGCCCGTCCCCGCCCACCACAGCCCGTCCCAGCTCGTCCCAGACCGTCCCAGGCCTTCCCAGCCCACCACAGCCCGTCCCGGACCACGACAGCCCGTCCCGGACCTACCACAACCCGTCCCCGACCACCACAGCAGGTCCAAGCCCACCACAGCCTGTCCCAGCCCACCACAGACCGTCCCAGCTCTCCACAGCTTTCCATAGCCCGTCCCAATCCTCCACAGCCCATCCCAGCCTAACACAGCCCGTCCCCGCCCACCACAGCCTGTCCCCACCCACCACAGCCCGTCCCAGCCCACCACAGCCTGTCCCAGCCCACTACAGCCCGTCCCAGCCCACCACAGCCCGTCCCCGCCCACCACAGCCCGTCCCAGCCCACCACAGCCCATCCCAGCCCATCACAGGCCACTACAGCACACCACAGCCTAGCGCAGACCACCACAGCCCGTCCCACCCCGTCACAGCTCGTACCAGCCCGACACAGCCCACCACGGCCCGTCCCAGCTTCTCGCAGCCCACCACAGCGCGTCCCAGCCCACCACAGCCCACCACAGCCAGTCCCAGCCCGTCCCAGCCCACCACAGCCCGCCCCAGCCCACCACAGCCCGTCCCAGCCCACCACGGCACATCACAGCCCGTCCCAGCCCTCCACAGCACACCACAGCCCACCAGCGTCCCAGCCCACGACAGCCCGTCCCATCCCACGACAGCACGTCCCAGCCCACCACAACCCGTCCCAGCCCATCACAGACCACTACAGCACACCACAGCCTACCGCAGCCCACCACAGCCCGTCCCAGCCCGGCACAGCTCGTCCCAGCCCGTCCCAGCCCACCACGGCCCCTCCCAGCCCACCAAAGACCACCACAGTTCGTCCCAGTCCTCCACAACCCGTCCCAACCCGCCACGGCCCGTCCCAGCCCACCACGGCCCGTCCCGGCCCACCACGGCCCGTCCCGTCCCACCACGGCCCGTCCCGTCCCAGCCCACCACAGCCTGTCCCAGTCAAACACAACCTGTCCCGGCCCACCACGGCCCGTCCCGGCCCACCACGGCCCGTCCCAGCCCACCAAGGCCCGTCCCGGCCCACCACGGCCCGTCCCGGCCCACCACAGCCCGTCCCGGCCCACCACGGCCCGTCCCAGCCGACCGCAGCCTGTCCCAGCCCACCACAGCCCCTTCCAGCCGTCCCAGCAAATCCCAGACCGCCACAGCCCGTCTCAGCTCACCACAGCGCATCCCAGTCCACCACACCCACCACAGCCCGTCCCAGCCCATTCCAGCCTACCACAGCCCACCGCAGCCGGTCCCAGCCCACCACAGCCCACCACAGCCCACCACAGCCAGTCCCAACCCACCACAGCACACCACAGCCCACCACAGCCCGTCCCAGCACACCACAGCCCGTCCCAGCCCGTCCCAGACCACCACAGCCCGTCCCAGCCCGTCCCGGCCCACCTGTGTTAGGAACAGTATCTCACCTTCTTGATTTTGGCACCTCCTTTCGCTATGATGTTCTTGTGGAACTGTTTGCAGATGGGGACAGAAATAGAAAAGCTGTTTTCAACCTAAGGGAGAAAGGAAGGGAGACCTGAAGATTACACTGTCGTGGCAAGGGAGGCCCGACTTCAGGAGCTCTGATCACGGTTCACCACGGCCCGTCCCAGCCCACCACGCCCCACCACAGCTCATCCCTGCCCACCACAGCCCGTCCCAGCACACCACAGACCATCCCAGCCCACCACACACCGTCCCAGCATGTCCCAGCCTGTCCCAACCCACCACAGCCTGTTCCAGACCACCACAGCCAGTCCCAGCCCACCACAGCCCGTCCCAGCCCACCACAGCCCGTCCCAGCCCAGCATGGCCCGTCCCGGCCCACCACGGCCCGTCCCGGCCCACCACGGCCCGTCCCAGTCCACCACAGCCCGTTCCAGACCACCACAGACCGTCGCAGCTCACCACAGAAAGTCCCAGCCCGTCACAGAACACCACAACCCGTCACCGCCCACCACAGCCCTTCCAAGGCGTCCCAGCCCGTCCCAGCCCAACACAACAAACCACAGCCCGTCCCCGTCCAAACACAGCCTGTCTCAGCCCACCACAGCCCGTTCCAGCCCACCGCAGCCTGTCCCAGCCCACCATGGCACACCACAGCCCACCACATACCGGCCCAGCCCACCACAGCCGACCATGGCTTACCACGGCCCACCACAGCCTGTCCTAGCCCATCCCAGACCACCACAGCCCGTCCCAGCCCTCCACAGCACACCACAGCCCATAGAAGCCCGTCCCAGCCCACCACAGCCCGTCCCAGCCCACCATAGCCCACCACAACCCGTCCCAGCCTGTCCCAGCTCATCCCAGCCCACCACAGCCCACGACAGTTTGTCCCAGCCCACCACAGGCCACTACAGCACACCACAGCCTGTCACAGCTCGTCCCAGCCCGTCACAGCTCGTCCCAGCCCTTCCCAGCCCACCACAGCATGTCCCAGGTCCCCACAGCCCACGACAGCCCGTCCCAGCCCACGACAGCCCGTCCCAGCCCACCAGAGCCCGTCCCAGCCCACCACAGCCCGTCCCAGCCCACCACAGCCCGTCCCAGCCCACCACAGGCCACTACAGCACACCACAGCCTAGCGCAGACCACCACAGCCCGTCCCACCCCGTCACAGCTCGTCCCAGCCCGACACAGCCCACCACAGCCCGTCTCAGCTCACCACAGCCTGTCCCAGCCCACCACGGCCCACCACAGCCCGTCCCAGCTAAACACAGTCCGTCCCAGCCCGTCCCAGCCCACCACACTCACCACAACTCGTCCCAGACCGTTCCAGCACAGCACAGCCCATCCAAGCCCACCACAGCCCGTCCCAGCCCACCATAGCCGTTCTAGCCCATCCCAGGCCACCACAGCCCTTCCCAGCCCCCCACAGCCCACCACAGCCCCTACCAGCCCTACACAGGCCGTCCCAGCCCGTCCCAGCCCACCACAGTGCGTCCAAGTCCGTCCCAGCCCACCAGAGCCCGTCCCAGCCCTCCACAGCCCACCAGAGCCTGTCCCGGCCCACCCCGGCCCATCACAGCCCGTCTCAGCTCATCATAGCTCGTCGCAGCCCACCACAGCCCGTCCCAGCCCACCACAACCAACCACAGCCCGTCCCCATCCCACCACAGCCTGTCCCAGCCCACCACGGCCCGTCCCGGCCCACCACGGCCCGTCCCGGCCCACCACGGCCCGTCCCAGCCCACCGCAGCCTGTCCCAAACTACCACAGCCCGTCCCAGCCCACCACAGCCTGTCCCAGCCCACCACAGCCCGTCCCACCACACCACAGTCCGACTTAGCCCACCACGGCCCGTCACAGCTTACCACGGCCCACCACGGCTTGCCACGGCCCAGCCCAGCTCACCACAGCCCGTCCCAGCCCACCACGGCCCGTCCCAGCCCACCACGGCCCGTCCCAGCCAAACACGGCCCGTCCGAGCCCGCCACAGTTTGTCCCAGCCTACCACAGCCCGTCCCAGATCACCACAGCCCGTCCCAGGCCACCACAGACCACCACAGTTCATCCCAACCCACCACAGTTCGCCCCAGCCCACCACGGCCCGTCCCGGCCCACCACGGCCCGTCCCGGCCCACCACGGCCCGTCCCAGCTCACCACAGCCTGTCCCAGCCCACCACGGGCTGTCCCAGCCCACCACGGCCCGTCCCAGCTCACCACGGCCCGTCCCAGCCCGTCCCAGCCCAAGACAACCCGTCCCAGCCCACGAAAGCCCGTCCTAGCTTACCACATCCCATCCCAGCTTACCACAGCCCATCACAGCCCACCACGGTCCACCACAGCCCGTCCCAGCCCACCACGGCCCATAAAAACCCACCATGGCCCGTCGCGGCCCAACACGGCCCGTCCCAGCCTACAATGGCTCGTCCCAGCCCACCACAGCCTGTCCAAGCCCACCAGAGCCCGTCCCAGCCCACCACGGCCCGTCCCAGCCCGTCCCAGCCCACCACAGCCCGTCCCAACCCACCACAGCCCGTCCCAGACCACCACAGCCCGCCCCAGCCCACCACAGCCCGCCCCAGCCCACCACAGCCCGTCCCAGCCCATCCCAGCTCACCCGGCCCGTCCCAGCCCACCACGGCACACTACAGCCCGTCCCAGCCCTCCACAGCCCACGACAGCCCACTACAGCCCGTCCCAGCCCACCACAGCCCGTCCCAGTCCACCACAGCCCACCACAGCCCGTCCCAGCCTGTCCCAGCCCGTCCCAGCCCACCACACTCACCACAACTCGTCCCAGACCGTTCCAGCACAGCACAGCCCATCCAAGCCCACCACAACCCGTCCCAGCCCACCATAGCCGTTCTAGCCCGTCCCAGCCCACCACAGCCCCTCCCAGCCCACCACAGCCCGTCCCAGCCCACCACGGCCCATAAAAACCCACCATGGCCCGTCGCGGCCCAACACGGCCCATCCCAGCCTACAATGGCTCGTCCCAGCCCACCACAGCCTGTCCAAGCCCACCAGAGCCCGTCCCAGCCCACCACGGCCCGTCCCAGCCCGTCCCAGCCCACCACAGCCCGTCCCAACCCACCACAGCCCGTCCCAGACCACCACAGCCCGCCCCAGCCCACCACAGCCCGCCCCAGCCCACCACAGCCCGTCCCAGCCCATCCCAGCTCACCCGGCCCGGCCCAGCCCACCACGGCACACTACAGCCCGTCCCAGCCCTCCACAGCCCACGACAGCCCACTACAGCCCGTCCCAGCTCACCACAGCCCGTCCCAGTCCACCACAGCCCACCACAGCCCGTCCCAGCCTGTCCCAGCCCGTCCCAGCCCACCACACTCACCACAACTCGTCCCAGACCGTTCCAGCACAGCACAGCCCATCCAAGCCCACCACAGCCCGTCCCAGCCCACCATAGCCGTTCTAGCCCGTCCCAGCCCACCACAGCCCTTCCCAGCCCCCCACAGCCCACCACAGCCCCTCCCAGCCCTACACAGCCCGTCCCAGCCCACCATAGCCGTTCTAGCCCATCCCAGGCCACCACAGCCCTTCCCAGCCCCCCACAGCCCACCACAGCCCCTCCCAGCCCTACACAGGCCGTCCCAGCCCGTCCCAGCCCACCACAGTGCGTCCAAGTCCGTCCCAGCCCACCAGAGCCCGTCCCAGCCCTCCACAGCCCACCAGAGCCTGTCCCGGCCCACCCCGGCCCATCACAGCCCGTCTCAGCTCATCACAGCTCCTCCCAGCCCACCACAGCCTGTCCCAGCCCACCACAGCCCGTTCCAGCCCACCACAGCCCTTTCCAGCCCACCGCAGCCTGTCCCAGCCCACCATGGCACACCACAGCCCACCACAGCCCGTCCCAGCCCACCACAGCCGACCATGGCTTACCACAGATCACCACAGCCTGTCCCAGCCCATCCCAGCCCACCACAGGCCACCACAGCCCGTCCCAGCTCACCACAGCCCGTTCCAGCCCACCAGAGGCCGTCCCGGCCCACCACAGCTTGTCCCAGCTCGTCCCAGCCCACCACAGCCCGTCACAGCTCGTCCCAGCCCACCACATAAAGTACCAGCCCATAGAAGCCCACCACAGCTCGTCCCAGCCTACCACGGCCCGTCCGAGCCCACCCCAGCCCACCAAAGCCCACCACAGCCCGTCTCAGCTCACCACAACCCGTCCCAGCCCACCACAGCCCACCACAGCCGGTTACAGCTTATCACAGCCCATCCCAGCCCACCACAGCCCGTCCCAGATCACCACAGCCCGTCCCAGCCCACCACAGCCCGTCCCAGCCCACCACAGACCACCACAGTTCATCCCAGCCCGCCACAGTTCGTCCCAGCCCGCCACGGCCCGTCCCGGCCCACCACGGCCCGTCCCAGCTCACCACAGCCTGTCCCAGCCCACCACGGCCCGTCCCAGCCTGTCCCAGCCCGCTCCAGCCCATCCCAGCCCACCGCAGACCGTCCCAGCCCACCGCAGACCGTCCCAGCCAACCACAGCCCGTCCCGGCTCACCACAGCTCGTCCCGGCCCACCACGGCCCGTCCCAGCCCACCACGGCCCGTCGCAGCCCACCACGGCCCGTCGCAGCCCACCACGGCGCATCCCAGCCCACCACGGCCCGTCCTAGCCCACCACGGCCCGTCCCAGCCCACCACGGCGCATCCCAGCCCACCACGGCCCGTCGCAGCCCACCACGGCCCGTCACAGCCCACCAAAGCCCACCACGGTCCGTCCCAGCCCACCACAGCCCACCATGGCCCGTCCCAGCCCACCACAGCCCGTCCCAGCTACCAGAGCCTGTCCCAGCCTATTTCAGCCCACCACGGCCCGCCATGGCCCACTACGGCCCACCACGGCCAACGACGGCGCGCCACAACCCGCCACAGACTGTCCCGGCCCGCCAAAGCCCATCCCAGCCTGCCACAGCCCGACCCAGCCCACCACAGACTGTCACAGCCCACCACAGCTCGTCCCAGCCCACCACAGCCCTTCCCTGACCACAACAGCCCGTCCCAGCCCACCACAACCCACTACAGCCCGGACCACCACAGCCCGTCTAAGCTCACCTTAACCCACCACAGCCCACCACAGCCCGTCCCGGCCACCACAACTCGTCCCAGCCCACCACAGGCCGTCCCGGCCCACCACAGCCCGTCACAGCCCACCACAGCCCGTCACAGCCCACCACAGTCCGGCACAGCCCGGCATAGCCCGACCCAGCCCGGTACAGCCCACCACAGCCCGTCCCAGCCCACCACAGCCCGTCCCAGTCCACCACAGCCCGCCCAAGCCCACCACAGCCCGTCCCAGCCCACCACAGCCCGTCCCAGCCCACCACAGCCCACCACAGACCGTCCCAACCCACCACAGCCCGTCTAAGCTCACCAGAACCCACCACAGCCCACCACAGCCCGTCTCAGCCCACCGCAGCCCATCCCCGCCCACCGCAGCCCGTCCCAGCCCACCGCAGCCCGTCCCGGCTCACCGCAGCTCGTCCCGGCCCAACACGGCCCACCACAGCCCACCACGGCCCACCACAGCCTGTCCCAGCCCACCACGGCCCGTCCCAGCATGTCCCAGCCCACCGCAGCCCGTCCCCGCCCACCGCAGCCCGTCCCCCGCCCACCGCAGCCCGTCCCAGCCCACCGCAGACCGTCCCAGCCCACCACAGCCCGTCCCGGCTCACCACAGCTCGTCCCGGCCCAACACGGCCCACCACAGCCCACTACGGCCCACCACAGCCTGTCCCAGCCCACCACGGCCCGTCCCAGCCCACCACGGCCCGTCCCAGCCCACCACGGCCCGTCGCAGCCCACCACGGCCCGTCGCAGCCCACCACGGCCCGTCCCAGCCCACCACGGCCCATCCCAGCCCACCACGGCCCGTCCCAGCCCACCAAAGCCCGTCCCAGCCCCCTATAGCCCACCACAGCCCGTCCCTGTCCTACCACAGCCTGTCCCAGCGCACCACAGCTCGCTCCAGACCGTCCCAGCTCACCACAGCCCGTAACAGCCCACCACAGCGCGCCCCAGCCCGTCTCAGCCCACCAAAGCCCACCACGGTCCGTCCCAGCCCACCACAGCCCACCACGGCCCGTCCCAGCCCACCACGGCCCGTCCCAGCCACCAGAGCCTGTCCCAGCCTATTTCAGCCCACCACAGCCCACCACAGGCCACCGCAGGCCATCCCAGCCCAAAACAGACGTTCCCAGCCAACCACAGCCCGTCGAGCCCACCACAGCCCGTCCCAGCCCTCCACAGCCCACCACAGCCCGTCCCAGGTCACCACAGCCCGTCCCAGCCCCACCACAGCCCACCACGGCCCACTACGGCCCACCACGGCCAACGACGGCCCGCCACAACCCGCCACAGACTGTCCCGGCCCGCCAAAGCCCATCCCAGCCTGCTACAGCCCGACCCAGCACACCACAGCCTGTCACAGCCCACCACAGCTCGTCCCGGCCCACCACAGCCCTTCCCTGACCACAGCAGCCCGTCCCAGCCCACCACAACCCACCACAGCCCGGCCCACCACAGCCTGTCTAAGCTCACCATAACCCACCACAGCCCGTCCCGGCCCACCACAACTCGTCCCAGCCCACCACAGGCCGTCCCGGCCCACCACAGCCCGTCACAGCCCACCACAGCCCGGCACAGCCCACCACAGCCCGTCCCAGCCCGGCATAGACCGGTATAGCCCGTCCCAGCCCTGCACACCCCACCACAGCCCGTCCCAGCCCACCACAGCCCGTCCCAGCCCACCACAGCCCGTCCCAGCCCACCACAGCCCGCCCAAGCCCACCACAGCCCGTCCCAGCCCACCACAACCCACCACAGAGCGTCCCAACCCACCACAGCCTGTCTAAGCTCACCAGAACCCACCACAGCCCACCACAGCTCGTCCCAGCCCACCACAGCCCGTCCCAGCCCATCCCAGCCCGTCCCAGCACACCACAGCCCACCACAGCAGACCACAGCCCGTCACAGCCCACCACAGCCCACCACAGCCCACCACAGCCCACCACAGCCTGTCACAGTCCACCACAGCCCGTCCCAGCCCATCCCAGCACACCACAGCCAACCACAGCCCGTCCCAGCCCACCACAGCCCGTTCAAGCCCACCAGAGCCCGTCCCAGCCCGTCCCAGCCCACCACAGCCCACCACAGCCCACCACAGCCCACCACAGCTCACCACAGCCCGTCCCAGCCTTCCACAGCCCACCACAGCCCGTCCCTGCCCACCACAAACTGTCCCCGCCCACCACAGCCGGTCCCCGCCCAACAAAACCCCTTCTAGCCCACCACAGCCCGTCCCAGCCTACCACAGACTGTCCCAGCCCGTCCCAGCCCACCACAGCCCGTCCCAGCCCACCACAGCCCGTCCCAGCCCGTCCCAGCCCACCACAGACCGTCCCAGCCCGTCCTAGCCCACCATAGCCCGGCACAGCCCACCAGAGCCTGTCCCAGCCCACCAGAGCCCGCCCCGAGCCACCACGGCCCGTCCCAGCCCACCACGGCTGTCCACAGCCTGTCCCAGCCCACTACAGCCGGTGCCAGCCCACCACAGCCCACCAGAGCCCGTCACAGCCCGTCCCAGCCCACCACAGACCGTCCCAGCCTGTCCCAGCCCTTCCCAGACCGTCCTAGCCCACCATAGCCCGGCACAGCCCACCACAGCCTGTCCCAGCACACCACAGCCCGCCACAGCCCGTACGAGCCCACCACAGCCCGTACCAGCCAACCACAGCCCACCACAGCCGGTCACAGCCCACCACAGCCCATACCAGCCCACCACAGCCCATCCCAGCTCACCAATGGCAACCACAGCCCGTCCCAGCCCACCACAACCCGTCCCAGCCCACCACGGCACGCCTCAGACCGTCCCAGCCCACCACAGCCCATCCCAGCTTAAAACAGCCCACCACGGCCCGGCCCGGCCCGCCACGGCCCGTCCGAGCCCACCACGGCCCGTCCCAGCCCGCCGCGGCCCGTCCCAGCACACCACAACCTGTCCCAGCCCACCGCGGCCCGTCCCAGCCCGTCCCGTCCCGTCCCAGCCCACCACGGCCCACCACGGCCCGGCCCGGCTAGTCCCGGCCCACTACGGCCTGGCCCGGCCCGACTAGTCCCGGCCCACCACAGCCCGTTCCGGCCCACCTGTGTTAGCAACAATATCTCACCTTCTTCATGTTGGCACCCTCCTTTCCCTACGATGTTCTTGTGGAACTGTTTGCAGATGGGGACAGAAATAGAAAAGCTGTTTTCAACCTAAGGGAGAAAGGAAGGGAGACCTGAAGATTACACTGTCGTGGCAAGGGAGGCCCGACTTCAGGAGCTCTGATAAATGAGCTTTTGAAAACAGGCTTAGACCCAAGGAAGTTCTCTATACGAGGGACTTTTGTAAGACTAAACAAAGGCAAGGACGTTCCCCTATAGCCTTCACATAACAGGTACTACCCCCTGCCTCCATTCAGCCAAAACAGCGTCGACAGCTCCCTCCTCTTGAGGTGTTTTAGCTCTACCCAAGCCAGTAGAGCTCTGCTTTGCCCCAGGGTTATCCAGGCATGTAGAAGGGAAGAGCAGGCAGACCTCCTTACCAGGTCTGCCACCATCTTTTCCATCGCAGCCCACCACAGCCCGTCTCAGCTCACCACAGCCCTTCCCAGCCCACCACACCCACCACAGCCCTTCCCAGCCCGTTCCAGCCCACCACAGCCCGTCCCACCCCACCACGGCCCATCCCAGCCCCCCACGGCCCGGCCCGGCCCGGCCCGGCCCACCACGGCCCGGCCCGGCCCACCACAGCCGGCCCGGCCCACCAAAGCCAGTCCCGGCCCATCCCAGCCCGTCCCGTCCCGTCCCACCACAGCCCGTCCCGTCCCCTCCCAGAACAGCCCGTCCCGTCCCAGCCCACCACAACCCGTCCCGTCCCTTCCCAGCACAGCCCGTCCCAGCCTGTCCCGTCCCGTCCCAGCCCGTCCCGTCCCAGCCCACCACAGCCCGTCCCACCCCACCACGGCCCACCACGGCCCATCCCAACCCTCCACAGCCCGTCCCAGCACACCACAGCACGGCTCAACCCGCCCCAGCCCACCAAAGTTCACCACAGCCCGTCCCAGCCCACCACAGCACACCACAGCCCGTCCCAGCCCGTCCCCGCCCACCACAGCCTACCACAGTTCACCACGGCCCATCCCAGCCCACCACAGCCCGTCCCAGCCCACCACAGACTGTCCCAGCCCGTCCCAGCCCACCACAGCCCGTCCCAGCCCACCACAGGCCGTCCCCGCCCATTACAGCCCATCCCAGCCCGTCCCAGCCCACCACAGCCCGTCCCAGCCCACCACAGCCCGTCCCAGCCCACTGCGACCCGTCCCAGACCACCACAGCCCGTCTTAGCCCGACCCAGCCCCCCACAGCCCGTCCCAACCCACCACAGTTCACCACAGCCCGTGCCAGATCACCACAGCCCGTCCCAGCTTACCACAGCCCACCACGGACCGTCCCAGCCCACCACAGCCTGTCCCAGCCCCTCCCAGCCCGTCTCAGCCCACCACAGCCTGTCCCAGCCTGTCCCAGCTCGTCCAAGCCTGTCCCAGACCCCCAGAGCCCGTCCCAGCCCACCACAGCCCGTCCCAGCCCACCACAGCCCACCACGCCCCGTGCCAACCCACCAGAGCCCGTCCCAGCTCACCACAGCCCACCACAGCCCGTCCCAGACCACAAGAGGTCGTCCCAGCCCACCACTAACCCACCAAAGCCCGTCCCCGCCCACCACAGCCCGTCCCAGCTTACCACAGCCCACCACAGCCCGTCACAGCCCGTCCCAGCCCACCAGAGGTCGTCCCAGCTCACCACAACCCACCACAGCCCTTCCCAGCCTGTCCCAGCCCACCACAGCCCGTCCCAGCCCACCACGACCGCCGCAGACCATCAGAGCCCGTCCCAGCCCACCACAATCCCGTCCCAGCCCACTATAGCCCGTCCCAGCCCACCACAACCCGTTCTAGCTCACCGCAACCCACCAACGCGCACCATAGCCCACCACAGCGCACCAGAGTCTGTCCCGGCCCACCAGAGCCTGTCCCAGCCCACCACAGCCCGTCCCAGCCCACCGCAGCCCGCCACGGCCCGTCCCAGCCCACCACAGCCCATTCCAGACCACCAGAGCCCTTCCCAGTTCACCACAGCATGTCCCAGCACACCACAGACCACCACAGCCCCTCCAATTTCACCACAGCCCGTCTCAGCTCACCACAACCCACCACAGCCCGTCCCAGCCCACCGCAGCCTATCCCAACCCGTCCCAGCCCACCACGGCCCGTCCCAGCCCACCACGGCCCGTCCCAGCCCGTCCCAGCCCACGACAGCCCGTCCCAGCCCACGAAAGTCCGTCCCAGCCCACCAGAGCCCACCAGACCCCACCACAGCTTGTCCCAGCCCACTACGGCCCACCACAGCCCACTACGGCCCACCACAGCCCGTCCCAGCCCACCACAGCCCACTACGGCCCACCACAGCCCGTCCCAGCCCACCACAGCCCGTCCCAGCCCACCACAGCCCGTCCCAGCTCACCACAGCCCTTCCCAGCCCACCAGAGCCCACCAAAGCCCGTCCCCGCCCACCACAGCCCGTCCCAGCCCACCACAGCCCGTCCCAGCTCGTCCCAGACCACCACAGCCTCTCACAGAACACCACAGCCCGTAACAGCCCACCACAGCAAGTACCAGCCCGTCCCAGCCCACCACGGCCCGTCTCAGCCCACCACGGCCCGTCTCAGCTCACCACAACCCGTCCCAGACGACCACAGCCCGTCCCAGCCCACCACAGCCCACCACAGCCCGTCCCAGCCCACCACAGCCCGTCCCAGCCCACCAGAGCCCGTCCCAGCCTGTTTCAGCCCAGCACGGCTAACCACGGTCTGTCCCGGCCCAGCACGGCCAACCACGGTCCACCATGGCCCACCAGAGCACACCACGGCCCACCACGGCCCTTCCCAGTCCACCACAGCCCACCACGGCCTGTCCCAGCCCACCACGGCCCGTCCCAGCCCACCACGGCCCGTCCCAGCCCACCACGGCCCGTCCCAGCCCACGACGGCCCATCACAGCCCAGCACAGTTCACCACAGCCCGTCCTAGCCCAGCACGGCCCGTCCCAGCCCACCACGGACCACCACGGCCCATCTCAGCCCACCACAGCCTGTCCAAGCCCAGCACAGCCCTCCACAACCCTCCACAGCCCGTCCCAACCCTCCACAGCTCATCCCAGCCTACCACAGCCCGTCGCAGCCCAACACAGCTTATCCCAGCCCACCGAAACCCGTCCCAGCCCACCGCAACCCGTCCCAGCCCACCACAGCCCACCACAGGTCACCACAGCCCACCACCGGTCACCACAGCCCACCACAGGTCACCACAGCCTGTTTCAGCCCACCACGGCAAACCACGGCCCGTCCCAGCCCACCACGGCCCGCCATGGCCCACCACAGCTCGCCCCAGATAAACACGGCGCACCACAGCCCACCACGGCCCGTCCCGGCCCACCACAGCCCGTCCCAGCACACCACAGCCCACCACAGCCCATCACAGCCCACCACAGCCCGTCCCAGCTTACCACAGCCCACCACAGACCGTCCCAGCCCACCACAGACCGTCCCAGCCCCTCCCAGCCCGTCTCAGCCCACCACAGCCTGTCCCAGCCTGTCCCAGCTCGTCCAAGCCTCTCCCAGACCCCCAGAGCCCGTCGCAGCCCACCACAGCCCGTCACAGCCCGTCCCAGCTCTCCACAACCCACCGCAGCCCGTCCCAGCCCACCACACCCCGTCCCAGCCCACCACGGCCCACGAAAGCCCACCACAGCCCGTCCCAGCCCACCACAAGCCGTCTTAGCCCACCACAGACCTCCAGAGCCCGTCTCAGCTCACCACAGCCTATCCCAGCCCACCACGGCCCACCACAGCACACCACGGCCCACCGCAGCCTATCCCAACCCGTCCCAGCCCACCACAGCCCGTCCCAGCCCACCACGGCCCGTCCCAGCCCACCACGGCCCGTCCCAGCCCACCACGGCCCGTCCCAGCCCGTCCCAGCCCACGACAGCCCGTCCCAGCCCACCAGAGCCCACCAGAGCCCACCACAGCTCGTCCCAGCCCACCACAGCCCACATAAGCTTGTCACAGACCACCACAGCCCGTCCCAGCCCACCACAGCCCACTACGGCCCACCACAGCCTGTCCCAGCCCACCACAGCCCGTCCCAGCCCACCACAGCCCGTCCCAGCTCTTCCCAGACCACCACAGCCCACCACAGCCCACCACAGCAAGTACCAGCCCGTCCCAGCCCACCACGGCCCGTCTCAGTTTACCACAGCCCACCACAGCCCGTCCCAGCCCACCATAGCCCGTCCCAGCCCCTCCCAGCCCGTCTCAGCCCACCACAGCCTATCCCAGCCTGTCCCAACTCGTCCAAGCCTGTCCCAGACCCCCAGAGCCCGTCCCAGCCCACCACAGCCCGTCACAGCCCGTCCCAGCTCTCCACAAACCATCGCAGGCCGTCCCAGCCCACCACGGCCCACAAAAGCCCACCACAGCCCACCACAGCCCGTCCCAGCCCACCACAAGCCGTCCTAGCCCACCACAGACCTCCAGATCCCGTCTCAGCTCACCACAGCCTATCCCAGCCCACCACGGCCGACCACAGCACACCACGGCCCACCGCAGCCTATCCCAACCCGTCCCAGCTCACCACGGCCCGTCCCAGCCCACCACGGCCCGTCCCAGCCCGTCCCAGCACACGACAGCCCGTCCCAGCCCATGACAGCCCGTCCCAGCCCACCAGAACCCACCAGAGCCCACCACAGCTCGTCCCAGCCCACCACAGCCCACAAGAGCTTGTCACAGACCACTACAGCCCGTCCCAGCCCACCACAGCCCACTACGGCCCACCACAGCCCGTCCCAGCCCACCACAGCCCGTCCCAGCCCACCACAGCCCGTCCCAGCTCGTCCCAGACCACCACAGCCTCTCACAGCACACCACAGCCCGTAACAGCCCACCACAGCAAGTACCAAGCCCGTCCCAGCCCACCACGGCCCGTCTATGCCCACCACGGCCCGTCTCAGCTCACCACAACCCGTCCCAGACGACCACAGCCCGTCCCAGACGACCACAGCCCGTCCCAGCCCACCACAGCCCACCACAGCCCGTCCCAGCCCGCCAGAGCCCGTCCCAGCCCACCAGAGCCCGTCCCAGCCTGTTTCAGCCCACCACGGCTAACCACGGCCTGTCCCGGCCTACCACGGCCAACCACGGTCCACCATGGCCCACCAGAGCACACCACGGCCCACCACGGCCCTTCCCAGTCCACCACAGCCCACCACAGCCTGTCCCATCCAACCACAGCCTGTCCCAGCCCACCACATCCCGTCCCAGCCCACCAGAGCCCGTCCCAGCCCACCACGGCCCGTCCCAGCCCACCACGGCCCGTCCCAGCCCACCACGGCCCATCACAGCCCACCACAGTTCACCACAGCCCGTCCTAGCCCAGCACGGCCCGTCCCAGCCCACCACGGACCACCACGGCCCATCTCAGCCCACCACAGCCTGTCCAAGCCCAGCACAGCCCTCCACAACCCTCCACAGCCCGTCCCAACCCTCCACAGCTCATCCCCACCTACCGCAGCCCGTCCCAGCCCACCGCAGTCCGTCCCAGCCCACCGAAACCCGTCCCAGCCCACCGCAACCCGTCCCAGCCCACCACAGCCCACCACAGGTCACCACAGCCCACCACCGGTCACCACAGCCCACCACAGGTCACCACAGCCTGTTTCAGCCCACCACGGCAAACCACGGCCCGTCCCAGCCCACCACGGCCCGCCATGGCCCACCACAGCTCGTCCCAGATAAACACGGCGCACCACAGCCCACCACGGCCCGTCCCGGCCCACCACAGCCCGTCCCAGCACACCACAGCCCACCACAGCCCACCACAGCCCGTCCCAGCCTACCACAGCCCACACCAGACCGTCCCAGCCCACCACAGCCCGTCCCAGCCCACCACTGCCCGTCCCAGCCCACCACTGCCCGTCCCAGCCCGTCCCAGCCCGTCCCAACCCTCCAAAGCCCGTCCCAGCACACCACAGCCCACCACAGCCCATCACAGCCCACCACAGACCGTCCCAGCCCACCAAAACCCGTCTCCGCCCACCACAGCCCATCCCCGCCCACCACAGTTTATCCCCGCCCACCACAGCCTGTCCTGGCCCACCACAGCCCGTTCCAGACCACCAGAGCCTGTCCCAGCCCTTCCTAGCCCACCACAGCCCATCTCAAGCTCACCAGAACCCACCAAAGCCCACCACAGCCTGTCCCAGACCACCACGGCCCACCACGGTTCACCACGGCCCGTCCCCGCCCACCACGCCCCACCACAGACCATCCCAGTCCACCACACACCGTCCCAGCCCGTCCCATCCAGTCCCAGCTCGTCCCAGCCCGTCCCAGCCCACCACAGCCAGTCCCAGCCCACCACAGCCAGTCCCATTCCACAATAGCCCGTCCCAGCCTGTCCCAGCCCGTCCCAACCCGTCCCAGTTTACCACAGCCCGTCCCAGCTCGCCACAGCTTGTTCCAGACTGCCACAGCCCACCACGGCCCGTCCCAGCCCACCACGACCTGTCCCAGCCCACCACGGCCCACCACAGCCCACCCCTTCCCATCCCGGCCCAAAACGGCCAACCACGGCGCACCACAATTCACCACGGCCCGTCCCCGCCCACCACGGCCCACCACAGCCCGTCCCAGCCCACCACAGCCCATCCCAGCCCGTCCCAGCCAATCCCAGCTCATCCCAGCTAACCACAGCCAGTCCCAGCCCACCACAGCCCGTTACAGCTTACCACAGCCCATCCCAGATCACCACAGCCCGTCCCAGCACACCACAGCTCACCACAGCTTACCACAGCCCGTCCCAGCACACCACGGCCCGTCCCAGCCCACCACGGCCCGTCCCAGCCCACCACAGCCGGTTACAGCTTATCACAGCCCGTCCCAGCCCAACACAGGCCGTCTCCGCTCACCACCACAGCCCGTCCCAGCCCTTCCCAGCCCCCCACAGCCCACCACGGCCCGTCCCAGCCCACCACAGCTCTCCAGAGCTCTCCATAGCCCGTCCCAATCCTCCACAGCCCATCCCAGCCTAACACAGCCCGTCCCAGCCCAACACAGCTTATCTCAGCCCACCACAGCCCGCCCCAGCCCACCACAGCCCATCCCAGCCCACCCGGCCCGGCCCAGCCCACCACAGCACACTACAGCCCGTCCCAGCCCTCCACAGCCCACCACAGCCCACTACAGCCCGTCCCAGCCCACCACAGCCCGTCCCAGCCCACCACAGCCCACCACAGCCCGTCCCAGCCTGTTCCAGCTCATCCCAGCCCACCACAGCCCACCACAGTTTGTCCCAGCCCACCACAGCCTGTCCCAGCCCACCACAGCCCACTACAGCACACCACAGGCCACTACAACACACCACAGCCCGTCACAGCTCGTCCCAGCTCATCACAGCACGTCCAAGCCCACCACAGCATGTCCCAAGCCCCCACAGCCCACGACAGCCCTTCCCAGCCCACGACAGCCCATCCCAGCCCACCACAGCCCACCACAGCATGTCCCAGCCCACCACAGACCACTACAGAACACCACAGACCACTACAGAACACCACAGCCTACCGCAGCCCACCACAGCCCGTCCCAGCCCACCACAGACCACTACAGAACACCACAGCCTACCGCAGCCCACCACAGCCCGTCCCCGCCCACCACAGCCCGTCCCAGCTCGTCCCAGACCGTCCCAGGCCTTCCCAGCCCACCACAGCCCGTCCCGGACCACGACAGCCCGTCCCGGACCTACCACAACCCGTCCCCGACCACCACAGCAGGTCCAAGCCCACCACAGCCTGTCCCAGCCCACCACAGCCCGTCCCAGCTCTCCACAGCTTTCCATAGCCCGTCCCAATCCTCCACAGCCCATCCCAGCCTAACACAGCCCGTCCCCGCCCACCACAGCCTATCCCCACCCACCACAGCCCGTCCCAGCCCACCACAGCCTGTCCCAGCCCACTACAGCCCGTCCCAGCCCACCACAGCCCGTCCCCGCCCACCACAGCCCGTCCCAGCCCACCACAGCCCATCCCAGCCCATCACAGGCCACTACAGCACACCACAGCCTAGCGCAGACCACCACAGCCCGTCCCACCCCGTCACAGCTCGTACCAGCCCGACACAGCCCACCACGGCCCGTCCCAGCTTCTCGCAGCCCACCACAGCGCGTCCCAGCCCACCACAGCCCACCACAGCCAGTCCCAGCCCGTCCCAGCCCACCACAGCCCGCCCCAGCCCACCACAGCCCGTCCCAGCCCACCACGGCACATCACAGCCCGTCCCAGCCCTCCACAGCACACCACAGCCCACCAGCGTCCCAGCCCACGACAGCCCGTCCCATCCCACGACAGCACGTCCCAGCCCACCACAACCCGTCCCAGCCCATCACAGACCACTACAGCACACCACAGCCTACCGCAGCCCACCACAGCCCGTCCCAGCCCGGCACAGCTCGTCCCAGCCCGTCCCAGCCCACCACGGCCCGTCCCAGCCCACCAAAGACCACCACAGCCCGTCCCAGTCCTCCACAACCCGTCCCAGCCCGCCACGGCCCGTCCCAGCCCACCACGGCCCGTCCCGGCCCACCACGGCCCGTCCCGTCCCACCACGGCCCGTCCCGTCCCAGCCCACCACAGCCTGTCCCAGTCAAACACAACCTGTCCCGGCCCACCACGGCCCGTCCCGGCCCACCACGGCCCATCCCAGCCCACCAAGGCCCGTCCCGGCCCACCACGGCCCGTCCCGGCCCACCACAGCCCGTCCCGGCCCACCACGGCCCGTCCCAGCCGACCGCAGCCTGTCCCAGCCCACCACAGCCCCTTCCAGCCGTCCCAGCAAATCCCAGACCGCCACAGCCCGTCTCAGCTCACCACAGCGCATCCCAGTCCACCACACCCACCACAGCCCGTCCCAGCCCATTCCAGCCTACCACAGCCCACCGCAGCCGGTCCCAGCCCACCACAGCCCACCACAGCCCACCACAGCCAGTCCCAACCCACCACAGCACACCACAGCCCACCACAGCCCGTCCCAGCACACCACAGCCCGTCCCAGCCCGTCCCAGACCACCACAGCCCGTCCCAGCCCGTCCCGGCCCACCTGTGTTAGGAACAGTTTCTTGATTTTGGCACCTCCTTTCGCTATGATGTTCTTGTGGAACTGTTTGCAGATGGGGACAGAAATAGAAAAGCTGTTTTCAACCTAAGGGAGAAAGGAAGGGAGAACTGAAGATTACACTGTCGTGGCAAGGGAGGCCCGACTTCAGGAGCTCTGATCACGGTTCACCACGGCCCGTCCCAGCCCACCACGCCCCACCACAGCTCATCCCTGCCCACCACAGCCCGTCCCAGCACACCACAGACCATCCCAGCCCACCACACACCGTCCCAGCATGTCCCAGCCTGTCCCAACCCACCACAGCCTGTTCCAGACCACCACAGCCAGTCCCAGCCCACCACAGCCCGTCCCAGCCCACCACAGCCCGTCCCAGCCCCAGCATGGCCCGTCCCGGCCCACCACGGCCCGTCCCGGCCCACCACGGCCCGTCCCAGTCCACCACAAGCCCGTTCCAGACCACCACAGACCGTCGCAGCTCACCACAGAAAGTCCCAGCCCGTCACAGAACACCACAACCCGTCACCGCCCACCACAGCCCTTCCAAGGCGTCCCAGCCCGTCCCAGCCCAACACAACAAACCACAGCCCGTCCCCGTCCAAACACAGCCTGTCCCAGCCCACCACAGCCCGTTCCAGCCCACCGCAGCTTGTCCCAGCCCACCATGGCACACCACAGCCCACCACATCCCGGCCCAGCCCACCACAGCCGACCATGGCTTACCACGGCCCACCACAGCCTGTCCTAGCCCATCCCAGACCACCACAGCCCGTCCCAGCCCTCCACAGCACACCACAGCCCACTAAAGCCCGTCCCAGCCCACCACAGCCCGTCCCAGCCCACCATAGCCCACCACAACCCGTCCCAGCCTGTCCCAGCTCATCCCAGCCCACCACAGCCCACGACAGTTTGTCCCAGCCCACCACAGGCCACTACAGCACACCACAGCCTGTCACAGCTCGTCCCAGCCCGTCACAGCTCGTCCCAGCCCTTCCCAGCCCACCACAGCATGTCCCAGGTCCCCACAGCCCACGACAGCCCGTCCCAGCCCACGACAGCCCGTCCCAGCCCACCAGAGCCCGTCCCAGCCCACCCACAGCCCGTCCCAGCCCACCACGGCCCGTCCCAGCCAAACACGGCCCGTCCGAGCCCGCCACAGTTTGTCCCAGCCTACCACAGCCCGTCCCAGATCACCACAGCCCGTCCCAGGCCACCACAGACCACCACAGTTCATCCCAACCCACCACAGTTCGCCCCAGCCCACCACGGCCCGTCCCGGCCCACCACGGCCCGTCCCGGCCCACCACGGCCCGTCCCAGCTCACCACAGCCTGTCCCAGCCCACCACGGGCTGTCCCAGCCCACCACGGCCCGTCCCAGCTCACCACGGCCCGTCCCAGCCCGTCCCAGCCCACGACAACCCGTCCCAGCCCACGAAAGCCCGTCCTAGCTTACCACATCCCATCCCAGCTTACCACAGCCCATCACAGCCCACCACGGTCCACCACAGCCCGTCCCAGCCCACCACGGCCCATAAAAACCCACCATGGCCCGTCGCGGCCCCAACACGGCCCGTCCCAGCCTACAATGGCTCGTCCCAGCCCACCACAGCCTGTCCAAGCCCACCACAGCCCGTCCCAGCCCACCACGGCCCGTCCCAGCCCGTCCCAGCCCACCACAGCCCGTCCCAACCCACCACAGCCTGTCCCAGACCACCACAGCCCGCCCCAGCCCACCACAGCCCGCCCCAGCCCACCACAGCCCGTCCCAGCCCATCCCAGCTCACACCGGCCCGTCCCAGCCCACCACGGCACACTACAGCCCGTCCCAGCCCTCCACAGCCCACGACAGCCCACTACAGCCCGTCCCAGCCCACCACAGCCCGTCCCAGTCCACCACAGCCCACCACAGCCCGTCCCAGCCTGTCCCAGCCCGTCCCAGCCCACCACACTCACCACAACTCGTCCCAGACCGTTCCAGCACAGCACAGCCCATCCAAGCCCACCACAGCCCGTCCAGCCCACCATAGCCGTTCTAGCCCCGTCCCAGCCCACCACAGCCCCTCCCAGCCCACCACAGCCCGTCCAGCCCACCACGGCCCATAAAAACCCACCATGGCCCGTCGCGGCCCAACACGGCCCATCCCAGCCTACAATGGCTCGTCCCAGCCCACCACAGCCTGTCCAAGCCCACCAGAGCCCGTCCCAGCCCACCACGGCCCGTCCCAGCCCGTCCCAGCCCACCACAGCCCGTCCCAACCCACCACAGCCCGTCCCAGACCACCACAGCCCCGCCCAGCCCACCACAGCCCGTCCCAGCCCATCCCAGCTCAACCCGGCCCGTCCCAGCCCACCACGGCACACTACACAGCCCGTCCCAGCCCTCCACAGCCCACGACAGCCCACTACAGCCCGTCCCAGCCCACCACAGCCCGTCCCAGTCCACCACAGCCCACCACAGCCCGTCCCAGCCTGTCCCAGCCCGTCCCAGCCCACCACACTCACCACAACTCGTCCCAGACCGTTCCAGCACAGCACAGCCCATCCAAGCCCACCACAGCCCGTCCCAGCCCACCATAGCCGTTCTAGCCCGTCCCAGCCCACCACAGCCCTTCCCAGCCCCCCACAGCCCACCACAGCCCCTCCCAGCCCTACACAGCCCGTCCCAGCCCACCATAGCCGTTCTAGCCCGTCCCAGCCCACCACAGCCCTTCCCAGCCCCCCACAGCCCACCACAGCCCCTCCCAGCCCTACACAGGCCGTCCCAGCCCGTCCCAGCCCACCACAGTGCGTCCAAGTCCGTCCCAGCCCACCAGAGGCCCGTCCCAGCCCTCCACAGCCCACCAGAGCCTGTCCCGGCCCACCCCGGCCCATCACAGCCCGTCTCAGCTCATCACAGCTCGTCCCAGCACACCACAGCCTGTCCCAGCCCACCACAGCCCGTTCCAGCCCACCACAGCCCTTTCCAGCCCACCGCAGCCTGTCCCAGCCCACCATGGCACACCACAGCCCACCACAGCCCGTCCCAGCCCACCACAGCCCACCATGGCTTGCCACGGCCCACCACAGCCTGTCCCAGCCCATCCCAGACCACCACAGCCCGTCACAGCCCGTCCCAGCCCACCACATAAAGTACCAGCCCATAGAAGCCCACCACAGCCCGTCCCAGCCCACCACGGCCCGTCCGAGCCCACCCCAGCCCACCAAAGCCCACCACAGCCCATCTCAGCTCACCACAACCCGTACCAGACCACCACAGCCCACCACAGCCGGTTACAGCTTATCACAGCCCATCCCAGCCCACCACAGCCCGTCCCAGCCCACCACAGACCGTCCCAGCCCACCACAGCCGACCATGGCTTACCACGGATCACCACAGCCTGTCCCAGCCCATCCCAGCCCACCACAGGCCACCACAGCCCGTCCCAGCTCACCACAGCCCGTTCCAGCCCACCAGAGGCCGTCCCGGCCCACCACAGCTTGTCCCAGCTCGTCCCAGCCCACCACAGCCCGTCACAGCTCGTCCCAGCCCACCACATAAAGTACCAGCCCATAGAAGCCCACCACAGCTCGTCCCAGCCTACCACGGCCCGTCCGAGCCCACCCCAGCCCACCAAAGCCCACCACAGCCCGTCTCAGCTCACCACAACCCGTCCCAGCCCACCACAGCCCACCACAGCCGGTTACAGCTTATCACAGCCCATCCCAGCCCACCACAGCCCGTCCCAGATCACCACAGCCCGTCCCAGCCCACCACAGCCCGTCCCAGCCCACCACAGACCACCACAGTTCATCCCAGCCCGCCACAGTTCGTCCCAGCCCGCCACGGCCCGTCCCGGCCCACCACGGCCCGTCCCAGCTCACCACAGCCTGTCCCAGCCCACCACGGCCCGTCCCAGCCCGTCCCAGCCAACCGCAGACCGTCCCCGCCCACCGCAGACCGTCCCCGCCCACCGCAGCCCGTCCTTGCCCACCGCAGCCCGTCCCCGCCCACCGCAGCCCTTCCCCCCCAACCGCAGCCCGTCCCCGCCCACCGCAGACCGTCCCAGCCCACCACGGTGCATCCCAGCCCACCACGGCCCGTCGCAGCCCACCACGGCCCGTCGCAGCCCACCACGGCCCGTCGCAGCCCACCACAGCCCGTCCCAGCCCACCACGGCCCGTCGCAGCCCACCACGGCCCATCCCAGCCCACCACGGCCCGTCCCAGCCCACCAAAGCCCGTCCCAGCCCACCAAAGCCCGTCTCAGCCCCCTATAGCCCACCACAGCCCGTCCCTGTCCTACCACAGCCTGTCCCAGCGCACCACAGCCCGCTCCAGCCCATCCCAGCCCACCGCAGACCGTCCCAGCCCACCGCAGACCGTCCCAGCCCACCACAGCCCGTCCCGGCTCACCACAGCTCGTCCCGGCCCACCACGGCCCGTCCCAGCCCACCACGGCCCGTCGCAGCCCACCACGGCCCGTCGCAGCCCACCACGGCGCATCCCAGCCCACCACGGCCCGTCCTAGCCCACCACGGCCCGTCCCAGCCCACCACGGCGCATCCCAGCCCACCACGGCCCGTCGCAGCCCACCACGGCCCGTCACAGCCCACCAAAGCCCACCACGGTCCGTCCCAGCCCACCACAGCCCACCATGGCCCGTCCCAGCCCACCACAGCCCGTCCCAGCTACCAGAGCCTGTCCCAGCCTATTTCAGCCCACCACGGCCCGCCATGGCCCACTACGGCCCACCACGGCCAACGACGGCGCGCCACAACCCGCCACAGACTGTCCCGGCCCGCCAAAGCCCATCCCAGCCTGCCACAGCCCGACCCAGCCCACCACAGCCTGTCACAGCCCACCACAGCTCGTCCCAGCCCACCACAGCCCTTCCCTGACCACAACAGCCCGTCCCAGCCCACCACAACCCACTACAGCCCGGACCACCACAGCCCGTCTAAGCTCACCTTAACCCACCACAGCCCACCACAGCCCGTCCCGGCCCACCACAACTCGTCCCAGCCCACCACAGGCCGTCCCGGCCCACCACAGCCCGTCACAGCCCACCACAGCCCGTCACAGCCCACCACAGTCCGGCACAGCCCGGCATAGCCCGACCCAGCCCGGTACAGCCCACCACAGCCCGTCCCAGCCCACCACAGCCCGTCCCAGTCCACCACAGCACGCCCAAGCCCACCACAGCCCGTCCCAGCCCACCACAGCCCGTCCCAGCCCACCACAGCCCACCACAGACCGTCCCAACCCACCACAGCCCGTCTAAGCTCACCAGAACCCACCACAGCCCACCACAGCCCGTCTCAGCCCACCGCAGCCCATCCCCGCCCACCGCAGCCCGTCCCAGCCCACCGCAGCCCGTCCCGGCTCACCGCAGCTCGTCCCGGCCCAACACGGCCCACCACAGCCCACCACGGCCCACCACAGCCTGTCCCAGCCCACCACGGCCCGTCCCAGCATGTCCCAGCCAACCGCAGCCCGTCCCCGCCCACCGCAGCCCGTCCCCGCACACCGCAGCCCGTCCCGGCCCACCGCAGCCCGTCCCCGCCCACCGCAGCCCGTCCCAGCCCACCGCAGACCGTCCCAGCCCACCACAGCCCGTCCCGGCTCACCACAGCTCGTCCCGGCCCAACACGGCCCACCACAGCCCACTAAGGCCCACCACAGCCTGTCCCAGCCCACCACGGCCCGTCCCAGCCCACCACGGCCCGTCCCAGCCCACCACGGCCCGTCGCAGCCCACCACGGCCCGTCGCAGCCCACCACGGCCCGTCCCAGCCCACCACGGCCCATCCCAGCCCACCACGGCCCGTCCCAGCCCACCAAAGCCCGTCCCAGCCCCCTATAGCCCACCACAGCCCGTCCCTGTCCTACCACAGCCTGTCCCAGCGCACCACAGCCCGCTCCAGACCGTCCCAGCTCACCACAGCCCGTAACAGCCCACCACAGCGCGCCCCAGCCCGTCTCAGCCCACCAAAGCCCACCACGGTCCGTCCCAGCCCACCACAGCCCACCACGGCCCGTCCCAGCCCACCACGGCCCGTCCCAGCCACCAGAGCCTGTCCCAGCCTATTTCAGCCCACCACAGCCCACCACAGGCCACCGCAGGCCATCCCAGCCCAAAACAGACGTTCCCAGCCAACCACAGCCCGTCGAGCCCACCACAGCCCGTCCCAGCCCTCCACAGCCCACCACAGCCCGTCCCAGGTCACCACAGCCCGTCCCAGCCCACCACAGCCCACCACGGCCCACTACGGCCCACCACGGCCAACGACGGCCCGCCACAACCCGCCACAGACTGTCCCGGCCCGCCAAAGCCCATCCCAGCCTGCTACAGCCCGACCCAGCACACCACAGCCTGTCACAGCCCACCACAGCTCGTCCCGGCCCACCACAGCCCTTCCCTGACCACAGCAGCCCGTCCCAGCCCACCACAACCCACCACAGCCCGGCCCACCACAGCCTGTCTAAGCTCACCATAACCCACCACAGCCCGTCCCGGCCCACCACAACTCGTCCCAGCCCACCACAGGCCGTCCCGGCCCACCACAGCCCGTCACAGCCCACCACAGCCCGGCACAGCCCACCACAGCCCGTCCCAGCCCGGCATAGACCGGTATAGCCCGTCCCAGCCCTGCACACCCCACCACAGCCCGTCCCAGCCCACCACAGCCCGTCCCAGCCCACCACAGCCCGTCCCAGCCCACCACAGCCCGCCCAAGCCCACCACAGCCCGTCCCAGCCCACCACAACCCACCACAGAGCGTCCCAACCCACCACAGCCTGTCTAAGCTCACCAGAACCCACCACAGCCCACCACAGCTCGTCCCAGCCCACCACAGCCCGTCCCAGCCCATCCCAGCCCGTCCCAGCACACCACAGCCCACCACAGCAGACCACAGCCCGTCACAGCCCACCACAGCCCACCACAGCCCACCACAGCCCACCACAGCCTGTCACAGTCCACCACAGCCCGTCCCAGCCCATCCCAGCACACCACAGCCAACCACAGCCCGTCCCAGCCCACCACAGCCCGTTCAAGCCCACCAGAGCCCGTCCCAGCCCGTCCCAGCCCACCACAGCCCACCACAGCCCACCACAGCCCACCACAGCTCACCACAGCCTGTCCCAGCCTTCCACAGCCCACCACAGCCCGTCCCTGCCCACCACAAACTGTCCCCGCCCACCACAGCCGGTCCCCGCCCAACAAAACCCCTTCTAGCCCACCACAGCCCGTCCCAGCCTACCACAGACTGTCCCAGCCCGTCCCAGCCCACCACAGCCCGTCCCAGCCCACCACAGCCCGTCCCAGCCCGTCCCAGCCCACCACAGACCGTCCCAGCCCGTCCTAGCCCACCATAGCCCGGCACAGCCCACCAGAGCCTGTCCCAGCCCACCAGAGCCCGCCCCGAGCCACCACGGCCCGTCCCAGCCCACCACGGCTGTCCACAGCCTGTCCCAGCCCACTACAGCCGGTGCCAGCCCACCACAGCCCACCAGAGCCCGTCACAGCCCGTCCCAGCCCACCACAGACCGTCCCAGCCTGTCCCAGCCCTTCCCAGACCGTCCTAGCCCACCATAGCCCGGCACAGCCCACCACAGCCTGTCCCAGCACACCACAGCCCGCCACAGCCCGTACGAGCCCACCACAGCCCGTACCAGCCAACCACAGCCCACCACAGCCGGTCACAGCCCACCACAGCCCATACCAGCCCACCACAGCCCATCCCAGCTCACCAATGGCAACCACAGCCCGTCCCAGCCCACCACAACCCGTCCCAGCCCACCACGGCACGCCTCAGACCGTCCCAGCCCACCACAGCCCATCCCAGCTTAAAACAGCCCACCACGGCCCGGCCCGGCCCGCCACGGCCCGTCCGAGCCCACCACGGCCCGTCCCAGCCCGCCGCGGCCCGTCCCAGCACACCACAACCTGTCCCAGCCCACCGCGGCCCGTCCCAGCCCGTCCCGTCCCGTCCCAGCCCACCACGGCCCACCACGGCCCGGCCCGGCTAGTCCCGGCCCACTACGGCCTGGCCCGGCCCGACTAGTCCCGGCCCACCACAGCCCGTTCCGGCCCACCTGTGTTAGCAACAATATCTCACCTTCTTCATGTTGGCACCTCCTTTCCCTACGATGTTCTTGTGGAACTGTTTGCAGATGGGGACAGAAATAGAAAAGCTGTTTTCAACCTAAGGGAGAAAGGAAGGGAGACCTGAAGATTACACTGTCGTGGCAAGGGAGGCCCGACTTCAGGAGCTCTGATAAATGAGCTTTTGAAAACAGGCTTAGACCCAAGGAAGTTCTCTATACGAGGGACTTTTGTAAGACTAAACAAAGGCAAGGACGTTCCCCTATAGCCTTCACATAACAGGTACTACCCCCTGCCTCCATTCAGCCAAAACAGCGTCGACAGCTCCCTCCTCTTGAGGTGTTTTAGCTCTACCCAAGCCAGTAGAGCTCTGCTTTGCCCCAGGGTTATCCAGGCATGTAGAAGGGAAGAGCAGGCAGACCTCCTTACCAGGTCTGCCACCATCTTTTCCATCGCAGCCCACCACAGCCCGTCTCAGCTCACCACAGCCCTTCCCAGCCCACCACACCCACCACAGCCCTTCCCAGCCCGTTCCAGCCCACCACAGCCCGTCCCACCCCACCACGGCCCATCCCAGCCCCCCACGGCCCGGCCCGGCCCGGCCCGGCCCACCACGGCCCGGCCCGGCCCACCACAGCCGGCCCGGCCCACCAAAGCCAGTCCCGGCCCATCCCAGCCCGTCCCGTCCCGTCCCACCACAGCCCGTCCCGTCCCCTCCCAGAACAGCCCGTCCCGTCCCAGCCCACCACAACCCGTCCCGTCCCTTCCCAGCACAGCCCGTCCCAGCCTGTCCCGTCCCGTCCCAGCCCGTCCCGTCCCAGCCCACCACAGCCCGTCCCACCCCACCACGGCCCACCACGGCCCATCCCAACCCTCCACAGCCCGTCCCAGCACACCACAGCACGGCTCAACCCGCCCCCAGCCCACCAAAGTTCACCACAGCCCGTCCCAGCCCACCACAGCACACCACAGCCCGTCCCAGCCCGTCCCCGCCAACAACAGCCTACCACAGTTCACCACGGCCCATCCCAGCCCACCACAGCCCGTCCCAGCCCACCACAGACTGTCCCAGCCCGTCCCAGCCCACCACAGCCCGTCCCAGCCCACCACAGGCCGTCCCCGCCCATTACAGCCCATCCCAGCCCGTCCCAGCCCACCACAGCCCGTCCCAGCCCACCACAGCCCGTCCCAGCCCACTGCGACCCGTCCCAGACCACCACAGCCCGTCTTAGCCCGACCCAGCCCCCCACAGCCCGTCCCAACCCACCACAGTTCACCACAGCCCGTGCCAGATCACCACAGCCCGTCCCAGCTTACCACAGCCCACCACGGACCGTCCCAGCCCACCACAGCCTGTCCCAGCCCCTCCCAGCCCGTCTCAGCCCACCACAGCCTGTCCCAGCCTGTCCCAGCTCGTCCAAGCCTGTCCCAGACCCCCAGAGCCCGTCCCAGCCCACCACAGCCCGTCCCAGCCCACCACAGCCCACCACGCCCCGTGCCAACCCACCAGAGCCCGTCCCAGCTCACCACAGCCCACCACAGCCCGTCCCAGACCACAAGAGGTCGTCCCAGCCCACCACTAACCCACCAAAGCCCGTCCCGCCCCACCACAGCCCGTCCCAGCTTACCACAGCCCACCACAGCCCGTCACAGCCCGTCCCAGCCCACCAGAGGTCGTCCAGCTCACCACAACCCACCACAGCCCTTCCCAGCCTGTCCCAGCCCACCACAGCCCGTCCCAGCCCACCACGACCGCCGCAGACCATCAGAGCCCGTCCCAGCCCACCACAATCCCGTCCCAGCCCACTATAGCCCGTCCCAGCCCACCACAACCCGTTCTAGCTCACCGCAACCCACCACAGCGCACCATAGCCCACCACAGAGCACCAGAGTCTGTCCCGGCCCACCAGAGCCTGTCCCAGCCCACCACAGCCCGTCCCAGCCCACCGCAGCCCGACACGGCCCGTCCCAGCCCACCACAGCTTATTCCAGACCACCAGAGCCCTTCCCAGTTCACCACAGCATGTCCCAGCACACCACAGACCACCACAGCCCGTCCAATTTCACCACAGCCCGTCTCAGCTCACCACAACCCACCACAGCCCGTCCCAGCCCACCGCAGCCTATCCCAACCCGTCCCAGCCCACCACGGCCCGTCCCAGCCCACCACGGCCCGTCCCAGCCCGTCCCAGCCCACGACAGCCCGTCCCAGCCCACGAAAGTCCGTCCCAGCCCACCAGAGCCCACCAGACCCCACCACAGCTTGTCCGAGCCCACTACGGCCCACCACAGCCCACTACGGCCCACCACAGCCCGTCCCAGCCCACCACAGCCCACTACGGCCCACCACAGCCCGTCCCAGCCCACCACAGCCCGTCCCAGCCCACCACAGCCCGTCCCAGCTCACCACAGCCCTTCCCAGCCCACCAGAGCCCACCAAAGCCCGTCCCCGCCCACCACAGCCCGTCCCAGCCCACCACGGCCCGTCCCAGCTCGTCCCAGACCACCACAGCCTCTCACAGAACACCACAGCCCGTAACAGCCCACCACAGCAAGTACCAGCCCGTCCCAGCCCACCACGGCCCGTCTCAGCCCACCACGGCCCGTCTCAGCTCACCACAACCCGTCCCAGACGACCACAGCCCGTCCCAGCCCACCACAGCCCACCACAGCCCGTCCCAGCCCACCACATCCCGTCCCAGCCCACCAGAGCCCGTCCCAGCCTGTTTCAGCCCAGCACGGCTAACCACGGTCTGTCCCGGCCCAGCACGGCCAACCACGGTCCACCATGGCCCACCAGAGCACACCACGGCCCACCACGGCCCTTCCCAGTCCACCACAGCCCACCACGGCCTGTCCCAGCCCACCACGGCCCGTCCCAGCCCACCACGGCCCATCACAGCCCAGCACAGTTCACCACAGCCCGTCCTAGCCCAGCACGGCCCGTCCCAGCCCACCACGGACCACCACGGCCCATCTCAGCCCACCACAGCCTGTCCAAGCCCAGCACAGCCCTCCACAACCCTCCACAGCCCGTCCCAACCCTCCACAGCTCATCCCAGCCTACCACAGCCCGTCCCAGCCCAACACAGCTTATCCCAGCCCACCGAAACCCGTCCCAGCCCACCGCAACCCGTCCCAGCCCACCACAGCCCACCACAGGTCACCACAGCCCACCACCGGTCACCACAGCCCACCACAGGTCACCACAGCCTGTTTCAGCCCACCACGGCAAACCACGGCCCGTCCCAGCCCACCACGGCCCGCCATGGCCCACCACAGCTCGCCCCAGATAAACACGGCGCACCACAGCCCACCACGTCCCGTCCCGGCCCACCACAGCCCGTCCCAGCACACCACAGCCCACCACAGCCCATCACAGCCCACCACAGCCCGTCCCAGCTTACCACAGCCCACCACAGCCCGTCCCAGCCCACCACAGACCGTCCCAGCCCCTCCCAGCCCGTCTCAGCCCACCACAGCCTGTCCCAGCCTGTCCCAGCTCGTCCAAGCCTCTCCCAGACCCCCAGAGCCCGTCGCAGCCCACCACAGCCCGTCACAGCCCGTCCCAGCCCTCCACAACCCACCGCAGCCCGTCCCAGCCCACCACACCCCGTCCCAGCCCACCACGGCCCACGAAAGCCCACCACAGCCCGTCCCAGCCCACCACAAGCCGTCTTAGCCCACCACAGACCTCCAGAGCCCGTCTCAGCTCACCACAGCCTATCCCAGCCCACCACGGCCCACCACAGCACACCACGGCCCACCGCAGCCTATCCCAACCCGTCCCAGCCCACCACAGCCCGTCCCAGCCCACCACGGCCCGTCCCAGCCCACCACGGCCCGTCCCAGCCCACCACGGCCCGTCCCAGCCCGTCCCAGCCCACGACAGCCCGTCCCAGCCCACCACAGCCCACATAAGCTTGTCACAGACCACCACAGCCCGTCCCAGCCCACCACAGCCCACTACGGCCCACCACAGCCTGTCCCAGCCCACCACAGCCCGTCCCAGCCCACCACAGCCCGTCCCAGCCCACCACAGCCCGTCCCAGCTCTTCCCAGACCACCACAGCCCACCACAGCCCACCACAGCAAGTACCAGCCCGTCCCAGCCCACCACGGCCCGTCTCAGTTTACCACAGCCCACCACAGCCCGTCCCAGCCCACCATAGCCCGTCCCAGCCCCTCCCAGCCCGTCTCAGCCCACCACAGCCTATCCCAGCCTGTCCCAACTCGTCCAAGCCTGTCCCAGACCCCCAGAGCCCGTCCCAGCCCACCACAGCCCGTCACAGCCCGTCCCAGCTCTCCACAAACCATCGCAGGCCGTCCCAGCCCACCACGGCCCACAAAAGCCCACGAAAGCCCACCACAGCCCGTCCCAGCCCACCACAAGCCGTCCTAGCCCACCACAGACCTCCAGAGCCCGTCTCAGCTCACCACAGCCTATCCCAGCCCACCACGGCCGACCACAGCACACCACGGCCCACCGCAGCCTATCCCAACCCGTCCCAGCTCACCACGGCCCGTCCCAGCCCACCACGGCCCGTCCCAGCCCGTCCCAGCCCACGACAGCCCGTCCCAGCCCACGACAGCCCGTCCCAGCCCACCACAGCCCACCAGAGCCCACCACAGCTCGTCCCAGCCCACCACAGCCCACAAGAGCTTGTCACAGACCACTACAGCCCGTCCCAGCCCACCACAGCCCACTACGGCCCACCACAGCCCGTCCCAGCCCACCACAGCCCGTCCCAGCCCACCACAGCCCGTCCCAGCTCGTCCCAGACCACCACAGCCTCTCACAGCACACCACAGCCCGTAACAGCCCACCACAGCAAGTACCAGCCCGTCCCAGCCCACCACGGCCCGTCTATGCCCACCACGGCCCGTCTCAGCTCACCACAACCCGTCCCAGACGACCACAGCCCGTCCCAGACGACCACAGCCCGTCCCAGCCCACCACAGCCCACCACAGCCCGTCCCAGCCCGCCAGAGCCCGTCCCAGCCCACCAGAGCCCGTCCCAGCCTGTTTCAGCCCACCACGGCTAACCACGGCCTGTCCCGGCCCACCACGGCCAACCACGGTCCACCATGGCCCACCAGAGCACACCACGGCCCACCACGGCCCTTCCCAGTCCACCACAGCCCACCACAGCCTGTCCCAGCCCACCACGGCCCGTCCCAGCCCACCACGGCCCACAAAAGCCCACCACAGCCCACCACAGCCCGTCCCAGCCCACCACAAGCCGTCCTAGCCCACCACAGACCTCCAGAGCCCGTCTCAGCTCACCACAGCCTATCCCAGCCCACCACGGCCCACCACAGCACACCACGGCCCACCGCAGCCTATCCCAACCCGTCCCAGCCCACCACGGCCCGTCCCAGCCCACCACGGCCCGTCCCAGCCCACCACGGCCCACGACAGCCCGTCCCAGCCCACGACAGCCCGTCCCAGCCCACGACAGCCCGTCCCAGCCCACCAGAGCCCACCAGAGCCCACCACAGCTAGTCCCAGCCCACCACAGCCCACAAGAGCTTGTCACAGACCACTACAGCCCGTCCCAGCCCACCACAGCCCACTACGGCCCACCACAGCCCGTCCCAGCCCACCACATCCCGTCCCAGCCCACCAGAGCCCGTCCCAGCCTGTTGCAGCCCACCACGGCTAACCACGGCTTGTCCCGGCCTACCACGGCCAACCACGGTCCACCATGGCCCACCAGAGCACACCACGGCCCACCACGGCCCTTCCCAGTCCACCACAGCCCACCACAGCCTGTCCCAGCCAACCACAGCCTGTCCCAGCCCACCACATCCCGTCCCAGCCCACCAGAGCCCGTCCCAGCCCACCACGGCCCGTCCCAGCCCACCACGGCCCGTCCCAGCCCACCACGGCCCATCACAGCCCACCACAGTTCACCACAGCCCGTCCTAGCCCAGCACGGCCCGTCCCAGCCCACCACGGACCACCACGGCCCATCTCAGCCCACCACAGCCTGTCCAAGCCCAGCACAGCCCTCCACAACCCTCCACAGCCCGTCCCAACCCTCCACAGCTCATCCCCACCTACCACAGCCCGTCGCAGCCCAACACAGCTTTTCCCTGCCCACCGAAACCCGTCCCAGCCCACCGCAACCCGTCCCAGCCCACCACAGCCCACCACCGGTCACCACAGGTCACCACAGCCTGTTTCAGCCCACCACGGCAAACCACGGCCCGTCCCAGCCCACCACGGCCCGCCATGGCCCACCACAGCTCGTCCCAGATAAACACGGAGCACCACAGCCCACCACGGCCCGTCCCGGCCCACCACAGCCCGTCCCAGCACACCACAGCCCACCACAGCCCATCACAGCCCACCACAGCCCGTCCCAGCTTACCACAGCCCACCACAGACCGTCCCAGCCCACCACAGACCGTCCCAGCCCCTCCCAGCCCGTCTCAGCCCACCACAGCCTGTCCCAGCCTGTCCCAGCTCGTCCAAGCCTCTCCCAGACCCCCAGAGCCCGTCGCAGCCCACCACAGCCCGTCACAGCCCGTCCCAGCCCTCCACAACCCACCGCAGCCCGTCCCAGCCCACCACACCCCGTCCCAGCCCACCACGGCCCACGAAAGCCCACCACAGCCCACCACAGCCCGTCCCAGCCCACCACAAGCCGTCTTAGCCCACCACAGACCTCCAGAGCCCGTCTCAGCTCACCACAGCCTATCCCAGCCCACCACGGCCCACCACAGCACACCACGGCCCACCGCAGCCTATCCCAACCCGTCCCAGCCCACCACGGCCCGTCCCAGCCCACCACGGCCCGTCCAAGCCCACCACGGCCCACAACAGCTCGTCCCAGCCCACGACAGCCCATCCCAGCCCACGACAGCCCGTCCCAGCCCACCAGAGCCCACCAGAGCCCACCACAGCTAGTCCCAGCCCACCACAGCCCACAAGAGCTTGTCACAGACAACTACAGCCCGTCCCAGCCCACCACAGCCCACTACGGCCCACCACAGCCCGTCCCAGCCCACCACAGCCCATCCCAGCCCGTCCCATCCAGTCCCAGCTCGTCCCAGCCCGTCCCAGCCCACCACAGCCAGTCCCAGCCCACCACAGCCAGTCCCATTCCACAATAGCCCGTCCCAGCCTGTCCCAGCCCGTCCCAACCTGTCGCAGTTTACCACAGCCCGTCCCAGCCCACCACAGCCCGTCCCAGCCCGCCACAGCCCGTCCCAGCTCGCCACAGCTTGTTCCAGTCCGCCACAGCCCACCAGGGCCCATCCCAGCCCACCACGACCTGTCCCAGCCCACCACGGCCCACCACAGCCCGTCCCAGCCCACCACAGCCCGTCCCAGCACACCACAGCCCGTCCCAGCCCACCACAGCCCGTCCCAGCCCACCACACCCCGTCCCAGCCCACCACAGCCCACCATAGCCTTTCCCAGCCCGTCCCAGCCCACCACGGCCCGTCCCAGCCCACCACGGCCCACCACAGTTCACCACGGGCCATCTCAGCCCTCCATTACCTGTCCCAGCCCACCATGACCTGTCCCAGCCCAGAACGGCCCACCACAGCCCATCCCTTCCCATACCGGCTCAAAACGGCCCACCACGGCCCACCACAGCCCACCACGGTTCACCACGGCCCGTCCTAGCCCACCACGCCCCACCACAGCCCATCCCTGCCCACCACAGCCCGTCCCAGCACACCACAGACCATCCCAGTCCACCACACACCGTCCCAGCATGTCCCAGCCTGTCCCAACCCACCACAGCCTGTCCCAACCCACCACAGCCTGCCCCAACCCACCACAGCCCGTCCCACCACACCACAGCCCGTCCCTAGCCCACCACAGCCCGTCCCAGCCCGTCCCAGCCCGTCCCAGCCCACCACAGCCCGTCCCCGCCCGTCCCAGCCCACCACAGACCAGCAAAGCCCGTCCCAGCCCACCACAGCCAGTCCCAGCCCACCACAGCCCGTCCCAGCACACCACAGCCCGTCCCAGCACACCACAGCCTGTACCAGCACACCACAGCCCGTCCCAGCACACCACAGCCCGTCCCAGCACACCACAGCCCGTCCCAGCACACCACAGCCCGTGCCAGCCCATCCCAGCCCACCACAGCCCATCCCAGCCTGTTCCAGACCACCAGAGCCCATCCCATCCCGTCCCAGCCCACCACAGCCCGTCTCAAGCTCACCAGAACCCACCACAGCCCACCAAAGCCTGTACCAGACCACCACGGCCCACTACAGCCCACCATGGCCCGTCCCAGCCCACCACGGCCGACCACAGCGAACCACGGCCCACCAAAGCTCACCACAGCCCGTCCCAGCACACCACAGCCCGTCCCAGCCCACCACAGACCGTCCCCGCCCGTCCCTGTCGACCACAGCCCATCCCAGTCCACCACAGCCCGTCCCAGCCCACCACAGCCCGTCCCAGCCCACCACAGCACGTCCCCGCCCGTCCCCGTCGACCACAGCCCGTCCCAGCACACCACAGCCCGTCCCAGCCCACCACAGCCCACCACAGCTTGTCCCAGCCCACCACAGCCCATTGCAGCCCATCACAGCTCGTTCCAGACCACCAGAGCTTGTCCCAGCCCGTCCCAGCCCACCACAGCCCATCTCAAGCTCACAAGAACCCACCAAAGCCCACCACAGCCTGTCCCAGACCACCACGGCCCACCACAGCCCACCACGGCCTGTCCCAGCCCACCACGGCCCACCACAGCCCACCACGGCCCACCACAGTTCACCACTAGCCGTCTCAGCACACCATGACCTGTCCCTGCCCACCACAGCCTACCACAGTTCACCACGGCCCGTCCCAGCCAACCACGCCCCACCACAGCCCGTTCCAGCTCACCACAGCCCGTCCCAGCCCACCACAGCCTGTCCCAGCTCACCACGGCCCGTCCCAGCCCACCACGGCCACCACAGCCCGTCCCAGCCCGTCCGAGCCCACCACAGCCTGTCCCAGACCACCAGAGCTCGTCCCAGCCTGTCCCAGCCCACCACAGCCTGTCTCAAGCTCACCAGAACCCACCACAGCCCACCATAGCCCGTACCAGACCACCACGGCCCACCACAGATAACCACGGCCCGTCCCAGCCCACCACGGCCCACCACAGCGAACCACGGCCCACCACAGCCCACCACGGCCCGTCCCAGCCCACCACAGCCCACCACAGCACACCCCTTCCCATCCCGGCCCAAAATGGCCCAACACGGCCCACCACGGTTCACCACGGCCCGTCCCCCGCCCACCACGGCCCACCACAGCCCGTCCCAGCCCACCACAGCCCATCCCAGCCCGTCCCATCCAGTCCCAGCTCGTCCCAGCCCGTCCCAGCCCACCACAGCCAGTCCCAGCCCACCACAGCCAGTCCCATTCCACAATAGCCCGTCCCAGCCTGTCCCAGCCCGTCCCAACCCGTCCCAGTTTACCACAGCCCGTCCCAGCCCACCACAGCCCGTCCCAGCTCGCCACAGCTTTTTCCAGACCGCCACAGCCCACCACGGCCCGTCCCAGCCCACCACGACCTGTCCCAGCCCACCACGGCCCACCACAGCCCACCCCTTCCCATCCCGGCCCAAAACGGCCAACCACGGCGCACCACAATTCACCACGGCCCGTCCCCGCCCACCACGGCCCACCACAGCCCGTCCCAGCCCACCACAGCCCATCCCAGCCCGTCCCAGCCAATCCCAGCTCATCCCAGCTAACCACAGCCAGTCCCAGCCCACCACAGCCCGTTACAGCTTACCACAGCCCATCCCAGATCACCACAGCCCGTTCCAGCCCACCACAGCCCACCACAGCCCGTCCCTACCCACCACAGCCCGTCCCCGTCGACCACAGCCCGTCCCAGCCCACCACAGCCCGTTACAGCTTACCAAAGCCCGTCCCAGCCCACCACAGCCCGTTCCCGCCCACCACAGCCCATGCCTGCCCACCACAGCCCGTCTCCGACCACCACAGCCCGTCCCAGCCCGTCCCAGCCCGTCCCAGCCCGTCCCAGCCCACCACAGCCCGTCCCAGCCCACCACAGCCCGTCCCAGCCCACCACAGCCTGTCCCAGCCCACGACAGCCTACCACAGCACGTCCCGGCCCACCAGAGCAGTCCCAGCCCACCACAGCCCGTCCCAGCCCATCCCAGCCCATCTCAGCTCACCACAACCCACCACAGCCTGTCCCAGCCCTTCCCAGCCCACCACAGCACGTCCCAGCCCACCACAGCACATCCCAGCCCACCACAGCGCATCCCAGCCCACCACAGCCCGTTTCAGCCCACCACAGCTCACCACAGCTTGTCCCAGCCCACCAGAGCCCGTCCCAGCCCACCAGAGCCCACCACAGCTTGTCCCAGCCCACCGCAGTCCGTCCCAGCCAACCGCAGCCCGTCCCAGGACACCACAGTCCGTCCCAGCCCACCACAGCCCGTCCCAGCCCACCACAGCCCACCACAGCCCGTCCCAGCCCACCACAGCCCGTCCCAGCCCACCACAGCCCGTCCCAGCCCACCACAGCCCGTCCCAGCCCACCACAGCCCGTCCCAGCACACCACAGCCCGTCCCAGCCCACCACAGCCCGTCCCAGCCCACCACACCCCGTCCCAGCCCACCACAGCCCACCATAGCCTGTCCCAGCCCGTCCCAGCCCACCACGGCCCGTCCCAGCCCACCACGGCCCACCACAGTTCACCACGGGCCATCTCAGCCCTCCATTACCTGTCCCAGCCCACCATGACCTGTCCCAGCCCAGAACGGCCCACCACAGCCCATCCCTTCCCATACCGGCTCAAAACGGCCCACCACGGCCCACCACAGCCCACCACGGTTCACCACGGCCCGTCCCAGCCCACCACGCCCCACCACAGCCCATCCCTGCCCACCACAGCCCGTCCCAGCACACCACAGACCATCCCAGTCCACCACACACCGTCCCAGCATGTCCCAGCCTGTCCCAACCCACCACAGCCTGTCCCAACCCACCACAGCCTGCCCCAACCCACCACAGCCCGTCCCACCACACCACAGCCCGTCCCTAGCCCACCACAGCCCGTCCCAGCCCGTCCCAGCCCGTCCCAGCCCACCACAGCCCGTCCCCGCCCGTCCCAGCCCACCACAGACCAGCAAAGCCCGTCCCAGCCCACCACAGCCAGTCCCAGCCCGTTCCAGTACACCACAGACCGTCCCAGCCCACCACAGCCCACCACAGACCGTTCCAGCCCACCACGGCCCGTCCCAGCCCACCACGGCCCGTCCCAGCCCACCACGGCCCGTCCCAGCTCACCACGGCCTGTCCCAGCCCACCGCAGCCCATCCCAGCCCACCACGGCCCGTCCGAGCCCACCACGTCCCGTCCCAGCCCACCAAGGCCCGTCCCAGCCCACCACGGCCCGTCCCAGCACACCACAGCCCGCCCCAGCACACCACAGCCCGTCCCAGCACACCACAGCCTGTCCCAGCACACCACAGCCCGTCCCACCATGGCCCAGGCCACCACAGCCCGTCCCAGCACACCACAGCCCGTCCCAGCACGGCCCAGCCCACCACGGCCCGTCCCAGCCCACCACGGCCCGCCCCAGCCCACCACGGCCCGCCCCAGCCCACCACGGCCCGCCCCAGCCCACCACGGCCCGTGGCAGCCCACCACGGCCCGTCGCAGCCCACCACGGCCCGTCGCAGCCCACCACGGCCCGTCCCAGCCCAGCCAAGCCCGTCACAGCCCACCACAGCCTGTCCCAGCCCACCACAGCCCGTCCCACCACGGCCCACCCACCACAGCCCGTCCCAGCACACCACAGCCTGTCCCAGCACGGCCCAGCACACCACAGCCCGTCCAAGCCCACCACAGCCCGTCCCAGCACACCACAGCCCGTCCCAGCCCACCACAGCCCGTCCCAGCACACCACAGCCCGTCCCAGCCCATCCCAGCCCACCAGAGCCCGTCCCAGCCCACCACAGCCCGTCTCAAGCTCACCAGAACCCACCACAGCCCACCACAGTTCACCACATGCCATCTCAGACCACCATGACCTGTCCCAGCCCACCACGGCCCACCACAGCCCATCCCTTCCCATACCGGCTCAAAACGGCCCACCACGGCCCACCACAGCCCACCACGGTTCACCACGGCCCGTCCCAGCCCACCACGCCCCACCACAGATCATCCCGGTCCACCACACACACCGTCCAAGCATGTCCCAGCCTGTCCCAAACCACCACAGCCTGTTCCAGACCACCACAGCCCGTCCCAGCCCACCACAGCCCGTCCCAGCACACCACAGCCCGTCCCTAGCCCACCACAGCCCGTCCCAGCCCACCACAGCCCGTCCCCGCCCGTCCCAGCCCACCACAGACCAGCATAGCCAGTCCCAGCCCGTCGCAGCCTATCGCAGCCCGTCCCAGCCCACCACAGCCCGTCCCAGCCCACCACATCCCATCCCCACTCACCATAGCCTGTGCCCGCCCACCAGAGCCCGTCCCAGCCCACCACAGCCCGTCCCCGCCCACCACAGCCCGTCCCAGCCCATCACAGCCCGTCCCAGCTCGTTCCAGACAACCAGAACTCGTCTCAGCCCGTCCCAGCCCACCACAGGCCGTCTCAAGCTCAGCAGAACCCACCACAGCCCACCACAGCCCGTCCCAGCCCACCACAGCCCACCACAGCCCGTCCCAGCCCACCACAGCCCGTCCGAGCACACCACAGCACGTACCAGCCCGTCCCAGCCCACCACAGCCCGTCCCAGCCCACCACAGCCCGTCCCAGCCCACCACAGCCCGTCCCAGCCCGTCCCAGCCCACCACAGCCCGTCCCAGCCCACCACAGCCCGTCCCAGCCCACCACAGCCCGTCCCAGCCCACCACAGCCCGTCCCAACCCACCACAGCCCACCACAGCCCACCACAGCCCGTCCCAGCACACCACAGCCCGTGCCAGCCCATCCCAGCCCACCACAGCCCATCCCAGCCTGTTCCAGACCACCAGAGCCCATCCCATCCCGTCCCAGCCCACCACAGCCCGTCTCAAGCTCACCAGAACCCACCACAGCCCACCAAAGCCTGTACCAGACCACCACGGCCCACCACAGCCCACCATGGCCCTTCCCAGCCCACCACGGCCGACCACAGCGAACCACAGCCCACCAAAGCTCACCACAGCCCGTCCCAGCACACCACAGCCCGTCCCAGCCCACCACAGCCCGTCCCCGCCCGTCCCTGTCGACCACAGCCCATCCCAGTCCACCACAGCCTGTCCCAGCCCACCACAGCCCGTCCCAGCCCACCACAGCACGTCCCCGCCCGTCCCCGTCGACCACAGCCCGTCCCAGCACACCACAGCCCGTCCCAGCCCACCACAGCCCACCACAGCTTGTCCCAGCCCACCACAGCCCGTTGCAGCCCATCACAGCTCGTTCCAGACCACCAGAGCCCGTCCCAGCCCGTCCCAGCCCACCACAGCCCATCTCAAGCTCACAAGAACCCACCAAAGCCCACCACAGCCTGTCCCAGACCACCACGGCCCACCACAGCCCACCACGGCCTGTCCCAGCCCACCACGGCCCACCACAGCCCACCACGGCCCACCACAGTTCACCACGGGCCGTCTCAGCCCACCATGACCTGTCCCTGCCCACCACAGTTCACCACGGCCCGTCCCAGCTCACCACAGCCCGTCCCAGCCCACCACAGCCCATCCCAGCCCGTCCCAGCCAATCCCAGCTCATCCCAGCTAACCACAGCCAGTCCCAGCCCACCACAGCCCGTTACAGCTTACCACAGCCCATCCCAGATCACCACAGCCCGTTCCAGCCCACCACAGCCCACCACAGCCCGTCCCTACCCACCACAGCCCGTCCCCGTCGACCACAGCCCGTCCCAGCCCACCACAGCCCGTTACAGCTTACCAAAGCCCGTCCCAGCCCACCACAGCCCGTTCCCGCCCACCACAGCCCATGCCTGCCCACCACAGCCCGTCTCCGCCCACCACAGCCCGTCCCAGCCCGTCCCAGCCCGTCCCAGCCCGTCCCAGCCCTTCCCAGCCCGTCCCAGCCCACCACAGCCCGTCCCAGCCCACCACAGCCCGTCCCAGCCCACCACACCCTACCACAGCACGTCCCAGCCCACCACAGCCCGTCCCAGCCCGTCCCAGCCCATCTCAGCTCACCACAACCCACCACAGCCTGTCCCAGCCCTTCCCAGCCCACCACAGCACGTCCCAGCCCACCACAGCGCATCCCAGCCCACCACAGCGCATCCCAGCCCACCACAGCCCGTTTCAGCCCACCACAGCTCACCACAGCTTGTCCCAGCCCACCAGAGCCCGTCCCAGCCCACCAGAGCCCACCACAGCTTGTCCCAGCCCACCGCAGTCCGTCCCAGCCCACCGCAGCCCGTCCCAGGACACCACAGTCCGTCCCAGCCAACCACAGCCCACCACAGCCCGTCCCAGCCCACCACAGCCTGTCCCAGCCCACCACAGCCCACCACAGCCCGTCCCAGCCCACCACAGCCCGTCCGAGCACACCACAGCACGTACCAGCCCGTCCCAGCCCACCACAGCCCGTCCCAGCCCACCACAGCCCGTCCCAGCCCACCACAGCCCGTCCCAGCCCGTCCCAGCCCACCACAGCCCGTCCCAGCCCACCACAGCCCGTCCCAGCCCACCACAGCCCGTCCCAACCCACCACAGCCCGTCCCAGCCCACCACAGCCCGTCCCAGCACACCACAGCCCGTGCCAGCCCATCCCAGCCCACCACAGCCCATCCCAGCCTGTTCCAGACCACCAGAGCCCATCCCATCCCGTCCCAGCCCACCACAGCCCGTCTCAAGCTCACCAGAACCCACCACAGCCCACCAAAGCCTGTACCAGACCACCACGGCCCACCACAGCCCACCATGGCCCGTCCCAGCCCACCACGGCCGACCACAGCGAACCACAGCCCACCAAAGCTCACCACAGCCCGTCCCAGCACACCACAGCCCGTCCCAGCCCACCACAGCCCGTCCCCGCCCGTCCCTGTCGACCACAGCCCATCCCAGTCCACCACAGCCTGTCCCAGCCCACCACAGCCCGTCCCAGCCCACCACAGCACGTCCCCGCCCGTCCCCGTCGACCACAGCCCGTCCCAGCACACCACAGCCCGTCCCAGCCCACCACAGCCCACCACAGCTTGTCCCAGCCCACCACAGCCCGTTGCAGCCCATCACAGCTCGTTCCAGACCACCAGAGCCCGTCCCAGCCCGTCCCAGCCCACCACAGCCCATCTCAAGCTCACAAGAACCCACCAAAGCCCACCACAGCCTGTCCCAGACCACCACGGCCCACCACAGCCCACCACGGCCTGTCCCAGCCCACCACGGCCCACCACAGCCCACCACGGCCCACCACAGTTCACCACGGGCCGTCTCAGCCCACCATGACCTGTCCCTGCCCACCACAGTTCACCACGGCCCGTCCCAGCTCACCACAGCCCGTCCCAGCCCACCACAGCCCGTCCCAGCTCACCACGGCCCGTCCCAGCCCACCACGGCCCACCACAGCCCGTCCCAGCCTGTCCCAGCCCACCACAGCCTGTCTCAAGCTCACCAGAACCCACCACAGCCCACCATAGCCCGTACCAGACCACCACGGCCCACCACAGATAACCACGGCCCGTCCCAGCCCACCACGGCCCACCACAGCGAACCACGGCCCACCACAGCCCACCACGGCCCGTCCCAGCCCACCACGGCCCCACCACAGCCCACCCCTTCCCATCCCGGCCCAAAATGGCCCAACACGGCCCACCACGGTTCACCACGGCCCGTCCCCCGCCCACCACGGCCCACCACAGCCCGTCCCAGCCCACCACAGCCCATCCCAGCCCGTCCCATCCAGTCCCAGCTCGTCCCAGCCTGTCCCAGCCCACCACAGCCAGTCCCAGCCCACCACAGCCAGTCCCATTCCACAATAGCCCGTCCCAGCCTGTCCCAGCCCGTCCCAACCCGTCCCAGTTTACCACAGCCCGTCCCAGCCCACCACAGCCCGTCCCAGCTCGCCACAGCTTGTTCCAGACTGCCACAGCCCACCACGGCCCGTCCCAGCCCACCACGACCTGTCCCAGCCCACCACGGCCCACCACAGCCCACCCCTTCCCATCCCGGCCCAAAACGGCCAACCACGGCGCACCACAATTCACCACGGCCCGTCCCCGCCCACCACGGCCCACCACAGCCCGTCCCAGCCCACCACAGCCCATCCCAGCCCGTCCCAGCCAATCCCAGCTCATCCCAGCTAACCACAGCCAGTCCCAGCCCACCACAGCCCGTTACAGCTTACCACAGCCCATCCCAGATCACCACAGCCCGTTCCAGCCCACCACAGCCCACCACAGCCCGTCCCTACCCACCACAGCCCGTCCCCGTCGACCACAGCCCGTCCCAGCCCACCACAGCCCGTTACAGCTTACCAAAGCCCGTCCCAGCCCACCACAGCCCGTTCCCGCCCACCACAGCCCATGCCTGCCCACCACAGCCCGTCTCCGCCCACCACAGCCCGTCCCAGCCCGTCCCAGCCCGTCCCAGCCCGTCCCAGCCCTTCCCAGCCCGTCCCAGCCCACCACAGCCCGTCCCAGCCCACCACAGCCCGTCCCAGTGCACCACACCCTACCACAGCACGTCCCAGCCCACCACAGCCCGTCCCAGCCCGTCCCAGCCCATCTCAGCTCACCACAACCCACCACAGCCTGTCCCAGCCCTTCCCAGCCCACCACAGCACGTCCCAGCCCACCACAGCGCATCCCAGCCCACCACAGCGCATCCCAGCCCACCACAGCCCGTTTCAGCCCACCACAGCTCACCACAGCTTGTCCCAGCCCACCAGAGCCCGTCCCAGCCCACCAGAGCCCACCACAGCTTGTCCCAGCCCACCGCAGTCCGTCCCAGCCCACCGCAGCCCGTCCCAGGACACCACAGTCCGTCCCAGCCAACCACAGCCCACCACAGCCCGTCCCAGCCCACCACAGCCCGTCCCAGCCCACCACAGCCCACCACAGCCCGTCCCAGCCCACCACAGCCCGTCCGAGCACACCACAGCACGTACCAGCCCGTCCCAGCCCACCACAGCCCGTCCCAGCCCACCACAGCCCGTCCCAGCCCACCACAGCCCGTCCCAGCCCGTCCCAGCCCACCACAGCCCGTCCCAGCCCACCACAGCCCGTCCCAGCCCACCACAGCCCGTCACAGCCCACCACAGCCCGTCCCAACCCACCACAGCCCGTCCCAGCCCACCACAGCCCGTCCCAGCACACCACAGCCCGTGCCAGCCCATCCCAGCCCACCACAGCCCATCCCAGCCTGTTCCAGACCACCAGAGCCCATCCCATCCCGTCCCAGCCCACCACAGCCCGTCTCAAGCTCACCAGAACCCACCACAGCCCACCAAAGCCTGTACCAGACCACCACGGCCCACCACAGCCCACCATGGCCCGTCCCAGCCCACCACGGCCGACCACAGCGAACCACAGCCCACCAAAGCTCACCACAGCCCGTCCCAGCACACCACAGCCCGTCCCAGCCCACCACAGCCCGTCCCCGCCCGTCCCTGTCGACCACAGCCCATCCCAGTCCACCACAGCCTGTCCCAGCCCACCACAGCCCGTCCCAGCCCACCACAGCACGTCCCCGCCCGTCCCCGTCGACCACAGCCCGTCCCAGCACACCACAGCCCGTCCCAGCCCACCACAGCCCACCACAGCTTGTCCCAGCCCACCACAGCCCGTTGCAGCCCATCACAGCTCGTTCCAGACCACCAGAGCCCGTCCCAGCCCGTCCCAGCCCACCACAGCCCATCTCAAGCTCACAAGAACCCACCAAAGCCCACCACAGCCTGTCCCAGACCACCACGGCCCACCACAGCCCACCACGGCCTGTCCCAGCCCACCACGGCCCACCACAGCCCACCACGGCCCACCACAGTTCACCACGGGCCGTCTCAGCCCACCATGACCTGTCCCTGCCCACCACAGTTCACCACGGCCCGTCCCAGCTCACCACAGCCCGTCCCAGCCCACCACAGCCCGTCCCAGCTCACCACGGCCCGTCCCAGCCCACCACGGCCCACCACAGCCCGTCCCAGCCTGTCCCAGCCCACCACAGCCTGTCTCAAGCTCACCAGAACCCACCACAGCCCACCATAGCCCGTACCAGACCACCACGGCCCACCACAGATAACCACGGCCCGTCCCAGCCCACCACGGCCCACCACAGCGAACCACGGCCCACCACAGCCCACCACGGCCCGTCCCAGCCCACCACGGCCCACCACAGCCCACCCCTTCCCATCCCGGCCCAAAATGGCCCAACACGGCCCACCACGGTTCACCACGGCCCATTCCCCGCCCACCACGGCCCACCACAGCCCGTCCCAGCCCACCACAGCCCATCCCAGCCCGTCCCATCCAGTCCCAGCTCGTCCCAGCCCGTCCCAGCCCACCACAGCCAGTCCCAGCCCACCACAGCCAGTCCCATTCCACAATAGCCCGTCCCAGCCTGTCCCAGCCCGTCCCAACCCGTCCCAGTTTACCACAGCCCGTCCCAGCCCACCACAGCCCGTCCCAGCTCGCCACAGCTTGTTCCAGCCCGCCACAGCCCACCACGGCCCGTCCCAGCCCACCACGACCTGTCCCAGCCCACCACAGCCCACCAAAGCCCGTCCCCGCTCACCACACCCCGTCCCCGCCCACCACAGCCCGTTTCCGCCCACCACAGCCCGTCCCCGCCCACCACAACTTGTCCCCGCCCACCACAACTTGTCCCCGCCCACCACAATTTGTCCCCACCCACTACGGCCCTTCCCGGCCCACCACGGCCCGTCCCAGCCAACCAAGCCCGGTCCCGGCCCACCAGGGCACGTCCCAACCCACCACGGCCCAGCCCAGCCCACCACAACTCACCACAGCCCATTACAGCTTACCACACCCCGTCCCAACCCACCACAGCCTTTTCCAGACCACCACAGACCGTGCCCGCCCACCACAGCACATCCAAGCCCGTCCCAGCCCACCACAACCCGTCCCAGCCCATCTCAGCCCGTCCCAGCCCACCAGAACTCGTCCCAGCCCACCACAGCTCGTCCCAGCCCACCACAGCCCGTCCCAGCCCACCAAAGCCCATTCCAGCCCACCACAGCCCACCAAAGCCCGTCCCAGCCCACCAAAGCCCGTTCCAGCCCACCACAGCCCACCAAAGCCCGTCCCCTCCCACCAAAGCCCGTCCCCGCCCACCACAACCCGTCACCGCCCACCACAACCCGTCCAAGGCGTCCCAGCCCGTCCCAGCCCATGTCAGCCCGTCCCAGCCCACCACAACTCGTCCCAGCCCACCACAGCCCGTCCCAGCCTGTCCCAGCCCACCACAGCCCATCCCAGCCCACCACAGGCCACTACAGCACACCACAGCCTACAGCAGACCACCACAGCCCGTCACAGCTCGTCCCAACCCATCACAGCCCGTCACAGCCCGTCTCAGCCCACCACAGCCCGTCCCAGCCAAACACAGTCCGTCCCAGCCCACCACAGCCCGTCCCAGCCAACAACAGACCATTCCAGACCAGCAGAGCCTGTCCCTGCCCACCAGAGCCTGTCCCCGCCCACCACAGCACTTTCCCGCCCACCACAGCCCGTCCCCGCCCACCACGGCCCATCCCCGCCCACCACGGCCCGTCCCAGCCCACCACGGCCCATCCCAGCCCACCACAGCCCAGCCCAGCCCACCACGGCCCGTCCCAGCCCACCACGGCCCGTCCCAGCTCACCACAGCTCGTCCCAGCCCACCGCAGCCCGTCCCAGCTCACCACAGCCCGTCCCAGCCCGTGCCAGCCCACCACAGCCCACTACAGACCGTCCCAGCACTTCCCAGCCCGTCCCAGCCCACCACAGCCCATTGCAGACCACCAGAGCCCGTCCCCACCGACCACAGCTCGTCCCAGCCCACCACAGCCCGCCCCGGCCCTACACAGCCCGGCCCGGCCCACCACAGCCCGTCCCAGCCCACCACAGCCCGCCACGGCCCACCACAGCTCGCCCCGGCCCTACACAGCCTGTCCCAGCACACCACAGCCCGTCCCAGCCCACCACAGCCCGTCCCAGCCCACCACAGCCCACCACAGCCCGCCCCGGCCCACCACAGCGCGTCCCAGCCCACCACAGCCCGTCCCGGCACACCACAGCCCTTCCAGTCCCACCACAGCCCGTCCCGTCCCACCACAGCCCATCCCGTCCCACCACAGCCCGTCCCGTCCCACCACAGCCCGTCCCGTCCCACCACAGCCCGTCCCGGCCCACCACAGCCCGTCCCGTCCCAGCACAGGCTGTCCCGGCCCACCACGGCCCATCCCAGCCCACCACGGCCCATCCCAGCACACCACGGCCCATCCCAGCCCACCACGGCCCACCACGATAGATCTCAACCCACCACAGCCTTTCCAAGCCCACCACAGCCCTCCACAGCTCTCCACAGCCCGTCCCAACCCACCACAGACTGTCTCAGCTCATCACAACCCAACACAGCGCACCAGAGCTTGTCCCAACCCACCACAGCCCGGCCCAGCCCACCACATCCTGTCCCAGCCCACCACAGCCCGTCTCAACTCACCACAGCCTCTCCCAGCCCACCACAGTGCGTCCCAGCCCACCACAGCCCGTCCCAGCCCACCACAGTGCGTCCCAGCCCACCACAGCCCGTCCCAGCCCACCACAGGCCACTACAGCACACCACAGCCTACCGCAGACCACCACAGCCCGTCCCAGCCCACCACAGCCCGTCCCAGCCCTCCACAGCCCACTTCAGCCCACCACAGCCCGTCCCAGCCCACCACAGTGCGTCGCAGCCCACCACAGCGCGTCGCAGCCCACCACAGCGCGTCCCAGCCCACCACAGCCCGTCCCAGCCCACCACAGCCCGTCCCAGCCCACCACAGCCCGTCCCAGCCCACCACAGCCCGTCCCAGGAAACCACAGCCCTTCCCTGCTCACCACAGCCTGTCCCCGCCCACCACAACTTGTCCCGGCCCACTACGGCCCGGACCGGCCCACCACGGCCCGTCACGGCCAACCAAGGCCGGTCCTGGCCCACCACGGCCCGTCCCAGCCCAGCACAGCCCAGCACAACCCTTCCCAGCCCACCACAGCGCGTCCGAGCCCACCACAGCCCGTCCCAGTCCACCACAGCCCGTCCCAGCCCACCACAGCCCGTCCCAGCCCACCACAGCCCGTCCCAGCCCACCACAGCCCGTCCCAGCCCACCACAGCCCTTCCCTGCTCACCATAGCCTGTCCCCGCCCACCACAACTTGTCCCGGCCCACTACGGCCCGGACCGGCCCACCACGGCCCGTCACGGCCAACCAAGGCCGGTCCTGGCCCACCACGGCCCGTCCCAGCACACCACAGCCTACAACAGCACGTCCCGGCCCACCAAAGCCCGTCCCAGCCCACTACGGTCCACCACGGCCCGTCCAGGCCCATCACCGCCCGTCCCGGCCCACCATGGTCCGTCCCGGCCCACCACGGCCCACCTCAGCCCACCACAGCCCGTCCCAGCCCACCACTGCCCGTCCCAGCCCACCACTGCCCGTCCCAGCCCGTCCCAGCTCGTCCCAGCCCACCACAGGCTTTCCCAGCCCCTCCCAGACCCCCAGAGCCGGCCCAGCCCGTTTCAGCCCCTCCCAGACCGTCTCAGCTCACCACACCCCACCACAGCCCATCCCAGCCCACCACGGCCTGTTCCAGCCCAGCAGAGGCCATTCCAGTCCACCAGAGCCCGTCCCAACCTACCACAGCTTGTCCCGGCCCACCATAGCCCGTCCCAGCCCACCACAGCCCGTCCCAGCCCACTGCGACCCGTCCCAGCCCACCACAGGCCGTCTTAGCCCGACCCAGCCCCCCACAGCCCGTCCCAACCCACCACAGTTCACCACGGCCCGTCCCAGCCCACAACGGCCCACCACGGCTCACCACAGCCCGTCCCAGCCCACCAGAATTCGTCCCAGTGCACCACAGCGCGTCCCAGCCCACCACAGCCCGTCCCGTCCCACCACAGCCCGTCCCGGCCCACCAGAGCCCGTCTCAGCACACAACAGCCCGTCCTGGCTCACCACAGCCCGTCCCGTCCCACCACAGCCCGTCCCGTCCCACCACAGCCCGTCCCGGCCCACCACAGCCCGTCCCGGCCCACCAGAGCCCGTCTCAGCACACAACAGCCCGTCCTGGCTCACCACAGCCCGTCCCGTCCCACCACAGCCCACCACAGCCCGTCCCAGCCCACCACAGCCCGTCCCAGCCCACCACAGGCTACCGTAGACCACCACAGCCCGTCCCAGCCCACCACAGCCCGTCCCGTCCTACCACAGCCCACCACAGCCCGTCCCAGCCTGCCACAGCCCGTCCCAGCCCGCCACAGCCCAATACAGCCCACCACAGCCCAATACAGCCCACCACAGCCCGTCTTAACCCGACCCAGCCCCCCACAGCCCGTCCCAACCCACCACAGTTAACCACGGCCCGTCCCAGCCCACAACGGCCCACCACGGCTCACCACAGCCCGTCCCAGCCCACCACAATTCGTCCCAGTGCACCACAGCGCGTCCCAGCCCACCACAGCCCGTCCAGGCACACCACAGCCCATCCCGTCCCACCACAGCCCGTCCCGTCCCAACACAGCCCGTCCCGTCCCACTACAGCCCGTCCCGTCCCACCACAGCCCGTCCCGGCCCACTACAGCCCGTCCCGGCCCACCACAGCCCGTCCCGGCCCACCACGGCCCATCCCAGCCCACCACGGCCCATCCCAGCCCACCACGGCCCATCCCAGCACACCACGGCCCATCCCAGCACACCACGGCCCATCCCAGCCCACCACGGCCCACCACGACAGATCTCAACCCACCACAGCCTGTCCAAGCCCACCACAGCCCTCCACAGCTCTCCACAGCCCGTCCCAACCCACCACAGACTGTCTCAGCTCATCACAACCCAACACAGAGCACCAGAGCCCGTCCCAACCCACCACAGCCCGGCCCAGCCCACCAGAGATGGTCCCAGCCCACCACAGCCCGTCTCAACTCACCACAGCCTGTCCCAGCCCACCACAACCCACCACAGCCAAACACGGCCCACCACAGCCCGTCCCAGCCCACCACAGTGCGTCCCAGCCCACCACAGCCCGTCCCAGCCCACCACAGGCCACTACAGCACACCACAGCCTACCGCAGACCACCACAGCCCGTCCCAGCCCACCACAGCCCGTCCCAGCCCTCCACAGCCCACCTCAGCCCACCACAGCCCGTCCCAGCCCACCACAGCCCGTCCCAGCCCACCACAGCGCGTCGCAGCCCACCACAGCCCGTCTTAGCCCGACCCAGCCCCCCACAGCCCCTCCCAACCCACCACAGTTCACCACGGCCCGTCCCAGCCCACAACGGCCCACCACGGCTCACCACAGCCCGTCCCAGACGACCACAATTTGTCCCAGTGCACCACAGCGCGTCCCAGCCCACCACAGCCCGTCCTGGCACACCACAGCCCGTCCCGTCCCACCACAGCCCGTCCCGTCCCACCACAGCCCGTCCCGGCCCACCACAGCCCGTCCCGGCCCACCAGAGCCCGTCTCAGCACACAACAGTTCGTCCTGGCTCACCACAGCCCGTCCCGTCCCACCACAGCCCACCACAGCCCGTCCCAGCCCACCACAGCCAGTCCCAGCCCACCACAGGCTACCGTAGACCACCACAGCCCGTCCCAGCCCACCACAGCCCGTCCCGTCCCACCACAGCCCACCACAGCCCGTCCCAGCCTGCCACAGCCCGTCCCAGCCCGCCACAGCCCAATACAGCCCACCACAGCCCAATACAGCCCACCACAGCCCAATACAGCCCACCACAGCCCATCTTAGCCCGACCCAGCCCCCCACAGCCCGTCCCAACCCACCACAGTTCACCACGGCCCGTCCCAGCCCACAACGGCCCACCACGGCTCACCACAGCCCGTCCCAGCCCACCACAATTCGTCCCAGTGCACCACAGTGCGTCCCAGCCCACCACAGCCCGTCCCGGCACACCACAGCCCATCCCGTCCCACCACAGCCCGTCCCGTCCCAACACAGCCCGTCCCGTCCCACCACAGCCCGTCCCGTCCCACCACAGCCCGTCCCGGCCCACTACAGCCCGTCCCGGCCCACCACAGCCCGTCCCGGCCCACCACGGCCCATCCCAGCCCACCACGGCCCATCCCAGCACACCACGGCCCATCCCAGCACACCACGGCCCATCCCAGCCCACCACGGCCCACCACGACAGATCTCAACCCACCACAGCCTGTCCAAGCCCACCACAGCCCTCCACAGCCCACCACAGCCCGTCCCAACCCACCACAGACTGTCTCAGCTCATCACAACCCAACACAGCGCACCAGAGCTTGTCCCAACCCACCACAGCCCGGCCCAGCCCACCAGAGATGGTCCCAGCCTACCACAGCCCGTCTCAACTCACCACAGCCTGTCCCAGCTCACCACAACCCACCACAGCCAAACACGGCCCACCACAGCCCGTCCCAGCCCACCACAGTGCGTCCCAGCCCACCACAGCCCGTCCCAGCCCACCACAGGCCACTAAAGCACACCACAGCCTACCGCAGCCCACCACAGCCCGTCCCAGCCCACCACAGCCCGTCCCAGCCCTCCACAGCCCACCTCAGCCCACCACAGCCCGTCCCAGCCCACCACAGCCCGTCCCAGCCCATCACAGCCCACCACGGCCCACCACAGTTCACCACGGGCCATCTCAGACCACCATGACCTGTCCCAGCCCACCACGGCCCACCACAGCCCATCCCTTCCCATACCAACTCAAAACAGCCCACCACGGCCCATACCAGCCCACCACGGCCCACCACAGCCCACCACAGTTCACCACGGGCCATCTCAGACCACCATGACCTGTCCCAGCCCACCACGGCCCACCAAAGCCCTTCCCTTCCCATACCGGCTCAAAACGGCCCACCACGGCCCACCACGGTTCACCACGGCGCGTCCCAGCCCACCACGCCCCACCACAGACCATCCCAGTCCACCACACACCGTCCCAGCATGTCCCAGCCTGTCCCAACCCACCACAGCCTGTTCCAGACCACCACAGCCTGTCCCAGCCCACCACAGCCCGTCCCAGCACACCACAGCCCGTCCCTAGCCCACCACAGCCCGTCCCAGCCCACCACAGCCCGTCCCCCGCCCGTCCCAGCCCACCACAGACCAGCACAGCCCGTCTCAGCCGTCGCAGCCTGCCGCAGCCCGTCCCAGCCCACCACAGCCCGTCCCAGCCCACCACGGCCCGTCCCAGCCCACCACAGCCCGTCCCCCGCCCACCACGGCCCGTCCCAGCCCATCACAGCCCGTCCCAGCTCGTTCCAGACAACCAGAACTCGTCTCAGCCCGTCCCAGCCCACCACAGCCCATCTCAAGCTCAGCAGAACCCACCACAGCCCACCACAGCCCGTCCCAGCCCGTCCCAGACCACCACAGCCCACCACAGCCCGTCCCAGCACACCACAGCCCGTCCGAGCACACCACAGCCCGTACCAGCCCGTCCCAGCCCACCACAGCCCGTCCCAGCCCACCACAGCCCACCACAGCCCGTCCCAGCCCGTCCCAGCCCGTCCCAGCCCACCACAGCCCGTCCCAGCCCACCACAGCCCGTCCCAGCCCACCACAGCCCGTCCCAGCCCACCACAGACCATTCCAGACCACCACATCCCGTCCCCGCCCACCATAGCCCGTGCCCGCCCACCACAGCCCGTCCCAGCCCACCACAGCCCGTCCCCGCCCACCACGGCCTGTCCCAGCCCATCACAGCCCGTCCCAGCTCGTTCCAGACAACCAGAACTCGTCTCAGCCCGTCCCAGCCCGTCCCAGCCCGTCCCAGCCCGTCCCAGCCCACCACAGCCCGTCCCAGCCCTTCCCAGCCCGTCCCAGCCCACCACAGCCCGTCCCAGCCCACCACAGCCCGTCCCAGCCCACCACAGCCCGTCCCAGCCCGTCCCAGCCCGTCCCAGCCCACCACAGCCCGTCCCAGCCCGTCCCAGCCCGTCCCAGCCCATCCCAGCCCGTCACAGCCCACCACAGCCCGTCCCAGCCCACCACAGCCCGTCCCCGCCCACCACAGCCCGTCCCAGCCCACCACAGCCCGTCCCAGCCCACCACAGCCCGTCCCAGCCCACCACAGCCCGTCCCAGCCCACCACAGCCCACCAGAGCCCGTCCCAGCCCACCACAGCTTGTCCCAGCCCACCACAGCCCATTGCAGCCCAACACAGCTCGTTCCAGACCACCAGAGCCCGTCCCAGCCCGTCCCAGCCCACCACAGCCCATCTCAAGCTCACAAGAACCCACCAAAGCCCACCACAGCCTGTCCCAGACCACCACGGCCCACCACAGCCCACCACGGCCTGTCCCAGCCCACCACGGCCCACCACAGCCCACCACAGTTCACCACGGGCCGTCTCAGCTCACCATGACCTGTCCCAGCCCACCACGGCCCAACATAGACCATCCCTTCCCATACCGGCCCAAAACGGCCCACCACGGCCCACCAGAGCCCACCACAGTTCACCACGGCCTGTCCCAGCCCACCACGCCCCACCACAGCCCGTTCCAGCTCACCACAGCCCGTTCCAGCCCACCACAGCCCGTCCCAGTCCATCCCAGCACGTCCCAGCTCACCACGGCCCGTCCCAGCCCACAACGGCCCACCACAGCCCGTCCCAGCCCGTCCGAGCCCACCACAGCCTGTCCCAGACCACCAGAGCTCGTCCCAGCCTGTCCCAGCCAACCACAGCCCGTCTCAAGCTCACCAGAACCCACCACAGCCCACCATAGCCCGTACCAGACCACCACGGCCCACCACAGATAACCACGGCCCGTCCCAGCCCACCACGGCCCACCACAGCGAACCACGGCCCACCACAGCCCACCACAGCCCGTCCCAGCCCACCACGGCCCGTCCCAGCCGTCCCAGCAAATCCCAGCCCACCACAGCCCATCTCAGCTCACTACAGCGCGTCCCAGTCCACCACACCCACCACAGCCTGTCCCAGCTCACCACAACCCACCACAGCCAACCGCAGCCGGTCCCAGCCCACCACAGCCGGTCCCAGCCCACCACACCCCACCGCAGCCCGTCCCACCACACCAGAGTCCATCCCAGCCCACAACGGCCCGTCACAGCTTACCACGGCCCACCACGGCTTTCCACAGCCCTTCCCAGCCCAACACGGCCCTTCCCAGCCCATTACAGCCTGTCCCAGACCACCACATCCCATCTCAGCCCACCACAGCCCGTCCCAGCCCACCACAACCGACCACAGCCCACCACAGCCCACCACGGCCGACCACAGCCCACCACGGCAGACCACAGCCCACCACGTCCCATCCAAGCCCACCACGGCCCATCCAAGCCCACCACGGTCCACCACGGCACGTCCCAGCCCACCACAGAGCACCACAGCCCGTCCCAGCCCGTCCCAGCCCACCACAGCCCGTCCCAGCCGACCACAGCCCGTCCTAGCCCACCACAGCCTGTCCCAGGCTGTCCCAGCTCGTCCAAGCCTGTCCCAGACCCCCAGAGCCCGTCACAGCCCACCACAGCCCGTCACAGCCCGTCCCAGCTCTCCACAACCCACCGCAGCCCGTCCCAGCCCACCACAGCCCGTCCCAGCCCACAACGGCCCACAAAAGCCCACCACGGCCCACCACACCCCGTCCCAGCCCACCACAAGCCGTCCTAGCCCACCACAGACCTCCAGAGCCCGTCTCAGCTCACCACAGCCTATCCCAGCACACCACGGCCCACCACAGCACACCACGGCCCACCGCAGCCTATCCCAACCCGTCCCAGCCCACCACGGCCCGTCCCAGCCCACCACAGCCCATCTCAGCCCACCACAGCCTGTCCCAGGCTGTCCCAGCTCGTCCAAGCCTGTCCCAGACCCCCAGAGCCCGTCGCAGCCCACCACAGCCCGTCAGAGCCCGTCCCAGCTCTCCACAACCCACCGCAGCCTGTCCCAGCCCACCACAGCCCGTCACAGCCCGTCCCAGCTCTCCACAACCCACCGCAGCCCGTCCCAGCCCACCACGGCCCACAAAAGCCCACCACAGCCCACCACGGCCCACCACAGCCCATCCCAGCCCACCACAAGCCGTCCCAGCCCACCACAGCCCTCCAGAGCCCGTCTCAGCTCACCACAGCCTATCCCAGCCCACCACGGCCCACCACAGCACACCACGGCCCACCGCAGCCTATCCCAACCCGTCCCAGCCCACCACGGCCCGTCCCAGCCCACCACGGCCCGTCCCAGCCCACCACGGCCCGTCCCAGCCCGTCCCAGCCCACGACAGCCCGTCCCAGCCCACCAGAGCCCACCAGAGCTCGTCCTAGCCCACCACAGCCCACAAGAGCTTGTCACAGTCCACCAGAGCCCATCCCAGCCCACCACAGCGCACTACGGCCCACCACAGCCCGTCCCAGCCCACCACAGCTTGTCCCAGCCCACCACAGCCCGTCCCAGCCCACCACAGCCCGTCCCAGCCCACCACAGCCCGTCCCAGCTCGTCCCAGACCACCACAGCCTCTCCCAGCACACCACAGCCCGTAACAGCCCACCACAGCAAGTACCAGGCCGTCCCAGCCCACCACAGCCCGTCTCAGCCCACCACGGCCCGTCTCAGCCTACCACGGCCCGTCTCAGCTCACCACAACTCGTCCCAGCCCACCACAGCCCACCACAGCCCGTCCCAGCCCACCAGAGCCCGTCCCAGCCCACCACATCCCGTCCCAGCCCACCAGAGCCCGTCCCAGCCTGTTTCAGCCCAGCACGGCTAACCACGGCCTGTCCCGGCCCACCACGGCCAACCACGGTCCACCATGGCCCACCAGAGCACACCACGGCCCACCACGGCCCTTCCCAGTCCACCACAGCCCACCACAGCATGTCCCAGCCCACCACGGCCCGTCCCAGCCCACCACGGCCCGTCCCAGCCCACCACGGCCCGTCCCAGCCCACCACAGTTCACCACAGGCCGTCCTAGCCCAGCACGGCCAGTCCCAGCCCACCACGGACCACCACGGCCCATCTCAGCCCACCACAGCCTGTCCAAGCCCAGCACAGCCCTCCACAACCCTCCACAGCCCGTCCGAACCCTCCACAGCTCATCCCAGCCTACCACAGCCCGTCGCAGCCCAACACAGCATATCCCAGCCCACCGCAACCCGTCCCAGCCCACCACAGCCCACCACAGGTCACCACAGCCCACCACCGGTCACCACAGCCCACCACAGGTCACCACAGCCCACCACCGGTCACCACAGCCCACCACAGGTCACCACAGCCTATTTCAGACCACCACGGCAAACCACGGCCCGTCCCAGCCCACCACGGCCCGCCATGGCCCACCACAGCTCGTCCCAGATAGACACGGCGCACCACAGCCCACCACGGCCCGTCCCGGCCCACCACAGCCCGTCCCAGCACACCACAGCCCACCACAGCCCACCACGGCAAACCACGGCCCGTCCCAGCCCACCACGGCCCGCCATGGCCCACCACAGCTCGTCCCAGATAGACACGGCGCACCACAGCCCACCACGGCCCGTCCCGGCCCACCACAGCCCGTCCCAGCACACCACAGCCCACCACAGCCCATCACAGCCCACCACAGCCCGTCCCAGCTTACCACAGCCCACCACAGACCGTCCCAGCCCACCACAGCCCGTCACAGCCCGTCCCAGCTCTCCACAACCCACCGCAGCCCGTCCCAGCCCACCAGAGCCCGTCCCAGCCCACCACGGCCCACAAAAGCCCACCACAGCCCACCACGGCCCACCACAGCCCGTCCCAGCCCACCACAAGCCGTCCTAGCCCACCACAGACCTCCAGAGCCCGTCTCAGCTCACCACAGCCTATCCCAGCCCACCACGGCCCACCACAGCACACCACGGCCCACCGCAGCCTATCCCAACCCGTCCCAGCCCACCACAGCCCGTCCCAGCCCACCACGGCCCGTCCCAGCCCGTCCCAGCCCACGACAGCCCGTCCCAGCCCACCACAGCCCACAAGAGCTTGTCACAGACCACCACAGCCCGTCCCAGCCCACCACAGCCCACTACGGCCCACCACAGCCCGTCCCAGACCACCACAGCCCGTCCCAGACCACCACAGCCCGTCCCAGCTCGTCCCAGACCACCACAGCCCACAAGAGCTTGTCACAGACCACCACAGCCCGTCCCAGCCCACCACAGCCCACTACAGCCCACCACAGCCCTTCCCAGCCCACCACAGCCCGTCCCAGACCACCACAGCCCGTCCCAGCTCGTCCCAGACCACCACAGCCTCTCACAGCCCACCACAGCCCGTAACAACCCACCACAGCAAGTACCAGCCTGTCCCAGCCCACCACGGCCCGTCTCAGCCCACCACGGCCCGTCTCAGCTCACCACAACCCGTCCCAGACGACCACAGCCCGTCCCAGCCCACCACAGCCCACCACAGCCCGTCCCAGCCCACCACATCCCGTCCCAGCCCACCAGAGCCCGTCCCAGCCTGTTTCAGCCCAGCACGGCTAACCACGGCCTGTCCCGGCCCACCACGGCCAACCACGGTCCACCATGGCCCACCAGAGCACACCACGGCCCACCACTGCCCTTCCCAGTCCACCACAGCCCACCACAGCCTGTCCCAGCCCACCACGGCCCGTCCCAGCCCATCACGGCCCGCCACAGCCCACCACGGCCCGTCCCAGCCCACCACGGCCCGTCCCAGCCCACCACGGCCCGTCCCAGCCCACCACGGCCCATCACAGCCCACCACAGTTCACCACAGCCCGTACCAGCCCACCACGGCCCGTCCCAGCCCACCACGGCCCGTCGCAGCCCACCACGGCCCGTCCCAGCCCACCACAGCCCGTCCCAGCCCACCACGGACGCCGCAGACCATCACAGCCCGTCCCAGCCCACCACAGCCCAGAAGAGCTTGTCACAGACCACCACAGCCCGTCCCAGCCCACCACAGCCCACCACGGCCCACCACAGCCCGTCCCAGCACACCACAGCCCACCACAGCCCATCACAGCCCACCACAGCCCGTCCCAGCTTACCACAGCCCACCACAGACCGTCCCAGCCCACCACAGCCCGTCCCAGCCCCTCCCAGCCCGTCTCAGCCCACCACAGCCTGTCCCAGCCTGTCCCAGCTCGTCCAAGCCTGTCCCAGACCCCCAGAGCCCGTCGCAGCCCACCACAGCCCGTCACAGCCCGTCCCAGCTCTCCACAACCCACCGCAGCCCGTCCCAGCCCACCACAGCCCGTCCCAGCCCACCACGGCCCACAAAAGCCCACCACAGCCCACCACGGCCCACAAAAGCCCGTCCCAGCCCACCACAAGCCGTCCTAGCCCACCACAGACCTCCAGAGCCCGTCTCAGCTCACCACAGCCTATCCCAGCCCACCACGGCCCACCACAGCACACCACGGCCCACCGCAGCCTATCCCAACCCGTCCCAGCCCACCACGGCCCGTCCCAGACCACCAGGGCCCGTCCCAGCCCACCACGGCCCGTCCCAGCCCGTCCCAGCCCACGACAGCCCGTCCCAGCCCACGAAAGTCCGTCCCAGCCCACCAGAGCCCACCACAGCTCGTCCCAGCCCACACCAGCCCACAAGAGCTTGTCACAGAACACCACAGCCCGTCCCAGCCCACCACAGCCCACTACGGCCCACCACAGCCCGTCCCAGCCCACCACAGCCCGTCCCAGCCCACCACAGCCCATCCCAGACCACCACAGCCCGTCCCAGCTCGTCCCAGACCACCACAGCCTCTCACAGCCCACCACAGCCCGTAACAACCCACCACAGCAAGTACCAGCCCGTCCCAGCCCACCACGGCCCGTCTCAGCCCACCACGGCCCGTCTCAGCTCACCACAACCCGTCCCAGACGACCACAGCCTGTCCCAGCCCACCACAGCCCACCACAGCCCGTCCCAGCCCACCACGGCCCGTCCCAGCCCACCACATCCCGTCCCAGCCCACCAGAGCCCGTCCCAGCCTGTTTCAGCCCAGCACGGCTAACCACGGCCTGTCCCGGCCCAGCACGGCCAACCACGGTCCACCATGGCCCACCAGAGCACACCACGGCCCACCACTGCCCTTCCCAGTCCACCACAGCCCACCACAGCCTGTCCCAGCCCACCACGGCCCGTCCCAGCCCATCACGGCCCGCCACAGCCCACCACGGCCCGTCCCAGCCCACCACGGCCCATCACAGCCCACCACGGCCCGTCCCAGCCCACCACGGCCCATCACAGCCCACCACAGTTCACCACAGCCCGTCCCAGCCCACCACGGCCCGTCCCAGCCCACCACGGCCCGTCGCAGCCCACCACGGCCCGTCCCAGCCCACCACAGCCCGTCCCAGCCCACCACGGACGCCGCAGACCATCACAGCCCGTCCCAGCCCACCACAGCCCACAAGAGCTTGTCACAGACCACCACAGCCCGTCCCAGCCCACCACAGCCCACCACGGCCCACCACAGCCCGTCCCAGCACACCACAGCCCACCACAGCCCATCACAGCCCACCACAGCCCGTCCCAGCTTACCACAGCCCACCACAGACCGTCCCAGCCCACCACAGCCCGTCCCAGCCCCTCCCAGCCCGTCTCAGCCCACCACAGCCTGTCCCAGCCTGTCCCAGCTCGTCCAAGCCTGTCCCAGACCCCCAGAGCCCGTCGCAGCCCACCACAGCCCCTCACAGCCCGTCCCAGCTCTCCACAACCCACCGCAGCCCGTCCCAGCCCACCACAGCCCGTCCCAGCCCACCACGGCCCACAAAAGCCCACCACAGCCCACCACGGCCCACAAAAGCCCGTCCCAGCCCACCACAAGCCGTCCTAGCCCACCACAGACCTCCAGAGCCCGTCTCAGCTCACCACAGCCTATCCCAGCCCACCACGGCCCACCACAGCACACCACGGCCCACCGCAGCCTATCCCAACCCGTCCCAGCCCACCACGGCCCGTCCCAGCCCACCAGGGCCCGTCCCAGCCCACCACGGCCCGTCCCAGCCCGTCCCAGCCCACGACAGCCCGTCCCAGCCCACGAAAGTCCGTCCCAGCCCACCAGAGCCCACCACAGCTCGTCCCAGCCCACCACAGCCCACAAGAGCTTGTCACAGAACACCACAGCCCGTCCCAGCCCACCACAGCCCACTACGGCCCACCACAGCCCGTCCCAGCCCACCACAGCCCGTCCCAGCCCACCACAGCCCGTCCCAGCCCACCACAGCCCGTCCCAGCTCGTCCCAGACCACCACAGCCTCTCACAGCCCACCACAGCCCGTAACAACCCACCACAGCAAGTACCAGCCCGTCCCAGCCCACCACGGCCCGTCTCAGCCCACCACGGCCCGTCTCAGCTCACCACAACCCGTCCCAGACGACCACAGCCTGTCCCAGCCCACCACAGCCCACCACAGCCCGTCCCAGCCCACCACGGCCCGTCCCAGCCCACCACATCCCGTCCCAGCCCACCAGAGCCCGTCCCAGCCTGTTTCAGCCCAGCACGGCTAACCACGGCCTGTCCCGGCCCAGCACGGCCAACCACGGTCCACCATGGCCCACCAGAGCACACCACGGCCCACCACTGCCCTTCCCAGTCCACCACAGCCCACCACAGCCTGTCCCAGCCCACCACGGCCCGTCCCAGCCCACCACGGCCCGTCGCAGCCCACCACGGCCCGTCGCAGCCCACCACGGCCCATCCCAGCCCACCACAGCCCGTCCCAGCCCACCACGGCCCATTACAGCCCACCACAGTTCACCACAGCCCGTACCAGCCCACCACGGCCCGTCCCAGCCCACCACGGCCCGTCGCAGCCCACCACGGCCCGTCCCAGCCCACCACAGCCCGTCCCAGCCCACCACGGCCGCCGCAGACCATCAGAGCCCGTCCCAGCCCACCACAATCCCGTCCCAGCCCACTATAGACTGTCCCAGCCCACCACAACCTGTTCTAGCTCACCGCAACCCACCACAGCGCACCATAGCCCACCACAGCCCACCGCAGCGCACCAGTGTCTGTCCCGGCCCACCAGAGCCTGTCCCAGCCCACCGCAGCCCGTCCCAGCCCACCGCAGCCCGCCACGGCCCGTCCCAGCCAATCACAACCCATTGCAGACCACCAGAGCCCTTCCCAGTTCACCACAGCCCACCACAGCCCGTCCAATTTCACCACAGCCCGTCTCAGCTCACCACAACCCACCACAGCCCGTCCCAGCCCACCGCAGCCTATCCCAACCCGTCCCAGCCCACCACGGCCCGTCCCAGCCCACCACAGCCCGTCCCAGCCCACCACGGCCCACCACAGCCCGTCCCAGCCCACGACAGCCTGTCCCAGCCCACCAGAGCCCGTCCCGGCCCTCCACAGCCCACCAGAGCCCACCACAGCTCGTCCCAGCCCACCACAGCCCACAAGAGCTTGTCACAGACCACCACAGCCCGTCCCAGCCCACCACAGCCTGTCCCAGCCCACCACGGCCCGTCCCAGCCCATCACGGCCCGCCACAGCCCACCACGGCCCGTCCCAGCCCACCACGGCCCGTCCCAGCCCACCACGGCCCGTCCCAGCCCACCACGGCCCATCACAGCACACCACAGTTCACCACAGCCCGTCCCAGCCCACCACGGCCCGTCCCAGCCCACCACGGCCCGTCGCAGCCCACCACGGCCCGTCCCAGCCCACCACAGCCCGTCCCAGCCCACCACGGACGCCGCAGACCATCACAGCCCGTCCCAGCCCACCACAGCCCAGAAGAGCTTGTCACAGACCACCACAGCCCGTCCCAGCCCACCACAGCCCACCACGGCCCACCACAGCCCGTCCCAGCACACCACAGCCCACCACAGCCCATCACAGCCCACCACAGCCCGTCCCAGCTTACCACAGCCCACCACAGACCGTCCCAGCCCACCACAGCCCGTCCCAGCCCCTCCCAGCCCGTCTCAGCCCACCACAGCCTGTCCCAGCCTGTCCCAGCTCGTCCAAGCCTGTCCCAGACCCCCAGAGCCCGTCGCAGCCCACCACAGCCCCTCACAGCCCGTCCCAGCTCTCCACAACCCACCGCAGCCCGTCCCAGCCCACCACAGCCCGTCCCAGCCCACCACGGCCCACAAAAGCCCACCACAGCCCACCACGGCCCACAAAAGCCCGTCCCAGCCCACCACAAGCCGTCCTAGCCCACCACAGACCTCCAGAGCCCGTCTCAGCTCACCACAGCCTATCCCAGCCCACCACGGCCCACCACAGCACACCACGGCCCACCGCAGCCTATCCCAACCCGTCCCAGCCCACCACGGCCCGTCCCAGACCACCAGGGCCCGTCCCAGCCCACCACGGCCCGTCCCAGCCCGTCCCAGCCCACGACAGCCCGTCCCAGCCCACGAAAGTCCGTCCCAGCCCACCAGAGCCCACCACAGCTCGTCCCAGCCCACCACAGCCCACAAGAGCTTGTCACAGAACACCACAGCCCGTCCCAGCCCACCACAGCCCACTACGGCCCACCACAGCCCGTCCCAGCCCACCACAGCCCGTCCCAGCCCACCACAGCCCGTCCCAGCCCACCACAGCCCGTCCCAGCTCGTCCCAGACCACCACAGCCTCTCACAGCCCACCACAGCCCGTAACAACCCACCACAGCAAGTACCAGCCCGTCCCAGCCCACCACGGCCCGTCTCAGCCCACCACGGCCCGTCTCAGCTCACCACAACCCGTCCCAGACGACCACAGCCTGTCCCAGCCCACCACAGCCCACCACAGCCCGTCCCAGCCCACCACGGCCCGTCCCAGCCCACCACATCCCGTCCCAGCCCACCAGAGCCCGTCCCAGCCTGTTTCAGCCCAGCACGGCTAACCACGGCCTGTCCCGGCCCAGCACGGCCAACCACGGTCCACCATGGCCCACCAGAGCACACCACGGCCCACCACTGCCCTTCCCAGTCCACCACAGCCCACCACAGCCTGTCCCAGCCCACCACGGCCCGTCCCAGCCCACCACGGCCCGTCGCAGCCCACCACGGCCCGTCGCAGCCCACCACGGCCCATCCCAGCCCACCACAGCCCGTCCCAGCCCACCACGGCCCATTACAGCCCACCACAGTTCACCACAGCCCGTACCAGCCCACCACGGCCCGTCCCAGCCCACCACGGCCCGTCGCAGCCCACCACGGCCCGTCCCAGCCCACCACAGCCCGTCCCAGCCCACCACGGCCGCCGCAGACCATCAGAGCCCGTCCCAGCCCACCACAATCCCGTCCCAGCCCACTATAGACCGTCCCAGCCCACCACAACCTGTTCTAGCTCACCGCAACCCACCACAGCGCACCATAGCCCACCACAGCCCACCGCAGCGCACCAGTGTCTGTCCCGGCCCACCAGAGCCTGTCCCAGCCCACCGCAGCCCGTCCCAGCCCACCGCAGCCCGCCACGGCCCGTCCCAGCCAATCACAACCCATTGCAGACCACCAGAGCCCTTCCCAGTTCACCACAGCCCACCACAGCCCGTCCAATTTCACCACAGCCCGTCTCAGCTCACCACAACCCACCACAGCCCGTCCCAGCCCACCGCAGCCTATCCCAACCCGTCCCAGCCCACCACGGCCCGTCCCAGCCCACCACAGCCCGTCCCAGCCCACCACGGCCCACCACAGCCCGTCCCAGCCCACGACAGCCTGTCCCAGCCCACCAGAGCCCGTCCCGGCCCTCCACAGCCCACCAGAGCCCACCACAGCTCGTCCCAGCCCACCACAGCCCACAAGAGCTTGTCACAGACCACCACAGCCCGTCCCAGCCCACCACAGCCTGTCCCAGCCCACCACGGCCCGTCCCAGCCCATCACGGCCCGCCACAGCCCACCACGGCCCGTCCCAGCCCACCACGGCCCGTCCCAGCCCACCACGGCCCGTCCCAGCCCACCACGGCCCATCACAGCCCACCACAGTTCACCACAGCCCGTCCCAGCCCACCACGGCCCGTCCCAGCCCACCACGGCCCGTCGCAGCCCACCACGGCCCGTCCCAGCCCACCACAGCCCGTCCCAGCCCACCACGGACGCCGCAGACCATCACAGCCCGTCCCAGCCCACCACAGCCCACAAGAGCTTGTCACAGACCACCACAGCCCGTCCCAGCCCACCACAGCCCACCACGGCCCACCACAGCCCGTCCCAGCACACCACAGCCCACCACAGCCCATCACAGCCCACCACAGCCCGTCCCAGCTTACCACAGCCCACCACAGACCGTCCCAGCCCACCACAGCCCGTCCCAGCCCCTCCCAGCCCGTCTCAGCCCACCACAGCCTGTCCCAGCCTGTCCCAGCTCGTCCAAGCCTGTCCCAGACCCCCAGAGCCCGTCGCAGCCCACCACAGCCCCTCACAGCCCGTCCCAGCTCTCCACAACCCACCGCAGCCCGTCCCAGCCCACCACAGCCCGTCCCAGCCCACCACGGCCCACAAAAGCCCACCACAGCCCACCACGGCCCACAAAAGCCCGTCCCAGCCCACCACAAGCCGTCCTAGCCCACCACAGACCTCCAGAGCCCGTCTCAGCTCACCACAGCCTATCCCAGCCCACCACGGCCCACCACAGCACACCACGGCCCACCGCAGCCTATCCCAACCCGTCCCAGCCCACCACGGCCCGTCCCAGCCCACCAGGGCCCGTCCCAGCCCACCACGGCCCGTCCCAGCCCGTCCCAGCCCACGACAGCCCGTCCCAGCCCACGAAAGTCCGTCCCAGCCCACCAGAGCCCACCACAGCTCGTCCCAGCCCAACACAGCCCACAAGAGCTTGTCACAGAACACCACAGCCCGTCCCAGCCCACCACAGCCCACTACGGCCCACCACAGCCCGTCCCAGCCCACCACAGCCCGTCCCAGCCCACCACAGCCCGTCCCAGACCACCACAGCCCGTCCCAGCTCGTCCCAGACCACCACAGCCTCTCACAGCCCACCACAGCCCGTAACAACCCACCACAGCAAGTACCAGCCCGTCCCAGCCCACCACGGCCCGTCTCAGCCCACCACGGCCCGTCTCAGCTCACCACAACCCGTCCCAGACGACCACAGCCTGTCCCAGCCCACCACAGCCCACCACAGCCCGTCCCAGCCCACCACGGCCCGTCCCAGCCCACCACATCCCGTCCCAGCCCACCAGAGCCCGTCCCAGCCTGTTTCAGCCCAGCACGGCTAACCACGGCCTGTCCCGGCCCAGCACGGCCAACCACGGTCCACCATGGCCCACCAGAGGACACCACGGCCCACCACTGCCCTTCCCAGTCCACCACAGCCCACCACAGCCTGTCCCAGCCCACCACGGCCCGTCCCAGCCCACCACGGCCCGTCGCAGCCCACCACGGCCCGTCGCAGCCCACCACGGCCCATCCCAGCCCACCACAGCCCGTCCCAGCCCACCACGGCCCATTACAGCCCACCACAGTTCACCACAGCCCGTACCAGCCCACCACGGCCCGTCCCAGCCCACCACGGCCCGTCGCAGCCCACCACGGCCCGTCCCAGCCCACCACAGCCCGTCCCAGCCCACCACGGCCGCCGCAGACCATCAGAGCCCGTCCCAGCCCACCACAATCCCGTCCCAGCCCACTATAGACCGTCCCAGCCCACCACAACCTGTTCTAGCTCACCGCAACCAACCACAGCGCACCATAGCCCACCACAGCCCACCGCAGCGCACCAGTGTCTGTCCCGGCCCACCAGAGCCTGTCCCAGCCCACCGCAGCCCGTCCCAGCCCACCGCAGCCCGCCACGGCCCGTCCCAGCCAATCACAACCCATTGCAGACCACCAGAGCCCTTCCCAGTTCACCACAGCCCACCACAGCCCGTCCAATTTCACCACAGCCCGTCTCAGCTCACCACAACCCACCACAGCCCGTCCCAGCCCACCGCAGCCTATCCCAACCCGTCCCAGCCCACCACGGCCCGTCCCAGCCCACCACAGCCCGTCCCAGCCCACCACGGCCCACCACAGCCCGTCCCAGCCCACGACAGCCTGTCCCAGCCCACCAGAGCCCGTCCCGGCCCTCCACAGCCCACCAGAGCCCACCACAGCTCGTCCCAGCCCACCACAGCCCACAAGAGCTTGTCACAGACCACCACAGCCCGTCCCAGCCCACCACAGCCCACTACGGCCCACCACAGCCCGTCCCAGCCCACCACAGCCCGTCCCAGCCCACCACAGCCCGTCCCAGCCCACCACAGCCCGTCCCAGCTCGTCCCAGACCACCACAGCCTCTCACAGCACACCACAGCCCGTAACAGCCCACCACAGCAAGTACCAGCCCGTCCCAGCCCACCACGGCCCATCTCAGCCCACCACGGCCCGTCTCAGCCCACCACGGCCCGTCTCAGCTCACCACAACCCGTCCCAGACGACCACAGCCCGTCCCAGCCCACCACAGCCCACCACAGCCCGTCCCAGCCCACCACGGCCCGTCCCAGCCCACCACATCCCGTCCCAGCCCACCAGAGCCCGTCCCAGCCTGTTTCAGCCCACCACGGCTAACCACGGCCTGTCCCGGCCCAGCACGGCCAACCACGGTCCACCATGGCCCACCAGAGCACACCACGGCCCACCACGGCCCTTCCCAGTCAACCACAGCCCACCACGGCCTGTCCCAGCCCACCACGGCCCGTCCCAGCCCACCACGGCCCACCCCAGCCCACCACGGCCTGTCCCAGCCCACCACGGCCCGTCCCAGCCCACCACGGCCCATCACAGCCCACCACAGTTCACCACAGCCAGTGTCGGCCCACCACAGCCCGTCCCAGCCCACCACAGCCCGTCCCAGCTCGTCCCAGACCACCACAACCTCTCACAGAACACCACAGCCCGTAACAGCCCACCACAGCAAGTACCAGCCCGTCTCAGCCCACCACGGCCCGTCTCAGCCCACCACGGCCCGTCTCAGCTCACCACGGCCCGTCCCAGACGACCACAGCCCGTCCCAGCCCACCACAGCCCACCACAGCCCGTCCCAGCCCGCCAGAAACCGTCCCAGCATCAGAGCCCGTCCCAGCCTGTTTCAGCCCACCACGGCTAACCACGGCCTGTCCCGGCCCACCACGGCCAACCACGGTCCACCATGGCCCACCACAGCACACCACGGCCCACCACGGCCCTTCCCAGTCCACCACAGCCCACCACGGCCTGTCCCAGCCCACCACGGCCCGTCCCAGCCCACCACGGCCCGTCCCAGCCCACCACGGCCCGTCCCAGCCCACCACGGCCCGTCCCAGCCCACCACGGCCCATCACAGCCCGTCCTAGCCCAGCACGGCCCGTCCCAGCCCACCACGGACCACCACGGCCCATCTCAGCCCACCAAAGCCTGTCCAAGCCCAGCACAGCCCTCCACAACCCTCCACAGCCCGTCCCAACACTCCACAGCTCATCCCAGCCTACCACAGCCCGTCGCAGCCCAACACAGCTTATCCCAGCCCACCGCAGCCCGTCCCATCCCACTGCAGCCCGTCCTAGCCCACCGAAACCCGTCCCAGCCCACCGCAACCCGTCCCAGCCCACCACAGCCCACCACAGCCCACCACCAGTCACCACAGCCCACCACTGGTCACCACAGCCCACCACAGGTCACCACAGCCTGTTTCAGCCCACCACGGCAAACCACGGCCCGTCCCAGCCCACCACGGCCCGCCGTGGCCCACCACAGCTCGTCCCAGATAAACACGGAGCACCACAGCCCCACAGCTCATCCCAGCCTACCACAGCCCGTCGCAGCACAACACAGCTTATCCCAGCCCACCGCAGCCCGTCCCAGCCCACCGCAGCCCGTCCTAGCCAACCGAAATCCGTCCCAGCCCACCGCAACCCGTCCCAGCCCACCACAGCCCACCACCGGTCACCACAGCCCACCACCGGTCACCACAGTCCACCACAGGTCACCACAGCCTGTTTCAGCCCACCACGGCAAACCACAGCCCGTCCCAGCCCACCACGGCCCGCCATGGCCCACCACAGCTCGTCCCAGATAAACACGGAGCACCACAGCCCACCACGGCCCGTCCCGGCCCACCACAGCCCGTCCCAGCACACCACAGCCCACCACAGCCCATCACAGCCCACCACAGCCCGTCCCAGCTTACCACAGCCCACCACAGACCGTCCCAGCCCACCACAGCCCGTCCCAGCCCACCACAGCCCACCACATCCCGTCCCAGCCCACCAGAGCCCGTCCCAGCCTGTTTCAGCCCAGCACGGCTAACCACGGCCTGTCCCGGCCCAGCACGGCCAACCACGGTCCACCATGGCCCACCAGAGCACACCACGGCCCACCACGGCCCTTCCCAGTCCACCACAGCCCACCACGGCCTGTCCCAGCCCACCACGGCCCGTCCCAGCCCACCACGGCCCACCCCAGCCCACCACGGCCCGTCCCAGCCCACCACGGCCCGTCCCAGCCCACCACGGCCCATCACAGCCCACCACAGTTCACCACAGCCAGTCCCGGCCCACCACAGCCCGTCCCAGCCCACCACAGCCCGTCCCAGCTCGTCCCAGACCACCACAGCCTCTCACAGAACACCACAGCCCGTAACAGCCCACCACAGCAAGTACCAGCCCGTCTCAGCCCACCACGGCCCGTCTCAGCCCACCACGGCCCGTCTCAGCTCACCACAACCCGTCCCAGACGACCACAGCCCGTCCCAGCTCACCACAGCCCACCACAGCCCGTCCCAGCCCACCAGAGCCCGTCCCAGCATCAGAGCCCGTCCCAGCCTGTTTCAGCCCACCACGGCTAACCACGGCCTGTCCCGGCCCACCACGGCCAACCACGGTCCACCATGGCCCACCAGAGCACACCACGGCCCACCACGGCCCTTCCCAGTCCACCACAGCCCACCACGGCCTGTCCCAGCCCACCACGGCCCGTCCCAGCCCACCACAGCCCGTCCCAGCCCACCACGGCCCGTACCAGCCCACCACGGCCCATCACAGCCCACCACAGTTCACCACAGCCCGTCCTAGCCCAGCACGGCCCGTCCCAGCCCACCACGGACCACCACGGCCCATCTCAGCCCACCACAGCCTGTCCAAGCCCAGCACAGCCCTCCACAACCCTCCACAGCCCGTCCCAACCCTCCACAGCTCATCCCAGCCTACCACAGCCCGTCGCAGCACAACACAGCTTATCCCAGCCCACCGCAGCCCGTCCCAGCCCACCGCAGCCCGTCCTAGCCAACCGAAATCCGTCCCAGCCCACCGCAACCCGTCCCAGCCCACCACAGCCCACCACCGGTCACCACAGCCCACCACCGGTCACCACAGTCCACCACAGGTCACCACAGCCTGTTTCAGCCCACCACGGCAAACCACAGCCCGTCCCAGCCCACCACGGCCCGCCATGGCCCACCACAGCTCGTCCCAGATAAACACGGAGCACCACAGCCCACCACGGCCCGTCCCGGCCCACCACAGCCCGTCCCAGCACACCACAGCCCACCACAGCCCATCACAGCCCACCACAGCCCGTCCCAGCTTACCACAGCCCACCACAGACCGTCCCAGCCCACCACAGACCGTCCCAGCCCACCACAGCCCGTCCCACCCTACCACAACCCGTCCCAGCCCACCACTGCCCGTCCTAGCCCACCACTGCCCGTCCCAGCCCGTCCCAGTTCGTCCCAACGCACCAAAGCCCGTCCCAGCACACCACAGCCCACCACAGCCCATCACAGCCCACCACAGCCCGTCCCAGCTTACCACAGCCCACACAAGACCGTCCCAGCCCACCACCGGTCACCACAGTCCACCACAGGTCACCACAGCCTGTTTCAGCCCACCACGGCAAACCACAGCCCGTCCCAGCCCACCACGGCCCGCCATGGCCCACCACAGCTCGTCCCAGATAAACACAGAGCACCACAGCCCACCACGGCCCGTCCCGGCCCACCACAGCCCGTCCCAGCACACCACAGCCCACCACAGCCCATCACAGCCCACCACAGCCCGTCCCAGCTTACCACAGCCCACCACAGACCGTCCCAGCCCACCACAGACCGTCCCAGCCCACCACAGCCCGTCCCACCCTACCACAGCCCGTCCCAGCCCACCACTGCCCGTCCCAGCCCACCACTGCCCGTCCCAGCCCGTCCCAGTTCGTCCCAACGCACCAAAGCCCGTCCCAGCACACCACAGCCCACCACAGCCCATCACAGCCCACCACAGCCCGTCCCAGCTTACCACAGCCCACACAAGACCGTCCCAGCCCACCACAGCCCGTCCCAGCCCACCACAGCCCGTCCCAGCCCACCACAGCCCGTCCCAGCCCACCACGGCCCGTCCCAATCCACCACGGCCCGTCCCAGCCCACCACAGTTCACCACAGCCCGTCTTAGCCCAGCACGGCCCATCCCAGCCCACCACGGACCACCACGGCCCATCTCAGCCCACCACAGCCTGTCCAAGCCCAGCACAGCCCTCCACAACCCTCCACAGCCCGTCCCAACCCTCCACAGCTCATCCCAGCCTACCACAGCCCGTCGCAGCCCAACACAGCTTTTCCCAGCCCACCGCAGCCCATCCCAGCCCACCGCAGCCCGTCCTAGCCCACCGAAACCTGTCCCAGCCCACCGCAACCCGTCGCAGCCCACCACAGCCCACCACGGCCGACCACAGCCCACCACGGCAGACCACAGCCCACCACGGCCCATCCAAGCCCACCACGGCCCATCCAAGTCCACCACGGTCCACCACGGCACGTCCCAGCCCACCACAGAGCACCACAGCCCGTCCCAGCCCGTCCCAGTATGTCCCAGACCACCAGAGCCCGTCCCAGCCCACCAAAGCCCGTCCCAGACCACCACGGCCCACCACGCCCCGTGCCAACCCACCAGAGCCCGTCCCAGCTCACCACAGCCCACCACAGCCCGTCCCAGACCACAAGAGGTCGTCCCAGCCCACCACTAACCCACCAAAGCCCTTCCCCGCCCACCACAGCCCGTCCCAGCCAACCACAGCGCACCACAGCCTGTCCCAACCCACCTGAGCCCGTCCCAGCTTACCACAGCCCACCACAGCCAGTCACAGCCCGTCCCAGCCCACCACAGCCCGTCTCAGCTCACCACAGCGCGTCCCAGTCCACCACACCCACCACAGCCCGTCCCAGCCCATTCCAGCCCACCACAGCCCACCGCAGCCGGGTCCCAGCCCACCACAGCCCACCACAGCCCACCACAGCCCACCACAGCCAGTCCCAACCCACCACAGCCCGTCCCGGCCCACCAGAGCCCATCCCGGCTTACCACAGCCCGTCCCGGCCCACCACGGCCCATCCCCCCCACCACGGCCTGTCACAGCCCGTCCCAGCCCACAGCCCGTCCAAGCTCACCACATCCCGTCCCAGACCGTGCCAGCCCACCACAGACCACTACAGACCGTCCCAGCCCGTCCCAGCCCGTCCAAGCCCACCACAGCACGTCCCCACCCACCACAGCCCGTCCCTGTCCACCACAGTCCGTCCCAGCCCACCGCAGCCCGTCCCAGCCCACTACAGTCGACCACAGCCCGTCCCAACTCACCACAGCCCACCACAGCCCGTCCCGGCCTACCAGAGCCCGTCCCGGATTACCATGGCCCGTCCCAGCACACCACAGCCCGTCCCTAGCCCAACACAGCCCGTCCCAGCCCGTGCCAGCCCATTCCAGCCCGTCCCAGCCCACCACAGCCCGTCCCCGCCCGTCCCAGCCCACCACAGACCAGCACAGCCCGTCCCAGCCCGTCCCAGCCCGTCGCAGCCCGCCGCAGCCCGTCCCAGCCCACCACAGACCATCCCAGCCCACCACAGACTGTCCCAGCCCACCACAGCCCGTCCCTGCCCACCACAGCCCGTCCCCGCCCACCACAGCCCGTCCCAGCCCACCACAGCCCGTCCCAGCCCACCACGGCCCGTCCCAGCTCGTTCCAGCCCACCACAGCCCGTCTCAAGCTCAGCAGAACCCACCACAGCCCACCACAGCCCGTCCCAGCCCGTCCCAGACCACCACAGCCCACCACAGCCCGTCCCAGCACACCACAGCCCGTCCCAGCCCGTCCCACCAAACCACAGACCGTCCCAGTCCACCACAGACCGTCCCAGCATGTCCCAGCCCGTCCCAGCCCATCACAGCCCGTTCCAGATCACCACAAACCGTTCCAGCCCACCACAGCCCACCACAGCCCTTCCCAGCCTGTCCCAGCCCACCACAGCCCGTCACCGCCAGCCACAGCCCGTCCCTGCACAACACAGCCCATCCCAGCCCACCACAGCCCGTCCCAGCCCACCACAGCCCGTCCCAGCCCACCACAGAATGTCACAGCCCGCCCCGGCCCACCACAGCCCGTCCCAGCTTACCACAGCCCACACAAGACCGTCCCAGCCCACCACAGCCCGTCCCAGCCCACCACAGCCCGTCCCAGCCCACCACGGCCCGTCCCAGCCCACCACGGCCCGTCCCAATCCACCACGGCCCGTCCCAGCCCACCACAGTTCACCACAGCCCGTCTTAGCCCAGCACGGCCCATCCCAGCCCACCACGGACCACCACGGCCCATCTCAGCCCACCACAGCCTGTCCAAGCCCAGCACAGCCCTCCACAACCCTCCACAGCCCGTCCCAACCCTCCACAGCTCATCCCAGCCTACCACAGCCCGTCGCAGCCCAACACAGCTTTTCCCAGCCCACCGCAGCCCATCCCAGCCCACCGCAGCCCGTCCTAGCCCACCGAAACCTGTCCCAGCCCACCGCAACCCGTCGCAGCCCACCACAGCCCACCACGGCCGACCACAGCCCACCACGGCAGACCACAGCCCACCACGGCCCATCCAAGCCCACCACGGCCCATCCAAGTCCACCACGGTCCACCACGGCACGTCCCAGCCCACCACAGAGCACCACAGCCCGTCCCAGCCCGTCCCAGTATGTCCCAGACCACCAGAGCCCGTCCCAGCCCACCAAAGCCCGTCCCAGACCACCACGGCCCACCACGCCCCGTGCCAACCCACCAGAGCCCGTCCCAGCTCACCACAGCCCACCACAGCCCGTCCCAGACCACAAGAGGTCGTCCCAGCCCACCACTAACCCACCAAAGCCCTTCCCCGCCCACCACAGCCCGTCCCAGCCAACCACAGCGCACCACAGCCTGTCCCAACCCACCTGAGCCCGTCCCAGCTTACCACAGCCCACCACAGCCAGTCACAGCCCGTCCCAGCCCACCACAGCCCGTCTCAGCTCACCACAGCGCGTCCCAGTCCACCACACCCACCACAGCCCGTCCCAGCCCATTCCAGCCCACCACAGCCCACCGCAGCCGGTCCCAGCCCACCACAGCCCACCACAGCCCACCACAGCCCACCACAGCCAGTCCCAACCCACCACAGCCCGTCCCGGCCCACCAGAGCCCATCCCGGCTTACCACAGCCCGTCCCGGCCCACCACGGCCCATCCCCCGCACCACGGCCTGTCACAGCCCGTCCCAGCCCACAGCCCGTCCAAGCTCACCACATCCCGTCCCAGACCGTGCCAGCCCACCACAGACCACTACAGACCGTCCCAGCCCGTCCCAGCCCGTCCAAGCCCACCACAGCACGTCCCCACCCACCACAGCCCGTCCCTGTCCACCACAGTCCGTCCCAGCCCACCGCAGCCCGTCCCAGCCCACTACAGTCGACCACAGCCCGTCCCAACTCACCACAGCCCACCACAGCCCGTCCCGGCCTACCAGAGCCCGTCCCGGATTACCATGGCCCGTCCCAGCACACCACAGCCCGTCCCTAGCCCAACACAGCCCGTCCCAGCCCGTGCCAGCCCATTCCAGCCCGTCCCAGCCCACCACAGCCCGTCCCCGCCCGTCCCAGCCCACCACAGACCAGCACAGCCCGTCCCAGCCCGTCCCAGCCCGTCGCAGCCCGCCGCAGCCCGTCCCAGCCCACCACAGACCGTCCCAGCCCACCACAGACTGTCCCAGCCCACCACAGCCCGTCCCTGCCCACCACAGCCCGTCCCCGCCCACCACAGCCCGTCCCAGCCCACCACAGCCCGTCCCAGCCCACCACGGCCCGTCCCAGCTCGTTCCAGCCCACCACAGCCCGTCTCAAGCTCAGCAGAACCCACCACAGCCCACCACAGCCCGTCCCAGCCCGTCCCAGACCACCACAGCCCACCACAGCCCGTCCCAGCACACCACAGCCCGTCCCAGCCCGTCCCACCAAACCACAGACCGTCCCAGTCCACCACAGACCGTCCCAGCATGTCCCAGCCCGTCCCAGCCCATCACAGCCCGTTCCAGATCACCACAAACCGTTCCAGCCCACCACAGCCCACCACAGCCCTTCCCAGCCTGTCCCAGCCCACCACAGCCCGTCACCGCCAGCCACAGCCCGTCCCTGCACAACACAGCCCATCCCAGCCCACCACAGCCCGTCCCAGCCCACCACAGCCCGTCCCAGCCCACCACAGAATGTCACAGCCCGCCCCGGCCCACCACAGCCCGTCCCGGCCCACCACAGCCCGTCACAGAATGTCCCAGCCCACCACAGAATGTCTCAGCCCACCACAGCCCGTCCCAGCCCACCACAGCCCGTCCCAGCCCACCACAACCCTTCTCCGCCCACCACAGCCCATCCCCGCCCACCACAGTTCATCCCCGCCCACCACAGCCCGTCCCGGCCCACCACAGCCCGTCCCGGCCCACCACAGCCCGTTCCAGACCACCACAGCCCGTCCCAGCCCACCACAGAATGTCCCAGGCCACCACAGCCTGTCTCAGCCTATCCCAGCCTGTCCCAGCCCACCACAGCCCGTCCCAGCCCACCACAGCCAACCACTGCCCGTCCCAGCCCGTCCCAGCACACCACAGCACGTCCCAGCCCGTCCCAGCCCATCGCAGCCCGTCACAGCCCACCACAGCCTGTCCCAGCACACCACAGACCGTCCCTGTCCACCATAGCCCACCACAGCCCGTCCCAGCCCGTCCCAGCCCACCACAGCCCGTCCCAGCACACCACAGCCCATCCCAGCCCGTCCCAGCCCATCCCAGCCCGTCGCAGCCCATCCCAGCCCGTCCCAGCACACCACAGACCGTCCCAGTCCACCACAGACCGTCCCAGCATGTCCCAACCCACCACAGCCCTTCCCAGCCCGTCCCAGCCCACCACAGCCCGTCCCAGCCCACCACGGCCGCCGCAGACCATCAGAGCCCGTCCCAGCCCACCACAATCCCGTCCCAGCCCACTATAGCCCATCCCAGCCCACCACAACCCGTTCTAGCTCACCACAACCCACCACAGAGCACCATAGCCCACCACAGCCCACCACAGCGCACCAGAGTCTGTCCCGGCCCACCAGAGCCTGTCCCAGCCCACCACAGCCCGTCCCAGCCCACCGCAGCCCGCCACGGCCCGCTCCAGCTCACCACAGCCCATTCCAGACCACCAGAGCCCTTCCCAGTTCACCACAGCATGTCCCAGCACACCACAGCCCACCACAGCCCGTCCAATTTCACCACACCCCGTCTCAGCTCACCACAACCCACCACAGCCCGTCCCAGCCCACCACAGCCTATCCCAACCCGTCCCAGCCCACCACGGCCCGTCCCAGCCCGTCCCAGCCCACGACAGCCCGTCCCAGCCCACCAGAGCCCACCAGAGCCCACCACAGCTCGTCCCAGCCCACCACAGCCCACAAGAGCTTGTCACAGACCACCACAGCCCGTCCCAGCCCACCACAGCCCACTACGGCCCACCACAGACCGTCCCAGCCCACCACAGCCCGTCCCAGCCCACCACAGCCCGTCCCAGCTCGTCCCAGACCACCACAGCCTCTCACAGCACACCACAGCCCGTAACAGCCCACCACAGCAAGTACCAGCCCGTCCCAGCCCACCACGGCCCGTCTCAGCCCACCACGGCCCGTCTCAGCCCACCACGGCCCGTCCCAGACGACCACAGCCCGTCCCAGCCCACCACAGCCCACCACATCCCGTCCCAGCCCACCAGAGCCCGTCCCAGCCTGTTTCAGCCCACCACGGCTAACCACGGCCTGTCCCGGCCCACCACGGCCAACCACGGTCCACCATGGCCCACCAGAGCACACCACGGCCCTTCCCAGTCCACCACAGCCCACCACGGCCTGTCCCGGCCCACCCCAGCCCACCAGGGCCCGTCCCAGCCCACCACGGCCCGTCCCAGCCCACCACGGCCCATCACAGCCCACCACAGTTCACCACAGCCCGTCCTAGCCCAGCACGGCCCGTCCCAGCTCACCACGGACCACCACGACCCATCTCAGCCCACCACAGCCTGTCCAAGCCCAGCACAGCCCTCCACAACCCTCCACAGCCCGTCCCAACCCTCCACAGCTCATCCCAGCCTACCACAGCCCGTCGCAGCCCAACACAGCTTATCCCAGCCCACCGAAACCCGTCCCAGCCCACCGCAACCTGTCCCAGCCCACCACAGCCCACCACAGGTCACCACAGCCCACCACCGGTCACCACAGCCCACCACAGGTCACCACAGCCTGTTTCAGCCCACCACGGCAAACCACGGCCCGTCCAAGCCCACCACGGCCCACCATGGCCCACCACAGCTCGTCCCAGATAAACACGGCGCACCACAGCCCACCACGGCCCGTCCCGGCCCACCACAGCCCGTCCCAGCCCCTCCCAGCCCGTCTCAGCCCACCACAGCTTGTCCCAGCCTGTCCCAGCTCGTCCAAGCCTGTCCCAGACCCCCAGAGCCCGTCGCAGCCCACCACAGCCCGTCACAGCCCGTCCCAGCTCTCCTACAACCCACCACAGCCCGTCCCAGCCCACCACGGCCCACCACAGCCCGTCCCAGCCCACCACAAGCCGTCCTAGCCCACCACAGACCTCCAGAGCCCGTCTCAGCTCACCACAGCCTATCCCAGCCCACCACGGCCCACCACAGCACACCACGGCCCACCGCAGCCTATGCCAACCCGTCCCAGCCCACCACGGCCCGTCCCAGCCCATCACGGCCCGTCCCAGCCCATCACGGCCCGTCCCAGCCCGTCCCAGCCCACGACAGCCCGTCCCAGCCCACCACAGCCCACAAGAGCCCACCACAGCTCGTCACAGACCACCACAGCCCACAAGAGCTTGTCACAGACCACCACAGCCCACTACGGCCCACCACAGCCTGTCCCAGCCCACCACAGCCCGTCCCAGCTCGTCCCAAACCACCACAGCCTCTCACAGCACACCACAGCCCGTAACAGCCCACCACAGCAAGTACCAGCCCGTCCCAGCCCACCACGGCCCGTCTCAGCCCACCACGGCCCGTCTCAGCCCACCACGGCCCGTCTCAGCTCACCACAACCCGTCCCAGACGACCACAGCCCGTCCCAGCCCACCACAGCCCACCACAGCCCGTCCCAGCCCACCACCGCCCGTCCCAGCCCACCACCGCCCGTCCGAGCCCACCAGAGCCCGTCCCAGCCCACCGCAGCCCGTCCTAGCCCACTGAAACCCGTCCCAGCCCACCGCAACCCGTCCCAGCCCACCACAGCCCACCACAGGTCACCACAGCCCACCACAGGTCACCACAGCCTGTTTCAGCCCACCACGGCAAACCACGGCCCGTCCCAGCCCACCACGGCCCGCCATGGCCCACCACAGCTCGTCCCAGATAAACACGGCGCACCACAGCCCACCACGGCCCGTCCCGGCCCATTACAGCTCGTCCCAGATAAACACGGCGCACCACAGCACACCACGGCCCGTCCCGGCCCACCACAGCCCGTCCCAGCACACCACAGCCCACCACAGCCCATCACAGCCCACCACAGCCCGTCCCAGCCCGTCCCAGCCCTTCCCAGCCCACCGCAGCACGTCCTAGCCCTCCGCAGCCCGTCCCAGCCCACCGCAGCCCGTCCCAGCCCACCGCAGCCCGTCCCAGCCCAACGCAGCCCGTCCCAGCCGTCCCAGGAAATCCCAGCCCACCATAGCCCGTCTCAGCTCACCACAGCGCGTCCCAGTCCACCACACCCACCACAGCCCGTCCCAGCCCATTCCAGCCCACCACAGCCCACCGCAGCCGGTCCCAGCCCACCACAGCCCACCGCAGACGGTCCCAGCCCGTCCCAGACCACCACAGCCCACCACAGCCCACCACAGCCCGTCCCACCACACCAGAGTTTGTCCCAGCCCACCACAGCCCGTCAGAGCTTACCACGGCCAACCACGGCTTGCCACGGCCCATCCCAGCCCACCACAGCCCTTCCCAGCCAACCACGGCCCGTCCCAGCCCGCCACGGCCCGTCCCAGACCGTCCCAGCCCACCACAGCCCGTCCCAGCCCGTCCCAGCCCACCAGAGCCCGTCCCAGCCAACCACAGCCCGTCCCAGCCTGTCTCAGCTCACCACAGCCCGTCCCACCCCACCACAGCCCACCAGAGTCCGTCCCTGCACACCACAGCTCGTCCCAGCACACCACAGCCCGTCCCAGCACACCACAGCCCGTCCCAGCCCCACACAGCCCGTCCCAGCCCACCACAGCCGTCCCAGCCCACCACAGCCCGTCCCCACCCAACACAGCCCGTCCCAGCCCCTCCCAGCCCGTCTCAGCCCACCACAGCCTGTCCCAGCCTGTCCCAGCTCGTCCAAGCCTGTCCCAGACCCCCAGAGCCCGTCGCAGCCCACCACAGCCCGTCACAGCCCGTCCCAGCTCTCCACAACCCACCACAGCCTGTCCCAGCCCACCACAGCCCACAAGAGCTTGTCACAGACCACCACAGCCCGTCCCAGCCCACCACAGCCCACTACGGCCCACCACAGCCCGTCCCAGCCCACCACAGCAAGTACCAGCCCGTCCCAGCCCACCACAGCCCGTCCCAGCCCACCACAGCCCGTCCCAGCCCACCACAGACCGTCCCAGCCCACCACAGACCGTCCCAGCCCACCACGGCCCGTCCCAGCCCACCACTGCCCGTCCCAGCCCGTCCCAACCCACCACAGCCCGTCCCAGCCCACCACAGGCCACCGCAGGCCATCTCACCCCACCACAGCCTGTCCAAGCCCAGCACAGCCCTCCACAACCCTCCACAGCCCGTCCCAACCCTCCACAGCTCATCCCAGCCTACCACAGCCCATCGCAGCCCAACACAGCTTATCCCAGCCCACCGCAGCCCGTCCTAGCCCACCGAAACCCGTCCCAGCCCACCGCAACCCGTCCCAGCCCACCACAGCCCACCACAGGTCACCACAGCCCACCACCGGTCACCACAGCCCACCACCGGTCACCACAGCCCACCACAGGTCACCACAGCCTGTTTCAGCCCACCACGGCAAACCACGGCCCGTCCCAGCCCACCACGGCCCGCCATGGACCACCACAGCTCGTCCCAGATAAACACGGCGCACCACAGCCCACCACGGCCCGTCCCGGCCCACCACAGCCCATCCCAGCACACCACAGCCCATCACAGCCCACCACAGCCCGTCCCAGCCCACCACAGCCCACCACAGCCCATCCCAGCCCACCACAGCCCGTCCCAGCCCACCACTGCCCGTCCCAGCCCGTCCCAACCCACCACAGCCCGTCCCAGCCCACCACAGCCCACCACAGCCCACCACAAGCCATCGCAGGCCATCCCAGCCCAAAACAGACGTTCCCAGCCAACCACAGCCCGTCGAGCCCACCACAGCCCGTCCCAGCCCTCCACAGCCCGTCCCAGCCCTCCACAGCCCACCACAGCCCGTCCCAGGTCACCACAGCCCGTCCCAGCCTACCACAGCCCACCACAGCCCACTACGGCCCACCACGGCCAACGACGGCCCGCCACAGCCCGCCACAGACTGTCCCGGCCCACCAGAGCCCGCCCCGAGCCACCACAGCCCGTCCCAGCCCACCACGGCTGACCACAGCCTGTCCCAGCCCACTACAGCCGGTGCCAGCCCACCACAGCCCACCAGAGCCGGTCCCACCCCACCACAGCCCGTCCCAGCACATCACAGCCTGTCCCAGCCCACCACAGCCTGTCCCAGCCCACCACAGCTCGTCCCAGCCCACCACAGCCCGTGTCAGCCCACCACGGCTGACCACAGCCCGTGCCAGGCCACCACGGCCCACCACAGCCCACCACAGTTCACCACGGCCCTTCCCAGCCCACCACGGACCACCGCAGCCCACCACGGCCCGTCCCAGTTCACCACGGCCTGTCCCAGCCCACCACAGCCCATCCCAGACCACCACAGCCCGTCCCAGCCCACCACAGCTTGTCCCAGCCAGCCACAGCCCACCGCAGCCAGTCCCAGCCTACCACAGCCCACCGCAGCCGGTCCCAGCCCACCACACCCCACCGCAGCCCGTCCCAGCCCACCACAGCCCGTCCCACCACACCAGAGTCCGTCCCAGCTCACCACGGCCCGTCACAGCTTACCACGGCCCACCACGGCTTGCCACGGCCCATCCCAGCCCACCACAGCCCGTCCCAGCCAACCACGGCCCATCACAGCCCGCCACGGCCCGTCCCAGCCCGTCCCAGCTCACCACGGCCCGTTTCAGCCTGTCCCAGTCCACCACAGCCCGTCCCAACCCACCACAGCCCGTCCCAACCCACCACAGCCCGTCCCAGCCCGTCGCAGCCCACCACAGCCCGTCGCAGCCCACCACAGCCCGTCCCAGCCCACCACAGCTTGTCCCAGCCCGTCCCAGCCCACCACAGCCCGACTCAAGCTCACCAGAACCCACCACGCCCCACCACAGCCCACCACAGTTCACCACGGCCCATCCCAACCCACCACAGCCCACCACAGCCCATCCCAGACCACCACAGTCCATCCCAGCCCACCACAGGCCACCACAGCCCGTCCCAGCCCAGCAAAACCCGTCCCAGACCACCAAAACCCACCACAGCCCGTCCCAGCCCACCACAACCCGTCCCAGCACGGCCCAGCCTAACACAGCCCGTCCCAGCCCACCGCAGCCAATCACAGCTTGTCCCAGCCCACCACAGCCCACCACAGCCTGTCCCAGCCCATCCCAGCCCACGACAGCCCGTCACAGCCCGTCACAGCCCACCAGAGCCAGTCCCAGCTTGTCCTAGACCACCACAGCCCCGTCCCAGACCACCACAGCCCGTACCAGCCCACCACATCAAGTACCAGTCCGTCCCAGCGCACCACGGCCCGTCCCAGACCACCACGGCCCGTCCCAGCGCACCACGGCCTGTCTCCACTCACCACAGCACGTACCAGCCTGTCTCAGCATACCACAGCCCGTCCCCGCCCACCGCAGCCCGTCCCAGCCCACCGCAGCCCGTCCAAGCCCACCGCAGCCCGTCCCAGCCCAGCGCAGCTTGTCCCAGCCCAGCGCAGCCCGTCCCAGCCCAGCGCAGCCCGTCCCAGCCCAGCGCAGCCCGTGCCAGCCCACCACAGCCCGTGCCAGCCCACCACAGCCCGTGCCAGCACACCACAGCTCGTCCCAGCACACCACAGCCCGTCCCAGCCCACCACAGCCCACCACAGCCCGTCCCAGCCCTTCTCCGCCCACCACAACCTGTCCTCGCCCACCACAGCCTGTCCCCGCCCAGCAAAATCTCTCCCCGCCCACCACAGCCCATCCCAGCCCACCACAGCTCACCACAAACCACCACAGCCCACCACAGCCCGTCCCAGCCCACCACAGCCCGTCCCAGCCCACAACAGCCAGTCCCAGCTCGTCCCAGACCACCACAGCCCGTCCCAGCCCACCACAGCTCGTACCAGCCCACCACATCAAGTACCAGTCCGTCCTAGCCCACCACGGCCCGTCCCAGCCCACCACGGCCCGTCTCTGCTCACCACAGCACGTACCAGCCTGTCTCAGCCTACCACAGCCCGTCCCAGCATGTCCCAGCCCACCGCAGGCCGTCCCAGCCCACCGCAGGCCGTCCCAGCCCACCTCAGCCCGTCCCAGCCCAGCGCAGCCCGTCCCAGCCCAGCGCAGCCCGTCCCAGCCCACCACAGCCCGTCCCAGCCCACCACAGCCCGTCCCAGCCCACCACAGCCCGTCCCAGCCCATCACAGGCCACTACAGCACACCACAGCCTACCGCAGACCACCACAGCCCGTCCCACCCCGTCACAGCACGTACCAGCCCGACACAGCCCACCACAGCCCGTCTCAGCCAAACACAGTCCGTCCCAGCCTGTCCCAGCCCGTCCCAGTCCACCACGGCCGACCACAGCCCGTCCCAGCCAAACACAGTCCGTCCCAGCCCACCACACTCACCACAACTCGTCCCAGACCGTTTCAGCACAGCACAGCCCATCCAAGCCCACCACAGCCCGTCCCAGCCCGTCGCAGCCCACCACAGCCCTTCCCAGCCCCCCACAGCCCACCACAGACCCTCCCAGCCCTACACAGGCCGTCCCAGCCCGTCCCATCCCACCACAGTGCGTCCAAGTCCGTCCCAACCCACCAGAGCCCGTCCCAGCCCTCCACAGCCCACCAGAGCCTGTCCCGGCCCACCACGGCCCATCACAGCCCGTCTCAGCTCATCACAGCCCGTCTCAGCTCATCACAGCTCGTCCCATCCCATCACAGCCCGTCCCAGCCCAACACATCCGTCCCAGCCCATCCAAGCCCGTCCCAGTTTACCACAGCCCACCACAGCCCGTCCCAGCCCACCACAGCACACGACAGCCCTTCCCAGCCCACCACAGCCCACCACAGGCCGTCCCAGCCCACCACAGCCCACCGCAGCCCGTCCCAGCCCATCCCAGCCCACCGCAGCCCTTCCCAGCCCCCCACAGCCCACCACAGACCCTCCCAGCCCTACACAGGCCGTCCCAGCCCGTCCCATCCCACCACAGTGCGTCCAAGTCCGTCCCAACCCACCAGAGCCCGTCCCAGCCCTCCACAGCCCACCAGAGCCTGTCCCGGCCCACCACGGCCCATCACAGCCCGTCTCAGCTCATCACAGCCCGTCTCAGCTCATCACAGCTCGTCCCATCCCATCACAGCCCGTCCCAGCCCAACACATCCGTCCCAGCCCAACACAGCCCGTCCCAGTTTACCACAGCCCACCACAGCCCGTCCCAGCCCACCACAGCACACGACAGCCCTTCCCAGCCCACCACAGCCCACCACAGGCCGTCCCAGCCCACCACAGCCCACCGCAGCCCGTCCCAGCCCATCCCAGCCCACCGCAGCCCGTCCAAGCCCACCGCAGCCCGTCCCCGCCCGTCCCAGCCCACCATAGCCCGTTCCAGCCGTCCCAGCAAATCCCAGCCCACCACAGTTCGTCTCAGCTCACCACAGAGCGTCCCAGTCTCCACCACACCCACCACAGCCCGTCCCAGCCCATTCCAGCCCAACACAGCCCGTCCCAGTTTACCACAGCCCACCACAGCCCGTGTCAGCCCGTCCCAGCTCACCACAACCCACCACAGCCCGCTCCAGCCGGCCACAGCCCCTACCAGCCCAACACAGCTCGTCCCCGCCCACCACAGCCCGTCCCCGCCCACCACAGCCCTTCCCAGCTCGTCCCAGACCGTCCCAGCACTTCCCAGCACACCACAGCCCGCCCCAGCCCACCGCAGCCCGCCCCAGCCCACCGCAGCCCGCCCCAGCCCACCGCAGCCCGTCCCAGCCCACCGCAGCCTGTCCCAGCCCGTCCCAGCCCACCGTAACCCGTCCCAGTCCACCATAGCCCGTCCCAGCCGTCCCAGCAAATCCCAGCCCACCACAGCCCGTCTCAGCTCACCACAGCGCGTCCCAGTCCACCACACCCACCACAGCCCGTCCCAGTCCATTCCAGCCAACCACAGCCCGTCCCACCTCACCACAACACACCACAGCCAACCACAGCCGGTCCCAGCCCACCACAGCCCACCGCAGCCGGTCCCAGCCCACCAGACCCCACCGCAGCCGGTCCCAGCCCACCACAGCACACCGCAGCCCGTCGCAGCCCACCACAGCCCGTCCCACCACACCAGAGTCCATGCCAGCCCACCACGGCCCGTCACAGCTTACCACGGCCCACCACGGCTTGCCACGGCCCAGCCCAGCCCACCACAGCCCGTCCCAGCCCACCACAGCCCGTCCCAGCCCACCACAGCCCGTCCCAGCCCACCAGAGCCCGTCCCAGCCCGTCCCAGCCCACTGCAGACCGTCCCAGCCCACCACAGCTCGTCCCGGCCCAACACGGCCCACCACAGCCCACTACGGCCCACCACGGCCCGTCCCAGCCCACCACGGCCCGTCCCAGCCCACCACGGCCCGTCACAGCCCACCACGGCCCGTCGCAGCCCACCACGGCCCGTCCCAGCCCACCACGGCCCGTCACAGCCCACCATGGCCCGTCACAGCCCACCACGGCCCGTCGCAGCCCACCACAGCCCGTCCCAGCCCACCACGGCCCATCCCAGCCCACCACGGCCCGTCCCAGCCCACCAAAGCCCGTCCCAGCCCCCTATAGCCCACCACAGCCCGTCCCTGTCCTACCACAGCCTGTCCCAGCGCACCACAGCCCGCTCCAGACCGTCCCAGCTCACCACAGCCCGTCCCAGCCCACCACAGCCCGCCCCAGCCCGTCTCAGCCCACCAAAGCCCACCACGGTCCGTCCCAGCCCACCACAGCCCACCACGGCCCGTCCCAGCCCACCACGGCCCGTCCCAGCCACCAGAGCCTGTCCCAGCCTATTTCAGCCCACCACAGCCCACCACAGGCCACCGCAGGCCATCCCAGCCCAAAACGGACGGTCCCCAGCCAACCAGAGCCCGTCGAGCCCACCACAGCCCGTCCCAGCCCTCCACAGCCCACCACAGCCCGTCCCAGGTCACCACAGCCCATCCCAGCCCACCACAGGCCACCACGGCCCGCCAGGGCCCACTACGGCCCACCACGGCCAACGACGGCCCGCCACAACCCGCCACAGACTGTCCCGGCCCGCCAAAGCCCATCCCAGCCCACCACAGCCCGTCCCAGCCCACCACACCCCACTACGGCCCACCACAGCCCGTCCCAGCCCACCACAGCCCGTCCCAGCCCACCACAGCCCGTCCCAGCCACCCACAGCCTATCCCAGCCGATCCCAGCCCACCACAGCCCGTCCCATCACACCACAGCCCACCACAGCCCGTCCCAGCCAACCACGGCCCGTCCCAGCCCAACACAGCCCGTCCCAGTTTACCACAGCCCACCACAGCCCGTCCCAGCCCACCACAGCACACGACAGCCCTTCCCAGCCCACCACAGCCCACCACAGGCCGTTCCAGCCCACCACAGCCCACCGCAGCCCGTCCCAGCCCATCCCAGCCCACCGCAGCCCGTCCAAGCCCACCGCAGCCCATCCCCGCCCGTCCCAGCCCACCATAGCCCGTTCCAGCCGTCCCAGCAAATCCCAGCCCACCACAGTTCGTCTCAGCTCACCACAGAGCGTCCCAGTCCACCACACCCACCACAGCCCGTCCCAGCCCATTCCAGCCCAACACAGCCCGTCCCAGTTTACCACAGCCCACCACAGCCCGTGTCAGCCCGTCCCAGCTCACCACAACCCACCACAGCCCGCTCCAGCCGGCCACAGCCCCTACCAGCCCAACACAGCTCGTCCCCGCCCACCACAGCCCGTCCCCGCCCACCACAGCCCTTCCCAGCTCGTCCCAGACCGTCCCAGCACTTCCCAGCACACCACAGCCCGCCCCAGCCCACCGCAGCCCGCCCCAGCCCACCGCAGCCCGTCCCAGCCCACCGCAGCCTGTCCCAGCCCGTCCCAGCCCACCGTAACCCGTCCCAGTCCACCATAGCCCGTCCCAGCCGTCCCAGCAAATCCCAGCCTACCACAGCCCGTCTCAGCTCACCACAGCGCGTCCCAGTCCATCACACCCACCACAGCCCGTCCCAGTCCATTCCAGCCAACCACAGCCCGTCCCACCTCACCACAACACACCACAGCCAACCACAGCCGGTCCCAGCCCACCACAGCCCACCGCAGCCGGTCCCAGCCCACCAGACCCCACCGCAGCCGGTCCCAGCCCACCACAGCACACCGCAGCCCGTCGCAGCCCACCACAGCCCGTCCCACCACACCAGAGTCCATCCCAGCCCACCACGGCCCGTCACAGCTTACCACGGCCCACCACGGCTTGCCACGGCCCAGCCCAGCCCACCACAGCCCGTCCCAGCCCACCACAGCCCGTCCCAGCCCACCACAGCCCGTCCCAGCCCACCAGAGCCCGTCCCAGCCCGTCCCAGCCCACTACAGACCGTCCCAGCCCACAACAGCTCGTCCCGGCCCAACACGGCCCACCACAGCCCACTACGGCCCACCACGGCCCGTCCCAGCCCACCACGGCCCGTCCCAGCCCACCACGGCCCGTCCCAGCCCACCACGGCCCGTCGCAGCCCACCACGGCCCGTCCCAGCCCACCACGGCCCGTCACAGCCCACCACGGCCCGTCGCAGCCCACCACAGCCCGTCCCAGCCCACCACGGCCCATCCCAGCCCACCACGGCCCGTCCCAGCCCACCAAAGCCCGTCCCAGCCCCCTATAGCCCACCACAGCCCGTCCCTGTCCTACCACAGCCTGTCCCAGCGCACCACAGCCCGCTCCAGACCGTCCCAGCTCACCACAGCCCGTCCCAGCCCACCACAGCCCGCCCCAGCCCGTCTCAGCCCACCAAAGCCCACCACGGTCCGTCCCAGCCCACCACAGCCCACCACGGCCCGTCCCAGCCCACCACGGCCCGTCCCAGCCACCAGAGCCTGTCCCAGCCTATTTCAGCCCACCACAGCCCACCACAGGCCACCGCAGGCCATCCCAGCCCAAAACGGACGGTCCCAGCCAACCACAGCCCGTCGAGCCCACCACAGCCCGTCCCAGCCCTCCACAGCCCATCACAGCCCGTCCCAGGTCACCACAGCCCATCCCAGCCCACCACAGGCCACCACGGCCCGCCAGGGCCCACTACGGCCCACCACGGCCAACGACGGCCCGCCACAAACCGCCACAGACTGTCCCGGCCCGCCAAAGCCCATCCCAGCCCACCACAGCCCGTCCCAGCCCACCACACCCCCACCACGGTTCACCACAGCCCGTCCCAGCTCACCACAGCCCGTCCCAGCGCACCACAGCCCGTCTCAGCCCACCACAGCCCGTCCCAGCTCGTCCCAGACCACCACAGCCTCTCACAGCACACCACAGCCCGTAACAGCCCACCACAGCAAGTACCAGCCCGTCCCAGCCCACCACAGCCCGTCCCAGCCACCACAGCTCGTCCCAGCCCACCGCAGCCCGTCCCAGCCCACCGCAGCCCGTCCCAGCTTGTCCCAGCCCACCACAGCCCGTCCCAGCCCGTCCCAGCTCGTCCCAGACCACCAGAGCCCGTCGCAGCCCACCACAGGCCGTCACAGCCAATCCCAGCTCTCCACAACCCACCACAGCTCGTCCCAGCCCACCACAGACCGTCCCAGCCCGTCCGCGCCCACCACAGCCCGTCCCAGCCCACCGCAGCCCCACCACAGCCCATCCCAGCCCACCACAGCCCATCCCATTCCACCACGGCCCGTCCCACCCCACCACAGCCCATCCCACCACACCAGAGTCCGTCCCAGCCCGCCACGGCCCGTCACAGCTTACCACGGCCCACCACGGCTTGCCACGGCCCATCCCAGCCCACCACAGCCCGTCCCAGCCAACCACGGCCCGTGCCAGCCCGCCACGGCCCGTCCCAGACCGTCCCAGCCCACCACAGCCCGTCCCAGCCCGTCCCACCCCACCACAGCCCACCAGAGTCCGTCCCGGACCACCACAGCCCGTCCCCACCCAACACAGCCCGTCCCAGTCCCTCCCAGCCCGTCTCAGCCCACCACAGCCTGTCCCAGCCTGTCCCAGCTCGTCCAAGCCTGTCCCAGAGCCCCAGAGCCCGTCGCAGCCCACCACAGCCCGTCACAGCCCTTCCCAGCTCTCCACAACCCACCACAGCCCGTCCCAGCCCGTCCCAGCCCACCACAGCCCGTCCCAGCCCACCACGGCCCACGAAAGCCCACCACAGCCCACCACGGCCCACCACAGCCCGTCCCAGCCCACCACAAGCCGTCCCAGCCCACCACAGCCCTCCAGAGCCCGTCTCAGCTCACCACAGCCTATCCCAGCCCACCACGGCCCACCACAGCACACCACGGCCCACCGCAGCCTATCCCAACCCGTCCCAGCCCACCACGGACCGTCCCAGCCCACCACGGCCCGTCCCAGCCCACCACGGCCCGTCCCAGCCCACCACAGCCCACGACAGCCCGTCCCAGCCCACCACAGCCCGTCTCAGCCCACCACAGCTTTTCCCAGCTCGTCCCAGAACACCACAGCCTGTCACAGCCCGTCCCAGCCCACCACAGCCCGTCCCAGCCCGTCCCATCCCACCACAGCCCTTCCCAGCCCACCACAGCCCGTCCCAGCCCACCATAGCTCGTCCCAGCCCACCACAGCCCGTCCAAGCCCACCACAGCCCGTTCCAGCCCACCACAGCCCGTGCCAGCCCGTCCCAGTCCGTGCCAGCTCGTTCCAGCCCGTCCCAGCCTGTGCCAGCCAGTCCCAGCCCACCACAGCCCACCACAGCCCATCCCAGCCCACCACAGCATGTCCCAGCCAACCACAGCATGTCCCAGGCAACCACTGACCACCACAGCCCGTCCCAGTCTGTCCCAGCCCATCCCAGCCCACCACGGCCCGTCCCAGCCCACCACAGCCCGTCCCAGCACACCACAGCCCACCAAAGCCTGTCTAAGCTCACCAGAACCCACCACAGCCCGTCACAGCCCACCACAGTCCGTCCCGGCCCACTACAACCCGTCCCAGCCCACCACAGCCCACCACAGCCCGTCCCTGAAGCACCACAGCCCGTCCCAACCCGCCACAACCCGTCCCAGCCCACCACAGCCCGTCCCAGCCCACCACAGACCACCACAGACCGTCCCAGCCAACCACGGCCCTTCCCAGCCCACCACAGTCTGTCCCAGCCCACCACGGCCCGTCCCAGCCCACCACAGCCCGTCCCAGCCCACAACAGCGCATTCCAGACCATCAGAGCCCGTCCCAGCACGTCCCGGCCCACCACAGCCCGTCCCAGCATACCACAGCCCGTCTCAGTTCACCACAGCCCACCACAGCCCGTCCCGGCCCACTACAACTCGTCCAAGTCCACCACAGGCCACCACAGCCCACCACAGCCCGTCCCAGCCCACCACAGCCCGTCCCAGCCCGTCCCAGCCCACCACAGCCTGTTCCAGACCACCAGAGCCCGTCTTAGCGCACCACAGACCGTCCCAGCCCACCACAGCCCGTCCCAGCCCACCACAGCCCGTCACTGCCCAGCACAGACCATCCCCGCCCACCATAGCCGGTCCCAGCACACCACAGCCGGTCCCAGCTCGTCCCAGCCCTTCCCAGCCCACCACAGCCCGTCCCAGCCCACCACAGCCCATCACAGACCGTCCCAGCCCACCAGAGCCCGTCCCAGCTTACCACAGCCCGTGCCAGCCCGTCTCAGCTCACCACAGCCCACCACAGCCCGTGCCGGCCCACCACAGCCCGTCCCAGCCAACCACAGCCCACCACAGCCAACCACAGCCCGTCCCAGCCCACCACAGCCCTTTCCACACCACCAGAGCCCGTCCCAGCCCACCATAGCTCGTCCCAGCCCACCACAGCCCGTCCAAGCCCACCACAGCCCGTTCCAGCCCACCACAGCCCATGCCAGCCCGTCCCAGTCCGTGCCAGCTCGTTCCAGCCCGTCCCAGCCCGTGCCAGCCCGTCCCAGCCCACCACAGCCCACCACAGCCCGTCCCAGCCCACCACAGCATGTCCCAGCCCACCACAGCATGTCCCATGCAACCACTGACCACCACAGCCCGTCCCAGCCCGTCCCAGCCCATCTCAGCTGACCACAACCCACCACAGCCCGTCCAAGCCCACCACAGCCCATTACAGCTTACCACAGCCCGTCCCAGCCCACCAGAGCCCGTTCCAGCCCACCAGAGCCCACCAAAGCCCGTCCCCGCCCACCACAGCCCGTCCCCGCTCACCACAGCCTGTCCCAGCCCGTCCCAGGCCACCACAGCCCTTCCCTGCACACCACAGCCTGTCCCCACCCACCACAACTTGACCCGGCCCACTACAGCCCGGCCCAGCACACCACGGCCCGTCACGGCCAACCAAGGCCAGTCCTGGCCCACCACGGCCCCTCCCAGCCCACCACAGCTTGTCCCAGCCCACCACGTTTGACCACAGCCCACCACGGCCCACCACAACCCACCACGGCTTACCACAACCCACCACAGTTCACCACGGCCCACCACGGCACGTCATAGCCCACCACAGCCTGTCCCAGCACACCACGGCTCACCACAGCCCACCACGGCCCACCGCATCCCGTCCCGTCCCACCGCATCCCGTCCCAGCCCACCACAGCCCATCCAAGCCCACCACAGCCCGTCCCAGCCCATCACAGCCCGTCCCAGCCCGTCACCGCTGGTCCCAGTCCACCACAGCCCGTCCCAGCCCACCACGGCCCGTCCCTGATTACCACGGACCGTCCCGGCCCACCACTGCCCGTCCCGGCCCACCACGGCCCGTCCCGGCCCACCACGGCCCATCCCAGCCCACCACGGCCCATCCCAGCACACCACGGCCCGTCCCAGCCCACCACGGCCTACCACGACAGATCTCAACCCACCACAGCCTGTCCAAGCCCACCACAGCCCTCCACAGCTCTCCACAGCCCGTCCCAACCCACCACAGACTGTCTCAGCTCATCACAACCCAACACAGAGCACCAGAGCCCGTCCCAACCCACCACAGCCCGGCCCAGCCCACCACATCCTGTCCCAGCCCACCACAGCCCGTCTCAACTCACCACAGCCTGTTCCAACCGACCACAACCCACCACAGCCAAACACGGCCCACCACAGCCCGTCCCAGCCCACCACAGCCCGTCCCAGCCCACCACAGCCCGTCCCAGCCCACCACAGGCCACTACAGCACACCACAGCCTACCGCATACCACCACAGCCCGTCTCAGCCCACCACAGCCCATCCCAGCCCACCACAGCCCGTCTCAGCCCTTCCCAGCCCACCACAGCGCGTCCCAGCCCACCACGGCCTGTTCCACCCCACCAGAGCCCGTCCCAGTCCACCATAGCCCGTCCCAAGCTACCACAGCTTCTCCCGGCCCACCATAGCCTGTCCCAGCCCACCACAGCCCGTACCAGCCCACCACAGCCCGTCCCAGCCCACCACAGCCCGTCCGAGCCCACCACGGCACGTTCCAACCCAACAGAGCACGTCCCAGCCCACCACAGCCTGACCCAGCCTGTCCCAGCCCACCACAGCCCGTCCAAGACTGTCCCAGCTAACCACATCCCACCACAGCCCATCCCAGCCCCCCACAGCCCGTCTTAGCCCGACCCAGCCCCCCACAGCCCGTCCCAGCCCACCACAGTTCACTACGGCCCGTCCCAGCCCACAACAGCCCACCACAACCCACCACAGCCCGTCCCAGCCCACCACAGCCCGACCCGGACCACGACATCCCGTCCCAGCCCACCACAATTCTTCCCAGCGCACCACGGCCCGTCCCAGCACACCACGGCCCGTCCCAGCCAACCGCGGCCCGTTCCAGCCCACCACGGCCCGTCCCAGCCCACCACGGCCCGTCCCAGTTCGTGCCAGCCAATACCAGCCCACCACAGCCCGTGCCAGCCTGTCCCAGCCCACCACAGCCCACTACGGCCCACCACAGCCCGTCCCAGCCCACCACAGCCCACCACAACCCGTCCCATCCCACCAGAGCCCACCACAGCTTGTCCCAGCCCACCACAGCCCGTCCCAGCCCACCACAGCTCAACACAGACCGTCCCAGCCCGCCAGAGCCCGTCCCAGCTTACACAGCCCACCACAGCCTGTCCCAGCCCTCCACAGCCCACCACAGCCCGTCCCAGCCCACCACAGCACACCACAGCCCACCACAGTACGTCTCAGCCCACCACAGCACGTCCCAGCCTGTCCCAGCCTGTTCCACACGACCATAGCCCACCACAGCCCATCCCAGCCCACCACAGCCTGTCCAAGCCCACCACAGTCCACCACAGCCCATCCCAGCCCACCACAGCTTGTCCCAGCACACCACAGCCCGTCCCAGCCCACCACGGCCCACCCCAGCCCGTGCCAGCCAATACCAGCCCACTAAAGCCCGTGCCAGCCTGTCCCAGCCCACCACAGCCCACTACGGCCCACCACACCCAGTCCCAGCCCACCACAGCCCACCACAACCCGTCCCATCCCACCAGAGCCCACCACACCTTGTCCCAGCCCACCACAGCCCGTCCCAGCCCACCACAGCTCAACACAGACCGTCCCAGCCCGCCAGAGCCCGTCCAAGCTTACACAGCCCACCACAGCCTGTCCCAGCCCTCCACAGCCCACCACAGCCCGTCCCAGCCCACCACAGCACACCAAAGCCCACCACAGTACGTCCCAGCCTGTCCCAGCCCGTTCCACACGACCATAGCCCACCACAGCCCATCCCAGCCCACCACAGCCTGTCCAAGCCCACCACAGTCCACCACAGCCCGTCCCAGCCCACCACAGCTTGTCCCAGCACACCACAGCCCGTCCCGGCCCACCACAGCCCACCACCGACCGTCCCAGCCCACCAAAGCCCGTCCCAGTTTACCACACCCCACCACAGCCCTTCCCAGCTCACCACAACCCACCAGGGCCCGTCCCAGCCCACCACGGTCCGTCCCCACCTAACACGGCCCACCACGGGTGGTCCCAACCCACCACGGCCCACCTCAGCCCACCACAGCGCGTCCCAGCCCACCACAGCCCGTCCCAGCGCACCACAGCCCGTCCCAGCCCACCACAGCCCGTCCCAGCCCTTCCCAGCCCGTCCCAGCCCGTCCCAGCCCACCACAGCCCGTCCCAGCGCACCACAGCCCGTCCCAGCCCTTCTCAGCCCGTCCCAGCCCGTCCCAGCCCACCACAGCCCGTCCCAGCCCACCACAGCCCTTCCCAGCCCACGACAGCCCATCCCAGCACACCACAGCCTACCACAGCACGTACCGGCCCACCACAGCCCGTCCCAGCCCACCACAGCCCACCACAACCCGTCCCATCCCACCAGAGCCCACCACACCTTGTCCCAGCCCACCACAGCCCGTCCCAGCCCACCACAGCTCAACACAGACCGTCCCAGCCCGCCAGAGCCCGTCCAAGCTTACACAGCCCACCACAGCCTGTCCCAGCCCTCCACAGCCCACCACAGCCCGTCCCAGCCCACCACAGCACACCAAAGCCCACCACAGTACGTCCCAGCCTGTCCCAGCCCGTTCCACACGACCATAGCCCACCACAGCCCATCCCAGCCCACCACAGCCTGTCCAAGCCCACCACAGTCCACCACAGCCCGTCCCAGCCCACCACAGCTTGTCCCATCACACCACAGCCCGTCCCGGCCCACCACAGCCCACCACCGACCGTCCCAGCCCACCAAAGCCCGTCCCAGTTTACCACACCCCACCACAGCCCTTCCCAGCTCACCACAACCCACCAGGGCCCGTCCCAGCCCACCACGGTCCGTCCCCACCTAACACGGCCCACCACGGGTGGTCCCAACCCACCACGGCCCACCTCAGCCCACCACAGCGCGTCCCAGCCCACCACAGCCCGTCCCAGCGCACCACAGCCCGTCCCAGCCCACCACAGCCCGTCCCAGCCCTTCCCAGCCCGTCCCAGCCCGTCCCAGCCCACCACAGCCCGTCCCAGCGCACCACAGCCCGTCCCAGCCCTTCTCAGCCCGTCCCAGCCCGTCCCAGCCCACCACAGCCCGTCCCAGCCCACCACAGCCCTTCCCAGCCCACGACAGCCCATCCCAGCACACCACAGCCTACCACAGCACGTACCGGCCCACCACAGCCCGTCCCAGCCCACCACAGCCCATCCCAGCCTACCGCAGCCCGTCCCAGCCCACCGCAGCCCGTCCCAGCACACCACAGCCTACAACAGCACGTGCCGGCCCACCAAAGCCCGTCCCAGCCCACTACGGTCCACCATGGCTCGTCTAGGCCCATCACCGCCCGTCCCGGCCCACCATGGTCCTTCCCGGCCCACCGCGGCCCACCTCAGCCCACCACAGCCCGTCCCAGCCCACCACTGCCCGTCCCAGCCCACCACAGCCCGTCCCAGCCCGTCCCAGCCCACCACAGGCCTTCCCAGCCCCTCCCAGACCCCCAGAGCCGGCCCAGCCCGTTTCAGCCCCTCCCAGACCGTCTCAGCTCACCACACCCCACCACAGCCCATCCCAGCCCACCACGGCCTGTTCCAGCCCACCAGAGCCCGTCCCAGTCCACCAGAGCCCGTCCCAACCTACCACAGCTTGTCCCAGCCCACCATAGCCCGTCCCAGCCCACCACAACCCGTCCCAGCCCACTGCGGCCCGTCCCAGCCCACCACAGCCCGTCTTAGCCCGACCCAGCCCCCCACAGCCCTTCCCAACCCACCACAGTTCACCACGGCCCGTCCCAGCCCACAACGGCCCACCACGGCCCAACACAGCCCGTCCCAGCCCACCACAATTCGTCCCAGTGCACCACAGCGCGTCCCAGCCCACCACAGCACGTCCCAGCACTCCACAGCCCACCAGGGCCTGTCCCATCCCAACACGGCCCACCACAGCCCGTCTCAGTTCATCACAGTCCGTCCCAGCCAACCACAGCCCGTCCCAGCCCACCACAACCAACCACAGCCCGTCCCTGCCCACCACAGTCCGTCCCCGGCCCACCACAGCCCACCACGGCCCATCCCAGCCCATCACGGCACACCACAGCCCACCACGGCCCGTCCCAGCCCACCACAGCCCACCACAGGTCACCACAGCCCACCACAGGTCACCGCAGCCTGTTTCAGCCCACCACGGCAAACCACGGCCCGTCCCAGCCCACCACAGCCCGCCATGGCCCACCACAGCTCGTCCCAGATAAACACGGCGCACCACAGCCCACCACGGCCCGTCCCGGCACACCACAGCCCGTCCCAGCCCACCACAGCCCACCACAGCCCACCACAGCCCGTCCCAGCTTACCACAGCCCACCACAGACCGTCCCAGCCCACCACAGACCGTCCCAGCCCACCACAGCCCGTCTCAGCCCACCACAGCCTGTCCCAGCCTCTCCCAGCTCGTCCAAGCCTGTCCCAGACCCCCAGAGCCCGTCGCAGCCCACCACAGCCCGTCACAGCCCGTCCCAGCTCTCCACAACCCACCGCAGCCCGTTCCAGCCCACCACGGCCCACGAAAGCCCACCACAACCCACCACGGCCCACCACAGCCCGTCCCAGCCCACCACAAGCCGTCCTAGCCCACCACAGCCCTCCAGAGCCCGTCTCAGCTCACCACAGCCTATCCCATCCCACCACGGCCCACCACAGCACACCACGGCCCACCGCAGCCTATCCCAACCCGTCCCAGCCCACCACGGCCCGTCCCAGCCCACCACGGCCCGTCCCAGCCCACGACAGCCCGTCCCAGGCCACCAGAGCCCACCAGAGCCCACCACAGCTCGTCCCAGCCCACCACAGCCCACAAGAGCTTGTCACAGACCACCACAGCCCGTCACGGCCCACCACAGCCCACCACAGCCAACCACAGCCCACCACAGCCCACCACAGCCCGTCCCAGCCCACCACAGCCCGTCCAACCCACCACAGCCTGTCCCAGCCCACCACAGCCCGTCCCAGCCCACCACAGCCCGCCCCAGCCCACCACAGCCCACCACGGCCCGTCCCAGCCCACCACGGCACATCACAGCCCGTCCCAGCCCTCCACAGCACACCACAGCCCACTACAGCCCATCCCAGCGCACCACAGCCCGTCCCAGCCCAACACAGCCCACCACAACCCGTCCCAGCCTGTCACAGCTCATCCCAGCCCACCATAGCCCACCACAGTTTGTCCCAGCCCACCACAGCCCGTCCCAGCCCACCACAGGCCACTACAGCACACCACAGCCCGTCACAGCTCGTCCCAGCCCGTCACAGCTCGTCCCAGCCCTTCCCAGCCCACCACAGCATGTCCCAGGCCCCCAGCCCACGACAGCCCGTCCCAGCCCACGACAGCCCGTCCCAGCCCACGACAGCCCGTCCCAGCCCACCACAACCCGTCCCAGCCCATCACAGACCACTACAGCACACCACAGCCTACCGCAGCCCACCACAGCCCGTCCCAGCCCACCACAGCTCGTCCCAGCCCGTCCCAGCCCACCACGGCCCGTCCCAGCCCACCACAGCCCACCACAGTTCGTCCCAGTCCTCCACAACCCGTCCCAAACCGCCACGGGCCCGTTCCAGCCCACCATGGCCCGTCCCGGCCCACCACGGCCCGTCCCGTCCCACCACGGCCCGTCCCAGCCCACCACAGCCCGTCCCAGCCAAACACAACCCGGGCCCGGCCCACCACGGCCCGGCCCGGCCTACCACGGCCCGTCCCGGCCCACCACGGTCTGTCCCAGCCCACCACGGCCCGTCCCGGCCCACCACGGCCCGTCCCGGCCCACCACGGCCCGTCCCAGCCGACCGCAGCCCGTCCCAGCCCACCACAGCCCCTTCCAGCCGTCCCAGCAAATCCCAGACCACCACAGCCCGTCTCAGCTCATCACAGCCCGTCCCAGCCCGTCCCAGCCCGTCCCAGCCCACCACAGCCTGTCCCAGCCCATCAGAGCCTGTCCCAGCCCGTCCCATTCCACCACACCGAGTCCCAGCCCACCACAGCCCGTCCCAGCATGTCCCAGCCCGTCCCAGCTCGTCCCAGCCCGTCCCAGACCACCAGAGCCCGTCCCAGCCACCACAGGCCGTCAAAGCCCATCCCAGCTCTCCACAACCCACCACAGCTCGTCCCAGCCCACCATAGCCCGTCTCAGCCCACCACAACCCGTCCTAGCCCACCACAGCCCGTCCCAGCTTACCAAAGCTCACCACAGCCCGTCGCAGCCCACCACAGCCCGTCCCGCCCACCACAGCCCGTCCAAGGCTATCCAGCCCACCACAGCCCGTCCCAGCCCACCACAACCTGTCCCAGCCCGTCCCAGCTCGTCCCAGCCCGTCCCAGACCACCAGAGCCCGTCGCAGCCCACCACAGGCCGTCACAGCCCATCCCAGCTTTCCACAACCCACCACAGCTCGTCCCAGCACACCACAGACCGTCACAGCCCGTCCCCGCCCACCACGGCCCGTCCCAGCCCACAACAGCCAGTCCCAGCTTGTCCCCAGCCCACCACAGCCCGTACCAGCCCACCACAGCCCGTACCAGCCCACCACATCAAGTACCAGTCCGTCCTTAGCCCACCACGGCCCGTCTCCGCTCACCACAGCACGTACCAGCCTGTCTCAGCCTACCACAGCCCGTCCCAGCATGTCCCAGCCCACCGCAGCCCGTCCCAGCCCAGCGAAACCCGTCCCAGCCCCAGCACAGCCCCGTCCCAGCCCAGCGCAGCCCGTCCAGCACACCACAGCCCGTCCCAGCCCAGCGCAGCCCGTCCCAGCCCAGCGCAGCCCGTCCCAGCCCAGCGTAGCCCGTCCCAGACCACCGCAACCCGTCCCAGCCCGTCCCAGCCCACCACAGCCTGTCCCGGCTCACCACAGCTCGTCCCGGCCCAACACGGCTGACCACAGCCCACTACGGCCCAGCACAGCCTGCCCCAGCCCACCACAGCCCACCACAGCCCACCACGGCCCGTCCCAGCCCACCACGGCCCGTCCCAGCCCGCCACGGCCCGTCCCAGCTCGCCACAGCCCGTCCCAGCCCGCCACGGCCCGTCCCAGCCCACCACGGCCCGTCCCAGCTCGCCACGGCCCGTCCCAGCCCGCCACGGCCCGTCCCAGCCACCACAGCCTGTCCCAGCTCACCACAGCCCGTCCCTAGCCCACCACTGACCACCACAGTTCATCCCAGCCCACCACAGTTCGTCCCAGCTCGCCACAGCCCGGCCCAGCCCACCACAGCCCGTCCCAGCCCACCACAGTCCGTCCCAGCACACCACAGCCCGTCCCAGCCTGTCCCAGCACACCACAGCCCGTCGAAGCCCACCACAGCCCGTCCCTGCCCCACCACAACCGTCCACAGCCCACCACAGCCCACCACGGCCGACCACAGCCCACCACGGCAGACCACAGCCCACCACGGCCCCATCCAAGCCCACCACGGACCATCCAAGCCCACCACGGTCCACCACGGCACGTCCCAGCCCACCACAGAGCACCACAGCCCGTCCCAGCCCGTCCCAGCCCACCACAGTATGTCCCAGACCACCAGAGCCCGTCCCAGCCCACCACAGCCCGTCCCAGCCCACCACAGCCCGTCCCAGCCCACCACAGCCCACCACGCCCCGTGCCAACCCACCAGAGGCCGTCCCAGCTCACCACAGCCCGCCACAGTCCGTCCCAGACCACAAGAGGTCGTCCCAGCCCACCACTAACCCACCAAAGCCCGTCCCCGCCCACCACAGCCCGTCCCAGCCAACCACAGCGCACCACAGCCCGTCCCAACCCACCTGAGCCCGTCCCAGCTTACCACAGCCCACCACTGCTCGTCACAGCCCGTCCCAGCCCACCAGAGGTCGTCCCAGCTCACCACAACCCACCACAGCCCTTCCCAGCCCGTCCCAGCCCACCACAGCCCGTCCCAGCCCACCACGGCCCGCCGCAGACCATCAGAGCCCGTCCCAGCCCACCACAATCCCGTCCCAGCCCACTATAGCCCCGTCCCAGCCCACCACAACCCGTTCTAGCTCACCACAACCCACCACAGCGCACCATAGCCCACCACAGCCCACCACAGCGCACCAGAGTCTGTCCCGGCCCACCAGAGCCTGTCCCAGCCCACCACAGCCCCGTCCCAGCCCACCGCAGCCCGCCACGGCCCGTCCCAGCCCACCACAGCCCATTCCAGACCACCAGAGCCCTTCCCAGTTCACCACAGCCCACCACAGCCCGTCCAATTTCACCACAGCCCGTCCCAGCCCACCACAGCCCGTCCCAACCAACCACAGCCCGTCCCAGCCCACCACAGCCCGTCCCAGCCAACCACAGCCCGTCCCAGCCCACCACAGCCCGTCCCAGCCCACGACAGCCCGTCCCAGCCCACGACAGCCCGTCCCAGCCCGTCCCAAAACACCACAGCCCCGTCCCAGCCCACCGCAGCCTATCCCAACCCGTCCTAGCCCACCACGGCCCGTCCCAGCACACCACAGGCCCGTCCCAGCCCGTCCCAGCCCACGACAGCCCGTCCCAGCCCACGACAGCCCGTCCCAGCCCACCAGAGCCCCACCAGAGCCCACCACAGCTCGTCCCAGCCCACCACAGCCCACAAGAGCTTGTCACAGACCACCACAGCCCGTCCCAGCCCACCACAGCCCGTCCCAGCCCACCTCAGCCCGTCCCAGCTCGTCCCAGACCTCCACAGCCTCTCACAGCACACCACAGCCCGTAACAGCCCACCACAGCAAGTACCAGCCCGTCCCAGCCCACCACGGCCCGTCTCAGCCCACCACGGGCCCGTCCCAGCCCACCACAGCCCCGTCCCAGCCCACCACGGCCGCCGCAGACCATCAGAGCCCGTCCCAGCCCACCACAATCCCGTCCCAGCCCACTATAGCCCGTCCCAGCCCACCACAACCCGTTCTAGCTCACCACAACCCACCACAGCGCACCATAGCCCACCACAGCCCACCACAGCGCACCAGAGTCTGTCCCCGGCCCACCAGAGCCTGTCCCAGCCCACCACAGCCCGTCCCAGCCCACCGCAGCCCGCCACGGCCCGTCCCAGCCCACCACAGCCCATTCCAGACCACCAGAGCCCTTCCAAGTTCACCACAGCCCACCACAGCCCGTCCAATTTCACCACAGCCCGTCCCAGCCCACCACAGCCCGTCCCAACCCACCACAGCCCGTCCCAGCCCACCACAGCCCGTCCCAGCCAACCACAGCCCGTCCCAGCCCACCACAGCCCGTCCCAGCCCACCACAGCCCGTCCCAGCCCACGACAGCCCGTCCCAGCCCGTCCCAAAACACCACAGCCCGTCCCCAGCCCACCGCAGGCCTATCCCAACCCGTCCCAGCCCACCACGGCCCGTCCCAGCACACCACGGCCCGTCCCAGCCCGTCCCAGCCCACGACAGCCCGTCCCAGCCCACGACAGCCCGTCCCAGCCCACCAGAGCCCACCAGAGCCCACCACAGCTCGTCCCAGCCCACCACAGCCCACAAGAGCTTGTCACAGACCACCACAGCCCGTCCCAGCCCACCACAGCCCGTCCCAGCCCACCTCAGCCCGTCCCAGCTCGTCCCAGACCTCCACAGCCTCTCACAGCACACCACAGCCCGTAACAGCCCACCACAGCAAGTACCAGCCCGTCCCAGCCCACCACGGCCCGTCTCAGCCCCACCACGGCCCGTCTCAGCACACCACGGCCCGTCTCAGCTCACACAAACCGTCCCAGACGACCACAGGCCGTCCCAGCCCACCACAGCCCACCACGGCCCGTCCCAGCACCCACCACATCCCGTCCCAGCCCATCAGAGCCCGTCCCAGCCTGTTTCAGCCCACCACGGCTAACCACGGCCTGTCCCGGCCCACCACGGTCCACCATGGCCCCACCAGAGCACACCACGGCCCACCACGGCCCTTCCCAGTCCACCACAGCCCACCACGGCCCGTCCCAGCCCACCACGGCCTGTCCCAGCCCACCACGGCCCGTCCCAGCCCACCACGGCCCGTCCCAGCCCACCACGGCCCATCACAGCCCACCACAGTTCACCACAGCCCATCCCAGCCCACCACAGCCCACTACGGCCCACCACAGCCCCGTCCCAGCCCACCACGGCCCGTCCCAGCCCACCACGGCCCATCACAGCCCACCACAGTTCACCACAGCCCGTCCTAGCCCAGCACGGCCCCGTCCCAGCCCACCACGGACCACCACGGCCCATCTCAGCCCAAAAACAGCCTGTCCAAGCCCAGCACAGCCCTCCACAACCCTCCACAGCCCGTCCCAACCCTCCACAGCTCATCCCAGCCTACCACAACCTTGTCGCAGCCCCAACACAGCTTATCCCAGCCCACCGCAGCCCGTCCCAGCCCACCGCAGCCCGTCCTAGCCCACCGAAATCCGTCCCAGCCCACCGCAACCCGTCCAGCCCACCACAGCCCACCACCGGTCACCACAGCCCACCACAGGTCACCACAGCCCACCACAGGTCACCACAGCCTGTTTCAGCCCACCACGGCAAACCACGGCCCGTCCCAGCCCACCACGGCCCGCCATGGCCCACCACAGCTCGTCCCAGATAAACACGGCACACCACAGCCCACCACAGCCCATCCCAGCCCACCATGGCCCACCACAGCCCGATCACAGCCCACCACAGCCCGTCCCAGCTTACCACAGCCCACCACAGACCGTCCCAGCCCACACAGCCCGTCCCAGCACACCACAGCCCACCACAGCCCATCACAGCCCACCACAGCCCGTCCCAGCTTACCACAGCCCACACCAGACCGTCCCAGGCCCACTACAGCCCGTCCCAGCCCACCACAGCCCGTCCCAGCCCACCACTGCCCGTCCCAGCCCACCACTGCCCGTCCCAGCCCATCCCAGCCCGTCCCAATCCACCACAGCCCGTCCCAGCCCACCACAGCCCACCACAGCCCACCGCAGCCCATCCCAGCCCACCACGGCCCGACCCAGCCCGTGCCAACCCATCACAACACACCACAGCTCACCACAGCCCACCAAAGCCGTCCAGCACACCACAGCCCGTCCCAGCTTACCACAGCCCACACCAGACCGTCCCAGCCCACCACAGACCGTCCCAGGCCCACCACAGCCCGTTCCAGCCCACCACAGCCCGTCCCAGCCCCCACTGCCCGTCCCCAGCCCACCACTGCCCGTCCCAGCCCCGTCCCAGCCCCGTCCCAAACCCACCACAGCCCATCCCAGCCCACCACGACCCGTCCCAGGCCCGTGCCAACCCCGTCACAACACACCACAGCCCACCACAAGCCCGTCCCTACCCACCACAGCGTGTCCCAACCCACCACAGCCCACCACAGCCCTTCAGAACCCACCACAGCCCACCACAGCCCGTCCCAGCCCACCACAGCCCGCTCAGCCCACCTACAGCCCGTCCCAGCCCACCACAGCCTGTCCCAGCCCACCACAGCCCACCACAGCTTGGTCCCAGACCACCACAGCTCTTCCCAGCCCACCATAACCAACCACAGCCTTATCCCAGCCGATCCCAGCCCACAACAGCCCGTCCCATCAAGCAACAGCCCACCACAGCCCGTCCCAGCCAACCACGGCCCGTCCCAGCCCACCGCAGCCCGTCCCAGCCCACCACGGGCCACCACAGCCCACCACGGCCAATCCGGGCCCAACACAGCCCACCAAGGCGCACCACAGCCCATCCCAGCCCATTACAGCCTGTCCCAGACCACCACATCCCATCTCAGCCCACCACAGCCCGTCCCAGCCCACCACAACCGACCACAGCCCACCACAGCCCCACCACGGACCGTCCCAGCCCACCACGGCCCATCCAAGCCCCACCACGGCACATCCAAGCCCACCACGGTCCACCACGGCACGTCCCAGCCCACCACAGAGCACCACAGCCCGTCCCAGCCCGTCCAGCCCACCACAGTATGTCCCAGCCCACCACAGCCCGTCCCAGCCCACCACAGCCCACCACGCCCCGTTCCAACCCACCAGAGCCCGTCCCAGCTCACCACAGCCCACCACAGCCCGTCCCAGACCACAAGAGGTCGTCCCAGCCCACCACTAACCCACCAAAGCCCGTCCCTGCCCACCACAGCCCGTCCCAGCCCACTATAGCCCGTCCCAGCCCACCACAGCCCGTCCCAGCCCACCACGGGCCGCCGCAGACCATCAGAGCCCGTCCCAGCCCACACAATCCCGTCCCAGCCCACTATAGCCCGTCCCAGCCCACCACAACCCGTTCTAGCTCACCACAACCCCACACAGCGCACCATAGCCCACCACAGCCCAACCACAGCGCACCAGAGTCTGTCCCCGGCCCACCAGAGCCTGTCCCAGCCCACCACAGCCCGTCCCAGCCCCACCGCAGCCCGCCCACGGCCCGTCCCAGCCCACCACAGCCCATTCCAGACCACCAGAGCCCTTCCCAGTTCACCACAGCATGTCCCAGCACACCACAGCCCACCACAGCCCGTCCAATTTCACCACAGCCCGTCTCAGCTCAACACAACCCACCACAGCCCGTCCCAGCCCACCGCAGCCTATCCCAACCCGTCGCAGCCCACCACGGCCCGTACCAGCCCACCACGGCCCATCACAGCCCACCACAGTTCACCACAGCCCGTCCTAGCCCAGCACGGCCCGTCCCAGCCCACCACGGACCACCACGGCCCATCTCAGCCCACCACAAGCCTGTCCAAGCCCAGCACAGCCCTCCACAACCTCCACAGCCCGTCCCAACCCTCCACAGCTCATCCCAGCCTACCACAACCTGTCGCAGCCCAACACAGCTTATCCCAGCCCACCGAAGCCCGTCCCAGCCCACCGCAGCCGGTCCTAGCCCACCGCAACTAGTCCCAGCCCACCGCAACCCGTCCCCAGCCCACCACAGCCCACCACAGGTCACCACAGCCCACCACCAGTCACCACAGCCCACCACAGGTCACCACAGCCTGTTTCAGACCACCACGGCAAACCACGGCCCGTCCCAGCCCACCACGGCCCGCCATGGCCCACCACAGCTCGTCCCAGATAAACACGGCACACCACAGCCCACCACGGCCCGTCCCGGCCCACCACAGCCCATCACAGCCCACCACAGCCCGTCCCAGCTTACCACAGCCCACCACAGCCCGTCCCAGCACACCACAGCCCACCACAGCACATCACAGGCCCACCACAGCCCGTCCCAGCTTACCACAGCCCACCACAGACCGTCCCAGCCCACCACAGCCCGTCCCAGCCCACCACAGCCCGTCCCAGCCCCACCACTGCCCGTCCCAGCCCACCACAGACCGTCCCAGCTCTCCACAGCCCACCACAGCCCATCACAGCCCACCACAGACCGTCCCAGCTCTCCACAGCCCACACCAGACCGTCCCAGCCCACCACAGCCCATCCCAGCCCACCACAGCCCGTCCCAGCCCACCACTGCCCGTCCCAGCCCGTCCCCAGCCAGTCCCAACCCACCACAGCCCGTCCCAACCCACCACAGCCCCGTCCCAGCCCCACCACAGCCCACCACAGCCCACCGCAGCCCATCCCAGCCCACCACGGCCCAGACCCAGCCCGTGCCAACCCGTCACAACACACCACAGCCCACCACAGCCCACCACAGCCCGTCCCAGCACACCACAGCCCACCACAGCCCATCACAGCCCACCACAGCCCGTCCCAGCTTACCACAGCCCACACCAGCCCGTCCCAGCCCACCACAGCCCGTCCCAGCCCACCACAGCCCGTCCCTACCCACCACAGCGTGTCCCAACCCACCACAGCCCACACAGCCCTTCAGAACCCACCACAGCCCACCACAGCCCGTCCCAGCCCACCACAGCACGTCCCAGGCCACCACAGACCACCACAGCCCACCACAGCCCGTGCCAGCCCACCACAGCCCGCCTCAGCCCACTACAGCCCGTCCCAGCCCATCACAGCCCGTCCCAGCCCACCACAGCCCACCACAGCTTGTCCCAGACCACCACAGCTCTTCCCAGCCCACCATAACCAACCACAGCCTATCCCATCCGATCCCAGCCCACCACAGCCCGTCCCATCACACCACAGCCCACCACAGCCCGTCCCAGCCAACCACGGCCCGTCCCAGCCCACCACAGCCCGTCCCAGACCACCACGGCCCACCACGGGCCCATCCGGGCCCAACACAGCCCACCAAGGCGCACCACAGCCCATCCCAGCCAATTACAGCCTGTCCCAGACCACCACATCCCATCTCAGCCCACCACAGCCCGTCCCAGCCCACCACAACCGACCACAGCCCACCACAGCTCACCACGGCCGACCACAGCCCACCACGGCAGACCACAGCCCACCACGGCCCATCCAAGCCCACCACGGCCCATCCAAGCCCACCACGGTCCACCACGGCACGTCCCAGCCCACCACAGAGCACCACAGCCCGTCCCAGCCCGTCCCAGCCCACCACAGTATGTCCCAGACCACCAGAGCCCGTCCCAGCCCACCACAGCCCGTCCCAGCCCACCACAGCCCACCACCGCCCCGTGCCAACCCACCAGAGCCCGTCCCAGCTCACCACAGCCCACCACAGCCCGTCCCAGACCACAAGAGGTCGTCCCAGCCCACCACTAACCCACCAAACCCCGTCCCCGCCCACCACAGCCCGTCCCAGCCAACCACAGCGCACCACAGCCCGTCCCAACCCACCTGAGCCCGTCCCAGCTCACCACAGCCCACCACAGCCCGTCACAGCCCGTCACAGCCCACCAGAGGTCGTCCCAGCTCACCACAACCCACCACAGCCCTTCCCAGCCCGTCCCAGCCCACCACAGCCCGTCCCAGCCCACCACGGCCGCCGCAGACCATCAGAGCCCGTCCCAGCCCACCACAATCCCGTCCCAGCCCACTACAGCCCGTCCCAGCCCACCACAACCCGTTCTAGCTCACCACAACCCACCACAGCGCACCATAGCCCACCACAGCGCACCAGAGTCTGTCCCGGCCCACCAGAGCCTGTCCCAGCCCACCACAGCCCGTCCCAGCCCACCGCAGCCCCGCCACGGCCCGTCCCAGCCCACCACAGCCCATTCCAGACCACCAGAGCCCTTCCCAGTTCACCACAGCATGTCCCAGCACACCACAGCCCACCACAGCCTGTCCAATTTCACCACAGCCCGTCTCAGCTCAACACAACCCACCACAGCCGTCCCAGCCCACCGCAGCCTATCCCAACCCATCCCAGCCCACCACGGCCCGTCCCAGCCCACCACGGCCCGTCCCAGCCCACCACAGCCCGTCCCAGCCCACCAGAGCCCACCAGAGCCCACCACAGCTCGTCCCCAGCCCACCACAGCCCACTACGGCCCCACCACAGCCCGTCCCAGCCCACCACAGCCCGTCCCAGCCCACCACATCCCGTCCCAGCCCACCAGAGCCCGTCCCAGCCTGTTTCAGCCCACCACGGCTAACCACGGCCTGTCCCGGCCCACCACGGCAACCACGGTCCACCATGGCCCACCAGAGCACACCACGGCCCACCACGGCCCTTCCCAGTCCACCACAGCCCACCACGGCCAGTCCCAGCCCACCACGGCCCCGTGCTAGCCCACCACGGCCCACCCCCAGCCCCACCACGGCCCGTCCCAGCCCACCACGGCCCGTACCAGCCCACCACGGCCCGTCCCAGCCCACCACAGTTCACCACAGCCCGTCCTAGCCAGCACGGCCCGTCCCAGCCCACCACGGACCACCACGGCCCATCTCAGCCCACCACAGCCTGTCCAAGCCCAGCACAGTCCTCCACAACCCTCCACAGCCCGTCCCAACCCTCCACAGCTCATCCAGCCTACCACAGCCCGTCGCAGCCCAACACAGCTTTTCCCAGCCCACCGCAGCCCGTCCCAGCCCACCATAGCCTGTCCCAGCCCACCAGAGGTCGTCCCAGCTCACCACAGCCCGTCCCAGCCCACCACAACCCACCACAGCCTGTCCCAGCCCATCCCAGCCCACCACAGCCCGTCCCAGGCCACCACAGACCACCCCAGCCCACCACAGCCCGTCCCAGCCCACCACGGCCCACCACAGCCCACCACGGCCCATCCGGGCCCAACACAGCCCACCAAGGCGCACCACAGCCCATCCCAGCCAATTACAGCCTGTCCCAGACCACCACATCCCATCTCAGCCCACCACAGCCCGTCCCAGCCCACCACAACCGACCACAGCCCACCACAGCTCACCACGGCCGACCACAGCCCACCACGGCAGACCACAGCCCACCACGGCCCATCCAAGCCCACCACGGCCCATCCAAGCCCACCACGGTCCACCACGGCACGTCCCAGCCCACCACAGAGCACCACAGCCCGTCCCAGCCCGTCCCAGCCCACCACAGTATGTCCCAGACCACCAGAGCCCGTCCCAGCCCACCACAGCCCGTCCCAGCCCACCACAGCCCACCACGCCCCGTGCCAACCCACCAGAGCCCGTCCCAGCTCACCACAGCCCACCACAGCCCGTCCCAGACCACAAGAGGTCGTCCCAGCCCACCACTAACCCACCAAAGCCCTTCCCCGCCCACCACAGCCCGTCCCAGCCAACCACAGCGCACCACAGCCTGTCCCAACCCACCTGAGCCCGTCCCAGCTTACCACAGCCCACCACAGCCCGTCACAGCCCGTCCCAGCCCACCAGAGGTCGTCCCAGCTCACCACAACCCACCACAGCCCTTCCCAGCCCACCGCAGCCCGTCCTAGCCCACCGAAACCCGTCCCAGCCTACCGCAACCCGTCACAGCCCACCACAGCCCACCACCGGTCACCACAGCCCACCACCGGTCACCACAGCCCACCACCGGTCACCACAGCCCACCACCGGTCACCACAGCCTGTTTCAGCCCACCACGGCAAACCACGGCCCGTCCCAGCCCACCACAGCCCGTCCCACCACACCAGAGTCCGTCCCAGCCCACCACGGCCCGTCACAGCTTACCACGGCCCACCACGGCTTGCCACGGCCCATCCCAGCCCACCACAGCCTGTCCCAGCCAACCACGGCCCACCACAGCCCGCCACGGCCCGTCCCAGCCCGCCACGGCCCGTCCCGGCCCACCAAGGCCCGTCCCGGCCCACCACGGCCCGTCCCGGCCCACCACGGCCCATCCCGGCCCACCGCAGCCCGTCCCAGCCCATTGCAGCCCGTCCCCGCCCACCGCAGCCCGTCCCAGCCCACCGCAGCTCGTCCCAGCCCACTGCAGCCTGTCCCAGCCCACCGCAGCCCGTCCCAGCCCACCGCAGACTGTCCCAGCCCACCGCAGCCCACCGCAGCCCGTCCCAGCGCACCACATCCCCTTCCAGCCGTCCCAGCAAATCCCAGACCACCACAGCCCGTCTCAGCTCACCACAGCGCGTCCCAGTCCACCACACCCACCACAGCCCGTCCCAGCCCATTCCAGCCCACCACAGCCCACCGCAGCCGGTCCCAGCCCACCACAGCCCACCACAGCCCACCACAGCCAGTCCCAACCCACCACAGCCCGTCCCGGCCCACCAGAGCCCATCCCGGCTTACCACAGCCCGTCCCGGCCCACCACGGCCCGTCCCCCCCACCACGGCCTGTCACAGCCCGTCCCAGCCCACAGCCCGTCCAAGCTCACCACATCCCGTCCCAGACCGTGCCAGCCCACCACAGACCACTACAGACCGTCCCAGCCCGTCCCAGCCCGTCCAAGCCCACCACAGCACGTCCCCACCCACCACAGCCCGTCCCTGTCCACCACAGTCCGTCCCAGCCCACCGCAGCCCGTCCCAGCCCACTACAGTCGACCACAGCCCGTCCCAACTCACCACAGCCCACCACAGCCCGTCCCGGCCTACCAGAGCCCGTCCCGGATTACCATGGCCCGTCCCAGCCCACCACAGCCCGTCCCAGCCCACGAGGGCCCACAAAAGCCCACCACAGCGCACCACGGCCAAACCACAGCCCGTCCCAGCCCACCACAAGCCGTCCTAGCCCACCACAGACCTCCAGAGCCCGTCCCAGCCTACCACAGCCCGTGCCAGCCCACCACAGCCCGTCCCAGAACACCACAGCCCGTCCCAGCCCACCACAGCCCGTCCCAGCACACCACAGCCCGTCCCAGCACACCACAGCCCGTCCCAGCACACCACAACCAGTCCCAGCATGGCCCAGCCCACCACAGCCCGTCCCAGCACACCACAGCCCGTCCCAGCCCGTCCCAGCACACCACAGCCCGTCCCTGCCCACCACAGCTCGTCCCAGCACACCACAGCCCGTCCCAGCCCGTCCCAGCCCACCAGAGCCCGTCCCAGCCCGTCCCAGCCCACCACAGCCCGTCTCAAGCTCACCAGAACCCACCACAGCCCACCACAGCCTGTCCCAGACCACCACGGCCCACCACATCCCACCACGGCCCATCCCAGCCCACCACGGCCCACCACAGTTCACCACGGGCCATCTCAGACCACCATGACCTGTCCCAGCCCACCGCGGCCCACCACAGACCACCACGGTTCACCACGGCCCGTCCCAGCCCACCACGCCCCACCACAGCCCATCCCTGCCCACCACAGCCCGTCCCAGCACACCACAGACCATCCCAGTCCACCACACACCGTCCCAGCATGTCCCAGCCTGTCCCAACCCACCACAGCCTGTTCCAGCCCACCACAGCCCGTCCCAGCCCACCACAGCCCGTCCCCGCCCGTCCCAGCCCACCACAGACCAGCACAGCCCGTCCCCGCCCACTACAGCCCGTCCCAGCCCGTCCCAGCCCGTCGCAGCCTGCCGCAGCCCGTCCAAGCCCACTACAGACCGTCCCAGCCCAGCACAGCCCATCCCAAACTGCCACGGCCCGTCCTAGCCCGCCACGTCCCGTCCCAGCTTACCACAGCCCGTCCCAGCCCACCACAGACCACCACAGTTCATCCCAGCCCACCACAGTTCGTCCCAGCCCACCACGGCCCGTCCCGGCCCACCACGGCCCGTCCCAGCCCACCACGGCCCGTCCCAGGCCGTCCCAGCCCACGACGGCCTGTCCCAGCCCACGAAAGCCCGTCCCAGCTTACCATATCCCGTCCCAGCTTACCACAGCCCATCACAGCCCACCACGGTCTACCACAGCCCACCACAGACCGTCCCATCCCACCACGGCCCATAACAACCCACCACGGCCCGGCCCGGCCTACTACAGCTCGTCCCAGCCCACCACAGCCTGTCCCAGCCCACCAGAGCCCGTCCCAGCCCACCAGAGCCCGTCCCAGCCCACCACGGCCGGTCCCAGCCCACCACGGCCGGTCCCAGCTCACCACGGCCGGTCCCAACCCGTCGCAGCCCGCCAAGGCCCGTCGCAGCCCACCACGGCTCGTCGCAGCCTACCACGGCCCCTCCCAGCCCACCACGGCCCCTCCCAGCCCACCACGGCCCGTCCCAGCCCGTCCCAGCCCACCACAGCCCATAACAACCCACCACGGCCCGTCCCGGCCTACTACGGCTCGTCCCAGCCCACCACAGCCTGTCCCAGCCCACCAGAGCCCGTCCCAGCCCACCACGGCCCGTCCTAGCCCGTCCCAGCCCACCACAGCCCGTCCCAGCCCACCACAGCCCACCACAGCCAGTCCCAGCCCGTCCCAACCCGCCCCAGCCCACCACGGCCCGTCCCAGCCCACCACGACCCGTCCCAGCCCACCACGACCCACCACAGCCGGTTACAGCTTATCACAGCCCGTCCCAGCCCAACACAGGCCGTCTCTGCTCACCACCAGAGCCCGTCCCAGCCCACCACGGCCCGTCCCAGCCCACCACAGCTCTCCACAGCTCTCCATAGCCCGGTCCAATCCTCCACAGCCCGTCCCAGCCCACCACAGCCCGTCCCCGCCCACCACAGCCCGTCCCCGCCCACCACAGCCTGTCCCAGCCTGTCCCAGCTCGTCCAAGCCTGTCCCAGACCCCCAGGGCCCGTCGCAGCCCACCACAGCCCGTCACAGCCCGTCCCAGCTCTCCACAACCCACCGCAGCCCGTCCCAGCCCACCACAGCCCGTCCCAGCCCACGAGGACCCACAAAAGCCCACCACAGCCCACCACGGCCCACCACAGCCCGTCCCAGCACACCACAAGCCGTCCTAGCCCACCACAGACCTCCAGAGCCCGTCCCAGCCCACCACAGCCCGTCCCAGCCCACCACAGCCCATTTCAAGCTCACCAGAACCCACCACAGCCCACCACAGCCTGTCCCAGACCACCACGGCCCACCACAGCCCACCACGGCCCAGCCCAGCCCACCACGGCCCACCACAGCCCACCACAGTTCACCACGGGCCATCTCAGACCACCATGACCTGTCCCAGCCCACCACGGCCCACCACAGCCCACCATGGTTCACCACGGCCCGTCCCAGCCCACCACGCCCCACCACAGCCCATCCCTGCCCACCACAGCCCGTCCCAGCACACCACAGACCATCCCAGTCCACCACACACCGTCCCAGCATGTCCCAGCCTGTCCCAACCCACCACAGCCTGTTCCAGCCCACCACAGCCCATCCCAGCCCACCACAGCCCGTCCCCGCCCGTCCCAGCCCACCACAGACCAGCACAGCCCGTCCCCGCCCACCACGGCCCGTCCCAGCCCACCACGACCTGTCCCAGCCCACCAGAACCCACCACAGCCCACCCCTTCCCATCCCGGCCCAAAACGGCCAACCACGGCGCACCACAATTCACCACGGCCCGTCCCCGCCCACCACGGCCCACGACAGCCCGTCCCAGCCCACCACAGCCCATCCCAGCCGGTCCCAGCCAATCCCAGCTCATCCCAGCTAACCACAGCCAGTCCCAGCCCACCACAGCCCGTTACAGCTTACCACAGCCCATCCCAGATCACCACAGCCCGTCCCAGCACACCACAGCTCACCACAGCCAGTCCCAGCCCGTCCCAGCACACCACGGCCCGTCCCAGCCCACCACGGCCCGTCCCAGCCCACCACGGCCCGTCCCAGCCCACCACAGCCGGTTACAGCTTATCACAGCCCGTCCCAGCCCAACACAGGCCGTCTCCGCTCACCACCACAGCCCGTCCCAGCCCTTCCCAGCCCCCCACAGCCCACCACGGCCCGTCCCAGCCCACCACAGCTCTCCAGAGCTCTCCATAGCCCGTCCCAATCCTCCACAGCCCATCCCAGCCTAACACAGCCCGTCCCAGCCCAACACAGCTTATCTCAGCCCACCACAGCCCGCCCCAGCCCGTCCCAGCCCATCCCAGCCCACCCGGCCCGGCCCAGCCCACCACAGCACACTACAGCCCGTCCCAGCCCTCCACAGCCCACCACAGCCCACTACAGCCCGTCCCAGCCCACCACAGCCCGTCCCAGCCCACCACAGCCCACCACAGCCCGTCCCAGCCTGTTCCAGCTCATCCCAGCCCACCACAGCCCACCACAGTTTGTCCCAGCCCACCACAGCCTGTCCCAGCCCACCACAGCCCACTACAGCACACCACAGGCCACTACAACACACCACAGCCCGTCACAGCTCGTCCCAGCTCGTCACAGCACGTCCAAGCCCACCACAGCATGTCCCAGGCCCCCACAGCCCACGACAGCCCTTCCCAGCCCACGACAGCCCATCCCAGCCCACCACAGTCCACCACAGCATGTCCCAGCCCACCACAGACCACTACAGAACACCACAGACCACTACAGAACACCACAGCCTACCGCAGCCCACCACAGCCCGTCCCAGCCCACCACAGACCACTACAGAACACCACAGACCACTACAGAACACCACAGCCTACCGCAGCCCACCACAGCCCGTCCCCGCCCACCACAGCCCGTCCCAGCTCGTCCCAGACCGTCCCAGGCCTTCCCAGCCCACCACAGCCCGTCCCGGACCACGACAGCCCGTCCCGGACCTACCACAACCCGTCCCCGACCACCACAGCAGGTCCAAGCCCACCACAGCCTGTCCCAGCCCACCACAGACCGTCCCAGCTCTCCACAGCTTTCCATAGCCCGTCCCAATCCTCCACAGCCCATCCCAGCCTAACACAGCCCGTCCCCGCCCACCACAGCCTGTCCCCACCCACCACAGCCCGTCCCAGCCCACCACAGCCTGTCCCAGCCCACTACAGCCCGTCCCAGCCCACCACAGCCCGTCCCCGCCCACCACAGCCCGTCCCAGCCCACCACAGCCCATCCCAGCCCATCACAGGCCACTACAGCACACCACAGCCTAGCGCAGACCACCACAGCCCGTCCCACCCCGTCACAGCTCGTACCAGCCCGACACAGCCCACCACAGCCCGTCTCAGCTCACCACAGCCTGTCCCAGCCCACCACGGCCCACCACAGCCCGTCCCAGCTAAACACAGTCCGTCCCAGCCCGTCCCAGCCCACCACACTCACCACAACTCGTCCCAGACCGTTCCAGCACAGCACAGCCCATCCAAGCCCACCACAGCCCGTCCCAGCCCACCATAGCCGTTCTAGCCCGTCCCAGCCCACCACAGCCCTTCCCAGCCCCCCACAGCCCACCACAGCCCTGCCCACCCTACACAGGCCGTCCCAGCCCGTCCCAGCCCACCACAGTGCGTCCAAGTCCGTCCCATCCCACCAGAGCCCGTCCCAGCCCTCCACAGCCCACCAGAGCCTGTCCCGGCCCACCCCGGCCCATCACAGCCCGTCTCAGCTCATCACAGCTCGTCCCAGCCTACCACAGCCTGTCCCAGCCCACCACAGCCCGTCCCAGCCCACCACAGCCCGTCCCCGCCCACCACAGCCCGTCCCCGCCCACCACAGCCCGTCCCCGCCCACCACAGCCTGTCCCAGCCTGTCCCAGCTCGTCCAAGCCTGTCCCAGACCCCCAGGGCCCGTCGCAGCCCACCACAGCCCGTCACAGCCCGTCCCAGCTCTCCACAACCCACCGCAGCCCGTCCCAGCCCACCACAGCCCGTCCCAGCCCACGAGGGCCCACAAAAGCCCACCACAGCCCACCACAGCCCGTCCCAGCACACCACAATCCGTCCTAGCCCACCACAGACCTCCAGAGCCCGTCCCAGCCCACCACAGCCCGTCCCAGCCCACCACAGCCCATTTCAAGCTCACCAGAACCCACCACAGCCCACCACAGCCTGTCCCAGACCACCACGGCCCACCACAGCCCACCACGGCCCAGCCCAGCCCACCACGGCCCACCACAGCACACCACAGTTCACCACGGGCCATCTCAGACCACCATGACCTGTCCGAGCCCACCACGGCCCACCACAGCCCACCATGGTTCACCACGGTCCGTCCCAGCCCACCACGCCCCACCACAGCCCATCCCTGCCCACCACAGCCCGTCCCAGCACACCACAGACCATCCCAGTCCACCACACACCGTCCCAGCATGTCCCAGCCCGTCCCAACCCACCACAGCCTGTTCCAGCCCACCACAGCCCATCCCAGCCCACCACAGCCCGTCCCCGCCCGTCCCAGCCCACCACAGACCAGCACAGCCCGTCCCCGCCCACCACAGCCCGTACCAGCCCGTCCCAGCCCGTCGCAGCCTGCCGCAGCCCGTCCAAGCCCACTACAGACCGTCCCAGCCCAGCACAGCCCGTCCCAAACTGCCACGGCCCGTCCTAGCCCGCCACGTCCTGTCCCAGCTTACCACAGCCCGTCCCAGCCCACCACAGACCACCACAGTTCATCCCAGCCCACCACAGTTCGTCCCGGCCCACCACGGCCCGTCCCGGCCCCCCACGGCCCGTCCCGGCCCCCCACGGCCCGTCCCGGCCCCCCACGGCCCGTCCCGGCCCACCACGGCCCGTCCCAGCTCACCACGGCCCGTCCCAGCCCGTCCCAGCTTACCATATCCCGTCCCAGCTTACCACAGCCCATCACAGCCCACCACGGTCTACCACAGCCCACCACAGACCGTCCCATCCCACCACGGCCCATAACAACCCACCACGGCCCGGCCCGGCCTACTACGGCTCGTCCCAGCCCACCACAGCCTGTCCCAGCCCACCAGAGCCCGTCCCAGCCCACCAGAGCCCGTCCCAGCCCACCAGAGCCCGTCCCAGCCCACCACGGCCGGTCCCAGCCCACCACGGCCGGTCCCAGCACACCACGGCCGGTCCCAACACGTCGCAGCCCACCACGGCCCGTGGCAGCCCACCACGGCCCGTCGCAGCCCACCACGGCCCGTCGCAGCCCACCACGGCCCGTCCCAGCCCACCACGGCCCGTCCCAGCCCGTCCCAGCCCACCACAGCCCATAACAACCCACCACGGCCCGTCCCGGCCTACTACGGCTCGTCCCAGCCCACCACAGCCTGTCCCAGCCCACCAGAGCCCGTCCCAGCCCACCACGGCCTGTCCCAGCCCGTTCCAGCCCACCACAGCCCGTCCCAGCCCACCACAGCCCACCACAGCCAGTCCCAGCCTGTCCCAACCCGCCCCAGCCCACCACGGCCCGTCCCAGCCCACCACGACCCGTCCCAGTTCACCACGACCCACCACAGCCGGTTACAGCTTATCACAGCCCGTCCCAGCCCAAAACAGGCCGTCTCTGCTCACCACCAGAGCCAGTCCCAGCCCACCACGGCCCATCCCAGCCCACCACGGCCCTCCACAGCTCTCCATAGCCCGGTCCAATCCTCCACAGCCCGTCCCCGCCTACCACAGCCCGTCCCCGCCCACCACAGGCCGTCCCCGCCCACCACAGCCCATCCCCGCCCACCACAGCCCGTCCCCGCCAACCACAGCCTGTCCCAGCCTGTCCCAGCTCGTCCAAGCCTGTCCCAGACCCCCAGAGCCCGTCGCAGCCCACCACAGCCCGTGACAGCCTGTCCCAGCTCTCCACAACCCACCGCAGCCCGTCCCAGCCCACGAGGGCCCACAAAAGCCCACCACAGCCCACCACGGCCCACCACAGCCCGTCCCAGCCCACCACAAGCCGTCCTAGCCCACCACAGACCTCCAGAGCCCGTCTCAGCTCACCACAGCCTATCCCAGCCCACCACGGCCCACCACAGCACACCACGGCCCGACCCAGCCTATCCCAACCCGTCCCAGCCCACCACGGCCCGTCCCAGCCCACCACGGCCAGTCCCAGCCCACCACGGCCCGTCCCAGCCCACGACAGCCTGTCCCAGCCCACCACAGCCCACCAGAGCCCGTCCCAGCCCACCAGAGCCCACCAGAGCCCACCACAGCTCGTCCCAGCCCACCACAGCCCACTACGGCCCACCACAACCCGTCCCAGCCCACCACAGCCCGTCCCAGCCCACGACAGCCCGTCCCAGCTCGTCCCAGACCACCACAGCCCACCACAGCCCACCACAGCCCGTAACAGCCCACCACAGCAAGTACCAGCCCGTCCCAGCCCACCACGGCCCGTCACAGCTTACCACAGCCCACCACAGACCGTCCCAACCCTCCACAGCCCGTCCCAGCCCACCATGGCCCGTCTCAGCCCACCACGGCCCGTCTCAGCCCACCACGGCCCGTCCCAGCCCACCACAACCCGTCCCAGACGAGCACAGCCCGTCCCAGCCCACCACAGCCCACCACAGCCCACCACAGCCCGTCCCAGCCCACCAGAGCCCGTCCCAGCCTGTTTCAGCCCACCACGGCTAACCACGGCCTGTCCCGGCCCACCACGGCCAACCACGGTCCACCATGGCCCACCAGAGCACACCACGGGCCACCACGGCCCTTCCTAGTCCATCACAGCCCACCACAGCCTGTCCCAGCCCACCACAGCCCACCACGGCCCACCCCAGCCCACCACGGCCCATCCCAGCCCACCACAGCCCACCCCAGCCCACCACGGCCCGTCCCAGTCCACCACGGCCCATCACAGCCCACCACAGTTCACCACAGCCCGTCCTAGCCCAGCACGGCCCGTCCCAGCCCACCACGGACCACTACGGCCCATCTCAGCCCACCACAGCCTGTCCAAGCCCAGCACAGCCCTCCACAACACTCCACAGCCCGTCCCAACCCTCCACAGCTCATCCCAGCCTACCACAGCCCGCCGCAGCCCAACACAGCTTATCCCAGCCCACCGCAGCCCGTCCCAGCCCACCGCAGTCCGTCCCAGCCCACCGAAACCCGTCCCAGCCCACCGCAACCCGTCCCAGCCCACCACAGCCCACCACAGGTCACCACAGCCCACCACCGGTCACCACAGCCCACCACAGGTCACCACAGCCTGTTTCAGCCCACCACGGCAAACCACGGCCCGTCCCAGCCCACCACGGCCCGCCATGGCCCACCACAGCTCGTCCCAGATAAACACGGCGCACCACAGCCCACCACGGCCCGTCCCGGCCCACCACAGCCCGTCCCAGCACACCACAGCCCACCACAGCCCACCACAGCCCGTCCCAGCTTACCACAGCCCACACCAGACCGTCCCAGCCCACCACAGCCCGTCCCAGCCCACCACTGCCCGTCCCAGCCCACCACTGCCCGTCCCAGCCCGTCCCAGCCCGTCCCAACCCTCCAAAGCCCGTCCCAGCACACCACAGCCCACCACAGCCCATCACAGCCCATCACAGCCCACCACAGACCGTCCCAGCCCACCAAAACCCGTCTCCGCCCACCACAGCCCATCCCCGCCCACCACAGTTTATCCCCGCCCACCACAGCCTGTCCTGGCCAACCACAGCCCGTTCCAGACCACCAGAGCCCGTCCCAGCCCTTCCTAGCCCACCACAGCCCATCTCAAGCTCACCAGAACCCACCAAAGCCCACCACAGCCTGTCCCAGACCACCACGGCCCCCCACGGTTCACCACGGCCCGTCCCCGCCCACCATGCCCCGCCACAGACCATCCCAGTCCACCACACACCGTCCCAGCCCGTCCCATCCAGTCCCAGCTCGTCCCAGCCCGTCCCAGCTAATTTCAGCCAGTCCCAGCCCACCACAGCCAGTCCCATTCCACAATAGCCCGTCCCAGCCTGTCCCAGCCCGTCCCAACCCGTCCCAGTTTACCACAGCCCGTCCCAGCCCGCCACAGCCCGTCCCAGCTCGCCACAGCTTGTTCCAGACTGCCACAGCCCACCACGGCCCGTCCCAGCCCACCACGACCTGTCCCAGCCCACCACGGCCCACCACAGCCCACCCCTTCCCATCCCGGCCCAAAACGGCCAACCACGGCGCACCACAATTCACCACGGCCCGTCCCCACCCACCACGGCCCACCACAGCCCGTCCCAGCCCACCACAGCCCATCCCAGCCCGTCCCAGCCAATCCCAGCTCATCCCAGCTAACCACAGCCAGTCCCAGCCCACCACAGCCCGTTACAGCTTACCACAGCCCATCCCAGATCACCACAGCCCGTCCCAGCACACCACAGCTCACCACAGCCAGTCCCAGCCCGTCCCAGCACACCACGGCCCGTCCCAGCCCACCACGGCCCGTCCCAGCCCACCACGGCCCGTCCCAGCCCACCACAGCCGGTTACAGCTTATCACAGCCCGTCCCAGCCCAACACAGGCCGTCTCCGCTCACCACCACAGCCCGTCCCAGCCCTTCCCAGCCCCCCACAGCCCACCACGGCCCGTCCCAGCCCACCACAGCTCTCCAGAGCTCTCCATAGCCCGTCCCAATCCTCCACAGCCCATCCCAGCCTAACACAGCCCGTCCCAGCCCAACACAGCTTATCTCAGCCCACCACAGCCCGCCCCAGCCCGTCCCAGCCCATCCCAGCCCACCCGGCCCGGCCCAGCCCACCACAGCACACTACAGCCCGTCCCAGCCCTCCACAGCCCACCACAGCCCACTACAGCCCGTCCCAGCCCACCACAGCCCGTCCCAGCCCACCACAGCCCACCACAGCCCGTCCCAGCCTGTTCCAGCTCATCCCAGCCCACCACAGCCCACCACAGTTTGTCCCAGCCCACCACAGCCTGTCCCAGCCCACCACAGCCCACTACAGCACACCACAGGCCACTACAACACACCACAGCCCGTCACAGCTCGTCCCAGCTCGTCACAGCACGTCCAAGCCCACCACAGCATGTCCCAAGCCCCCACAGCCCACGACAGCCCTTCCCAGCCCACGACAGCCCATCCCAGCCCACCACAGCCCACCACAGCATGTCCCAGCCCACCACAGACCACTACAGAACACCACAGACCACTACAGAACACCACAGCCTACCGCAGCCCACCACAGCCCGTCCCAGCCCACCACAGACCACTACAGAACACCACAGCCTACCGCAGCCCACCACAGCCCGTCCCCGCCCACCACAGCCCGTCCCAGCTCGTCCCAGACCGTCCCAGGCCTTCCCAGCCCACCACAGCCCGTCCCGGACCACGACAGCCCGTCCCGGACCTACCACAACCCGTCCCCGACCACCACAGCAGGTCCAAGCCCACCACAGCCTGTCCCAGCCCACCACAGACCGTCCCAGCTCTCCACAGCTTTCCATAGCCCGTCCCAATCCTCCACAGCCCATCCCAGCCTAACACAGCCCGTCCCCGCCCACCACAGCCTATCCCCACCCACCACAGCCCGTCCCAGCCCACCACAGCCTGTCCCAGCCCACTACAGCCCGTCCCAGCCCACCACAGCCCGTCCCCGCCCACCACAGCCCGTCCCAGCCCACCACAGCCCATCCCAGCCCATCACAGGCCACTACAGCACACCACAGCCTAGCGCAGACCACCACAGCCCGTCCCACCCCGTCACAGCTCGTACCAGCCCGACACAGCCCACCACAGCCCGTCTCAGCTCACCACAGCCCATCCCAGCCCACCACGGCCCACCACAGCCCGTCCCAGCTAAACACAGTCCGTCCCAGCCCGTCCCAGCCCACCACACTCACCACAACTCGTCCCAGACCGTTCCAGCACAGCACAGCCCATCCAAGCCCACCACAGCCCGTCCCAGCCCACCATAGCCGTTCTAGCCCGTCCCAGCCCACCACAGCCCTTCCCAGCCCCCCACAGCCCACCACAGCCCCTCCCAGCCCTACACAGGCCGTCCCAGCCCGTCCCAGCCCACCACAGTGCGTCCAAGTCCGTCCCAGCCCACCAGAGCCCGTCCCAGCCCTCCACAGCCCACCAGAGCCTGTCCCGGCCCACCCCGGCCCATCACAGCCCGTCTCAGCTCATCACAGCTCGTCCCAGCCCACCACAGCCTGTCCCAGCCCACCACAGACTGTCCCAGCCCACCACAGCCCGTCCCAGCCCACCACAACCAACCACAGCCCGTCCCCATCCCACCACAGCCTGTCCCAGCCCACCACAGCCCGTCCCGGCCCACCACAGCCCTTTCCAGCCCACCGCAGCCTGTCCCAGCCCACCATGGCACACCACAGCCCACCACAGCCCGTCCCAACCCACCATGGCTTACCACGGCCCACCACAGACTGTCCCAGCCCATCCCAGACAACCACAGCCCGTCACAGCCCACCACAGCCCAACACATAAAGTACCAGCCCATAGAAGCCCATCACAGCCCGTCCCAGCCCACCACGGCCCGTCCGAGCCCACCCCAGCCCACCAAAGCCCACCACAGCCCATCTCAGCTCACCACAACCCGTACCAGACCACCACAGCCGGTTACAGCTTATCACAGCCCATCCCAGCCCACCACAGCCCGTCCCAGCCCACCACAGCCGACCACGGCTTACCACGGATCACCACAGCCTGTCCCAGCCCATCCCAGACCACCACAGCCCGTCCCAGCCCACCACAGGCCACCACAGCCCGTCCCAGCCCACCACAGCCCGTCCCAGCCCACCAGAGCCCCTCCTGGCCCACCACAGCTTGTCCCAGCTCATCCCAGCCCACCACAGCCCGTCCCAGCCCGTCCCAGCCCACCACATAAAGTACCAGCCCATAAAAGCCCACCAGAGCCCGTCCCAGCCCGTCCCAGCCCACCACAGCCCGTCCCAGCCCGTCCCAGTTTACCACAGCCCGTCCCAGCCCATGAAAGCCTGTCCCAGCTTACCACATCCCGTCCCAGCCCACCACGGTCCACCACAGCCCACCACAGCCTGTCCCAGCCCACCACGGTCCACCACAGCCCACCGCAGCAGGTCCCAGGCCACCACAGCCCACCAAAGCTGGTCCCAGCCCACCACAGCCCGTCCCACCACACCAGAGGCCGTCCCCTCCCACCACGGCCCATCCCGGCCCACCACGGCCCGTCCCGTCCCACCACGGCCCGTCGCAGCCCGCCACGGTTTGTCCCAACCTGCCACGGCCCGTCCCAGCCCGCCACGTCCCGTCCCAGCACGCCACAGACCACCACAGTTCATCCCAACCCACCACAGTTCGTCCCAGCCCGCCACGGCCTGTCCTGGCCCACCACGGCCCGTCCCGGCCCACCACAGCCTGTCCCAGCCCACCACGGCCCGTCCCAGCTCACCACGGCCCATAACAACCCACCACGGCCCGTCCCGGCCCACCACGGCCCATCCCGGCCTACTACGGCACGTCCCAGCCCACCACAGCCTGTCCCAGCCCACCACGGCCCGTCCCAGCCCACCACAGCCCGTCCCAGCCCACCACAGCCCGTCCCAGCCCACCACAGCCCGTCCCAGCCCACCACAGCCTGTCCCAGCCCACCACAGCCCATCCCAGCCCACCACAGCTCACCACAGCCAGTCCCAGCCCGTCCCAGCACACCACGGCCCGTCCCAGCCCACCACGGCCCGTCCCAGCCCACCACGGCCCGTCCCAGCCCACCACGGCCCGTCCCAGCCCACCACAGCCGGTTACAGCTTATCACAGCCCGTCCCAGCCCAACACAGGCCGTCTCCGCTCACCACCACAGCCCGTCCCAGCCCACCACGGCCCGTCCCAGCCCACCACGGCCCGTCCCAGCCCACCACAGCTCTCCAGAGCTCTCCATAGCCCATCCCAATCCTCCACAGCCCATCCCAGCCTAACAGAGCCCGTCCCAGCCCAACACAGCTTATCCCAGCCCACCACAGCCTGTCCCAGCCCACCACAGCCCTTCCCAGCCCACCACAGCCCGTCCCAGCCCACCACAGCCCGTCCCAGCCCATCACAGGCCACTACAGCACACCACAGCCTAGCGCAGACCACCACAGCCCGTCCCACCCCGTCACAGCTCGTACCAGCTCGACACAGCCCACCACAGCCCGTCTCAGCCAAACACAGTCCGTCCCAGCCTGTCCCAGCCCGTCCCAGTCCACCACGGCCGACCACAGCCCGTCCCAGCTAAACACAGTCCGTCCCAGCCCACCACACTCACCACAACTCGTCCCAGACCGTTTCAGCACAGCACAGCCCATCCAAGCCCACCACAGCCCGTCCCAGCCCACCATAGCCCGTCCTAGCCCGTCGCAGCCCACCACAGCCCTTCCCAGCCCCCCACAGCCCACCACAGCCCCTCCCAGCCCTACACAGGCCATCCCAGCCCGTCCCATCCCACCACAGTGCATCCAAGTCCGTCCCAGCCCACCAGAGCCCGTCCCGGCCCTCCACAGCCCACCAGAGCCCGACCCAGCACACCACAGCCCGTCCCAGCCCATCCCAGCACACCACAGCCCGTCCCAGCCCTCCACAGCCCGTCCCAGCCCACCACAGCCCGTCTCAGCCCACCACAGCCCGTCCCAGCCCACCACAGCCCGTCCCAGCCCACCACACCCTGTCCCAGCCCACCACAGCCTGTCCCAGCCCACCACAGACCGTCCCAGCCCACCACAGCACACCACAGCCCGTCCCAGCCCGTCCCAGCCCACCACGGCCCGTCCCAGCCCACCACGGCCCACCACAGCCCACCACAGGTCACCACGGGCCATCTCAGGCCACCATGACCTGTCCCAGCCCACCACGGCCCACCACAGCCCATCCCCTCCCATACCACTCAAAACGGCCCACCACGGCCCACAACAGCCCACCACGGTTCACCACGGTCCGTCCCAGCCCACCACGCCCCACCACAGCCCATCCCTGCCCACCACAGCCCGTCCCAGCACACCACAGACCATCCCAGTCCACCACACACCGTCACAGCATGTCCCAGCCTGTCCCAACCCACCACAGCCTGTTCCAGACCACCACAGCTCGTGCCAGCCCGTCCCAGCCCATCCCAGCCCACCACAGCCCGTCCCCGCCCGTCCCAGCCCACCACAGACCAGCACAGCCTGTCCCAGCACACCACAGCCCGTCCCAGCCCGCCGCAGCCCGTCCCAGCCCACCACAGCCCGTCCCAGCCCTTCCCAGCCCGTCACAGCCCACCACAGCCCTTCCCAGCACACGACAGCCCGTCCCAGCCCGTCCCCGCCCGTCCCAGCCCACCACAGACCAGCACAGCCCGTCCCACCCCGTCCCAGCCCGTCGCAGCCCACCACAGCCCGTCCCAGCCCACCACAGCCCGTCCCTGCCCACCACAGCCCGTCCAAGGCCATCCCAGCCCACCACAGCCCGTCCCAGCCCACCACAACCCGTCCCAGCCCGTCCCAGCTCGTCCCAGCCCATCCCAGACCACCAGAGCCCGTCGCAGCCCACCACAGGCCGTCACAGCCCATCCCAGCTCTCCACAACCTACCACAGCTCGTCCCAGCACACCACAGACCGTCCCAGCCCGTCCCCGCCCACCACAGCCCGTCCCAGCCCACCGCAGCCCACCACAGCCCGTCCCAGCCCATCCCATTCCACCACGGCCCGTCCCAGCCCACCACGGCCTGTCCCAGCCCACCGCGGCCCGTCCCAGCCAACCACGGCCCGTCCCAGGCCACCACGGCCCACCACAGCATGTCCCAGCCCACCACAGCCCGTCCCTACTCACCGCAGCCCACCACGGCCCGTCCCAGGTCACCACAGCCCGTCCCAGCCCACCACGGCCGCCGCAGACCATCAGAGCCCGTCCCACCCCACTATAGCCCGTCCCAGCCAAACCACAACCCGTTGTAGCTCACCACAACCCACCACAGCGCACCATAGCCCACCACAGCCCACTACAGCGCACCAGAGTCTGTCCCGGCCCACCAGAGCCTGTCCCAGCCCACCACAGCCCGTCCCAGCCCACCGCAGCCCATTCCAGACCACCAGAGCCCTTCCCAGTTCACCACAGCATGTCCCAGCCCACCACAGCCCACCACAGCCCGTCGCAGCCCACCACAGCCCGTCTCAGCCCACCAGAGCCCGTCCCAGCTTACCACAGCCCACCACAGCCTGTCCCAGCCAGTCCGATCCCACCACAGCTCGTCCCAGCCCACCAGAGTTTGTCCCAGCCCACCACAACCCATCACAGCCCGTCCCAGCCCACCACAGCCGGACCCAGCCCGTCCCAGCCTACCACGGCCGCCACAGACCACCAGAGCCCATCACAGGCCACCACAGCCCGTCCCAGCCCACCACAGCCCGTCTCAGCTCACCACAACCCACCACAGCACACCACAGCCCACCACAGTGCACCAGAGCCCGTCCCGGCCCACCAGAGCCAGTCCCAGCCTACCACAGCCCGTCCCGGCCCACCAGATCCCGTCCCAGCCTGTCCCAGCTCACCACAACCCACCACAGACCGTCCCAGCCCACCATAGCCCGTCTCAGCCCACCACAACCCGTCCTAGCACACCACAGCCCGTCCGCGCCCACCACAGCCCGTCCCAGCCCACCGCAGCCCACCACAGCCTGTCAGAGCCCCCCCACAGCCCATCCCATTCCACCACGGCCCGTCCCAGCCCACGACGGCCGGTCCCAGCCCACCGCGGCCCGTCCCAGCCAACCGCGGCCCGTCCCAGCCCACCACGGCCCACCACAGCCTGTCCCAGCCCACCACAGGCGGTCCCTACTCACCGCAGCCCACCACAGCCCGTCCCAGCCCACCACAGCCCGTTCCAGACCACCAGACCCCGTCTCCGCCCACCAGAGCCCGTCCCTGGTCACCACGGCCCGTCCCAGGCCGTCCCAGCCCACGACAGCCCGTCCCAGCCCACGAAACCCCGTCCCAACTTACCACATCCCGTCCCAGCTTACCACAGCCCATCACAGCCCACCACGGTCCACCACAGCCCACCACAGCCCGTCCCAGCCCACCACGGCCCATAACAACCCACCACGGCCCGTCCCGGCCTACTATGGCACGTCCCAGCCCACCACAGCCCGTCCCAGCCAACCACGGCCCGTCCCACCTCACCACGGCCCGTCCCAGCCCACCGCAGCATGTCCTAGCCCTTCGCAGCCCGTCCCAGCCCACCGCAGCCCGTCCCAGCCCACCGCAGCCCGTCCCAGCCGTCCCAGCAAATCTCAGCCTACCATAGCCCGTCTCAGCTCACCACAGCGCGTCCCAGTCCACCACACCCACCACAGCCCGTCCCAGCCCATTCCAGCCCACCACAGCCCTTCCCAGCCAACCACGGCCCGTCCCAGCCCGCCACGGCCCGTCGCAGACCGTCCCAGCCCACCACAGCCCGTCCCAGCCCACCACAGTATGTCCCAGACCACCAGAGCCCGTCCCAGCGCACCACAGCCCGTCCCAGCCCACCACAGCCCACCACGCCCCGTGCCAACCCACCAGAGCCCGTCCCAGCTCACCACAGCCCACCACAGCCCGTCCCAGACCACAAGAGGTCGTCCCAGCCCACCACTAACCCACCAAAGCCCGTCCCCGCCCACCACAGCCCGTCCCAGCCAACCACAGCGCACCACAGCCCGTCCCAACCCACCTGAGCCCGTCCCAGCTTACCACAGCCCACCACAGCCGGTCACAGCCCGTCCCAGCCCACCACAGCCCGTCCCAGCCCACCACAATCCCGTCCCAGCCCACTATAGCCCGTCCCAGCCCACCACAACCTGTTCTAGCTCACCACAACCCACCACAGCACACCATAGCCCACCACAACCCACCACAGCGCACCAGAGCCTGTCCCAGCCCACCACAGCCCGTCCCAGCCCACCGCAGCCCGCCACGGCCCGTCCCAGCCCACCACAGCCCATTCCAGACCACCAGAGCCCTTCCCAGTTCACCACAGCATGTCCCAGCACACCACAGCCCACCACAGCCCGTCCAATTTCACCACACCCCGTCTCAGCTCACCATAACCCACCACAGCCCGTCCCAGCCCACCACAGCCCACCACAGCCCGTCCCAGCCCACCACAGCCCGTCTCAGCCCACCAGAGCCCGTCCCAGCTTACCACAGCCCACCACAGCCTGTCCCAGCCAGTCCGATCCCACCACAGCCCGTCCCAGCCCACCACAGCCGGACCCAGCCCGTCCCAGCCTACCACGGCCGCCGCAGACCACCAGAGCCCATCCCAGGCCACCACAGCCCGTCTCAGCACACCACAGCCCATCACAGCCCGTCTCAGCTCACCACAACCCACCACAGCACACCACAGCCCACCACAGTGCACCAGAGCCCGTCCCGGCCCACCAGATCCCGTCCCAGCCTGTCCCAGCTCACCACAACCCACCACAGCCCGTCCCAGCCCACCATAGCCCGTCTCAGCCCACCACAACCCGTCCTAGCCCACCACAGCCCGTCCCAGCTTACCAAAGCTCACCACAGCCCGTCGCAGCACACCACAGCCCGTCCCAGCCCACCACAGCCCGTCCCTGCCCACCACAGCCCGTCCAAGGCCATCCCAGCCCACCACAGCCCGTCCCAGCCCACCACAACCCGTCCCAGCCCGTCCCAGCTCGTCCCAGCCCATCCCAGACCACCAGAGCCCGTCGCAGCCCACCACAGGCCGTCACAGCCCATCCCAGCTCTCCACAACCTACCACAGCTCGTCCCAGCACACCACAGACCGTCCCAGCCCGTCCCCGCCCACCACAGCCCGTCCCAGCCCACCGCAGCCCACCACAGCCCGTCCCAGCCCATCCCATTCCACCACGGCCCGTCCCAGCCCACCACGGCCTGTCCCAGCCCACCGCGGCCCGTCCCAGCCAACCACGGCCCGTCCCAGGCCACCACGGCCCACCACAGCATGTCCCAGCCCACCACAGCCCGTCCCTACTCACCGCAGCCCACCACGGCCCGTCCCAGGTCACCACAGCCCGTCCCAGCCCACCACGGCCGCCGCAGACCATCAGAGCCCGTCCCAGCCCACTATAGCTTGTCCCAGCCAAACCACAACCCGTTGTAGCTCACCACAACCCACCACAGCGCACCATAGCCCACCACAGCCCACCACAGCGCACCAGAGTCTGTCCCGGCCCACCAGAGCCTGTCCCAGCCCACCACAGCCCGTCCCAGCCCACCGCAGCCCATTCCAGACCACCAGAGCCCTTCCCAGTTCACCACAGCATGTCCCAGCACACCACAGCCCACCACAGCCCGTCCAATTTCACCACAGCCCATCTCAGCTCACCACAACCCACCACAGCCCGTCGCAGCCCACCACAGCCCGTCTCAGCCCACCAGAGCCCGTCCCAGCTTACCACAGCCCACCACAGCCTGTCCCAGCCAGTCCGATCCCACCACAGCCCGTCCCAGCCCACCAGAGTTTGTCCCAGCCCACCACAACCCACCACAGCCCGTCCCAGCCCACCACAGCCGGACCCAGCCCGTCCCAGCCTACCACGGCCGCCACAGACCACCAGAGCCCATCACAGGCCACCACAGCCCGTCCCAGCCCACCACAGCCCGTCTCAGCTCACCACAACCCACCACAGCACACCACAGCCCACCACAGTGCACCAGAGCCCGTCCCGGCCCACCAGAGCCAGTCCCAGCCTACCACAGCCCGTCCCGGCCCACCAGATCCCGTCCCAGCCTGTCCCAGCTCACCACAACCCACCACAGACCGTCCCAGCCCACCATAGCCCGTCTCAGCCCACCACAACCCGTCCTAGCCCACCACAGCCCGTCCGCGCCCACCACAGCCCGTCCCAGCCCACCGCAGCCCACCACAGCCTGTCAGAGCCCCCCCACAGCCCATCCCATTCCACCACGGCCTGTCCCAGCCCACGACGGCCCGTCCCAGCCAACCGCGGCCCGTCCCAGCCCACCACGGCCCACCACAGCCTGTCCCAGCCCACCACAGGCGGTCCCTACTCACCGCAGCCCACCACATCCCGTCCCAGCCCACCACAGCCCGTTCCAGCCCACAAAAGCCCGTCCCAACTTACCACATCCCGTCCCAGCTTACCAGAGCCCATCACAGCCCACCACGGTCCACCACAGCCCACCACAGCCCGTCCCAGCCCACCACGGCCCATAACAACCCACCACGGCCCGTCCCGGCCTACTACGGCACGTCCCAGCCCACCACAGCCCGTCCCAGCCCACCACGGCCCGTCCCAGCTCACCACGGCCCGTCCCAGCCCGTCCCAGCCCACCGCAGCACGTCCTAGCCCTCTGCAGCCCGTCCCAGCCCACCGCAGCCCGTCCCAGCCGTCCCAGCAAATCCCAGCCCACCATAGACCGTCTCAGCTCACCACAGCGCGTCCCAGTCCCCCACACCCACCACAGCCCGTCCCAGCCCATTCCAGCCCACCACAGCCCACCGCAGCCGGTCCCAGCCCACCACAGCCCACCGCAGCCTGTCCCAGCCTGTCCCAGCTCGTCCAAGCCTGTCCCAGACACCCAGAGCCCGTCGCAGCCCACCACAGCCCGTCACAGCCCGTCCCAGCTCTCCACAACCCACCGCAGCCCGTCCCAGCCCACCACAGCCCGTCCCAGCCCACCACGGCCCACGAAAGCCCACCACAGCCCACCACGGCCCACCACAGCCCGTCCCAGCCCACCACAAGCCGTCCCAGCCCACCACAAGCCGTCCCAGCCCACCACAGCCCACAAGAGCTTGTCACAGACCACCACAGCCCATCCCAGCCCACCAAAGCCCGCTACGGCCCACCACAGCCCGTCCCAGACCACCACAGCCCGTCCCAGCCCACGACAGCCCGTCCCAGCCCACCACAGCCCGTCCCAGCCCACCACAGCCCGTCCCAGCTCGTCCCAGACCACCACAGCCTCTCACAGCACACCACAGCCCGTCACGGCCCACCACAGACCACCACAGCCCACCACAGCCCGTCCCAGCCCACCACAGACCGTCCCAGCCCACCACAGCCCGTCCCAGCCCACCACAGCCCACCACAGCCCACTACAGCCTGTCCCAGCTCACCACAGCCCACCACAGCCCGTCCCAGCTCACCACAGCCCGTCACAGCCCGTCCCAGCCCGTCCCATTCCACCACACCGAGTCCCAGCCCACCACAGCCCGTCCCAGCCCGTCCCAGCCCGTCCCAGCCCGTCCCAGCCTGTCCCTGCACACCACAGCTCGTCCCAGCACACCACAGCCCGTCCCAGCACACCACAGCCCGTCCCAGCACACCACAGCCCGTTCCAGCCCACCACAGCCCGTCCCAGCCCACCACAGACCATCCCAGCACACCACAGCCCGTCCCACCTTACCACAGCCCACCACAGCCCGTCCCAGCTCACCACAGCCCGTCCCAGCCAACCACAACCCGTCCCAGCCCACCACAGACCACCACAGCCCATCCCAAACCACCACAGCCCATCCCAGCCCACCACAGCCCACCACAGTCCGTCCCGGCCCACTACAACTCGTCCCAGCCCACCACAGCCCGTCCCAGCCCACCACAGCCCGTCCCAGCCAACCACAGCCCGTCCCAGCCCGTCTCAGCTCACCACAGCCCGTCCCACCCCTCCACAGCCCACCAGAGCCCGTCCCGGACCACCACAGCCCGTCCCAGCCCTCCACAGCCCGTCCCCACTTAACACAGCCTGTCCCAGCCCCTCCCAGCCCGTGTCAGCCCACCACAGCCTGTCCTAGCCTGTCCCAGCTCGTCCAAGCCTGTCCCAGAACCCCAGAGCCCATCGCAGCCCACCACAGCTCGTCACAGCCCGTCCCAGCTCCCCACAACACACCGCAGCCCGTCCCAGCCCACCACAGCCCGTCCCAGCCCACCACGGCCCACGAAAGCCCACCACAGCCCACCACAGCCCGTCCCAGCCCACCACAAGCCATCCTAGCCCACCACAGACCTCCAGAGCCCGTCTCAGCTCACCACAGCCTATCTCAGCCCACCACGGCCCACCACAGCACACCACGGCCCACCGCAGCCTATCCCAACCCGTCCCAGCCCACCACGGCCCGTCCCAGCCCACCACGGCCCGTCCCAGCCCGTCCCAGCCCACGACAGCCCGTCCCAGCCCACCACAGCACACCACAGCCCACCACAGCCCGTCCCAGCTCACCACAGCCCACCACAGCCCGTCCCAGCTCACCACAGCCCGTCACAGCCCGTCCCAGACCACCACAGCCTGTCCCAGCCCATCACAGCGTGTCCCAGCCCGTCCCATTCCACCACACCGAGTCCCAGCCCACCACAGCCCGTCCCAGCCCACCACAGACCATCCCAGAACACCACAGCCCGTCCCACCTTACCACAGCCCACCACAGCCCGTCCCGGCCCACTACAACTCGTCCCAGCCCACCACAGCCCACCACAGCCCGTCCCAGCCCACCACAGCCCGTCCCAGCCAACCACAGCTCGTCCCAGCCCTTCTCAGCTCACCACAGCCCGTCCCACCCCGCCACAGCCCACCAGAGCCCGTCCTGGACCACCACAGCCCGTCCCAGCCCACCACAGCCCGTCCCCACCTAACACAGCCTGTCCCAGCCCCTCCCAGCCCGTCTCAGCCCACCACAGCCTGTCCCAGCCTGTCCCAGCTCGTCCAAGCCTGTCCCAGACCCCCAGAGCCCGTCGCAGCCCACCACAGCTCGTCACAGCCCGTCCCAGCTCTCCACAACCCACCGCAGCCCGTCCCAGCCCACCACAGCCCGTCCCAGCCCACCACGGCCCACGAAAGCCCACCACAGCCCACCACGGCCCACCACAGCCCGTCCCAGCCCACCACAAGCCATCCTAGCCCACCACAGACCTCCAGAGCCCGTCTCAGCTCACCACAGCCTATCTCAGCCCACCACGGCCCACCACAGCACACCACGGCCCACCGCAGCCTATCCCAACCCGTCCCAGCCCACCACAGCCCGTCCCAGCCCACCACAGCCCGTCCCAGCCCACCACGGCCCGTCCCAGCCCGTCCCAGCGCACGACAGCCCGTCCCAGCCCACGACAGTCCGTCCCAGCCCACCAGAGCCCACCAGAGCCCACCACAGCTCGTCCCAGCCCACCACAGCCCACAAGAGCTTGTCACAGACCACCACAGCCCGTCCCAGCCCACCACAGCCCACTACGGACCACCACAGCCCGTCCCAGCCCACCACAGCCCGTCCAGGCCCACCACAGCCCGTCCCAGCCCACCACAGCCCGTCCCAGCTCGTCCCAGACCACCACAGCCTCTCACAGCACACCACAGCCTGTCACAGCACACCACAGCCTGTAACAGCCCACCACAGCAAGTAACAGCCCGTCCCAGCCCACCACGGCCCGTCTCAGCCCACCACGGCCCGTCTCAGCTCACCACAACCCGTCCCAGACGACCACAGCCCGTCCCAGCCCACCACAGCCCACCACGGCCCGTCCCAGCCCACCATGGCCCGTCCCAGCCCACCACAGCCCGTCCCAGCCCGTCCCAGCCCACCAGAGCCCGTCCCAGCCTGTTTCAGCCCACCACGGCTAACCACAGCCTGTCCCGGCCCACCACGGCCAACCACGGTCCACCATGGCCCACCAGAGCACACCACAGCCCACCACAGCCCGTCCCAGCCCGTCACAGCCCACCACAGCCCGTCCCAGCCCACCACAGCCCGTCCCCGCCCATTACAGCCATTCCCAGCCCGTCCCAGACCACCACAGCCCGTCTCAAGCTCACCAGAACCTACCACAGCCCACCACAGCCCGTCCCAGACCACCACGGCCCACCACAGCCCACCACGGCCCGTCCCAGCCCACCACGGCCCGACCAAGCCCACCATGGCCCGAACAAGCCCACCAATGCCCGAACAAGCCCACCAAGGCCCGAACAAGCCCACCACGGCTCTTAGCGGCCCAGCACAGACCGTCGCGGCCCACCACGGCCCACAGCGGTCCGTCCCGGCTAACCACGGTCCGTCGCAGCCCACCATGGCCCACCTCAGCCCACCACGGCCCTTCCCAGCCCACCACAGCTCGTCCCAGCCCATCCCAGCCCACCACAGCCCGTCCCAGCCCACCACAGCCCGTCCCAGCCCACCACAGCCCACCACAGCCTGTCCCAGCCCACCAGAACCCGCCTCAACCCAAAACAGCTCTTCCCAGGCCACCACAGCCCGTCCCAGCCTACCACAGCCCGTCCCAGCCCACCACAGCCCGTCCCAGCCAGTGTCAGACCATCCCAGCCCACCACAGCCCGTCCCAGCCCACCACAGCCCGTCCCAGCCCACCACACCCTGTCCCAGCCCACCACAGCCTGTCCCAGCCCACCACAGCCCGTCCCAGCCCACCACAGCACACCACAGCCCGTCCCAGCCCGTCCCAGCCCACCACGGCCCGTCCCAGCCCACCACAACCCGTCCGAGCCCACCCCAGCCCACCAAAGGCCACCACAGCCCATCTCAGCTCACCACAACCCGTACCAGACCACCACAGCTGGTTACAGCTTATCACAGCCCATCCCAGCCCACCACAGCCCGTCCCGGACTTACCAGAACCCGTCCCTGACCACCACAGCAGGTCCAAGCCCACCACAGCCCGTCCCAGCCCACCACAGCCTGTCCCAACCCACCAAAGCCCATTCCAGCCCTTCCCAACCCACCACAGCCGGTTTGAGACCACCAGAGCCCGTCCCCGCCCACCACAGCCCGTCCCAGCCCACCACAGCCCGTCCCAGCTCGTCCCAGCCCGTCCCAGGCCTTCCCAGCCCGTCCCAGGCCTTCCCAGCCCACCACAGCCTGTCCCGGACCACGACAGCCCGTCCCGGACATACCACAACCCGTCCCCGACCACAACAGCAGGTCCAAGCCCACCACAGCCTGTGCCAGCCCACCACACACTGTGCCAGCCCACCACAGCCCATCCCAACCCACCACAGCCCATTCCAGCCCTTCCCAGCCCACCACAGCCCGGTCCATACCACCAGAGCCCGTCCCAGCCCACCACGGCCCGTCCCAGCCCACCACAGACCACCACAGTTCGTCCCAGCCCGCCACAACCCGTCCCAGCCCACCACGGCCCGTCCCGGCCCACCACGGCCCGTCCCGGCCCACCACGGCCCGTCCCAGGCCACCACAGCCTGTCCCAGCCCACCACGGTACGTCCCAGCCCACCACAGACCACCACAGTTCGTCCCAGTCCGCCACAACCAGTCCCAGCCCACCACAACCCGTCCCAGATCGCCAAAGCCCGTCCCGGCCCACCACGGCCCGTCCCGGCTCACCACGGCCCGTCCCGGCCCACCGCGGCCCGTCCCGGCCCACCGCGGCCCGTCCCGGCCCACCACAGCCCGTTCCAGACCACCACAGACCGTCGCAGCTCACCACAACCCGTCCCAGCCCGTCACAGAACACCACAACCCGTCACCGCCCACCAAAGCCCTTCCAAGGCGTCCCAGCCCGTCCCCGTCCCACCACAGCCTGTCCCAACCCACCACAGCCTGTCCCAGCCCACCACAGCCCGTCCCAGCCCGTCCCAGCCTGTCCCAGCTCATCCCAGCCCACCACAGCCCACCACAGTTTGTCCCAGCCCACCACAGCCCGTCCCGGCCCACCATGGCCCGTTCCGGCCCACCACGGCCCGTCCCGGCCCACCCCAGCCCGTCCCGGCCCACCACAGCCCGTCCCAGCCCACCACAGCCCGTCCCACCACACCAGAGTCCGACCCAGCCCACCACGGCCCGTCACACCTTACCACGGCCCACCACGGCTTGCCACGGCCCATCCCAGCTCACCACCGCCCGTCCCAGCCCACCACGGCCCGTCCCAGCCCGCCACGGCCCGTCCCAGCCCGCCACGGCCCGTCCCAGCCCGCCACGGCCCGTCCCAGCCCGCCACAGTTTGTCCCAGCCTACCACAGCCCGTCCCAGATCACCACAGCCCTTCCCTGCCCACCACAGACTACCACAGTTCGTCCCAGCCCACCACATTTCGTCCCAGCCCGCCACGGCCCGTCCCGGCCCACCACGGCTCGTCCCGGCCCACCACGGCCCGTCCCGGGCCACCACAGCCTGTCCCAGCCCACCACGGGCTGTCCCAGCCCACCACGGCCCGTCCCAGCTCACCACGGCCAGTCCCAGCCCGTCCCAGCCCACGACAACCCATCCCAGCCCATGAAAGCCCGTCCCAGCTTACCACATCCCGTCCCAGCTTACCACAGCCCATCACAGCCCACCACGGTCCACCACAGCCCACCACAGCTCGTCCCAGCCCACCACGGCCCATAACAACCCACCACGGCCCGTCGCGGCCCACCACGGCCCGTCCCAGCCTACTACGGCTCGTCCCAGCCCACCACAGCCTGTCCAAGCCCACCAGAGCCCGTCCCAGCCTACCACGGCCCGTCCCAGCCCACCACGGCCCGTCCCAGCCCACCACAGCCCGTCCCAGCACACCACAGCCCGTCCCAGCACACCACAGCCCACTACAGCCCGTCGCAGCCCACCACAGCCCGTCCCAGCCCACCACAGCCCGTCCCAGCCCGTCCCAGCTCATCCCAGCCCACCACAACCCACCACAGCTCGTCCCAGCACACCACAGCCTTTCCCAGCCCATCCCAGACCACCACAGCCCGTCCCAGCCCACCACAGGCCAGCACAGCCCGTCCCAGCTCACCACAGCCCGTCCCAGCCCACCACAGCCCGTCCCAGCCCACAACAGCCCGTCCCAGCTCGTCCCAGACCACCACAGCCTCTCACAGCACACCACAGCCTGTAACAGCCCACCACAGCCCGTCACAGCCCGTCCCAGCCCGTCCCAGCCCACCACATAAAGTACCAGCCCATAACAGCCCACCACAGCCCGTCCCAGCCCACTACGGCCCGTCCGAGCCCACCCCAGCCCACCAAAGCCCACCACAGCCCATCTCAGCTCACCACAACCCGTCCCAGACCACCACAGCCCACCACAGCCGGTTACAGCTTATGACAGCCCAGCCCAGCCCACCACAGCCCGTCCCAGCACAGCACAGCCCGTCCCAGCCCACCACAGCCCGTCCCAGCCCACCACAGCCCGTCCCAGCCCTCCACAGACCGTCCCTAGCCCTCCACAGACCGTCCCAGCCCACCACAGCCCACCACAGCCCGTCCCAGCCAAACACAGTCCGTCCCAGCCCGTCCCAGCCCACCACAATCACCACAACTCGTCCCAGCCCGTCCCAGCCCACCACAGTGCGTCCAAGTCCGTCCCAGCCCACCAGAGCCCGGCCCAGCCCTCCACAGCCCACCAGAGCCTGTCCCGGCCCACCCCGGCCCATCACAGCCCGTCTCAGCTCATCACAGCTCGTCCCAGCCAACCACAGCCCGTCCCAGCCCACCACAAGCAACCACAGCCCGTCCCCGTCCCACCACAGCCTGTCCCAGCCCACCACAGCCCTTTCCAGCCCACCGCAGCCTGTCCCAGCCCACCATGGCACACCACAGCCCACCACAGCCCGTCCCAGCCCACCACAGCCCGTCCCAGCCCACCACAGCCCGTCCCGGCCCACCACAGCCCGTCCCATCACACCACAGTCCGACCCAGCCCACCACGGCCCATCACAGCTTACCACGGCCCACCACGGCTTGCCACGGCCCAGCCCAGCCCACCACAGCCCGTCCCAGCACACCACGGCCCGTCCCAGCCCACCACAGCCCGTCCCAGCCCGCCACGGCCCGTCCCAGCCCGCCACGGCCCGTCCCAGCCCACCACGGCCCGTCCCAGCCCGCCACAGTTTGTCCCAGCCCGCCACAGTTTGTCCCAGCCTACCACAGCCCGTCCCAGATCACCACAGCCCGTCCCAGATCACCACAGCCCACCACAGTTCATCCCAGCCCACCACAGTTCGTCCCAGCCCGCCACGGCCCGTCCCGGCCCGCCACGGCCGGTCCCGGCCCACCACGGCCCGTCCCGGCCCACCACAGCCCGTCCCAGCCCGCCACAGTTTGTCCAAGCCTACCACAGCTTGTCCCAGATCACCACAGCCCGTCCCAGCCCACCACAGACCACCACAGTTCATCCCAGCCCACCACAGTTCGTCCCAGCCCACCACGGCCCGTCCCGGCCCACCACGGCCCGTCCCGGCCCACCACAGCCCGTCCCAGCTCACCACGGCCCGTCCCAGCCCACGACAACCCGTCCCAGCCCACGAAAGCCCGTCCCAGCTTACCACATCCCGTCCCAGCTTACCACAGCCCATCACAGCCCACCACGGTCCACCACAGCCCACCACAGCCCACCACAGTTCGTCCCAGTCCTCCACAACCCGTCCCAGCCTACGACGGCCCGTCCAAGCCCACAACGGCCCGGCCCGGCCCACCACGGCCCGTCCCGGCCCACCACGGCCCGTCCCGGCCCACCACAGCCTGTCCCAGCCAAACACAGCCTGTCCCAGCCAAACACAGCCTTTCCCGGCCCACCACGGCCCGTCCCGGCCCACCACAGCCCGTCCCAGCCCGCCACAGTTTGTCCAAGCCTACCACAGCTTGTCCCAGATCACCACAGCCCGTCCCAGCCCACCACAGACCACCACAGTTCATCCCAGCCCACCACAGTTCGTCCCGGCCCACCACGGCCCGTCCCGGCCCTCCACAGACCGTCCCTAGCCCTCCACAGACCGTCCCAGCCCACCACAGCCCACCACAGCCAGTCCCAGCCAAACACAGTCCGTCCCAGCCCGTCCCAGCCCACCACAATCACCACAACTCGTCCCAGCCCGTCCCAGCCCACCACAGTGCGTCCAAGTCCGTCCCAGCCCACCAGAGCCCGGCCCAGCCCTCCACAGCCCACCAGAGCCTGTCCCGGCCCACCCCGGCCCATCACAGCCCGTCTCAGCTCATCACAGCTCGTCCCAGCCAACCACAGCCCGTCCCAGCCCACCACAACCAACCACAGCCCGTCCCCGTCCCACCACAGCCTGTCCCAGCCCACCACAGCCCTTTCCAGCCCACCGCAGCCTGTCCCAGCCCACCATGGCACACCACAGCCCACCACAGCCCGTCCCAGCCCACCACAGCCCGTCCCAGCCCACCACAGCCCGTCCCAGCCCACCACAGCCCGTCCCATCACACCACAGTCCGACCCAGCCCACCACGGCCCATCACAGCTTACCACGGCCCACCACGGCTTGCCACGGCCCAGCCCAGCCCACCACAGCCCGTCCCAGCACACCACGGCCCGTCCCAGCCCACCACAGCCCGTCCCAGCCCGCCACGGCCCGTCCCAGCCCGCCACGGCCCGTCCCAGCCCACCACGGCCCGTCCCAGCCCGCCACAGTTTGTCCCAGCCCGCCACAGTTTGTCCCAGCCTACCACAGCCCGTCCCAGATCACCACAGCCCGTCCCAGATCACCACAGCCCACCACAGTTCATCCCAGCCCACCACAGTTCGTCCCAGCCCGCCACGGCCCGTCCCGGCCCGCCACGGCCGGTCCCGGCCAACCACGGCCCGTCCCGGCCCACCACGGCCCGTCCCGGCCCACCACAGCCCGTCCCAGCCCGCCACAGTTTGTCCAAGCCTACCACAGCTTGTCCCAGATCACCACAGCCCGTCCCAGCCCACCACAGACCACCACAGTTCATCCCAGCCCACCACAGTTCGTCCCAGCCCACCACGGCCCGTCCCGGCCCACCACGGCCCGTCCCGGCCCACCACAGCCCGTCCCAGCTCACCACGGCCCGTCCCAGCCCGTCCCAGCCCACGACAACCCGTCCCAGCCCACGAAAGCCCGTCCCAGCTTACCACATCCCGTCCCAGCTTACCACAGCCCATCACAGCCCACCACGGTCCACCACAGCCCACCACAGCCCACCACAGTTCGTCCCAGTCCTCCACAACCCGTCCCAGCCCACGACGGCCCGTCCCAGCCCACGACGGCCCGGCCCGGCCCACCACGGCCCGTCCCGGCCCACCACGGCCCGTCCCCGGCCCACCACAAGCCTGTCCCAGCCAAAACACAGCCTGTCCCAGCCAAACACAGCCTTTCCCCGGCCCACCACGGCCCGTCCCGGCCCACCACAGCCCGTCCCAGCCCGCCACAGTTTGTCCAAGCCTACCACAGCTTGTCCCAGATCACCACAGCCCGTCCCAGCCCACCACAGACCACCACAGTTCATCCCAGCCCACCACAGTTCGTCCCGGCCCACCACGGCCCGTCCCGGCCCACCACGGCCCGTCCCAGCTCACCACAGCCTGTCCCAGCCCACCACAGCCCACGACAACCCGTCCCAGCCCATGAAAGCCCGTCCCAGCTTACCACATCCCGTCCCAGCTTACCACAGCCCATCACAGCCCACCACGGTCCACCACAGCCCACCACAGCCCGTCCCAGCCCACCATGGCCCATAACAACCCACCACGGGCCCGTTGCGGCCCATCACGGCCCGTCCCAGCTTACAATGGCTCGTCCCAGCCCACCACAGCCCGTCCCAGCCCACCACAGCCCGTCCCAGCCCACCACGGCCCGTCCCAGCCCCGTCCCAGCCCACCACAGCCCGCCCCCGGCCCACCACAGCCCGTCCCAGCACACCACAGCCCCGTCCCAGCCCACCACAGCCCGCCCCAGCCCCACCACAGCCCGTCCCAGCCCATCCCAGCCCACCCGGCCCGTCCCAGCCCACCACGGCACACTACAGCCCGTTCCAGCCCTCCACAGCCCACCACGGCCCACTACAGCCCGTCCCAACCCACCACAGCCCGTCTCAGCCCGTCCCAGCCTGTCCCAGCTCATCCCAGCCCACCACAGCCCACCACAGTTTGTCCCAGCCCACCACAGCCCGTCCCAGCCCACCACAGGCCACTACAGCATACCACAGGCCACTACAACACACCACAGCCCGTCACAGCTCGTCACAGCTCGTCACAGCACGTCCCAGCCCACCACAGCCCACCCCAGCATGTCCCAGGCCCCCACAGTCCACCACAGCCCTTCCCAGCCCACGACAGGACCGTCCCAGCCCACCACAGCCCGTCCCAGCCCACCACAGACCACTACAGAACACCACAGACCACTACAGAGCACCACAGCCTACCGCTATCCACCACAGCCCGTCCCAGCTCGTCCCAGCCCTCCCCGCCCACCACAGCTTGTCCCCGCCCACCACAGCCCGTCCCCGCCCACCACAGCCCGTCCCAGCTCGTCCCAGACCGTCCCAGGCCTTCCCAGCCCACCACAAGCCCGTCCCGGACCACGACAGCCCGTCCCGGACCTACCACAACCCGTCCCCGACCACCACAGCAGGTCCAAGCCCACCACAGCCTGTCCCAGCCCACCACAGACCGTCCCAGCTCTCCACAGCTCTCCATAGCCCGTCCCAATCCTCCACAGCCTGTCCCAGCCTAACACAGCTTATCCCAGCCCACCACAGCCCGTCCCAGCCCACCACAGCCCGTCCCCAGCCCACCACAGCCCACCATGGCTTACCACGGCCCACCACAGCCTGTCCCAGCCCATCCCAGACCACCACAGCCCGACACAGCCCACGAAATAAAGTACCAGCCCAATAGAAGCCCACCACAGCCCGTCCCAGCTAAACACAGTCCGTCCCAGCCCGTCCCAGCCCACCACACTCACTACAACTCGTCCCAGACTGTTCCAGCACAGCACAGCCCATCCAAGCCCACCACAGCCCGTCCCAGCCCACCATAGCCATTCTAGCCCGTCCCAGCACACCACAGCCCTTCCCAGCCCCCCCACAGCCCACCACAGCCCCTCCCAGCCCTACACAGGCCGTCCCAGCCCGTCCCAGCCCACCACAGTGCGTCCAAGTCCGTCCCAGCCCACCAGAGCCCGGCCCAGCCCTCCACAGCCCACCAGAGCCTGTCCCGGCCCACCCCGGCCCATCACAGCCCGTCTCAGCTCATCACAGCTCGTCCCAGCCCACCACAGCCCGTCCCAGCCCACCACAACCAACCACAGCCCGTCCCCATCCCACCACAGCCTGTCCCAGCCCACCACAGCCCGTTCCAGCCCAACCCAGCCTGTCCCAGCCCACCGCAGCCTGTCCCAGACCACCATGGCACACCACAGCCCACCACAGCCCGTCCCAGCCCACCACAGCCCACCATGGCTTACCACGGCCCACCACAGCCTGTCCCAGCCCATCCCAGACCACCACCAGCCCGACACAGACCACGAAATAAAGTACCAGCCCATAGAAGCCCACCACAGCCCGTCCCAGCTAAACACAGTCCGTCCCAGCCCGTCCCAGCCCCACCCACACTCACTACAACTCGTCCCAGACTGTTCAGCACAGCACAGCCCATCCAAGCCCACCACAGCCCGTCCCAGCCCACCATAGCCATTCTAGCCCGTCCCAGCCCACCACAGCCCTTCCCAGCCCCCCACAGCCCCCCACAGCCCCTCCCAGCCCTACACAGGCCGTCCCAGCCCGTCCCAGCCCACCACAGTGCGTCCAAGTCCGTCCCAGCCCACCAGAGCCCGTCCCAGCCCTCCACAGCCCACCAGAGCCTGTCCCGGCCCACCCCGGCCCATCACAGCCCGTCTCAGCTCATCACAGCTCGTCCCAGCCCACCACAGCCCGTCCCAGCCCACCACAACCAACCACAGCCCGTCCCCATCCCACCACAGCCTGTCCAGCCCACCCACAGCCCGTTCCAGCCCAACCCAGCCTGTCCCCAGCCCACCGCAGCCTGTCCCAGACCACCATGGCACACCACAGCCCACCACAGCCGTCCCAGCCCACCACAGCCCACCATGGCTTACCACGGCCCACCACAGCCTGTCCCAGCCCATCCCAGACCACCACAGCCCGTCACAGCCCACCACATAAAGTACCAGCCCATAGAAGCCCACCACAGCCCGTCCCAGCCCACCACGGCCCCGTCCGAGCCCACCCCAGCCCACCAAAGCCCACCACAGCACATCTCAGCTCACCACAACCCGTACCAGACCACCACAGCCCACCACAGCCGGTTACAACTTATCACAGCCCATCCCAGCCCGCCACGGCCCGTCCCAGCCCGCCACGGCCCGTCCCAGCCGGCCACGGCCCGTCCCAGCCCGCCTCGGCCCGTCCCAGCCCGCCACAGTTTGTCCCAGCCTACCACAGCCCGTCCCGGATCACCACAGCCCGTCCCAGCCCACCACAGACCACCACAGTTCATCCCAGCCCACCACAGTTTGTCCCAGCCCGCCACGGACCGTCCCGGCCCACCACGGCCCGTCCCGGCCCACCACAGCCTGTTCCAGACCACCACAGACCGTCGCAGCTCACCACAGAAAGTCCCAGCCCGTCACAGAACACCACAACCCGTCACCGCCCACCACAGCCCTTCCAAGGTGTCCCAGCCCGTCCCAGCCCACCACAACCAACCACAGCCCGTCCCCGTCCCACCACAGCCTGTCCCAGCCCACCACAGCCCTTTCCAGCCCACCGCAGCCTGTCCCAGCCCACCATGGCACACCACAGCCCACCACAGCCCGTCCCAGCCCACCACAGCCGACCATGGCTTACCACGGCCCACCACAGCCTGTCCCAGCCCCTCCCAGACCACCACAGCCCGTCCCAGCCCACCACAGGCCACCACAGCCCGTCCCAGCTCACTACAGCCCGTGCCAGCCCACCACAGCCCGTCCCGGCCCACCACAGCTTGTCCCAGCTCATACCAGCCGACCACAGCCCGTCACAGCCCGTCACAGCCCACCACATAAAGTACCAGCCCATAGAAGCCAAACACAGCCCGTCCCAGCCCACCAGAGCCCGTCCCGGCCCACCACAGCTTGTCCCAGCTCATCCCAGCCCACCACAGCCCGCCACAACCCGTCCCAGCCCACCACGGCCCGTCCCAGCCCACCACAGACCACCACAGTTCATCCCAGCCCACCACAGTTCGTCCCAGCCCACCACGGCCCGTCCCGGCCCACCACGGCCCGTCCCGGCCCACCACAGCCCGTCCCAGCTCACCACGGCCCGTCCCAGCCCGTCCCAGCCCACGACAACCCGTCCCAGCCCACGAAAGCCCGTCCCAGCTTACCACATCCCGTCCCAGCTTACCACAGCCCATCACAGCCCACCACGGTCCACCACAGCCCACCACATCCCACCACAGTTCGTCCCAGTCCTCCACAACCCGTCCCAGCCCACGACGGCCCGTCCCAGCCCACGACGGCCCGGCCCGGCCCACCACGGCCCGTCCCGGCCCACCACGGCCCGTCCCGGCCCACCACAGCCTGTCCCAGCCAAACACAGCCTGTCCCAGCCAAACACAGCCTTTCCCGGCCCACCACGGCCCGTCCCGGCCCACCACAGCCCGTCCAAGCCCGCCACAGTTTGTCCAAGCCTACCACAGCTTGTCCCAGATCACCACAGCCCGTCCCAGCCCACCACAGACCACCACAGTTCATCCCAGCCCACCACAGTTCGTCCCGGCCCACCACGGCCCGTCCCGGCCCACCACGGCCCGTCCCAGCTCACCACAGCCTGTCCCAGCCCACCACAGCCCACGACAACCCGTCCCAGCCCATGAAAGCCCGTCCCAGCTTACCACATCCCGTCCCAGCTTACCACAGCCCATCACAGCCCACCACGGTCCACCACAGCCCACCACAGCCCGTCCCAGCCCACCATGGCCCATAACAACCCACCACGGCCCGTTGTAGCCCATCACGGCCCGTCCCAGCTTACAACGGCTCGTCCCAGCCCACCACAGCCCGTCCCAGCCCACCACAGCCCGTCCCAGCCCACCACGGCCCGTCCCAGCCCGTCCCAGCCCACCACAGCCCGCCCCGGCCCACCACAGCCCGTCCCAGCACACCACAGCCCGTCCCAGCCCACCACAGCCCGCCCCAGCCCACCACAGCCCGTCCCAGCCCATCCCAGCCCACCCGGCCCGTCCCAGCCCACCACGGCACACTACAGCCCGTCCCAGCCCTCCACAGCCCACCACAGCCCACTACAGCCCGTCCCAACCCACCACAGCCCGTCTCAGCCCGTCCCAGCCTGTCCCAGCTCATCCCAGCCCACCACAGCCCACCACAGTTTGTCCCAGCCCACCACAGCCCGTCCCAGCCCACCACAGGCCACTACAGCATACCACAGGCCACTACAACACACCACAGCCCGTCACAGCTCGTCACAGCTCGTCACAGCACGTCCCAGCCCACCACAGCCCACCCCAGCATGTCCCAGGCCCCCACAGTCCACCACAGCCCTTCCCAGCCCACAACAGACCGTCCCAGCCCACCACAGCCCGTCCCAGCCCACCACAGACCACTACAGAACACCACAGACCACTACAGAGCACCACAGCCTACCGCAATCCACCACAGCCCGTCCCAGCTCGTCCCAGCCCTCCCCGCCCACCACAGCTTGTCCCCGCCCACCACAGCCCGTCCCCGCCCACCACAGCCCGTCCCAGCTCGTCCCAGACCGTCCCAGGCCTTCCCAGCCCACCACAGCCCGTCCCGGACCACGACAGCCCGTCCCGGACCTACCACAACCCGTCCCCGACCACCACAGCAGGTCCAAGCCCACCACAGCCTGTCCCAGCCCACCACAGACCGTCCCAGCTCTCCACAGCTCTCCATAGCCCGTCCCAATCCTCCACAGCCTGTCCCAGCCTAACACAGCTTATCCCAGCCCACCACAGCCCGTCCCAGCCCACCACAGCCCGTCCCAGCCCGTCCCAGCCCGTCCCAGCCCACCACAGCCTGTCCCAGCCCATCCCAGACCACCACAGCCCGACACAGCCCACGAAATAAAGTACCAGCCCATAGAAGCCCACCACAGCCCGTCCCAGCTAAACACAGTCCGTCCCAGCCCGTCCCAGCCCACCACACTCACTACAACTCGTCCCAGACTGTTCCAGCACAGCACAGCCCATCCAAGCCCACCACAGCCCGTCCCAGCCCACCATAGCCATTCTAGCCCGTCCCAGCACACCACAGCCCTTCCCAGCCCCCCACACTCACTACAACTCGTCCCAGACTGTTCCAGCACAGCACAGCCCATCCAAGCCCACCACAGCCCGTCCCAGCCCACCATAGCCATTCTAGCCCGTCCCAGCCCACCACAGCCCTTCCAGCCCCCCACAGCCCACCACAGCCCCTCCCAGCCCTACACAGGCCGTCCCAGCCCGTCCCAGCCCACCACAGTGCGTCCAAGTCCGTCCCAGCCCACCAGAGCCCGTCCCAGCCCTCCACAGCCCACCAGAGCCTGTCCCGGCCCACCCGGCCCATCACAGCCCGTCTCAGCTCATCACAGCTCGTCCCAGCCCACCACAGCCCGTCCCAGCCCACCACAACCAACCACAGCCCGTCCCCATCCCACCACAGCCTGTCCCAGCCCACCACAGCCCGTTCCAGCCCAACCCAGCCTGTCCCAGCCCACCGCAGCCTGTCCCAGACCACCATGGCACACCACAGCCCACCACAGCCCGTCCCAGCCCACCACAGCCCACCATGGCTTACCACGGCCCACCACAGCCTGTCCCAGCCCATCCCAGACCACCACAGCCCGTCACAGCCCACCACATAAAGTACCAGCCCATAGAAGCCCACCACAGCCCGTCCCAGCCCACCACGGCCCGTCCGAGCCCACCCCAGCCCACCAAAGCCCACCACAGCACATCTCAGCTCACCACAACCCGTACCAGACCACCACAGCCCACCACAGCCGGTTACAACTTATCACAGCCCATCCCAGCCCGCCACGGCCCGTCCCAGCCCGCCACGGCCCGTCCCAGCCGGCCACGGCCCGTCCCAGCCCGCCTCGGCCCGTCCCAGCCCGCCACAGTTTGTCCCAGCCTACCACAGCCCGTCCCGATCACCACAGCCCGTCCCAGCCCACCACAGACCACCACAGTTCATCCCAGCCCACCACAGTTTGTCCCAGCCCGCCACGGACCGTCCCGGCCCACCACGGCCCGTCCCGGCCCACCACAGCCTGTTCCAGACCACCACAGACCGTCGCAGCTCACCACAGAAAGTCCCAGCCCGTCACAGAACACCACAACCCGTCACCCGCCCACCACAGCCCTTCCAAGGTGTCCCAGCCCGTCCCAGCCCACCACAAGCAACCACAGCCCGTCCCCGTCCCACCACAGCCTGTCCCAGCCCACCACAGCCCTTTCCAGCCCACCGCAGCCTGTCCCAGCCCACCATGGCACACCACAGCCCACCACAGCCCGTCCCAGCCCACCACAGCCGACCATGGCTTACCACGGCCCACCACAGCCTGTCCCAGCCCCTCCCAGACCACCACAGCCCGTCCCAGCCCACCACAGGCCACCACAGCCCGTCCCAGCTCACTACAGCCCGTGCCAGCCCACCACAGCCCGTCCCGACCCACCACAGCTTGTCCCAGCTCATACCAGCCGACCACAGCCCGTCACAGCCCGTCACAGCCCACCACATAAAGTACCAGCCCATAGAAGCCAAACACAGCCCGTCCCAGCCCACCAGAGCCCGTCCCGGCCCACCACAGCTTGTCCCAGCTCATCCCAGCCCACCACAGCCCGCCACAACCCGTCCCAGCCCACCACGGCCCGTCCCAGCCCAGCACAGCCCATCCCAGCCCACCACGGCCCGTCCCAGCCCACCACTGCACATCACAGCCCGTCCCAGTCCTCCACAGCACACCACAGCCCACTACAGCCCGTCCCAGCCCACCACAGCCCGTCCCAGCCCACCACAGCCCACCACAACCCGTCCCAGCCTGTCCCAGCTCATCCCAGCCTACCACAGTTTGTCCCAGCCCACCACAGCCCGTCCCAGCCCACCACAGGCCACTACAGCACACCACAGCCCGTCACAGCTCGTCCCAGCCCGGCACAGCTCGTCCCAGCCCTTCCCAGCCCACCACAGCATGTCCCAGGTCCCCACAGCCCACGACAGCCCGTCCCAGCCCACGACAGCCCGTCCCAGCCCACGACAGCCCGTCCCAGCCCACCACAGACCGTCCCAGCCCACCACAGCCCGTCCCAGCCCATCACAGACCACTACAGCACACCACAGCCTACCACAGCCCGTCCCAGCCCGGTACAGCTCGTCCCAGCCCGTCCCACCCCACCACGGCCCGTCCCAGCCCACCACAGACCACCACAGTTCGTCCCAGTCCGCCACAACACGTCCCAGCCCGCCACGGCCCGTCCCGGCCCACCACGGCCCGTCCCGGCCCACCACGGCCCGTCCCCGGCCCACCACAGCCTGTCCCAGCCCACCAAAGCCTGTCCCAGCCAAACACAGCCTGTCCTAGCCAAACACAGCCTATCCCGGCCCACCACGGCCCGTCCCGAACCACCACGGCCCGGCCCGGCCCACCCCGGCCCGTCCCGGCCCGTCCCGGCCCACCCCGGCCCGTCCCGCCCACCCCGGCCCGTCCCAGCCCACCACGGCCCATCACAGCCCACCACAGTTTACCACGGGCCATCGCAGACCACCATGACCTGTCCCAGCCCACCACGGCCCACCACAGCCCATCCCTTCCCATACCGGCTCAAAACGGCCCACCACGGCCCACCACAGCCCACCACCGTTCACCACGGGCCATCTCAGCCCTCCATGACCTGTCCCAGCCCACCATGACCTGTCCCAGCCCACCACGGCCCACCCACAGCCCATCCCTTCCCATACCGGCTCAAAACGGCCCACCACGGCCCACCACAGCCCACCACGGTTCACCACGGCCCGTCCCAGCCCACCACGCCCCACCACAGCCCGTCCCAGCACACCACAGACCATCCCAGTCCACCAAACACCGTCCCAGCATGTCCCAGCCTGTCCCAACCCACCACAGCCTGTTCCAGACCACCACAGCCCGTCCCAGCCAACCACAGCCGTCCCTAGCCCACCACAGCCCGTCCCAGCCCGTGCCAGCCCGTCCCAGCCCGTCCCAGCCCCACCACAGCCCGTCCCCGCCCGTCCCAGCCCACCACAGACCAGCACAGCCTGTCCCAGCACACCACAGCCCGTCCCAGCCCGTCCCAGTCCGTCCCAGCCCGTCGCAGCCCGCCGCAGCCCGTCCCAGCCCACCACAGCCCGTCAAGCCCACCACAGACCGTCCCAGGCCACCACAGACCGTCCCAGGCCACCACAGCCCGTCCCCGCCCACCACAGCCCGTCCCGGCCCACCACAGCCCGTCACAGCCCGTCCCAGCCCACCACAGAATGTCCCAGCCCACCACAGAAAGTCCCAGCCCACCACAGACCGTCCCAGCCCACCACAGCCCGTCCCAGCCCACCACAAGCCCACCAGAGTTCGTCCCAGCCCACCACGGCCCGTCCCAGCCCACCACGGCCCACCACAGCCCACCACAGTTCACCACGGGCCATCGCAGACCACCATGACCTGTCCCAGCCCACCACGGCCCACCACAGCCCATCCCTTCCCATACCGGCTCAAAACAGCTCACCACGGCCCACCACAGCCCACCACGGTTCACCACGGCCCGTCCCAGCCCACCACAGCCCGTTCCAGACCACCAGAGCCCACCAGAGCCCACCACAGGCCGTCCCAGCCCACCACAGGCCACCACAGCACACCAGAGATCACCACAGCCCCCCAGAACCCATCACAGCCCATCACAGCCCGTCCCAGCACACCACAGCCCGTCCCAGCCCACCACAGCCCGTCCCAGCTCACCACAGCCCACCACAGCCTGTCCCAGCCCACCACAGCCCGTCCCAGCACACCACAGCTCGTCCCAGCCCGTCCCAGCCCGTCCCAGGCGACCACAGCCCGTCCCAGGCGACCACAGCCCGTTAGAGCTTACCACAGCCCGTCCCAGCACACCACAGCCCGTCCATGCCCACCACAGCCCGTCGCATCACACCACAGCCCACCAGAGCCCGTCCCAGCCCGCCACAGCCCACCACGGCCCACCACTGCCCACCACAGTTCACCACGGCCCGTCCCAGCCCACCATGGCCCACCACATCTCGTCCCAGCACACCACAGCCCGTCTCCGCCCACCACAGACCGTCTCTCGCCCACCACAGCTCGTCCCAGCCCGTCCCAGTCCGTCCCAGCCCGTCCAAGCCCACCACAGCCCGTCCCAGCCCACCACAGCCCGTCCCAGCCCACCACAGCCCGTCCCAGCACACCACAACCTGTCCCAGCCCGTCGCAGCCCACAACAGCCCACCACGGCCCAATACAGCCCACCACGGCCCACCACAGCCCGTCCCAGCCCACCACAGCCCACCACTGCCCGTCATAGCCCACCACAGACCACCACAGCCCGTCCCAGCCCACCACAGCCCGTCCCAGCCCACCACAGCCCACCAGAGCCCGTCCCAGCCCGTCCCAGCCCACCACAGCCAGTCTCAAGCTCACCAGAACCCACCACAGCCCACCACAGCCTGTCCCAGACAACCACGGCCCACCACAGACCACCACGGCCCAGCCCAGCCCACCACGGCCCACCACAGCCCACCACAGTTCACCACGGGCCGTCTCAGACCACCATGACCTGTCCCAGCCCACCACGGCCCACCACAGCCCATCCCTTCCCATACCGGCTCAAAACAGCTCACCCCCGCCCACCACAGCCCACCACCGTTCACCACGGCCCGTCCCAGCCCACGACAGCCCGTTCCAGACCACCAGAGCCCACCAGAGCCCACCACAGACCGTCTTCGCCCACCACAGCTCGTCCCAGCCCGTCCCAGTCCGTCCCAGCCCGTCCAAGCCCACCACAGCCCGTCCCAGCCCACCACAGCCCGTCCCAGCCCACCACAGCCCGTCCCAGCACACCACAACCTGTCCCAGCCCGTCGCAGCCCACAACAGCCCACCACGGCCCAATACAGCCCACCACGGCCCACCACAGCCCGTCCCAGCCCACCACAGCCCACCACTGCCCGTCATAGCCCACCACAGACCACCACAGCCCGTCCCAGCCCACCACAGCCCGTCCCAGCCCACCACAGCCCACCAGAGCCCGTCCCAGCCCGTCCCAGCCCACCACAGCCAGTCTCAAGCTCACCAGAACCCACCACAGCCCACCACAGCCTGTCCCAGACAACCACGGCCCACCACAGACCACCACGGCCCAGCCCAGCCCACCACGGCCCATCACAGCCCACCACAGTTCACCACGGGCCGTCTCAGACCACCATGACCTGTCCCAGCCCACCACGGCCCACCACAGCCCATCCCTTCCCATACCGGCTCAAAACAGCTCACCCCCGCCCACCACAGCCCACCACCGTTCACCACGGCCCGTCCCAGCCCACCACAGCCCGTTCCAGACCACCAGAGCCCACCAGAGCCCACCACAGGCCGTCCCAGCCCACCACAGGCCACCACAGCACACCAGAGATCACCACAGCCCCCCAGAACCCATCACAGCCCATCACAGCCCGTCCCAGCACACCACAGCCCGTCCCAGCCCACCACAGACCATCCCAGTCCACCACACACCGTCCCAGCATGTCCCAGCCTGTCCCAACCCACCACAGCCTGTTCCAGACCACCACAGCCCGTCCCAGCCAACCACAGCCCGTCCCTAGCCCACCACAGCCCGTCCCAGCCCGTGCCAGCCCATCCCAGCCCGTCCCAGCCCACCACAGCCCGTCCCCGCCCGTCCCAGCCCACCACAGACCAGCACAGCCTGTCCCAGCACACCACAGCCCGTCCCAGCCCGTCCCAGTCCGTCCCAGCCCGTCGCAGCCCGCCGCAGCCCGTCACAGCCCACCACAGACCGTCCAAGCCCACCACAGACCGTCCCAGGCCACCACAGACCGTCCCAGGCCACCACAGCCCGTCCCCGCCCACCATAGCCCGTGCCAGCCCAGCACAGCCTGTCCCAGCCCAGCACAGCCCGTCCCAGCCCACCGCAGACCGTCCCAGCCCACTGCAGACCGTCCCAGCCCACCGCAGACCGTTCCAGACCACCGCAGCCCGTCCCCGCCCATCACAGCCCGTCCCAGCACACTACAGCTTGTCCCCAGCCCGTCCCAGCCAGTCCCAGCATGTCCCAGCCTGTCCCAGCACACCACAGCCCGTCCCAGCCCACACCAGCCCGTCCCCGCCCACCGCAGCCCGCCCCAGCCCACCGCAGCCCGTCCCCGCCAACCAGAGCCCGTCCCAGCACACTACAGCCCGTCACAGCCCACCACAGAATGGCCCAGCCCACCACAGCCCGCCCCGGCCCACCACAGCCCGTCCCGGCCCACCACAGCCCGTCACAGCCCGTCCCAGCCCACCACAGAATGTCCCAGCCCACCACAGACCGTCCCAGCCCACCACAGCCCGTCCCAGCCCACCACAGCCCACCAGAGTTCGTCCCAGCCCACCACGGCCCGTCCCAGCCCACCACGGCCCACCACAGCCCACCACAGTTTACCACGGGCCATCGCAGACCACCATGACCTGTCCCAGCCCACCACGGCCCACCACAGCCCATCCCTTCCCATACCGGCTCAAAACGGCCCACCACGGCCCACCACAGCCCACCACCGTTCACCACGGGCCATCTCAGCCCTCCATGACCTGTCCCAGCCCACCATGACCTGTCCCAGCCCACCACGGCCCACCACAGCCCATCCCTTCCCATACCGGCTCAAAACGGCCCACCACAGCCCACCACGGTTCACCACGGCCCGTCCCAGCCCACCACGCCCCACCACAGCCCATCCCTGCCCACCACAGCCCGTCCCAGCCCACCACAGACCATCCCAGTCCACCAAACACCGTCCCAGCATGTCCCAGCCTGTCCCAACCCACCACAGCCTGTTCCAGACCACCACAGCCCGTCCCAGCCAACCACAGCCCGTCCCTAGCCCACCACAGCCCGTCCCAGCCCGTGCCAGCCCGTCCCAGCCCGTCCCAGCCCACCACAGCCCGTCCCCGCCCGTCCCAGCCCACCACAGACCAGCACAGCCTGTCCCAGCACACCACAGCCCGTCCCAGCCCGTCCCAGCCCGTCGCAGCCCGCCGCAGCCCGTCCCAGCCCACCACAGCCCGTCCAAGCCCACCACAGACCGTCCAGGCCACCACAGACCGTCCCAGGCCACCACAGCCCGTCCCCGCCCACCACAGCCCGTCCCGGCCCACCACAGCCCGTCACAGCCCGTCCCAGCCCACCACAGAATGTCCCAGCCACCACAGAAAGTCCCAGCCCACCACAGACCGTCCCAGCCCACCACAGCCCGTCCCAGCCCACCACAGCCCACCAGAGTTCGTCCCAGCCCACCACGGCCCGTCCCAGCCCACCACGGCCCACCACAGCCCACCACAGTTTACCACGGGCCATCGCAGACCACCATGACCTGTCCCAGCCCACCACGGCCCACCACAGCCCATCCCTTCCCATACCGGCTCAAAACGGCCCACCACGGCCCACCACAGCCCACCACCGTTCACCACGGGCCATCTCAGCCCTCCATGACCTGTCCCAGCCCACCATGACCTGTCCCAGCCCACCACGGCCCACCACAGCCCATCCCTTCCCATACCGGCTCAAAACGGCCCACCACGGCCCTCCACAGCCCACCACGGTTCACCACGGCCCGTCCCAGCCCACCACGCCCCACCACAGCCCATCCCTGCCCACCACAGCCCGTCCCAGCACACCACAGACCATCCCAGTCCACCACACACCGTCCCAGCATGTCCCAGCCTGTCCCAACCCACCACAGCCTGTTCCAGACCACCACAGCCCGTCCCAGCCAACCACAGCCCGTCCCTAGCCCACCACAGCCCGTCCCAGCCCGTGCCAGCCCGTCCCAGCCCGTCCCAGCCCACCACAGCCCGTCCCCGCCCGTCCCAGCCCACCACAGACCAGCACAGCCCGTCCCAGCACACCACAGCCCGTCCCAGCCCGTCCAGTCCGTCCCAGCCCGTCGCAGCCCGCCGCAGCCCGTCCCAGCCCACCACAGCCCGTCCAAGCCCACCACAGACCGTCCCAGGCCACCACAGACCGTCCCAGGCCACCACAGCCCGTCCCCGCCCACCACAGCCCGTCCCGGCCCACCACAGCCCGTCACAGCCCGTCCCAGCCCACCACAGAATGTCCCAGCCCACCACAGAAAGTCCCAGCCCACCACAGACCGTCCCAGCCCACCACAGCCCGTCCCAGCCCCACCACAGCCCACCAGAGTTCGTCCCAGCCCACCACGGCCCGTCCCAGCCCACCACGGCCCACCACAGCCCACCACAGTTTACCACGGGCCATCGCAGACCACCATGACCTGTCCCAGCCCACCACGGCCCACCACAGCCCATCCCTTCCCATACCGGCTCAAAACGGCCCACCACGGCCCACCACAGCCCACCACCGTTCACCACGGGCCATCTCAGCCCTCCATGACCTGTCCCAGCCCACCATGACCTGTCCCAGCCCACCACGGCCCACCACAGCCCATCCCTTCCCATACCGGCTCAAAACGGCCCACCACGGCCCTCCACAGCCCACCACGGTTCACCACGGCCCGTCCCAGCCCACCACGCCCCCACCACAGCCCATCCCTGCCCACCACAGCCCGTCCCAGCACACCACAGACCATCCCAGTCCACCACACACCGTCCCAGCATGTCCCAGCCTGTCCCAACCCACACAGCCTGTTCCAGACCACCACAGCCCGTCCCAGCCAACCACAGCCCGTCCCTAGCCCACCACAGCCCGTCCCAGCCCGTGCCAGCCCGTCCCAGCCCGTCCCAGCCCACCACAGCCCGTCCCCGCCCGTCCCAGCCCACCACAGACCAGCACAGCCTGTCCCAGCACACCACAGCCCGTCCCAGCCCGTCCCAGTCCGTCCCAGCCCGTCGCAGCCCGTCCCAGCCAACCACAGACCGTCCAAGCCCACCACAGACCGTCCCAGGCCACCACAGACCGTCCCAGGCCCACCACAGCCCGTCCCAGCCCACCACAGCCCGTCCCAGCCCAGCACAGCCCGTCCCAGCCCAGCACAGCCCGTCCCAGCCCAGCACAGCCCGTCACAGCCCACCGCAGCCCGCCCCAGCCCACCGCAGCCCGTCCCCGCCAACCAGAGCCCGTCCCAGCACACTACAGCCCGTCCCAGCCCACCACAGCCCACCACAGAATGTCCCAGCCCACCACAGCCCGCCCCGGCCCACCACAGCCCGTCCCGGCCCACCACAGCCCGTCACAGCCCGTCCCAGCCCACCACAGAATGTCCCAGCCCACCACAGAATGTCCCAGCCCACCACAGACCGTCCCAGCCCACCACAACCTGTCTCCGCCCACCACAGCCCATCCCCGCCCACCACAGTTCATCCCCGCCCACCACAGCCTGTCCCGGACCACCACAGCCCGTTCCAGACCACCAGAGCCCGTCCCAGCCCACCACAGCCCGTCCCCGCCCGTCCCAGCCCACCACAGACCAGCACAGCCTGTCCCAGCACACCACAGCCCGTCCCAGCCCGTCCCAGTCCGTCCCAGCCCGTCGCAGCCCGCCGCAGCCCGTCCCAGCCCACCACAGCCCGTCCAAGCCCACCACAGACCGTCCCAGGCCACCACAGACCGTCCCAGGCCACCACAGCCCGTCCCCCGCCCACCACAGCCCGTCCCGGCCCACCACAGCCCGTCACAGCCCGTCCCAGCCCACCACAGAATGTCCCAGCCCACCACAGAAAGTCCCAGCCCACCACAGACCGTCCCAGCCCACCACAGCCCGTCCCAGCCCACCACAGCCCACCAGAGTTCGTCCCAGCCCACCACGGCCCGTCCCAGCCCACCACGGCCCCACCACAGCCCACCACAGTTTACCACGGGCCATCGCAGACCACCATGACCTGTCCCAGCCCACCACGGCCCACCACAGCCCATCCCTTCCCATACCGGCTCAAAACGGCCCACCACGGCCCACCACAGCCCACCACCGTTCACCACGGGCCATCTCAGCCCTCCATGACCTGTCCCAGCCCACCATGACCTGTCCCAGCCCACCACGGCCCACCACAGCCCATCCCTTCCCATACCGGCTCAAAACGGCCCACCACGGCCCTCCACAGCCCACCACGGTTCACCACGGCCCGTCCCAGCCCACCACGCCCCACCACAGCCCATCCCTGCCCACCACAGCCCGTCCCAGCACACCACAGACCATCCCAGTCCACCACACACCGTCCCAGCATGTCCCAGCCTGTCCCAACCCACCACAGCCTGTTCCAGACCACCACAGCCCGTCCCAGCCAACCACAGCCCGTCCCTAGCCCACCACAGCCCGTCCCAGCCCGTGCCAGCCCGTCCCAGCCCGTCCCAGCCCACCACAGCCCGTCCCCGCCCGTCCCAGCCCACCACAGACCAGCACAGCCCGTCCAGCACACCACAGCCCGTCCCAGCCCGTCCCAGTCCGTCCCAGCCCGTCGCAGCCCGCCGCAGCCCGTCCCAGCCCACCACAGCCCGTCCAAGCCCACCACAGACCGTCCCAGGCCACCACAGACCGTCCCAGGCCACCACAGCCCGTCCCCGCCCACCACAGCCCGTCCCGGCCCACCACAGCCCGTCACAGCCCGTCCCAGCCCACCACAGAATGTCCCAGCCCACCACAGAAAGTCCCAGCCTACCACAGACCGTCCCAGCCCACCACAGCCTGTCCCAGCCCACCACAGCCCACCAGAGTTCGTCCCAGCCCACCACGGCCCGTCCCAGCCCACCACGGCCCACCACAGCCCACCACAGTTTACCACGGGCCATCGCAGACCACCATGACCTGTCCCAGCCCACCACGGCCCACCACAGCCCATCCCTTCCCATACCGGCTCAAAACGGCCCACCACGGCCCACCACAGCCCACCACCGTTCACCACGGGCCATCTCAGCCCTCCATGACCTGTCCCAGCCCACCATGACCTGTCCCAGCCCACCACGGCCCACCACAGCCCATCCTTCCCATACCGGCTCAAAACGGCCCACCACGGCCCTCCACAGCCCACCACGGTTCACCACGGCCCGTCCCCAGCCCACCACGCCCCACCACAGCCCATCCCTGCCCACCACAGCCCGTCCCAGCACACCACAGACCATCCCAGTCCACCACACACCGTCCCAGCATGTCCCAGCCTGTCCCAACCCACCACAGCCTGTTCCAGACCACCACAGCCCGTCCCAGCCAACCACAGCCCGTCCCTAGCCCACCACAGCCCGTCCCAGCCCGTGCCAGCCCGTCCCAGCCCGTCCCAGCCCACCACAGCCCGTCCCCGCCCGTCCCAGCCCACCACAGACCAGCACAGCCTGTCCCAGCACACCACAGCCCGTCCCAGCCCGTCCCAGTCCGTCCCAGCCCGTCGCAGCCCGTCCCAGCCAACCACAGACCGTCCAAGCCCACCACAGACCGTCCCAGGCCACCACAGACCGTCCCAGGCCACCACAGCCCGTCCCAGCCCACCACAGCCCGTCCCAGCCCAGCACAGCCCGTCCCAGCCCAGCACAGCCCGTCCCAGCCCAGCACAGCCCGTCACAGCCCACCGCAGCCCGCCCCAGCCCACCGCAGCCCGTCCCCGCCAACCAGAGCCCGTCCCAGCACACTACAGCCCGTCCCAGCCCACCACAGCCCACCACAGAATGTCCCAGCCCACCACAGCCCGCCCCGGCCCACCACAGCCCGTCCCGGCCCACCACAGCCCGTCACAGCCCGTCCCAGCCCACCACAGAATGTCCCAGCCCACCACAGAATGTCCCAGCCCACCACAGACCGTCCCAGCCCACCACAACCTGTCTCCGCCCACCACAGCCCATCCCCGCCCACCACAGTTCATCCCCGCCCACCACAGCCTGTCCCGACCACCACAGCCCGTTCCAGACCACCAGAGCCCGTCCCAGCCCACCACAGCCCGTCCCAGCCCGTCCCAGCACACCACAGCCCGTCCCAGCCCACTACAGCCCACCGCAGCCTTCCAAAGCCCGTCCCAGACCACCACGGCCCACCCTGGCCTGCCCATGGCCTACCACGGACCACCACGCCCCGCCAGAGCCCACCCACGGCCCGCCACAGCCCGTCCCAGTCCACCACAGACTGTCCCAGCCCACTACAGCCCTCCACAGCCCGTCCCAGCCCACCACAGCCCGTCCCAGCACACCACAGCCCGTACCAGCCAACCACAGTCCACCTCAGCCCACCACAGTCCTCCACAGCCCGTCCCAGCCCACCACAGCCCGACCCAGCCCACCACAGCCCGTCCCAGACCGTCCCAGCCCACCACAGCCCGTCCCAGCCCACCACGGCCCACCACAACCCACCACAGTTTACCACGGGCCATCTCAGACCACCATGACCTGTCCCAGCCCACCACGGCCCACCACAGCCCATCCCTTCCCATACCGGCTCAAAACGGCCCACCACGGCCCACCACAGCTCACCACAGTTCACCACGGCCCGTCCCAGCCCACCACGGCCCACCACGGCACACCACAGCCCGTCCCAGCCCACCACTGCCCGACCCGGACCACGACATCCAGTCCCAGCCCACCACAATTCGTCCCAGCGCACCACAGCCCGTCCAAGCCCACCACGGCCCGTCCAGCCCACCACGGCGCGTCCCAGCCCACCACGACCCATCCCAGCCCGTGCCAGCCCATCCCAGCCCACCACAGCCAACCACAGCCCGTCCCAGCACACCACAGCCTACAACAGCACGTCCCGGCCCACCAAAGCCCGTCCCAGCCCACTACGGTCCACCACGGCCCGTCCAGGCCCATCACCCGCCCGTCCCGGCCCACCGCGGCCCACCTCAGCCCACCACAGCCCGTCCCAGCCCACCACAGCCTGTCCCAGCCCACCACAGCGCGTCCCAGCCCACCACAGCCCGTCCCAGCCCACCACAGCCCGTCCCAGCCCATCCCAGCTCGTCCCAGCCCACCACAGGCCTTCCCAGCCCCTCCCAGACCCTCAGAGCCGGCCCAGCCTGTTTCAGTCCGTCCCAGACCGTCTCAGCTCACCACACCCCACCACAGCCCATCCCAGCCCACCACGGCCTGTTCCAGCCCACCAGAGCCCGTCCCAGTCCACAAGAGCCCGTCCCAACCTACCACAGCTTGTCCCGGCCCACCATAGCCCGTCCCAGCCCACCACAGCCCGTCCCAGCCCACTGCGGCCCGTCCCAGCCCACCACAGCCCGTCTTAGTCCGACCCAGCCCCCCACAGCCCGTCCCAGCCCACCACAGTTCACCACGGCCCGTCCCAGCCCACAACGGCCCACCATGGCCCACCACAGCCCGTCCCAGCCCACCACTGCCCGACCCGGATCACGACATCCCGTCCCAGCCCACCACAATTCGTCCCAGTGCACCACAGCGCGTCCCAGCCCACCACAGCCCGTCCCAGTCCACCAGAGCCCGTCCCGGCACACCACAGCCCGTCCCGTCCCACCACAGCCCGTCCCGGCCCACCAGAGCCCGTCCCAGCCACCCACAGCCCGTCCCGGCTCACCACAGCCCGTCCCGTCCCACCACAGCCCACCACAGCCCGTCCCAGCCCGGTCCCAGCCCATCTCAGCTCACCACAACCCACCACAACCCGTCCAAGCCCACCACAGCCCATTACAGCTCGTTCCAGCCCGTTCCAGGCCAGCAGAGCCCGTTCCAGCCCACCAGAGCCCACCAAAGCCCGTCCCCGCCCAACACAGCCCGTCCCCGCTCACCACAGCCCGTCCCAGGCCACCACAGCCCTTCCCTGCTCACCACAGCCTGTCCCCGCCCACCACAACTTGTCCCAGCCCACTACAGCCCGGCCCGGCCCACCACAGCCGGTCACGGCCAACCAAGGCCGGTCCTGGCCCACCACGGCCCGTCCCAGCCCACCACAGCTTGTCCCAGCCCACCACGTCCGACCACAGCCCACCACGGCTTACCACAGCCCACCACAGTTCACCACGGCACACCACGGCACGCCATAGCCTACCACAGCCTGTCCCAGCCCACCACGGCCCACCACAGCCCACCACGGCCCACCGCATCCCGTCCCAGCCCACTACAGCCCGACCCAGCCCACCACAGCCCGTTCCAGCCTGTCACAGCTCGTCCCAGCCCATCACAGCTGGTCCCAGCCCACCACAGCCCGTCCCAGCCCACCACGGCCCGTCCCTGATTACCACTGACCGTCCCGGCCCACCACGGCCCGTCCCGGCCCACCACGGCCCGTCCCGTCCCACCACGGCCCAGCCCAGCCCACCACGGCCCACCACGACAGATCTCAACCCACCACAGCCTGTCCAAGCCCACCACAGCCCTCCACAGCTCTCCACAGCCCATCCCAACCCACCACAGACTGTCTCAGCTCATCACGTCCCAACACAGCGCACCAGAGCCCGTTTCAACCCACCACAGCCCGGCCCAGCCCACCACATCGTGTCCCAGCCCACCACAGCCCGTCTAAACTCACCACAGCCTGTCCCAGCCCACCACAAACCACCACAGCCAAACACGGCCCACCACAGCGCGTCGCAGCCCACCACAGCTTGTCCCAGCCCACCACAGCCCGTCCCAGCCCACCACAGGCCACTACAGCACACCACAGCCTACCGCAGCCAGTCCCAGCCCACCACAGCCCACCGCAGACGGTCCCAGCACACCACACCCCACCGCAGACGGTCCCAGCCCACCACAGCCCGTCCCACCACACCAGAGTCCGTCCAAGCCCACCACGGCCCGTCACAGCTTACCACGGCCCACCACGGCTTGCCACGGCCCATCCCAGCCCACCACAGCCCTTCCCAGCCAACCACGGCCCACCACAGCCCGTCACGGCCCGTCCCAGACCGTCCCAGCCCACCACAGCCCGTCCAAGCCCACCACAGCCCGTCCCAGCCCACCACAGCCCGTCCCAGCCCACCACAGCCCACCACAGCTTGTCCCAGACCACCACAGGTCTTCCCAGCCCACCATAACCAACCACAGCCTATCCCAGCCGATCCCAGCCCACCACAGCCCGTCCCATCACACCACAGCCCACCACAGCCCGTCCCAGCCAACCACGGCCCGTCCCAGCCCACCACAGCCCGTCCCAGCCCACCACGGCCCACCACGGCCCATCCGGGCCCAACACAGCCCACCAAGGCACACCACAGCACATCCCAGCCCATTACAGCCTGTCCCAGACCACCACATCCCATCTCAGCCCACCACAGCTTGTCCCAGCCCACCACAGCCCACTACGGCCAACCACAGCCCACCACAGCCCGTCCCAGCCCACCACGGCCTGTCCCAGCCCACCACATCCCGTCCCAGCCCACCAGAGCCCGTCCCAGCCTGTTTCAGCCCACCACGGCTAACCACGGCCTGTCCCGGCCCACCACAGCCAACCACAGTCCACCATGGCCCACCAGAGCACACCACGGCCCACCACGGCCCTTCCCAGTCCACCACAGCGCACCACGGCCTGTCCCAGCCCACCACGGCCCGTCCCAGCCCACCACGGCCCACCCCAGCCCACCATGGCCCGTCCCAGCCCACCACGGCCCGTCCCAGCCCACCACGGCCCGTCCCAGCCCACCACGGCCCATCACAGCCCACCACAGTTCACCGAAACCCGTCCTAGCCCAGCACGGCCCGTCCCAGCCCACCACGGACCACCACGGCCCATCTCAGCCCACCACAGACTGTCCAAGCCCAGCACAGCCCTCCACAACCCTCCACAGCTCGTCCCAACCCTCCACAGCTCATCCCAGCCTACCACAGCCCGTCGCAGCCCAACACAGCTTATCCCAGCCCACCGAAACCCGTCCCAGCCCACCGCAACCCGTCCCAGCCCACCACAGCCCACCACAGGTCACCACAGCCCACCACCGGTCACCACAGCCCACCACAGGTCACCACAGCCTGTTTCAGCCCACCACAGCAAACCACGGCCCGTCCCAGCCCACCACGGCTCGCCATGGCCCACCACAGCTCGTCCCAGATAAACACGGCGCACCACAGCCCACCACGGCCCGTCCCGGCCCACCACAGCCCGTCACAGCCCGTCCCAGCTCTCCACAACCCACCGCAGCCCGTCCCAGCCCACCACAGCCCGTCCCAGCCCACCACAAGCCGTCCTAGCCCACCACAGACCTCCAGAGCCCGTCTCAGCTCACCACAGCCTATCCCAGCCCACCACGGCCCACCACAGTACACCACGGCCCAACGCAGCCTATCCCAACCCGTCCCAGCCCACCACGGCCCGTCCCAGCCCACGACAGCCCGTTCCAGCCCACGACAGCCCGTCCCAGCCCACCAGAGCCCACCAGAGCCCACCACAGCTCGTCCCAGCCCACCACAGCCCACAAGAGCTTGTCACAGACCACCACAGCCCGTCCCAGCCCACCACAGCCCACTACGGCCCACCACAGCACGTCCCAGCCCACCACAGCCCGTCCCAGCCCACCACAGCCAGTCCCAGCCTACCACAGCCCGTCCCAGCTCGTCGCAGACCACCACAGCCTCTCACAGCACACCACAGCCCGTAACAGCCCACCACAGCAAGTACCAGCCCGTCCCAGCCCACCACGGCCCGTCTCAGCCCACCACGGCCCGTCCCAGCCCACCACGGCCCATCACAGCCCACCACAGTTCACCACAGCCCGTCCCAGCCCACCACAGCCCACTACGGCCCACCACAGCCCGTCCCAGCCCACCACAGCCCGTCCCAGCCCACCACAGCCCGTCCCAGCTCGTCCCAGACCACCACAGCCTCTCACAGCACACCACAGCCCGTAACAGCCCACCACAGCAAGTACCAGCCCGTCTCAGCCCACAACGGCCCGTCTCAGCCCACCACGGCCCGTCTCAGCTCACCACAACCCGTCCCAGACGACCACAGCCCGTCCCAGCCCACCACAGCCCGTCCCAGCCCGTCCCAGCCCACCAGAGCCCGTCCCAGCCCACCACAGCCCGTCCCAGCCTGTTTCAGCCCACCACGGCTAACCACGGCCTGTCCCGGCCCACCACGGCCAACCACGGTCCACCATGGCCCACCAGAGCACACCACGGCCCACCACGGCCCTTCCCAGTCCACCACAGCCCACCACAGCCTGTCCCAGCCCACCACGGCCTGTCCCAGCCCACCACGGCCCGTCGCAGCCCACCACGGCCCGTCCCAGCCCACCACAGCCCGTCCCAGCCCACCACGGCCCACCACGGCCCATCCGGGCCCAACACAGCCCACCAAGGCGCACCACAGCCCATCCCAGCCCATTACAGCCTGTCCCAGACCACCACATCCCATCTCAGCCCACCACAGCTTGTCCCAGCCCACCACAGCCCACTACGGCCAACCACAGCCCACCACAGCCCGTCCCAGCCCACCACGGCCCGTCCCAGCCCACCACATCCCGTCCCAGCCAACCAGAGCCCGTCCCAGCCTGTTTCAGCCCACCATGGCTAACCACGGCCTGTCCCGGCCCACCACGGCCAACCACGGTCCACCATGGCCCACCAGAGCACACCACGGCCCACCACGGCCCTTCCCAGTCCACCACAGCCCACCACGGCCTGTCCCAGCCCACCACGGCCCGTCCCAGCCCACCACGGCCCACCCCAGCCCACCATGGCCCGTCCCAGCCCACCACGGCCCGTCCCAGCCCACCACGGCCCGTCCCAGCCCACCACGGCCCATCACAGCCCACCACAGTTCACCGAAACCCGTCCTAGCCCAGCACGGCCCGTCCCAGCCCACCACGGACCACCACGGCCCATCTCAGCCCACCACAGACTGTCCAAGCCCACCACAGCCCTCTAAACCCTCCACAGCCCGTCCCAACCCTCCACAGCCCATCCCAGCCTACCACAGCCCGTCGCAGCCCAACACAGCTTATCCCAGCCCACCGAAACCTGTCCCAGCCCACCGCAACCCGTCCCAGCCCACCACAGCCCACCACAGGTCACCACAGCCCACCACCGGTCACCACAGCCCACCACAGGTCACCACAGCCTGTTTCAGCCCACCACGGCAAACCACGGCCCGTCCCAGCCCACCACGGCTCGCCATGGCCCACCACAGCTCGTCCCAGATAAACACAGCACACCACAGCCCACCACGGCCCGTCCCGGCCCACCACAGCCCGTCACAGCCCGTCCCAGCTCTCCACAACCCACCGCAGCCCGTCCCAGCCCACCACAGCCCGTCCCAGCCCACCACAAGCCGTCCTAGCCCACCACAGACCTCCAGAGCCCGTCTCAGCTCACCACAGCCTATCCCAGCCCACCACGGCCCACCACAGCACACCACGGCCCACCGCAGCCTATCCCAACCCGTCCCAGCCCACCACGGCCCGTCCCAGCCCACGACAGCCCGTCCCAGCCCACGACAGCCCGTTCCAGCCCACGACAGCCCGTCCCAGCCCACCAGAGCCCACCAGAGCCCACCACAGCTCGTCCCAGCCCACCACAGCCCACAAGAGCTTGTCACAGACCACCACAGCCCGTCCCAGCCCACCACAGCCCACTACGGCCCACCACAGCCCGTCCCAGCCCACCACAGCCAGTCCCAGCCCACCACAGCCCGTCCCAGCTGGTCGCAGACCACCACAGCCTCTCACAGCACACCACAGCCCGTAACAGCCCACCACAGCAAGTACCAGCCCGTCCCAGCCCACCACGGCCCGTCTCAGCCCACCACGGCCCGTCTCAGCCCACCACGGCCCGTCTCAGCTCACCACAACCCGTCCCAGACGACCACAGCCCTTCCCAGCCCACCACAGCCCACCACAGCCCGTCCCAGCCCACCACAGCCCGTCCCAGCCCACCACAGCCCGTCCCAGCCTGTTTCAGCCTACCACGGCTAACCACGGCCTGTCCCGGCCCACCACGGCCAACCACGGTCCACCATGGCCCACCAGAGCACACCACAGCCCACCACGGCCCTTCCCAGTCCACCACAGCCCACCACGGCCTGTCCCAGCCCACCACGGCCCGTCCCAGCCCACCACGGCCCGTCCCAGCCCACCACGGCCCGTCCCAGCCCACCACGGCCCATCACAGCCCACCACAGTTCACCACAGCCCGTCCCAGCCCACCACAGCCCACTACGGCCCACCACAGCCCGTCCCAGCCCACCACAGCCCGTCCCAGCCCACCACAACCCGTCCCAGCCCACCACAGCCCGTCCCAGCTCGTCCCAGACCACCACAGCCTCTCACAGCACACCACAGCCCGTAACAGCCCACCACAGCAAGTACCAGCCCACAAGGCCCGTCTCAGCCCACCACGGCCCGTCTCAGCTCACCACAACCCGTCCCAGACGACCACAGCCCGTCCCAGCCCACCACAGCCCACCACAGCCCGTCCCAGCCCACCAGAGCCCATCCCAGCCCACCAGAGCCCGTCCCAGCCTGTTTCAGCCCACCACGGCTAACCACGGCCTGTCCCGGCCCACCACGGCCAACCACGGTCCACCATGGCCCACCAGAGCACACCACGGCCCACCACGGCCCTTCCATTCCACCACAGCCCACCACAGCCTGTCCCAGCCCACCACGGCCTGTCCCAGCCCACCACGGCCCGTCGCAGCCCACCACGGCCCGTCCCAGCCCACCACGGCCCGTCCCAGCCCACCACGGCCCATCGCAGCCCACCACAGTTCACCACAGCCCGTCCTAGCCCAGCACGGCCCGTCCCAGCCCACCACGGACCACCACGGCCCATCTCAGCCCACCACAGCCTGTCCAAGCCCAGCACAGCCCTCCACAACCCTCCACAGCCCGTCCCAACCCTCCACAGCTCATTCCAGCCTACCACAGCCCGTCGCAGCCCAACACAGCTTATCCCAGCCCACCGCAGCCCGTCCCAGCCCACCGCAGCCCGTCCTAGCCCACCGAAACCCGTCCCAGCCCACCGCAACCCGTCCCAGCCCACCACAGCCCACCACAGGTCACCACAGCCCACCACCGGTCACCACAGCCCACCACAGGTCACCACAGCCTGTTTCAGCCCACCACGGCAAACCACGGCCCGTCCCAGCCCACCACGGCCCGCCATGGCCCACCACAGCTCGTCCCAGATAAACACGGCACACCACAGCCCACCACGGCCCGTCCCGGCCCACCACAGCCCGTCCCAGCACACAGCAGCCCACCACAGCCCATCACAGCCCACCACAGCCCGTCCCAGCTTACCACAGTCCACACCAGACCGTCCCAGCCCACCACTGCCCGTCCCAGCCCACCACTGCCCGTCCCAGCCCACCACAGCCCACCACAGCCCACCGCAGCCCATCACAGCCCACCACAGCCCGTCCCAGCCCGTGCCAACCCGTCACAACACACCACAGCCCACCACAGCCCACCAAAGCCCGTCCCAGCACACCACAGCCCACCACAGCTCACCACAGCCCGTTCCAGCTTACCACAGCCCACACCAGACCGTCCCAGCCCACCACAGCACGTCCCAGCCCACCACAGCCCGTCCCAGCCCACCACTGCCCGTCCCAGCCCACCACTGCCTGTCCCAGCCCGTCCCAGCCCGTCCCAACCCACCACAGCCCGTCCCAGCCCACCACAGCCCACCGCAGCCCATCCCAGCCCACCACGGCCCGTCCCAGCCCGTGCCAACCCGTCACAACACACCACAGCCCACCACAGCCCGTCCCTACCCACCACAGCGTGTCCCAACCCACCACAGCCGACCACAGCCCTTCAGAACCCACCACAGCCCACCACAGCCCGCCTCAGCCCACTACAGCTTGTCCCAGCCCACCACAGCCCGTCCCAGACCACCACAGCCCACCACAGCTTGTCCCAGACCACCACAGCTCTTCCCAGCCCACCATAACCAACCACAGCCTATCCCAGCCGATCCCAGCCCACCACAGCCCGTCCCATCACACCACAGCCCACCACAGCCCGTCCCAGCCAACCACGGCCCGTCCCAGCCCACCACAGCCCGTCCCAGCCCACCACGGCCCACCACAGCCCACCACGGCCCATCCGGGCCCAACACAGCCCACCAAGGCGCACCACAGCCCATCCCAGCCCATTACAGCCTGTCCCAGACCACCACATCCCATCTCAGCCCACCACAGCCCGTCCCAGCCCACCACAACCGACCACAGCCCACCACAGCCCACCACGGCCGACCACAGCCCACCACGGCAGACCACAGCCCACCACGGCCCATCCAAGCCCACCACGGCCCATCCAAGCCCACCACGGTCCACCACGGCACGTCACAGCCCACCACAGAGCACCACAGCCCGTCCCAGCCCGTCCCAGCCCACCACAGTATGTCCCAGACCACCAGAGCCCGTCCCAGCCCACCACAGCCCGTCCCAGCCCACCACAGCCCACCACGCCCCGTGCCAACTCACCAGAGCCCGTCCCAGCTCACCACAGCCCACCACAGCCCGTCCCAGACCACAAGAGGTCGTCCCAGCCCACCACTAACCCACCAAAGCCCGTCCCCGCCCACCACAGCCCGTCCCAGCCAACCACAGCGCACCACAGCCTGTCCCAACTCACCTGAGCCCGTCCCAGCTTACCACAGCCCACCACAGCCCGTCACAGCCCGTCCCAGCCCACCAGAGGTCGTCCCAGCTCACCACAACCCACCATAGCCCTCCCCAGCCCGTCCCAGCCCACCGCAGCCCGTCCCAGCCCACCACGGCCGCCGCAGACCATCAGAGCCCGTCCCAGCCCACCACAATCCCGTCCCAGCCCACTATAGCCCGTCCCAGCCCACCACAACCCGTTCTAGCTCACCACAAAACAACCCCAGCGCACCATAGCCCACCACAGCCCACCACAGCGCACCAGAGTCTGTCCCGGCCCACCAGAGCCTGTCCCAGCCCACCACAGCCCGTCCCAGCCCACCGCAGCCCGCCACGGCCCGTCCCAGCCCACCACAGCCCATTCCAGACCACCAGAGCCCTTCCCAGTTCACCACAGCCCACCACAGCCCGTCCAATTTCACCACAGCCTGTCTCAGCTCACCACAACCCACCACAGCCCGTCCCAGTCCACCGCAGCCTATCCCAACCCGTCGCAGCCCACCACGGCCCGTCCCAGCCCACCACGGCCCGTCCCAGCCCACCACGGCCCGTCCCAGCCCGTCCCAGCCCACCACAGCCCGTCCCAGCCCACCAGAGCCCACCAGAGCCCACCACAGCTCGTCCCAGCCCACCACAGCCCACAAGAGCTTGTCACAGACCACTACAGCCCGTCCCAGCCCACCACAGCCCACTACGGCCCACCACAGCCTGTCCCAGCCCACCACAGCCCGTCCCAGCCCACCGCAGCCCGTCCCAGCCCACCACAGCCCGTCCCAGCTCGTCCCAGACCACCACAGCCTCTCACAGCACACCACAGCCCGTAACAGCCCACCACAGCAAGTACCAGCCCGAGTACCAGCCCGTCCCAGCCCACCACGGCCCGTCTCAGCCCACCACGGCCCGTCTCAGCTCACCACGGCCCGTCCCAGACGACCACAGCCCGTCCCAGCCCACCACAGCCCACCACAGCCCGTCCCAGCCCACCACGGCCCGTCCCAGCCCACCACAGCCCGTCCCAGCCCACCAGAGCCCGTCCCAGCCTGTTTCAGCCCACCACGGCTAACCACGGCCCATCTCAGCCCACCACAGCCTGTCCAAGCCCAGCACAGCCCTCCAGAACCCTCCACAGCCCGTCCCAACCCTCCACAGCTCATCCCAGCCTACCACAGCCTGTCGCAGCCCAACACAGCTTATCCCAGCCCACCGCAGCCCGTCCCAGCCCACCGAAACCCGTCCCAGCCCACCACGGCCCGTCCCAGCCCGTCCCAGCCCACGACAGCCCGTCCCAGCCCACCAGAGCCCACCAGAGCCCACCACAGCTCGTCCCAGCCCACCACAGCCCACAAGAGCTTGTCACAGACCACCACAGCCCGTCCCAGCCCACCACAGCCCACTACGGCCCACCACAGCCCGTCACAGCCCACCACAGCCCGTCCCAGCCCACCACAGCCCGTCCCAGCCCACCACAGCCCGTCCCAGCTCGTCCCAGACCACCACAGCCTCTCACAGCACACCACAGCCCGTAACAGACCACCACAGCAAGTACCAGCCCGTCTCAGCCCACCACGGCCCGTCTCAGCCCACCACGGCCCGTCTCAGCTCACCACAACCCGTCCCAGACAACCACAGCCCGTCCCAGCCCACCACAGCCCACCACAGCCCGTCCCAGCCCACCACGGCCCGTCCCAGCCCACCACAGCCCGTCCCAGCCCACCAGAGCCCGTCCCAGCCTGTTTCAGCCCACCACGGCTAACCACGGCCTGTCCCGGCCCACCACGGCCAACCACGGTCCACCATGGCCCACCAGAGCACACCACGGCCCACCACGGCCCTTCCCAGTCCACCACAGCCCACCACGGCCTGTCCCAGCCCACCACGGCCCATCCCAGCCCACCACGGCCCGTCGCAGCCCACCACGGCCCGTCCCAGCCCACCACGGCCCATCACAGCCCACCACAGTTCACCACAGCCCGTCCTAGCCCAGCACGGCCCGTCCCAGCCCACCACGGACCACCACGGCCCATCTCAGCCCACCACAGCCTGTCCAAGCCCAGCACAGCCCTCCACAACCCTCCACAGCCCGTCCCAACCCTCCACAGCTCATCCCAGCCTACCACAGCCTGTCGCAGCCCAACACAGCTTATCCCAGCCCACCACAGCCCGTCCCAGCCCACCGCAGCCCGTCCTAGCCCACCGAAACCCGTCCCAGCCCACCACAGCCCGTCCCAGCCCACCACAGCCCACCATAGCCAGTCCCAGCCCACCACAGCCCGTCCAAGCCCACCACAGCTCATGCCTGTCCATCCCAGCCCACCACAGCCCACCACAGCCCGTCCCAGCCAACCAGAAGCAGTCCCAGCCCACCACAACCCGTCCAAGCCCACCACAGGTCGTACCTATCCACCACAGCCCGTCACAGCCCACCACAGCCCGTCCCAGCCCACCACAGCCCGTCCCAGCTCGTCCCAGACCACCACAGCCTCTCACAGCACACCACAGCCCGTAACAGCCCACCACAGCAAGTACCAGCCCGTCTCAGCCCACCACGGCCCGTCTCAGCTCACCACAACCCGTCCCAGACAACCACAGCCCGTCCCAGCCCACCACAGCCCACCACAGCCCGTCCCAGCCCACCACGGCCCGTCCCAGCCCACCACAGCCCGTCCCAGCCCACCAGAGCCCGTCCCAGCCTGTTTCAGCCCACCACGGCTAACCACGGCCCATCTCAGCCCACCACAGCCTGTCCAAGCCCAGCACAGCCCTCCAGAACCCTCCACAGCCCGTCCCAACCCTCCACAGCTCATCCCAGCCTACCACAGCCTGTCGCAGCCCAACACAGCTTATCCCAGCCCACCGCAGCCCGTCCCAGCCCACCGAAACCCGTCCCAGCCCACCACAGCCCGTCCCAGCCCACCACAGCCCACCACAGCCCACCACAGCCCACCACAGCCCGTCCCAGCTCACCACAGCCCACCACAGCCCATCCCAGCTCACCACAGCCCATCACAGCCCGTCCCAGCCCGTCCCAGCCCACCACAGCTTGTCCCAGCCCATCACAGCCTGTCCCAGCCCGTCCCATTCCACCACACCTAGTCCCAGCCCACCACAGCCAATCCCAGCACGTCCCAGCCCGTGCCAGCCCGTCCCAGCTCGTCCCAGCCCGTCCCAGACCACCAGAGCCTGTCCCAGCCAACCACAGGCCGTCACAGCCCATCCCAGCTCTCACAACCCACCACAGCTCGTCCCAGCCCACCATAGCCCATCTCAGCCCACCACAACCCGTCCTAGCCCACCACAGCCCGTCCCAGCTTACCAAAGCTCACCACAGCACGTCGCAGCCCACCACAACCCGTCCCAGCCCACCACAGCACGTCCCCGCACACCACAGCCCGTCCAAGGCCATCCCAGCCCACCACAACCCGTCCAGCCCGTCCCAGACCACCAGAGCCCGTCGCAGCCCACCCCAGCTCTCCACAACCCACCACAGCTCGTCCCAGCACACCATAGACCGTCCCAGCCCGTCCCGGCCCACCACAGCCCGTCCAGCCCACCGCAGCCCACCACAGCCCATCCCAGCCCATCCCATTCACCACGGCCCGTCCCAGCCCACCACGGCCCACCACAGCCCACCGCGGCCCGTCCCAGCCAACCGCGGCCCGTCCCAGCCCACCACGGCCCACCACAGCCTGTCCCAGCCCACCACAGCCCGTCCCTACTCACCGCAGCCCACCAAGGCCCGTCCCAGCCCACCACGACCCGTCCCAACCCACCATGGCCCGTCCCAGGTCACCACAGCAGGTCCCCAGACCATCAGAGCCCGTCCCAGCCCACCACAATCCCGTCCCAGCCCACTATAGCCCGTCCCAGCCAAACCACAACCCGTTCTAGCTCACCACAACCCACCACAGCGCACCATAGCCCACCACAGCCCACCACAGCGCACCAGAGTCTGTCCCGGCCCACCAGAGCCTGTCCCAGCCCACCACAGCCCGTCCCAGCCCACCACGGCGCGTCCCAGCCCACCGCAGGCCCATTCCAGACCACCAGAGCCCTTCCAGTTCACCACAGCATGTCCCAGCACACCACAGCCCACCACAGCCCGTCCAATTTCACCACAGCCCGTCTCAGCTCACCACAAACCACCACAGCCCGTCCCAGCCCACCACAGCCACCACAGCCCGTCTCAGCCCACCAGAGCCCGTCCCAGCTTACCACAGCCCACCACAGCCTGTCCCAGCCAGTCCGATCCCACCACAGCCCGTCCCAGCCCACCAGAGCTCGTCCCAGCCCACCACAACCCACCACAGCCCGTCCCAGCCCACCACAGCCGGACCCAGCCCGTCCCAGCCTACCACGGCCGCCGCAGACCACCAGAGCCCATCACAGGCCACCACAGCCCGTCCCAGCACACCACAGCCCGTCTCAGCTCACCACAACCCACCACAGCACACTACAGCCCACCACAGTGCACCAGAGCCCGTCCCGGCCCACCACAGCCCGTCCCAGCCTGCCACAGCCCGTCCCAGCCCGCCACAGCCCAATACAGCCCACCACAGCCCGTCTCAGCTCACCACAACCCACCACAGCCCGTCCAAGCCCACCACAGCCCATTACAGCTTACCCACAGCCCGTCCCAGCCCAACAGACCCATTTCCAGCCCACCAGAGCCCACCACAGCCCGTCCCAGCCACCAAAGCCCGTCCCCGCCCACCACAGCCCGTCCCCGCTCACCACAGCCCGTCCCAGCCCGTCCCAGGCCACCACAGCCCTTCCCTGCTCACCACAGCCTGTCCCCGCCCACCACAACTTGTCCCCGCCCACTACAGCCCGGCACGGCCCACCACGGCCCGTCATGGCCATCCAAGGCTGGTCCTGGCCCAGCACAGCCCGTCCCAGCCCTTCCCAGCCCACCGCAGCCCGTCCCAGCCCACCACAGCCCGTCCAGCCCACCACAGCGCGTCCCAGCACACCACAGCGCGTCCCAGCCCACCACCAGCGTGTCCCAGCCCACCACAGTGCGTCCCAGCCCACCACAGCCCGTCCCAGCCCACCACAGCCCGTCCCAGCCCACCACAGCCTGCACCAGCCAAACACAGTCCGTCCCAGCCCACCACAGCCCGTCCCAGCCAACAGTAGACCATTCCAGACCAGCAGAGCCTGTCCCTGCCCACCACAGCCTGTCCCAGCACACCATAGCCCACCACAGCCCGTCACAGCCCGCCACAGCCCACCACAGCCCGTACCAGCCCACCACAGCCCGTCCCAGCACACCATAGCCCACCACAGCCCGTCCCAGCCCACCACAACCCGTCCCGGCCTGCCACGGCCCACCCACGGCCCACCACGGCACATTACGGCCCGCCACGGGCCGTCCCGGCATGCCATGGCCCACCAATGTGCACCACAGCCCAACACGGCCCGCCACGGCCCACCACAATCCCGCCACAGTCTGTCCCAACCCATCACAGCCCATCCCAGCCCCCACAGCCCACCACGGCCCGTCCCTATTTGCCACAGCCCCCCATGGCCCCCCACAGCCCCTCCCAGCCCACCACAGCCCCTCCCAGCTAACCACAGCCCGCCCAGCCCACCACAGCCCGTCCCAGCCCACCACAGCCCGTCCCAGCCCACCACACACTGCCACGGCCCACCACAGCCCACCACTAGCCCGCCAGAGCCCGCCAGAGCCCTCCACGGCCCACCACTAGCCCACCACAACCCGTCCCAGCCCGCCAAAGGCCGTAACATCCCACCAGGGCCCACCACAGCCCACCACTAGCCCACCACAACCCGTCCCAGCCTGCCAAAGCCTGTAACATCCACCAGGGCCCACCACAGCCCACCACAGTCTGTCCAAACCCGCCAAAGCCTGTCCCAGCCCACCACAGCCCATCCCAGCCCACCACAGCCCGTCCCAGCCCACCACAGGCCACCACAGGCCACCACAGGCCACCACGGCCCATCCCAGCCCGTCCCAGCCCACCACACCCTGCCACAGCCCGCCACAGCCCTCTACAGCCCATCCCAGCCTACACAGCTTATCCCAGCACATCACAGCCCACCAAAGCCCACCACAGCCCGTCACAGACCACCACAGCCTTTCACAGCCCACCACAGGTCACTACACCCTACCACAGCCCGCCACAGCCCTCCACAAGCCCACCACAGCCTACCACAGTTTATCCCAGCCCACCACAGCCCGCCACAGCCCATCCCAGCCCGCCACAGCCTGTCCCAGCCCGCCAGAGCCCGTCCCAGCCCGCCACAGCCCGTCCCAGCCCGCCACAGCCCGTCCCAGCCCACCACAGCCCACCACAGCCCATTGCTGCCAACCACAGCCCACCACAGCTCACCACAGCCCGTCGAAACCCACCACAGCCCATCCGAGCCCACCACAGCCCGTCCGAGCCCACCACAGCCCGTCCGAGCCCACCACAGCCCGTCCCAGCAAACCACAGCCCGTCCCAGCCTGTCCCAGCCCGTCACAGCCCGTGCCAGCCTACCACAGCTGACACAACCCACCACGGCCCACCACAGCCCACCACAGTTCACCACGGCCCATCCCAGCCCACCACGGCACGTCCCAGCCCACCACAGCCTGTCCCAGCCCACCACAGCCCAACCCAGCCCACCACAGCCCGTCCCAGCCCACCACAGCTTGTCCCAGCACACCACAGCACGTCCCATCCAGCCACAGCCTGCCACAGCCCACCACAGCCCATCCCAGCCCACCACAGCACGTGCCAGCCCGGCCCAACAATACCACAGCTTGCCCAGCTCGTCCCAACCCGTCCCAGACCACCACAGCCCGTCCCAGACCACCACAGCCCGTCTCAGCCCGTCTCACCTCACCACAAACCCACCACAGCCCACCACAGCCCGTCCCAGCCCACCACAGCCCACCACAGCCCATCCCAGCACACCACAGCCCGTCCCAGCCCACCACAGCCCACCACAACCCGTCTCAGCTCACCACAGCCCACCACAGCCCGTCCCTGCCCACCACAGCGCGTCCCTGACCACAACAACCCATCCCAGACCACCACAACCTGTCCCAGCCCGTCCCAGCCTGTCCCAGCCCACCACAGCCCGTCCCAGCCAACAACAGCCCGTCCCTGCCCACCACGGCCCACCACGGCCCGCCCCAGCCCACCACAGCCCACCACAGCCTACCGCGGCCCAACACGCCCCGCCAGAGCCCACCACGGCCCATCACAGCCTGTCCCAGCCCACCACAGCCCGTCCCGTCCCGTCCTAGCACAGCCCGTCCCGCCCCAGTCCACCACAGCCCGTCCCATCCCTTCCCAGCACAACCCATCCCAGCCCGTCCCAGCTCGTCCCAGCCTGTCCCGTCCCGTCCCAGCCCACCACAGCCCGTCCAGCCCCCCACGGCCCACCACAGCCCACCACGGCCCACCAACGGCCCGTCCCAGCCCTCCACAGCCCGTCCCAGCCCACCACAACCCGTCCCAGCCCACCACAGGCTTTCCAAACCCGCCAAAGCCTGTCCCAGCCACCACAGCCTTACAAAGCCCACCAGAGCCTGTCACAGGCCACCACGCCTGTCACAGCCCACCACAGCTCACCACAGCCCACCACAGCCTGTCCCAGTCCACCACAGCACGTCCCAGCCCACCATAGTCTGTCCCAGCCCACCGCAGCCCATCCCAGCCCACCACAGCCCGTCCCAGCCCAGTACAGCCCGTCCCAGCACACCACAGCCCATCCCAGCACACCACAGCCACCACATCCCGTCCCAGCCCACCACAGACCGTCCCAGCCCGTCCCAACCCACCACAGCCCGTCCCAGCCCACCACAGACCGTCCCAGCCCACCGCAGCCCGTTTCAGCCCACCACAGCCCGTTCCAGCCTGTCCCAGCCCGTCCCAGCCCACCACAGCCCGTCTCAAGCTCACCAAAACCCACCATAGCCCATCACGGCCCGCCACAGCCCACCACGGCCCGTCCCAGCTTTACCACAACCCACCACAGCGCACCATAGCCCACCACAGCCCACCACAGCGCACCAGAGCCTGTCCCAGCCCACCACAGCCCGTCCCAGCCCACCGCAGCCCGCCACGGCCCGTCCCAGCCCACCACAGCCCATTCCAGACCACCAGAGCCCTTCCCAGTTCACCACAGCATGTCCCAGCACACCACAGCCCACCACAGCCTGTCCAATTTCACCACAGCCCGTCTCAGCTCACCACAACCCACCACAGCCCGTCCCAGCCCACCGCAGCCTATCCCAACCCGTCCCAGCCCACCACAGCCCGTCCCAGCCCACCACGGCCCGTCCCAGCCCGTCCCAGCCCACGACAGTCCGTCCCAGCCCACCAGAGCCCACCAGAGCCCACCACAGCTCGTCCCAGTCCACCACAGCCCACAAGAGCTTGTCACGAACCACCAAAGCCCGTCCCAGCCCACCACAGCCCACTACGGCCCACCACAGCCCGTCCCAGCCCACCACAGCACGTCCCAGCCCACCATAGCCCGTCCCAGCCCACCACAGCCCGTCCCAGCTCGTCCCAGACCACCACAGCCTCTCACAGCACACCACAGCCCGTGACAGCCCACCACAGCCCTTCCCAGTTCACCACAGCCCGTCTCAGCTCACCACAACCCACCACAGCCCGTCCCAGCCCACCGCAGCCTATCCCAACCCGTCCCAGCCCACCACAGCCCGTCCCAGCCCACCACGGCCCGTCCCAGCCCGTCCCAGCCCACGACAGTCCGTCCCAGCCCACCAGAGCCCACCAGAGCCCACCACAGCTCGTCCCAGCCCACCACAGCCCACAAGAGCTTGTCACAGACCACCGAAGCCCGTCCCAGCCCACCACAGCCCACTACGGCCCACCACAGCCCGTCCCAGCCCACCACAGCCCGTCCCAGCCCACCATAGCCCATCCCAGCCCACCACAGCCCGTCCCAGCTCGTCCCAGACCACCACAGCCTCTCACAGCACACCACAGCCCGTAACAGCCCACCACAGCAAGTACCAGCCCGTCCAAGCCCACCACGGCCCGTCTCAGCCCACCACGGCCCGTCTCAGCCCACCACGGCCCGTCTCAGCTCACCACAACCCGTCCCAGACGACCACAGCCCGTCCCAGCCCGTCGCAGCCCACCACAGCCCATCCCAGCCCACCACGGCCCGTCCCAGCCCACCACAGCCCGTCCCAGCCCACCAGAGCCCGTCCCAGCCTGTTTCAGCCCACCACGGCTAACCACGGCCTGTCCCGGCCCACCACGGCCAACCACGGTCCACCATGGCCCACCAGAGCACACCACGGCCCACCACGGCCCTTCCCAGTCCACCACAGCCCACCACGGCCTGTCCCAGCCCACCACGGCCCGTCCCAGCCCACCACGGCCCATCACAGCCCACCACAGTTCACCACAGCCCACCACAGCCCACTACGGCCCGTCCCAGCCCGTCCCAGCCCACGACAGCCCGTCCCAGCCCACCACAGCCCGTCCCAGCCCACCACAGCCCGTCCCAGCTCGTCCCAGACCACCACAGCCTCTCACAGCACACCACAGCCTGTAACAGCCCACCACAGCAAGTACCAGCCCGTCTCAGCCCACCACGGCCCGTCTCAGCCCACCACGGCCCGTCTCAGCCCACCACAACCCGTCCCAGCCCACCACAGCCCGTCCCAGCCCACCACAGCCCACCACAGCCCGTCCCAGCCCACCACAGCCCACCACAGCCCGTCCCAGCCCACCACGGCCCGTCCCAGCCTGTTTCAGCCCACCACGGCTAACCACGGCCTGTCCCGGCCCACCACGGCCAACCACGGTCCACCATGGCCCACCGCGGCCCTTCCCAGTCCACCACAGCCCACCACGGCCCGTCCCAGCCCACCACGGCCCGTCCCAGCCCACCACGGCCCATCGCAGCCCACCACGGCCCGTCCCAGCCCACCACGGCCCGTACCAGCCCACCACGGCCCGTACCAGCCCACCACGGCCCATCACAGCCCACCACAGTTCACCACAGCCCACCACAGCCCACTACGGCCCACCACAGCCCGTCCCAGCCCACGACAGCCCGTCCCAGCCCACCACAGCCCGTCCCAGCCCACCACAGCCCGTCCCAGCTCGTCCCAGACCACCACAGCCTCTCACAGCACACCACAGCCTGTAACAGCCCACCACAGCAAGTACCAGCCCGTCTCAGCCCACCACGGCCCGTCTCAGCCCACCACGGCCCGTCTCAGCTCACCACAACCCGTCCCAGCCCACCACAGCCCGTCCCAGCCCACCACAGCCCACCACAGCCCGTCCCAGCCCACCACAGCCCACCACAGCCCGTCCCAGCCCACCACGGCCCGTCCCAGCCTGTTTCAGCCCACCACGGCTAACCACGGCCTGTCCCGGCCCACCACGGCCAACCACGGTCCACCATGGCCCACCGCGGCCCTTCCCAGTCCACCACAGCCCACCACGGCCCGTCCCAGCCCACCACGGCCCATCCCAGCCCACCACGGCCCATCGCAGCCCACCACGGCCCGTCCCAGCCCACCACGGCCCGTACCAGCCCACCACGGCCCATCACAGCCCACCACAGTTCACCACAGCCCGTCCTAGCCCAGCACGGCCCGTCCCAGCCCACCACGGACCACCACGGCCCATCTCAGCCCACCACAGCCTGTCCAAGCCCAGCACAGCCCTCCACAACCCTCCACAGCCCGTCCCAACCCTCCACAGCTCATCCCAGCCTACCACAGCCCGTCGCAGCCCAACACAGCTTATCCCAGCCCACCGCAGCCCGTAACAGCCCACCGCAGCCCGTCCTAGCCCACCGAAACCCGTCCCAGCCCACCGCAACCCGTCCCAGCCCACCACAGCCCACCACAGGTCACCACAGCCCACCACCGGTCACCACAGCCCACCACAGGTCACCACAGCCTGTTTCAGCACACCACGGCAAACCACGGCCCGTCCCAGCCCACCACGGCCCGCCATGGCCCACCACAGCTCGTCCCAGATAAACACGGCGCACCACAGCCCACCACGGCCCGTCCCGGCCCACCACAGCCCGTCCCAGCACACCACAGCCCACCACAGCCCATCACAGCCCACCACAGCCCGTCCCAGCTTACTACAGCCCACCACAGACCGTCCAAGCCCACCACAGCCCGTCCCAGCCCACCACTGCCCGTCCCAGCCCACCACTGCCCGTCCCAGCCCACCAGAGCCCGTCCCAACGCTCCAAAGCCCGTCCCAGCACACCACAGCCCACCACAGCCCATCACAGCCCACCACAGCCCGTCCCATCTTACCACAGCCCGTCCCAGCCCACCACTGCCCGTCCCAGCCCACCACGGCCCACCACAGCCCGTCCCAGCTTGTCCCAACCCACCACAGCCAGTCCCAGCCCACCACAGCCCACCACAGCCCACCGTAGCCCATCCCAGCACACCACGGCCCGACCCAGCCCGTGCCAACTCGTCACAACACACCACAGCCCACCACAGCCCATCAAAGCCCGTCCCAGCACACCACAGCCCATCACAGCCCACCACAGACCGTCCCAGCCCACCACAGCCCGTCCCAGCCCACCACAGCCCGTCCCAGCCCACCACAGACCGTCCCAGCCCACCACAGCCCGTCCCAGCCCACCACAGCCCGTCCCAACCCACCACTGCCCGTCCCAGCCCACCACTGCTCGTCCCAGCCCGTCCCAAACAACCACAGCCCGTCCCAGCCCACCACAGCCCACCGCAGCCCATCCCAGCCCACCACGGCCCGTCCCAGCCCGTGCCAACCCGTCACAACACACCACAGCCCACCACAGCCCGTCCCTACCCACCACAGCGTGTCCCAACCCACCACAGCCCACCACAGCCCTTCAGAACCCACCACAGCCCACCACAGCCCTTCCCAGCCCACCACAGCACGTCCCAGGCCACCACAGACCACCACAGCCCACCACAGCCCGTGCCAGCCCACCACAGCCCGCCTCAGCCCACTACAGCCCGTCCCAGCCCACCACAGCCCGTCCCAGCCCACCACAGCCCACCACAGCTTGTCCCAGACCACCACAGCACTTCCCAGCCCACCATAACCAACCACAGCCTATCCCAGCCGATCCCAGCCCACCACAGCCCGTCCCATCACACCACAGCCCACCACAGCCCGTCCCAGCCAACCACGGCCCGTCCCAGCCCACCACAGCCCGTCCCAGCCCACCACGGCCCACCACAGCCCACCACGGCCCTTCCGGGCCCAACACAGCCCACCAAGGCGCACCACAGCCCATCCCAGCCCATTACAGCCTGTCCCAGACCACCACATCCCATCTCAGCCCACCACAGCCCGTCCCAGCCCACCACAACCGACCACAGCCCACCACAGCCCACCACGGCCGACCACAGCCCACAACGACAGACCACAGCCCACCACGGCCCATCCAAGCCCACCACGGTCCACCACGGCATGTCCCAGCCCACCACAGAGCACCACAGCCCGTCCCAGCCTATTACAGCCTGTCCCAGACCACCACATCCCATCTCAGCCCACCACAGCCCGTCCCAGCCCACCACAACCGACCACAGCCCACCACAGCCCACCACGGCCGACCACAGCCCACCACGACAGACCACAGCCCACCACGGCCCATCCAAGCCCACCACGGTACACCACGGCATGTCCCAGCCCACCACAGAGCACCACAGCCCGTCCCAGCCCGTCCCAGCCCACCACAGTATGTCCCAGACCACCAGAGCCCGTCCCAGCCCACCACAGCCCGTCCCAGCCCACCACAGCCCACCACGCCCGGTGCCAACCAACCAGAGCCTGTCCCAGCTCACCACAGCCCACCACAGCCCGTCCCAGACCACAAGAGGTCGTCCCAGCCCACCACTAACCCACCAAAGCCCGTCCCAGCCCACCACAGCCCGTCCCAGCCCACCACAGCGCACCACAGCCTGTCCCAACCCACCTGAGCCCGTCCCAGCTTACCACAGCCCACCACAGCCCGTCACAGCCCGTCCCAGCCCACCAGAGGTCGTCCCAGCTCACCACAACCCACCACAGCCCTTCCCAGCCCGTCCCAGCCCACCACAGCCCGTCCCAGCCCACCACGGCCGCCGCAGACCATCAGAGCCCGTCCCAGCCCACCGCAATCCTTCCCAGCCCACTATAGCCCGTCCCAGCCCACCACAACCCCTTCTAGCTCACCACAACCCACCACAGCGCACCATAGCCCACCACAGCCCACCACAGCGCACCAGAGTCTGTCCCGGCCCACCAGAGCCTGTCCCAGCCCACCACAGACCGTCCCAGCCCACCGCAGCCCGCCACGGCCCGTCCCAGCCCACCACAGCCCATTCCAGACCACCAGAGCCCTTCCCAGTTCACCACAGCCCGTCTCAGCTCACCACAACCCACCACAGCCCGTCCCAGCCCACCGCAGCCTATCCCAACCCGTCCCAGCCCACCACAGCCCGTCCCAGCCCACCACAGCCCGTCCCAGCCCGCCACGGCCCGTCCCAGCCCGTCCCAGCCCACGACAGCCTGTCCCAGCCCACGACAGCCCGTCCCAGCCCACCAGAGCCCACCAGAGACCACCACAGCTCGTCCCAGCCCACAAGAGCTTGTCACAGACCACCACAGCCCGTCCCAGCCCACCACAGCCCACTACGGCCCACCACAGCCTGTTCCAGCCCACCACAGCCCGTCCCAGCCCACCACAGCCCGTCCCAGCTCGTCCCAGACCACCACAGCCTCTCACAGCACACCACAGCCCGTAACAGCCCACCACAGCAAGTACCAGCCCGTCCCAGCCCACCACGGCCCGTCTCAGACGACCACGGCCCGTCTCAGCTCACCACAACCCGTCCCAGACGACCACAGCCCGTCCCAGCCCACCACAGCCCACCACAGCCCATCCCAGCCCACCACGGCCCGTCCCAGCCCACCACAGCCCGTCCCAGCCCACCAGAGCCCGTCCCAGCCTGTTTCAGCCCACCACGGCTAACCACAGCCTGTCCCGGCCCACCACGGCCAACCACGGTCCACCACGGCCCACCAGAGCACACCACGGCCCACCACGGCCCTTCCCAGTCCACCACAGCCCACCACAGCCTGTCCCAGCCCACCACGGCCCGTCCCAGCCCACCACAGCCCATCACAGCCCACCACAGTTCACCACAGCCCGTCCTAGCCCAGCACGGCCCGTCCCAGCCCACCACGGACCACCACGGCCCATCTCAGCCCACCACAGCCTGTCCAAGCCCAGCACAGCCCTCCACAACCCTCCACAGCCCGTCCCAACCCTCCACAGCTCATCCCAGCCTACCACAGCCCGTCGCAGCCCAACACAGCTTATCCCAGCCCACCGCAGCCCGTCCCAGCCCACCGCAGCCCGTCCTAGCCCACCGAAACCCATCCCAGCCCACCACAGCCCGTCCCAGCCCACCACAGCCCGCCACGGCCCGTCCCAGCCCACCACAGCCCATTCCAGACCACCAGAGCCCTTCCCAGTTCACCACAGCATGTCCCAGCACACCACAGCCCACCACAGCCCGTCCAATTTCACCACAGCTCGTCTCAGCTCACCACAAACCACCACAGCCCGTCCCAGCCCACCGCAGCCCATCCCAACCCGTCCCAGCCCACCACAGCCTGTCCCAGCCCGTCCCAGCCCACGACAGTCCGTCCCAGCCCACCAGAGCCCACCAGAGCCCACCACAGCTCGTCCCAGCCCACCACAGCCCACAAGAGCTTGTCACAGACCACCGAAGCCCGTCCCAGCCCACCACAGCCCACTACGGCCCACCACAGCCCGTCCCAGCCCACCACAGCCCGTCCCAGCCCACCATAGCCCGTCCCAGCCCACCACAGCCCGTCCCAGCTCGTCCCAGACCACCACAGCCTCTCACAGCACACCACAGCCCGTAACAGCCCACCACAGCAAGTACCAGCCCGTCCAAGCCCACCACAGCCCGTCTCAGCCCACCACGGCCCGTCTCAGCCCACCACGGCCCGTCTCAGCTCACCACAACCCGTCCCAGACGACCACAGCCCGTCCCACCCCACCACAGCCCACCACAGCCCATCCCAGCCCACCACGGCCCGTCCCAGCCCACCACAGCCCGTCCCAGCCCACCAGAGCCCGTCCCAGCCTGTTTCAGCCCACCACGGCTAACCACGGCCTGTCCCGGCCCACCACGGCCAACCACGGTCCACCATGGCCCAACAGAGCACACCACGGCCCACCACGGCCCTTCCCAGTCCTCCACAGCCCACCACGGCCTGTCCCAGCCCACCACGGCCCGTCCCAGCCCACCACGGCCCATCACAGCCCACCACAGTTCACCACAGCCCACCACAGCCCACTACGGCCCACCACAGCCCGTCCCAGCCCACGACAGCCCGTCCCAGCCCACGACAGCCCGTCCAAGCCCACCACAGCCCGTCCCAGCTCGTCCCAGACCACCACAGCCTCTCACAGCACACCACAGCCCGTAACAGACCACCACAGCAAGTACCAGCCTGTCCCAGCCCACCACGGCCCGTCTCAGACCACCACGGCCCGTCTCAGCTCACCACAACCCGTCCCAGATGACCACAGCCCGTCCCAGCCCACCACAGCCCACCACAGCCCGTCCCACCCCACCACAGCCCACCACAGCCCACCACAGCCCGTCCCAGCCCACCACAGCCCGTCCCAGCCCACCAGAGCCCGTCCCAGCCTGTTTCAGCCCAGCACGGCTAACCACGGCCTGTCCCGGCCCACCACGGCCAACCACGGTCCACCATGGCCCACCAGAGCACACCACGGCCCACCACGGCCCTTCCCAGTCCACCACAGCCCACCACGGCCCGTCCCAGCCCACCACGGCCCGTCCCAGCCCACCACGGCCCGTCGCAGCCCACCACAGCCCTCCAGAGCCCGTCTCAGCTCACCACAGCCTGTCCCAGCCCACCACAGCCCACCGCAGCCCATCCCAGCCCACCACGGCCCGTCCCAGCCCGTGCCAACCCGTCACAACACACCACAGCCCACCACAGCCCGTCCCTACCCACCACAGCGTGTCCCAACCCACCACAGCCCACCACAGCCCTTCAGAACCCACCACAGCCCACCACAGCCCGTCCCTACCCACCACAGACCACCACAGCCCACCACAAGCCGTGCCAGCCCACCACAGCCCGCCTCAGCCCACTACAGCCCGTCCCAGCCCACCACAGCCCGTCCCAGCCCACCACAGCCCACCACAGCTTGTCCCAGACCACAACAGCTCTTCCCAGCCCACCATAACCAACCACAGCCTATCCCAGCCGATCCCAGCCCACCACAGCCCGTCCCATCACACCACAGCCCACCACGGCGCGTCCCAGCCAACCACGGCCCGTCCCAGCCCACCACAGCCCGTCCCAGCCCACCACGGCCCATCCGGGCCCAACACAGCCCACCAAGGCGCACCACAGCCCATCCCAGCCCATTACAGCCTGTCCCAGACCACCACATCCCATCTCAGCCCACCACAGCCCGTCCCAGCCCACCACAACTGACCACAGCCCACCACGGCCGACCACAGCCCACCACAGCCCAACCAAGCCCACCACGGCCCATCCAAGCCCACCACGGTCCACCGCGGCACGTCCCAGCCCACCACAGAGCACCACAGCCCGTCCCAGCCCGTCCCAGCCCACCACAGTATGTCCCAGACCACCAGAGCCCGTCCCAGCCCACACAGCCCGTCTCAGCCCACCACAGCCTGTCCCAGCCTGTCCCAGCTCGTCCAAGCCTGTCCCAGACCCCCAGAGACGGTCGCAGCCCACCACAGCCCGTCACAGCCCGTCCCAGCTCTCCACAACCCACCGCAGCCCGTCCCAGCCCACCACAGCCCACCACAGCCCACCACGGCCCACGAAAGCCCACCACAGCCCACCACGGCCCACCACAGCCTGTCCCAGACCACCACAAGCCGTCCTAGCCCACCACAGACCTCCAGAGCCCGTCTCAGCCCACCACAGCCTATCCCAGCACACCACGGCCCACCACAGCACACCACGGCCCACCGCAGCCTATCCCAACCCGTCCCAGCCCACCACGGCCCGTCCCAGCCCACCACGGCCCGTCCCAGCCCACCACGGCCCGTCCCAGCCCGTCCCAGCCCACCAGAGCCCACCAGAGCCCACCACAGCTCGTCCCAGCCCACCACAGCCCACAAGAGCTTGTCACAGACCACCAAAGCCCGTCCCAGCCCACCACAGCCCACTACGGCCCACCACAGCCCGTCCCAGCTCGTCCCAGACCACCACAGCCTCTCACAGCACACCACAGCCCGTAACAGCCCACCACAGCAAGTACCAGCCTGTCCCAGCCCACCACGGCCCGTCTCAGCCCACCACGGCCCGTCTCAGCTCACCACAACCCGTCCCAGCCCACCACGGCCCGTCCCAGCCCACCACGGCCCACCCCAGCCCACCGCGGCCCGTCGCAGCCCACCACGGCCCGTCCCAGCCCACCACGGCCCATCACAGCCCACCACAGTTCACCACAGCCCGTCCTAGCCCAGCACGGCCCGTCCCAGCCCACCACGGACCACCACGGCCCATCTCAGCCCACCACAGCCTGTCCAAGCCCAGCACAGCCCTCCACAACCCTCCACAGCCCGTCCCAACCCTCCACAGCTCATCCCAGCCTACCACAGCCCGTCGCAGCCCAACACAGCTTATCCCAGCCCACCGCAGCCCGTCCCAGCCCACCGCAGCCCGTCCCAGCCCACCGAAACCCGTCCCAGCCCACCACAGCCCGTCCCAGCCCACCACAGCCCACCACAGCACACCACAGCCCACCACAGCTCGTCCCAGCTCACCACAGCCCACCACAGCCCGTCCCAGCTCACCACAGCCCGTCACAGCCCGTCCCAGCCCGTCCCAGCCCACCACAGCCCGTCCCAGCCCATCACAGCCTGTCCCAGCCCGTCCCATTCCACCACACCTAGTCCCAGCCCACCACAGCCAATCCCAGCACGTCCCAGCCCGTCCCAGCCCGTCCCAGCTCGTCCCAGCCCGTCCCAGACCACCAGAGCCCGTCCCAGCCAACCACAGGCTGTCACAGCCCATCCCAGCTCTCCACAACCCACCACAGCTCGTCCCAGCCCACCATAGCCCGTCTCAGCCCACCACAACCCGTCCTAGCCCACCACAGCCCGTCCCAGCTTACCAAAGCTCACCACAGCCCGTCGCAGCACACCGCAACCCGTCCTAGCCCACCACAGCCCGTCCCCGCCCACCACAGCCCGTCCAAGGCCATCCCAGCCCACCACAGCCCGTCCCAGCCCACCACAACCCGTCCCAGCCCGTCCCAGCTCGTCCCAGCCCGTCCCAGACCACCAGAGCCCGTCGCAGCCCACCACAGCCCATCCCAGCTCTCCACAACCCACAACAGCTCGTCCCAGCACACCACAGACCGTCCCAGCCCGTCCGCGCCCACCACAGCCCGTCCCAGCCCACCGCAGCCCACCACAGCCCGTCACAGCCCCCCCACAGCCCGTCCCAGCCCACCACAGCCCGTCCCAGCCCACCACGGCCCGTCCCAGCCCACCGCGGCCAGTCCCAGCCAACCGCGGCCCGTCCCAGCCCACCACGGCCCACCACAGCCTGTCCCAGCCCACCACAGCCCGTCCCTACTCACCGCAGCCCACCACAGCCCGTCCCAGCCCACCACAGCCCGTCCCAGCCAACCACAGCCCGTCCCAGCCCGTCTCAGCTCACCACAGCCTGTCCCACCCCACCACAGCCCACCACAGACCGTCCCTGCACACCAGAGCTCGTCCCAGCACACCACAGCCCGTCCCAGCACACCACAGCCCGTCCCAGCCCACCACAGCATGTCCAGCCCACCACAGCCCGTCCCCACCCAACACAGCCCGTCCAGCCCCTCCCAGCCCGTCCCCGCCCACCACAGCCCGTCCAAGGCCATCCCAGCCCACCACAGCCCGTCCCAGCCCACCACAACCCGTCCCAGCCCGTCCCAGCTCGTCCCAGCCCACCAGAGCCCGTCGCAGCCCACCACAGCCCATCCCAGCTCTCCACAACCCACCACAGCTCGTCCCAGCACACCACAGACCGTCCCAGCCCGTCCGCGCCCACCACAGCCCGTCCCAGCCCACCGCAGCCCACCACAGCCCGTCACAGCCCCCCCACAGCCCGTCCCAGCCCACCACAGCCCGTCCCAGCCCACCACGGCCCGTCACAGCCCACCGCGGCCAGTCCCAGCCAACCGCAGCTCGTCCCATCCCACCATGGCCAGTCCCAGCTTGTCGCAGCCCACCACAGCCTGTCCCAGCTTACCACAGCCCACCACAGCCCGTCCCAGCTTACCACAGCCCACCACAGCCCGTCCCAGCCCACCACAGCCCGTCCCAGCCCCCCACAGCCCGTCCCAGCCCACCACTGCCCGTCCCAGCCCAACACTGCCCGTCCCAGCCCGTCCCAGCCCGTCCCAACCCACCACATCCCGTCCCAGCCCACCAGAGCCCGTCCCAGCCCACCAGAGCCCATCCCAGCCTGTTTCAGCCCACCACGGATAACCACGGCCTGTCCCGGCACACCACGGCCCTTCCCAGTCCACCACAGCCCACCACAGCCTGTCCCAGCCCACCATGGCCCGTCCCAGCCCACCACGGCCCGTCCCAGCCCACCGCGGCCCGTCGCAGGCCACAACGGCCCGTCGCAGCCCACCACGGCCCATCACAGCCCACCACAGTTCACCACAGCCCGTCCTAGCCCAGCACGGCCCGTCCCAGCCCACCACGGACCACCACGGCCCATCTCAGCCCACCACAGCCTGTCCAAGCCCAGCACAGCCCTCCAGAACCCTCCACAGCCCGTCCCAACCCTCCACAGCTCATCCCAGCCTACCACAGCCCGTCCCAGCCCAACACAGCTTATCCCAGCCCACCGAAACCCGTCCCAGCCCACCGCAACCCGTCCCAGCCCACCACAGCCCACCACAGGTCACCACAGCCCACCACCGGTCACCACAGCCCACCACAGGTCACCACAGCCTGTTTCAGCCCACCACGGCAAACCACGGCCCGTCCCAGCCCACCACGGCCCGCCATGGCCCACCACAGCTCGTCCCAGATAAACACGGCGCACCACAGCCCACCACGGCCCGTCCCGGCCCACCACAGCCCGTCCCAGCACACCACAGCCCACCACAGCCCATCACAGCCCACCACAGCCCGTCCCAGCTTACCACAGCCCACCACAGACCGTCCCAGCCCAACACAGCCCGTCCCAGCCCCTCCCAGCCCCTTTCAGCCCACCACAGCCTGTCCCAGCCTGTCCCAGCTCGTCCAAGCCTGTCCCAGACCCCCAGAGCCCGTCGCAGCCCAGCACAGCCCATCACAGCCCGTCCCAGCTCTCCACAACCCACCGCAGCCCGTCCCAGCCCACCACAGCCCGTCCCAGCCCACCACGGCCCACGAAAGCCCACCACAGCCCACCACGGCCCACCACAGCCCGTCCCAGCCCACCACAAGCCGTCCTAGCCAGCCACAGACCTCCAGAGCCCGTCTCAGCTCACCACAGCCTATCCCAGCCCACCACGGCCCACCACAGCACACCACGGCCCACCGCAGCCTATCCCAACCCGTCCCAGCCCACCACGGCCCGTCCCAGCCCATCACGGCCTGTCCCAGCCCACCACGGCCCGTCCCAGCCCACCACAGCCCGTCCCAGCCCAACAGAGCCCACCAGAGCCCACCACAGCTCGTCCCAGCCCACCACAGCCCACAAGAGCTTGTCACAGACCACCACAGCCCGTCTCAGCCCACCACAGCGCACTACGGCCCACCACAGCCCGTCCCAGCCCACCACAGCCCGTCCCAGCTCACCACAGCCCGTCCCAGCCCACCACAGCCTGTCCCAGCTCGTCCCAGACCACCACAGCCTCTCACAGCACACCACAGCCCGTAACAGCCCACCACAGCAAGTACCAGCCCGTCCCAGCCCACCACGGCCCGTTTCAGCTTACCACAGCCCGTCTCAGACCACCACGGCCCGTCTCAGCCCACCACGGCCCGTCTCAGCTCACCACAACCCGTCCCAGACGACCACAGCCCGTCCCAGCCCACCACAGCCCACCACAGCCCGTCCCAGCCCACCACAGCCCGTCCCAGCCCACCACAGCCCGTCCCAGCCCACCAGAGCCCGTCCCAGCCTGTTTCAGCCCACCACGGCTAACCACGGCCTGTCTCGGCCCACCACGGCCAACCACGGTCCACCATGGCCCACCAGAGCACACCACGGCCCACCACGGCCCTTCCCAGTCCACCACAGCCCACCACGGCCTGTCCCAGTTCACCACGGCCCTTCCCAGCCCACCACGGCCCGTCCCAGCCCACCACAGCCCGTCCCAGCCCACCACGGCCCGTCCCAGCCCACCACGACCCGCCATGGCCCACCACAGCTCGTCCCAGATAAACACAGTGCACCACCCCGTCCCAGCCCACCACGGCCCGCCATGGCCCACCACAGCTTGTCCCAGATAAACACAGCGCACCACAGCCCACCACGGCCCCGGCCCAGCCCACCACAGCCCGTCCCAGCACACCACAGCCCACCACAGCCCATCACAGCCCACCACAGCCCATCCACAGACAGCCCATCCCAGCTTACCACAGCCCACCACAGCCCGTCCCAGCCCACCACAGCCCGTCCCAGCCCCTCCCAGCCCGTGTCAGCCCACCACTGCCCGTCACAGCCCGTCCCAGCCCACCACTGCCCGTCCCAGCCCCACCACTGCCCGTCCCAGCCCGTCCCAGCCCGTCCCAACCCACCACAGCCCGTCCCAGCCCACCACAGCCCACCACAGCCCACCACAGCCCACCGCAGCCCATCCCAGCCCACCACGGCCCGTCCCAGCCCGTGCCAAACCGTCACAACACACCACAGCCCACCACAGCCCGTCCCTACCCACCACAGCGTGTCCCAACCCACCACAGCCCACCACAGCCCTTCAGAACCCACCACAGCCCACCACAGCCTGTCCCAGCCCACCACAGCCCGTCCCAGGCCACCACAGACCACCACGGCCCACCACAGCCCACCACGGCCCATCCGGGCCCAACACAGCCCACCAAGGCGCACCACAGCCCATCCCAGCCCATTACAGCCTGTCCCAGACCACCACATCCCATCTCAGCCCACCACAGCCCGTCCCAGCCCACCACAACCGACCACAGCCCGCCACAGCCCACCACGGCCGACCACAGCCCACCACGGCCGACCACAGCCCACCACGGCCCATCCAAGCCCACCACGGCCCATCCAAGCCCACCACGGTCCACCACGGCACGTCCCAGCCCACCACAGAGCACCACAGCCCGTCCCAGCCCACCACAGTATGTCCCAGACCACCAGAGCCCGTCCAGCCCACCACAGCCCGTCCCAGCCCACCACAGCCCACCACGCCCCGTGCCAACCCACCAGAGGCCGTCCCAGCTCTCCACAGCCCGCCACAGCCCGTCCCAGACCACAAGAGGTCGTCCCAGCCCACCACTAACCCCACCAAAGCCCGTCCCCGGCCCATCACAGACCCACCCAGCCAACCACAGCGCACCACAGCCCGTCCCAACCCACCTGAGCCCGTCCCAGCTTACCACAGCCCACCACAGCCCGTCACAGCCCGTCCCAGCCCACCAGAGGTCGTCCCAGCTCACCACAGCCCGTCCCAGCCCACCACAACCCACCACAGCCCTTCCCAGCCCGTCCCCAGCCCACCACGGCCCGTCCCAGCCCACCGCGGCCCGTCGCAGGCCACAACGGCCCGTCGCAGCCCACCACGGCCCATCACAGCCCACCACAGTTCACCACAGCCCGTCCTAGCCCAGCACGGCCCGTCCCAGCCCACCACGGACCACCACGGCCCATCTCAGCCCACCCACAGCCTGTCCAAGCCCAGCACAGCCCTCCAGAACCTCCACAGCCGTCCCAACCCTCCACAGCTCATCCCAGCCTACCACAGCCCGTCCCAGCCCAACACAGCTCATCCCAGCCCACCGAAACCCGTCCCAGCCCACCGCAACCCGTCCCAGCCCACCACAGCCCACCACAGGTCACCACAGCCCACCACCGGTCACCACCAGCCCACCACAGGTCACCACAGCCTGTTTCAGCCCACCACGGCAAACCACGGCCCGTCCCAGCCCACCACGGCCCGCCATGGCCCACCACAGCTCGTCCCAGATAAACACGGCGCACCACAGCCCACCACGGCCCGTCCCGGCCCACCACAGCCCGTCCCAGCACACCACAGCCCACCACAGCCCATCACAGCCCACCACAGCCCCGTCCCAGCTTACCACAGCCCACCACAGACCGTCCCAGCCCAACACAGCCCGTCCCAGCCCCTCCCAGCCCCTTTCAGCCCACCACAGCCTGTCCCAGCCTGTCCCAGCTCGTCCAAGCCTGTCCCAGACCCCCAGAGCCCGTCGCAGCCCCCAGCACAGCCCATCACAGCCCGTCCCAGCTCTCCACAACCCACCGCAGCCCGTCCCAGCCCACCACAGCCCGTCCCCAGCCCACCACGGCCCACGAAAGCCCACCACAGCCCACCACGGCCCACCACAGCCCGTCCCAGCCCACCCACAAGCCGTCCTAGCCAGCCACAGACCTCCAGAGCCCGTCTCAGCTCACCACAGCCTATCCCAGCCCACCACGGCCCACCACAGCACACCACGGCCCACCGCAGCCTATCCCAACCCGTCCCAGCCCACCACGGCCCGTCCCAGCCCATCACGGCCTGTCCCAGCCCACCACGGCCCGTCCCAGCCCACCACAGCCCGTCCAGCCCAACAGAGCCCACCAGAGCCCACCACAGCTCGTCCCAGCCCACCACAGCCCACAAGAGCTTGTCACAGACCACCACAGCCCGTCTCAGCCCACCACAGCGCACTACGGCCCACCACAGCCCGTCCCAGCCCACCACAGCCCGTCCCAGCTCACCACAGCCCGTCCCAGCCCACCACAGCCTGTCCCAGCTCGTCCCAGACCACCACAGCCTCTCACAGCACACCACAGCCCGTAACAGCCCACCACAGCAAGTACCAGCCCGTCCCAGCCCACCACGGCCCGTTTCAGCTTACCACAGCCCGTCTCAGACCACCACGGCCCGTCTCAGCCCACCACGGCCCGTCTCAGCTCACCACAACCCGTCCCAGACGACCACAGCCCGTCCCAGCCCACCACAGCCCACCACAGCCCGTCCAGCCCACCACAGCCCGTCCCAGCCCACCACAGCCCGTCCCAGCCCACCAGAGCCCGTCCCAGCCTGTTTCAGCCCACCACGGCTAACCACGGCCTGTCTCGGCCCACCACGCCAACCACGGTCCACCATGGCCCACCAGAGCACACCACGGCCCACCACGGCCCTTCCCAGTCCACCACAGCCCCACCACGGCCTGTCCCAGTTCACCACGGCCCTTCCCAGCCCACCACGGCCCGTCCCAGCCCAACACAGCCCGTCCCAGCCCACCACGGCCCGTCCCAGCCCACCACGGCCCGCCATGGCCCACCACAGCTTGTCCCAGATAAACACAGCGCACCACAGCCCACCACGGCCCCCGGCCCAGCCCACCACAGCCCGTCCCAGCACACCACAGCCCACCACAGCCCATCACAGCCCACCACAGCCCATCCCAGCTTACCACAGCCCCACCACAGCCCGTCCCAGCCCACCACAGCCCGTCCCAGCCCCTCCCAGCCCGTGTCAGCCCACCACTGCCCGTCACAGCCCGTCCCAGCCCACCACTGCCCGTCCCAGCCCACCACTGCCCGTCCCAGCCCGTCCCAGCCCGTCCCAACCCACCACAGCCCGTCCCAGCCCACCACAGCCCACCACAGCCCACCACAGCCCACCGCAGCCCATCCCAGCCCCCACCACGGCCCGTCCCAGCCCGTGCCAAACCGTCACAACACACCACAGCCCACCACAGCCCGTCCCTACCCACCACAGCGTGTCCCAACCCCACCACAGCCCACCACAGCCCTTCAGAACCCACCACAGCCCCACCACAGCCTGTCCCAGCCCACCACAGCCCGTCCCAGGCCACCACAGACCACCACAGCCCACCACAGCCCGTCCCAGCCCACCACAGCCCGTCCCAGGCCACCACAGACCACCCCAGCCCACCACAGCCCGTCCAGCCCACCACGGCCCACCACAGCCCACCACGGGCCCATCCGGGCCCAACACAGCCCACCAAGGCGCACCACAGCCCATCCCAGCCCATTACAGCCTGTCCCAGACCACCACATCCCATCTCAGCCCACCACAGCCCGTCCCAGCCCACCACAACCGACCACAGCCCGCCACAGCCCACCACGGCCGACCACAGCCCACCACGGCCGACCACAGCCCACCACGGCCCATCCAAGCCCACCACGGCCCATCCAAGCCCACCACGGTCCACCACGGCACGTCCCAGCCCACCACAGAGCACCACAGCCCGTCCCAGCCCCACCACAGTATGTCCCAGACCACCAGAGCCCGTCCCAGCCCACCACAGCCCGTCCCAGCCCACCACAGCCCACCACGCCCCGTGCCAACCCACCAGAGGCCGTCCCAGCTCTCCACAGCCCGCCACAGCCCGTCCCAGACCACAAGAGGTCGTCCCCAGCCCCACCACTAACCCACCAAAGCCCGTCCCCCGCCCATCACAGACCCACCCAGCCAACCACAGCGCACCACAGCCCGTCCCAACCCACCTGAGCCCGTCCCAGCTTACCACAGCCCACCACAGCCCGTCACAGCCCGTCCCAGCCCACCAGAGGTCGTCCCAGCTCACCACAGCCCGTCCCAGCCCACCACAACCCACCACAGCCCTTCCCAGCCCGTCCCAGCCCACCACGGCCCGTCCCAGCCCACCACGGCCGCCGCAGACCATCAGAGCCCGTCCCAGCCCACCACAATCCCGTCCCAGCCCACTATAGCCCGTCCCAGCCCACCACAACCCGTTCTAGCTCACCACAACCCAACACAGCGCACCATAGCCCACCACAACCCACCACAGCACCAGAGTCTGTCCCGGCCCACCAGAGCCTGTCCCAGCCCACCGCAGCCCATTCCAGACCACCAGAGCCCTTCCCAGTTCACCACAGCATGTCCCAGAACACCACAGCCCACCACAGCCCGTCCAATTTCACCACAGCCCGTCTCAGCTCACCACAACCCACCACAGCCCGTCCCCAGCCCACCACAGCCCACCACAGCCCGTCGCAGCCCACCACAGCCCGTCTCAGCCCACCAGAGCCCGTCCCAGCTTACCACAGCCCACCACAGCCTGTCCCAGCCAGTCCGATCCCACCACAGCCCGTCCCAGCCCACCAGAGCTCGTCCCAGCCCACCACAACCCACCACAGCCCGTCCCAGCCCACCACAGCCGGACCCAGCCCGTCCCAGCCCTACCACGGCCGCCGCAGACCACCAGAGCCCATCCCAGGCCACCACAGCCCGTCCCAGCACACCACAGCCCGTCTCAGCTCACCACAACCCACCACAGCACACCACAGCCCACCACAGTGCACCAGAGCCCGTCCCGGCCCACCAGAGACCGTCCCAGCCTACCACAGCCCGTCCCGGCCCACCAGATCCCGTCCCAGCCTGTCCCAGCTCACCACAACCCACCACAGCCCGTCCCAGCCCACCATAGCCCGTCTCAGCCCACAGCAACCCGTCCTAGCCCACCACAGCCCGTCCGCGCCCACCACAGCCCGTCCCCAGCCCCACCGCAGCCCACCACAGCCCGTCACAGCCCCCTACAGCCCATCCCATTCCACCACGGGCCCGTCCCAGCCCACCGCGGCCCGTCCCAGCCCACCGCGGCCCGTCCCAGGCAACCGTGGCCCGTCCCAGCCCACCACGGCCCACCACAGCCTGTCCCAGCCCACCACAGCCCGTCCCTACTCACCGCAGCCCACCACGGCCCGTCCCAGCTCACCATGGCCCGTCCGAGCTCGTCCCAGCCCGTCCCAGCCCACCGCAGCATGTCCTAGCCCACCACCGGCCCACCCCAGCCCACCGCGGCCCGTCCCAGCCCACCACGGCCCGTCCCAGCCCACCACGGCCCATCACAGCCCACCACAGTTCACCACAGCCCGTCCTAGCCCAGCACGGGCCCCGTCCCAGCCCACCACGGACCACCACGGCCCCTCTCAGCCCACCACAGCCTGTCCAAGCCCAGCACAGCCCTCCACAACCCTCCACAGCCCGTCCCAACCCTCCACAGCTCATCCCAGCCTACCACAGCCCGTCGCAGCCCAACACAGCTTATCCCAGCCCACCGCAGCCCGTCCCAGCCCACCGCAGCCCGTCCCAGCCCCACCGAAACCCGTCCCAGCCCACCACAGCCCGTCCCAGCCCACCACAGCCCACCACAGCACACCACAGCCCACCACAGCCCGTCCCAGCTCACCCACCAGCCCACCACAGCCCGTCCCCAGCTCACCACAGCCCGTCACAGCCCGTCCCAGCCCGTCCCCAGCCCACCACAGCCCGTCCCAGCCCATCACAGCCTGTCCCAGCCCGTCCCATTCCACCACACCTAGTCCCAGCCCACCACAGCCAATCCCAGCACGTCCCAGCCCGTCCCAGCCCGTCCCAGCTCGTCCCAGCCCGTCCAGACCACCAGAGCCCGTCCCAGCCAACCACAGGCTGTCACAGCCCATCCCAGCTCTCCACAACCCACCACAGCTCGTCCCAGCCCACCATAGCCCCCGTCTCAGCCCACCACAACCCGTCCTAGCCCACCACAGCCCGTCCCAGCTTACCAAAGCTCACCACAGCCCGTCGCAGCACACCGCAACCCGTCCTAGCCCACCACAGCCCGTCCCCCGCCCACCACAGCCCGTCCAAGGCCATCCCAGCCCACCACAGCCCGTCCCAGCCCACCACAACCCGTCCCAGCCCGTCCCAGCTCGTCCCAGCCCGTCCCAGACCACCAGAGCCCGTCGCAGCCCACCACAGCCCATCCCAGCTCTCCACAACCCACAACAGCTCGTCCCAGCACACCACAGACCGTCCCAGCCCGTCCGCGCCCACCACAGCCCGTCCCAGCCCACCGCAGCCCACCACAGCCCGTCACAGCCCCCCCACAGCCCGTCCCAGCCCACCACAGCCCGTCCCAGCCCACCACGGCCCGTCCTAACCCACCGCGGCCAGTCCCAGCCAACCGCGGCCCCGTCCCAGCCCACCACGGCCCACCACAGCCTGTCCCAGCCCCCACCACAGCCCGTCCCCTACTCACCGCAGCCCACCACAGCCCGTCCCAGCCCACCACAGCCCGTCCCAGCCAACCACAGCCCGTCCCAGCCCCGTCTCAGCTCACCACAGCCTGTCCCACCCCACCACAGCCCACCACAGGACCGTCCCTGCACACCAGAGCTCGTCCCCAGCACACCACAGCCCGTCCCAGCACACACCACAGCCCGTCCCAGCCCACCACAGCATGTCCAGCCCCACCACAGCCCGTCCCCACCCAACACAGCCCGTCCAGCCCCTCCCAGCCCGTCCCCGCCCCACCACAGCCCCGTCCAAGGCCATCCCAGCCCACCACAGCCCGTCCCAGCCCACCACAACCCGTCCCAGCCCGTCCCAGCTCGTCCCAGCCCACCAGAGCCCGTCGCAGCCCACCACAGCCCATCCCAGCTCTCCACAACCCACCACAGCTCGTCCCAGCACACCACAGACCGTCCCAGCCCGTCCGCGCCCACCACAGCCCGTCCCAGCCCATTGCAGCCCACCACAGCCCGTCACAGCCCCCCCACAGCCCGTCCCAGCCCACCACAGCCCGTCCCAGCCCACCACGGCCCGTCCCAGCCCACCGCGGCCAGTCCCAGCCAACCGCAGCTCGTCCCATCCCACCATGTCCAGTCCCAGCTTGTCGCAGCCCACCACAGCCCTGTCCCAGCTTACCACAGCCCACCACAGCCCGTCCCAGCTTACCACAGCCCACCACAGCCCGTCCCAGCCCACCCACAGCCCGTCCCAGCCCCCCACAGCCCGTCCCAGCCCACCACTGCCCGTCCCCAGCCCACCACTGCCCGTCCCAGCCCGTCCCAGCCCGTCCCAACCCACCACATCCCGTCCCAGCCCACCAGAGCCCGTCCCAGCCCACCAGAGCCCATCCCAGCCTGTTTCAGCCCACCACGGATAACCACGGCCTGTCCCGGCACACCACGGCCCTTCCCAGTCCCACCACAGCCCACCACAGCCTGTCCCAGCCCACCATGGCCCCGTCCCCAGCCCCACCACGGCCCGTCCCAGCCCACCGCGGCCCGTCGCAGGCCACAACGGCCCGTCGCAGCCCACCACGGCCCATCACAGCCCACCACAGTTCACCACAGCCCGTCCTAGCCCAGCACGGCCCGTCCCAGCCCACCACGGACCACCACGGCCCATCTCAGCCCCACCACAGCCTGTCCAAGCCCAGCACAGCCCTCCAGAACCCTCCACAGCCCGTCCCAACCCTCCACAGCTCATCCCAGCCTACCACAGCCCGTCCCAGCCCAACACAGCTTATCCCAGCCCACCGAAACCCGTCCCAGCCCACCGCAACCCGTCCCAGCCCACCACAGCCCACCACAGGTCACCACAGCCCACCACAGGTCACCACAGCCCACCACAGGTCACCACAGCCTGTTTCAGCCCACCACGGCAAACCACGGCCCGTCCCAGCCCACCACGGCCCGCCATGGCCCACCACAGCTCGTCCCAGATAAACACGGCGCACCACAGCCCACCACGGCCCGTCCGGCCCACCACAGCCCGTCCCAGCACACCACAGCCCACCACAGCCCATCACAGCCCACCACAGCCCGTCCCAGCTTACCACAGCCCACCACAGACCGTCCCAGCCCAACACAGCCCGTCCCAGCCCCTCCCAGCCCCTTTCAGCCCACCACAGCCTGTCCCAGCCTGTCCCAGCTCGTCCAAGCCTGTCCCAGACCCCCAGAGCCCGTCGCAGCCCAGCACAGCCCATCACAGCCCGTCCCAGCTCTCCACAACCCACCGCAGCCCGTCCCCAGCCCACCACAGCCCGTCCCAGCCCACCACGGCCCACGAAAGCCCACCACAGCCCACCACGGCCCACCACAGCCCCGTCCCAGCCCACCACAAGCCGTCCTAGCCAGCCACAGACCTCCAGAGCCCGTCTCAGCTCACCACAGCCTATCCCAGCCCACCACGGCCCACCACAGCACACCACGGCCCACCGCAGCCTATCCCAACCCGTCCCAGCCCACCACGGCCCGTCCCAGCCCATCACGGCCTGTCCCAGCCCACCACGGCCCGTCCCAGCCCACCACAGCCCGTCCCAGCCCAACAGAGCCCACCAGAGCCCACCACAGCTCGTCCCAGCCCACCACAGCCCACAAGAGCTTGTCACAGACCACCACAGCCCGTCTCAGCCCACCACAGCGCACTACGGCCCACCACAGCCCGTCCCAGCCCACCACAGCCCGTCCCAGCTCACCACAGCCCGTCCCAGCCCACCACAGCCTGTCCCAGCTCGTCCCAGACCACCACAGCCTCTCACAGCACACCACAGCCCGTAACAGCCCACCACAGCAAGTACCCAGCCCGTCCCAGCCCACCACGGCCCGTTTCAGCTTACCACAGCCCGTCTCAGACCACCACGGCCCGTCTCAGCCCACCACGGCCCGTCTCAGCTCACCACAACCCGTCCCAGACGACCACAGCCCGTCCCAGCCCACCACAGCCCACCACAGCCCGTCCCAGCCCACCACAGCCCGTCCCAGCCCACCACAGCCCGTCCCAGCCCACCAGAGCCCGTCCCAGCCTGTTTCAGCCCACCACGGCTAACCACGGCCTGTCTCGGCCCACCACGGCCCAACCACGGTCCACCATGGCCCACCAGAGCACACCACGGCCCACCACGGCCCTTCCCAGTCCACCACAGCCCACCACGGCCTGTCCCAGTTCACCACGGCCCTTCCCAGCCCACCACGGCCCGTCCCAGCCCACCACAGCCCGTCCCAGCCCACCACGGCCCGTCCCAGCCCACCACGGCCCGCCATGGCCCACCACAGCTCGTCCCAGATAAACACAGCGCACCACAGCCCACCACGGCCCGGCCCAGCCCCACCACAGCCCGTCCCAGCACACCCACAGCCCACCACAGCCCATCACAGCCCACCACAGCCCGTCCCAGCTTACCACAGCCCACCACAGCCCGTCCCAGCCCACCACAGCCCGTCCCAGCCCCTCCCAGCCCGTGTCAGCCCACCACTGCCCGTCCCAGCCCGTCCCAGCCCATCACAGCCCACCACAGCCCGTCCCAGCCCGTCCCAGCCCACCACTGCCCGTCCCAGCCCACCACTGCCCGTCCCAGCCCGTCCCAGCCCGTCCCAACCCACCACAGCCCGTCCCAGCCCACCACAGCCCACCACAGCCCACCACAGCCCACCGCAGCCCATCCCAGCCCACCACGGCCCGTCCCAGCCCGTGCCAAACCGTCACAACACACCACAGCCCACCACAGCCCGTCCCTACCCACCACAGCGTGTCCCAACCCACCACAGCCCACCACAGCCCTTCAGAACCCACCACAGCCCACCACAGCCCGTCCCAGCCCACCACAGCCCGTCCCAGGCCACCACAGACCACCACAGCCCACCACAGCCCGTCCCAGCCCACCACAGCCCGTCCCAGGCCACCACAGACCACCCCAGCCCACCACAGCCCGTCCCAGCCCACCACGGCCCACCACAGCCCACCACGGCCCATCCGGGCCCCAACACAGCCCACCAAGGCGCACCACAGCCCATCCCAGCCCATTACAGCCTGTCCCAGACCACCACATCCCATCTCAGCCCACCACAGCCCGTCCCAGCCCACCACAACCGACCACAGCCCGCCACAGCCCACCACGGCCGACCACAGCCCACCACGGCCGACCACAGCCCACCACGGCCCATCCAAGCCCACCACGGCCCATCCAAGCCCACCACGGTCCACCACGGCACGTCCCAGCCCACCACAGAGCACCACAGCCCGTCCCAGCCCCACCACAGTATGTCCCAGACCACCAGAGCCCGTCCCAGCCCACCACAGCCCGTCCCAGCCCACCACAGCCCACCACGCCCCGTGCCAACCCACCAGAGGCCGTCCCAGCTCTCCACAGCCCGCCACAGCCCGTCCCAGACCACAAGAGGTCGTCCCAGCCCACCACTAACCCACCAAAGCCCGTCCCCGCCCATCACAGACCCACCCAGCCAACCACAGCGCACCACAGCCCGTCCCAACCCACCTGAGCCCGTCCCAGCTTACCACAGCCCACCACAGCCCGTCACAGCCCGTCCCAGCCCACCAGAGGTCGTCCCAGCCCACCACAACCCACCACAGCCCTTCCCAGCCCGTCCCAGCCCACCACAGCCCGTCCCAGCCCACCACGGCCGCCGCAGACCATCAGAGCCCGTCCCAGCCCACCACAATCCCGTCCCAGCCCACTATAGCCCGTCCCAGCCCACCACAACCCGTTCTAGCTCACCACAACCCAACACAGCGCACCATAGCCCACCACAACCCACCACAGCACCAGAGTCTGTCCCGGCCCACCAGAGCCTGTCCCAGCCCACCGCAGCCCATTCCAGACCACCAGAGCCCTTCCCAGTTCACCACAGCATGTCCCAGAACACCACAGCCCACCACAGCCCGTCCAATTTCACCACAGCCCCGTCTCAGCTCACCACAACCCACCACAGCCCGTCCCAGCCCACCACAGCCCACCACAGCCCGTCGCAGCCCACCACAGCCCGTCTCAGCCCACCAGAGCCCGTCCCAGCTTACCACAGCCCACCACAGCCTGTCCCAGCCAGTCCGATCCCACCACAGCCCGTCCCAGCCCACCAGAGCTCGTCCCAGCCCACCACAACCCACCACAGCCCGTCCCAGCCCACCACAGCCGGACCCCAGCCCGTCCCAGCCTACCACGGCCGCCGCAGACCACCAGAGCCCATCCCAGGCCACCACAGCCCGTCCCAGCACACCACAGCCCGTCTCAGCTCACCACAACCCACCACAGCACACCACAGCCCACCACAGTGCACCAGAGCCCGTCCCGGCCCACCAGAGACCGTCCCAGCCTACCACAGCCCGTCCCGGCCCACCAGATCCCGTCCCAGCCTGTCCCAGCTCACCACAACCCACCACAGCCCGTCCCAGCCCACCATAGCCCGTCTCAGCCCACAGCAACCCGTCCTAGCCCACCACAGCCCGTCCGCGCCCACCACAGCCCGTCCCAGCCCACCGCAGCCCACCACAGCCCGTCACAGCCCCCTACAGCCCATCCCATTCCACCACGGCCCGTCCCAGCCCACCGCGGCCCGTCCCAGCCCACCGCGGCCCGTCCCAGGCAACCGCGGCCCGTCCCAGCCCACCACGGCCCACCACAGCCTGTCCCCAGCCCACCACAGCCCGTCCCTACTCACCGCAGCCCACCACGGCCCGTCCCAGCTCACCACGGCCCGTCCGAGCTCGTCCCAGCCCGTCCCAGCCCACCGCAGCATGTCCTAGCCCTCCGCAGCCCGTCCCAGCCTACCGCAGCCCGTCCTAGCCCACCGCAGCCCGTCCCAGCCCACCGCAGCCCGTCCCAGCCGTCCCAGCAAATCCCAGCCCACCATAGCCCGTCTCAGCTCACCACAGCGCGTCCCAGTCCACCACACCCACCACAGCCCGTCCCAGCCCATTCCAGCCCACCACAGCCCACCGCAGACGGTCCCAGCCCACCACACCCCACCGCAGCCCGTCCCAGCCCACCACAGCCCGTCCCACCACACCAGAGTCCGTCCCAGCGCACCACAGCCCGTCACAGCTTACCACGGCCCACCACGGCTTGCCACGGCCCATCCCAGCCCACCACAGCCCTTCCCAGCCAACCACGGCCCGTCCCAGCCAACCACGGCCAATCCCAGCACGCCACAGCCCGTCCCAGACCGTCCCAGCCCACCACAGCCCGTCCCAGCCCGTCCCAACCCACCACAGCCCGTCCCAGCCAACCACAGCCCGTCCCAGCCCGTCTCAGCTCACCACAGCCCGTCCCACCCCACCACAGCCCACCAGAGCCCGTCCCTGCACACCACAGCCCGTCCCAGTCCAACACAGCCCGTCCCAGCCCACCAAAGCCCGTCCCCACCCAACACAGCCCGTCCCAGCCCCTCCCAGCCCGTGTCAGCCCACCACAGCCTGTCCCAGCCTGTCCCAGCTCGTCCAAGCCTGTCCCAGACCCCCAGAGCCCGTCGTCGCAGCCCACCACAGCCCGTCACAGCCCGTCCCAGCTCTCCACAACCCACCGCAGCCCGTCCCATCCACCACAGCCTGTCCCAGCCCACCACGGCCCACGAAAGCCCACCACAGCCCACCACGGCCCACCACAGCCCGTCCCAGCCCACCACAAGCCGTCCCAGCCCACCACAGCCATACAGAGCCCGTCTCAGCTCACCACAGCCTATCCCAGCCCACCATGACCCACCACAGCACACCACGGCCCACCGCAGCCTATCCCAACCTGTCCCAGCCCACCACGGCCCGTCCCAGCCCACCACGGCCCGTCCCAGCCCGTCCCAGCCCACGACAGCCCGTCCCAGCCCACGACAGCCCCGTCCCAGCCCACCAGAGCCCACCAGAGGCCACCACAGCTCGTCCCAGCCCACCACAGCCCACAAGAGCTTGTCACAGACCACCACAGCCCGTCCCAGCCCACCACAGCCCACTACGGCCCACCACAGCCCGTCCCAGCCCACCACAGCCCGTCCCAGCCCACCACAGCCCGTCCCAGCCCACCACAGCCCGTCCCAGCTCGTCCCAGATCACCACAGCCTCTCACAGCCCGTCACAGCCCATCACAGCCCGTCACAGACCGTCACAGCCCGTCACGGCCCACCACAGCCCACCACAGCCCGTCCCAGCCCACCACAACCCCTCCCAGCCCACCACAGCCCACCACAGCCTGTCCCAGCCCACCAGAACCCGCCTCAACCCAAAACAGCTCTTCCCAGGCCACCACAGCCCGTCCCAGCCCACCACAGCCCGTCCCAGCTCACCACAGCCCGTCCCAGCCCGTGTCAGACCGTACCAGCCCACCACAGCCCGTGCCAGCCCGTCCCAGCTCGTCCCAGCCCACTACAGCCCGTCCCAGCTCGTCCCAGCCCACCACAGCCCGTCCCAGCTCGTCCCAGCCCACCACAGCCCGTCCCAGCTCGTCCCAGCCCACCACAGCCCGTCCCAGCCAACCACGGCCCGTCCCAGCCAACCACGGCCCGTCCCCAGCCAACCACAGCCCGTCCCAGCCCGTCTCAGCTCACCACAGCCCGTCCCACCCCACCACAGCCCACCAGAGCCCGTCCCTGCACACCACAGCCCGTCCCAGCCCAACACAGCCCGTCCCCAGCCCACCACAGCCCGCCCCCACCCAACACAGCCCGTCCCAGCCCCTCCCAGCCCGTGTCAGCCCACCACAGCCTGTCCCAGCCTGTCCCAGCCTGTCACAGCCTGTCCCAGCTCGTCCAAGCCTGTCCCAGACCCCCAGAGCCCGTCGCAGCCCACCACAGCCCGTCCCAGCTCGTCCCAGCCCACTACACCCCGTCCCAGCTCGTCCCAGCCCACCACAGCCCGTCCCAGCTCGTCCCAGCCCACAACAGCCCGTCCCAGCTCGTCCCAGCCCACCACAGCCCGTCCCAGCTCGTCCCAGCCCACCACAGCCCGTCCCAGCCAACCACGGCCCGTCCCAGCCAACCACGGCCCGTCCCAGCCAACCACAGCCCGTCCCAGCCCGTCTCAGCTCACCACAGCCCGTCCCACCCCCACCACAGCCCACCAGAGCCCGTCCCTGCACACCACAGCCCGTCCCAGCCCAACACAGCCCGTCCCAGCCCACCACAGCCCGCCCCCACCCAACACAGCCCGTCCCAGCCCCTCCCAGCCCGTGTCAGCCCACCACAGCCTGTCCCAGCCTGTCACAGCCTGTCACAGCCTGTCCCAGCTCGTCCAAGCCTGTCCCAGACCCCCAGAGCCCGTCACAGCCCACCACAGCCCGTCACAGCTCGTCCCAGCTCTCCACAACCCACCACAGCCCGTCCCATCCACCACAGCCCGTCCCAGCCCACCACGGCCCACGAAAGCCCACCACAGCCCACCACGGCCCACCACAGCCCGTCCCAGCCCACCACAAGCCGTCCCAGCCCACCACAGCCCTACAGAGCCCGTCTCAGCTCACCACAGCCTATCCCAGCCCACCACGGCCCACCACAGCACACCACGGCCCACCGCAGCCTATCCCAACCCGTCCCAGCCCACCACGGCCCGTCCGAGCCCACCACGGCCCGTCCCAGCCCGTCCCAGCCCACGACAGCCCGTCCCAGCCCACGACAGCCCGTCACAGCCCGTCACAGCCCACCAGAGCCCACCACAGCCCGTCCCAGCCCACCACAGCCCGTCCCAGCCCACCACAGCCCGTCCCAGCTCGTCCCAGACCACCAAAGCCTCTCACAGCACACCACAGCCCGTCCCAGCACACCACAGCAAGTACCAGCCCGTCCCAGCCCACCACGGCCCGTCCCAGCCCACCATGGCCCGTCTCTGCTCACCACAGCACGTACCAGCCTGTCTCAGCCTACCACAGCCCGTCCCAGCATGTCCCAGCCCACCGCAGGCCGTCCCAGCCCACCGCAGGCCGTCCCAGCCCACCTCAGCCCGTCCCAGCCCACGACAGCCCGTCCCAGCCCAGCGCAGCCCGTCCCCAGCCCAGCGCAGCCCGTCCCAGCCCATCCCAGCCCACCACAGCCCGTCACAGCCCGTCCCAGCCCACCACATAAAGTACCAGCCCATAGAAGCCCACCACAGCCCGTCCCGGCCCACCACAGCCCGTCCCAGCCCACCACGGCCCGTCCCAGCCCGTCCCAGCCCACCACAGCCCGTCCCAGCCCACCAGAGCCCGTCCCGGCCCACCACAGCTTGTCCCAGCTCATACCAGCCGACCACAGCCCGTCCCAGCCCGTCCCAGCCCACCACATAAAGTACCAGCCCATAGAAGCCCACCACAGCCCGTCCCAGCCCACCACAGCCCGTCCCAGCCCACCACAGCCCGTCCCGGACCTACCAGAACCCGTCCCTGACCACCACAGCAGGTCCCAGCACACCACAGCCCACCACAGCCCGTCCAATTTCACCACAGCCCGTCTCAGCTCACCACAACCCACCACAGCCCGTCCCAGCCCACCGCAGCCTATCCCAACCCGTCCCAGCCCACCACGGCCCGTCCCAGCCCGTCCCAGCCCACGACAGTCCGTCCCAGCCCACCAGAGCCCACCAGAGCCCACCACAGCTCGTTTCAGCCCACCACAGCCCACAAGAGCTTGTCACAGACCACCACAGCCCGTCCCAGCCCACCACAGCCCACTACGGCCCACCACAGCCCGTCCCAGCCCACCACAGCCCGTCCCAGCCTACCATAGCCCGTCCCAGCCCACCATAGCCCGTCCCAGCCCACCACAGCCCGTCCCAGCTCGTCCCAGACCACCACAGCCTCTCACAGCACAGCACAGCCCGTAACAGCCCACCACAGCAAGTACCAGCCCGTCCCAGCCCACCACGGCCCGTCTCAGCCCACCACGGCCCGTCTCAGCCCACCACGGCCCGTCTCAGCTCACCACAACCCGTCCCAGACGACCACAGCCCGTCCCAGCCCACCACAGCCCACCACAGTGCGTCCCAGCCCGTCCCAGCCCACCACAGCCCGTCCCAGCCCACCACATCCCGTCCCAGCCCACCAGAGCCCGTCCCAGCCCACCACTGCCCTTCCCAGCCCACCACTGCCCGTTCCTGCCCGTCCCAGCCCGTCCCAAGCCTCCAAAGCCCGTCCCAGCACACCACAGCCCACCACAGCCCATCACAGCCCACCACAGCCCGTCCCAGCTTACCACAGCCCACACCAGACCGTCCCAGCCCACCACAGACCGTCCCAGCCCACCACTGCCCGTCCCAGCCCACCACTGCCCGTCCCAGCCCGTCCCAGCCCGTCCCAACCAACCACAGCCCGTCCCAGCCCACCACTGCCCTTCCCAGCCCACCACTGCCCGTTCCTGCCCGTCCCAGCCCGTCCCAAGCCTCCAAAGCCCGTCCCAGCACACCACAGCCCACCACAGCCCACCACAGCCCACCGCAGCCCATCCCAGCCCACCACGGCCCGTCCCAGCCCGTGTCAACCCGTCACAACACACCACAGCCCACCACAGCCCGTCCCTACCCACCACAGCGTGTCCCCAACCCACCACAGCCCACCGCAGCCCGTCCCAGCCCACCACAGCCCACCACAGCCCGTCCCAGCCCACCACAGACCACCACAGCCCACCACAGCCCGTGAAGCCCACCACAGCCCGCCTCAGCCCACTACAGCCCGTCCCAGCCCACCACAGCCCGTCCCAGCCCACCACAGCCCACCACAGCTTGTCCCAGACCACCACAGCTCTTCCCAGCCCACCATAACCAACCACAGCCTATCCCAGCCGATCCCAGCCCACCACAGCCCGTCCCATCACACCACAGCCCACCACAGCCCGTCCCAGCCAACCACGGCCCGTCCCAGCCCACCACAGCCCGTCCCAGCCCACCACGGCCCACCACAGCCCACCACGGCCCACCACGGCCCATCCGGGCCCAACACAGCCCACCAGGGCGCACCACAGCCCATCCCAGCCCATTACAGCCCGTCCCAGCCCACCACAACCGACCACAGCCCACCACAGCCCACCACGGCCGACCACAGCCCACCACGGCAGACCACAGCCCACCACGGCCCATCCAAGCCCACCACGGCCCACCACGGCACTCCCAGACCACCACAGAGCACCACAGCCCGTCCCAGCCCGTCCCAGCCCACCACAGTATGTCCCAGACCACCAGAGCCCGTCCCAGCCCACCACAGCCCGTCCCAGCCCACCACAGCCACCACGCCCCGTGCCAACCCACCAGAGCCCGTCCCAGCTCACCACAGCCCACCACAGCCCGTCCCAGACCACAAGAGGTCGTCCCAGCCCACCACTAACCCACCAAAGCCCGTCCCCGCCCACCACAGCCCGTCCCAGCCAACCAGAGCGCACCACAGCCCGTCCCAACCCACCTGAGCCCGTCCCAGCTTACCACAGCCCACCACAGCCCGTCACAGCCTGTCCCAGCCCACCAGAGGTCGTCCCAGCTCACCACAACCCACCACAGCCCTTCCCAGCCCGTCCCAGCCCACCACAGCCCGTCCCCAGCCCATCAGAGCCCGTCCCAGCCCACCACAATCCCGTCCCAGCCCACTATAGCCCGTCCCAGCCCACCACAACCCGTTCTAGCTCACCACAACCCACCACAGCGCACCATAGCCCACCACAGCCCACCACAGCGCACCAGAGCCTGTCCCAGCCCACCACAGCCCGTCCCAGCCCACCGCAGCCCGCCACGGCCCGTCCCAGCCCACCACAGCCCATTCCAGACCACCAGAGCCCTTCCCAGTTCACCACAGCATGTCCCAGCACACCACAGCCCACCACAGCCCGTCCAATTTCACCACAGCCCGTCTCAGCTCACCACAACCCACCACAGCCCGTCCCAGCCCACCGCAGCCTATCCCAACCCGTCCCAGCCCACCACAGCCCGTCCCAGCCCACCACGGCCTGTCCCAGCCCGTCCCAGCCCACGACAGTCCGTCCCAGCCCACCAGAGCCCACCAGAGCCCACCACAGCTCGTCCCAGCCCACCACAGCCCACAAGAGCTTGTCACAGACCACCAAACGCCCGTCCCAGCCCACCACAGCCCACTACGGCCCACCACAGCCCGTCCCAGCCCACCACAGCACGTCCCAGCCCACCATAGCCCGTCCCAGCTCACCACAGCCTGTCCCAGCTCGTCCCAGACCACCACAGCCTCTCACAGCACACCACAGCCCGTAACAGCCCACCACAGCAAGTACCAGCCCGTCCCAGCCCACCACGGCCCGTCTCAGCCCACCACGGCCCGTCTCAGCCCACCACGGCCCGTCTCAGCTCACCACAACCCGTCCCAGACGACCACAGCCCGTCCCAGCCCGTCGCAGCCCACCACAGCCCGTCCCAGCCCACCACGGCCCGTCCCAGCCCACCACAGCCCGTCCCAGCCCACCAGAGCCGTCCCAGCCTGTTTCAGCCCACCACGGCTAACCACGGCCTGTCCCGGCCAACCACGGTCCACCATGGCCCACCAGAGCACACCACGGCCCACCACGGCCCTTCCCAGTCCACCACAGCCCACCACGGCCTGTCCCAGCCCACCACGGCCCGTCCCAGCCCACCACGGCCCGTCCCAGCCCACCACAGTTCACCACAGCCCGTCCTAGCCCAGCACGGCCCGTCCCAGCCCACCACGGACCACCACGGCCCATCTCAGCCCACCACAGCCCGTCCCAGCCCACCACAGCCCACCACAGGTCACCACAGCCCACCACCGGTCACCACAGCCCACCACAGGTCACCACAGCAAACCACGGCCCGTCCCAGCCCACCACGGCCCGCCATGGCCCCCACAGCTCGTCCCAGATAAACACGGCGCACCACAGCCCACCACGGCCCGTCCCGGCCCACCACAGCCCGTCCCAGCACACCACAGCCCACCACAGGTCACCACAGCCCACCACCGGTCACCACAGCCCACCACAGGTCACCACAGCCTGTTTCAGCCCACCACGGCAAACCACGGCCCGTCCCAGCCCACCACGGCCCGCCATGGCCCACCACAGCTCGTCCCAGATAAACACGGCGCACCACAGCCCACCACGGCCCGTCCCGGCCCACCACAGCCCGTCCCAGCACACCACAGCCCACCACAGCCCATCACAGCCCACCACAGCCCGTCCAGCTTACCACAGCCCACCACAGACCGTCCCAGCCCAACACAGCCCGTCCAGCCCCTCCCAGCCCGTGTCAGCCCACCACTGCCCGTCCCAGCCCACCACTGCCCGTCCCAGCCTGTCCCAGCCCGTCCAACCCTCCAAAGACCGTCCCAGCACACCACAGCCCACCACAGCCCATCACAGCCCACCACAGCCCGTCCCAGCTTACCACAGCCCACACCAGACCGTCCCAGCCCACCACAGACCGTCCCAGCCCACCACTGCCCGTCCCAGCCCACCACTGCCCGTCCCAGCCCGTCCCAGCCCGTCCCAACCCACCACAGCCCGTCCCAGCCCACCACAGCCCACCACAGCCACCGCAGCCCATTCCAGCCCACCACGGCCCGTCCCAGCCCGTGCCAACCCGTCACAACACACCACAGCCCACCACAGCCCGTCCCAGCCCACCGCAGCCCGCCACGGCCCGTCCCAGCCCACCACAGCCCATTCCAGACCACCAGAGCCCTTCCCAGTTCACCACAGCATGTCTCAGATCACCACAACCCACCACAGCCCGTCCCAGCCCACCGCAGCCTATCCCAACCCGTCCCAGCTCACCACAGCCGTCCCAGCCCACCACGGCCCGTCCCAGCCCACCACAGCCCATCCCAGCACACCACAGCCCATCACAGCCCACCAGAGCCCGTCCCAGCCCGTCCCAGCCCACACAGCCCGTCCCAGCCCACCACAGCCCGTCCCAGCCCACCACAGCCCGTCCCAGCTCGTCCCAGACCACCACAGCCTCTCACAGCACACAACAGCCCGTAACAGCCCACCACAGCAAGTACCAGCCCGTCCCAGCCCACCACGGCCCGTCTCAGCCCACCACGGCCCGTCTCAGCTCACCACAACCCGTCCCAGATGACCACAGCCCGTCCCAGCCCACCACAGCCCACCACAGCCCGTCCCAGCCCACCACAGCCCGTCCCAGCCCACCACAGCCCGTCCCAGCCCACCACAGCCCGTCCCAGCCTGTTTCAGCCCAGCACGGCTAACCACAGCCTGTCCCGGCCCACCACGGCCAACCACGGTCCACCATGGCCCACCAGAGCACACCACGGCCCACCACGGCCCTTCCCAGTCCACCACAGCCCACCACAGCCTGTCCCAGCCCACCACGGCCCGTCCCAGCCCACCACGGCCCATCACAGCCCACCACAGTTCACCACAGCCTGTCCAAGCCCAGCACAGCCCTCCACAACCCTCCACAGCCCGTCCCAACCCTCCACAGCTCATCCCAGCCTACCACAGCCCGTCGCAGCCCAACACAGCTTATCCCAGCCCACCGAAACCCGTCCCAGCCCACCGCAACCCGTCCCAGCCCACCACAGCCCACCACCGGTCACCACAGCCCACCACAGGTCACCACAGCAAACCACGGCCCGTCCCAGCCCACCACGGCCCGTCCCGGCCCACCACAGCCCGTCCCAGCCCACCACAGCCCATCACAGCCCACCACAGCCCGTCCCAGCTTACCACAGCCCACCACTGCCCGTCCCAGCCCACCACAGCCCGTCCCAGCCCCTCCCAGCCCGTGTCAGCCCACCACTGCCCGTCCCAGCCCACCACTGCCCGTCCCAGCCCGTCCCAGCCCATCCCAACACTCCAAAGACCGTCCCAGCACACCACAGCCCACACAGCCCATCACAGCCCACCACAGCCCGTCCAGCTTACCACAGCCCACACCAGACCGTCCCAGCCCACCACTGCCCGTCCCAGCCCACCACTGCCCGTCCCAGCCCACCACTGCCCGTCCCAGCCCGTCCCAGCCCGTCCCAACCCACCACAGCCCGTCCCAGCCCACCACAGCCCACCGCAGCCGACCACAGCCCACCACGGCCCGTCCCAGCCCGTGCCAACCCGTCACAACACACCACAGCCCACCACAGCCCGTCCCTACCCACCACAGGCGTGTCCCAACCCACCACAGCCCACCACAGCCCTTCAGAACCCATCACAGCCCACCACAGCCCGTACCAGCCCACCACAGCACGTCCCAGCCCACCACAGCCCACCACGCCCCGTGCCAACCCACCAGAGGCCGTCCCAGCTCACCACAGCCCGCCACAGTCCGTCCCAGACCACAAGAGGTCGTCCCAGCCCACCACTAACCCACCAAAGCCCGTCCCCGCCCACTACAGCCCGTCCCAGCCAACCACAGCGCACCACAGCCTGCCCCAACCCACCTGAGCCCGTCCCAGCTTACCACAGCCCACCACAGCCCGTCACAGCCCGTCCCAGCCCACCAGAGGTCGTCCCAGCTCACCACAACCCACCAAAGCCCTTCCCAGCCTGTCCCAGCCCACCACAGCTCGTCCCAGCCCACCACGGCCGCCGCAGACCATCAGAGCCCGTCCCAGCCCACCACAATCCCGTCCCAGCCCACTATAAGCCCGTCCCAGCCCACCACAACCCGTTCTAGCTCACCACAACCCACCACAGCGCACCATAGCCCACCACAGCCCACCACAGCGCACCAGAGTCTGTCCCGGCCCACCAGAGCCTGTCCCCAGCCCACCACAGACCGTCCCAGCCCACCGCAGCCCGCCACGGCCCGTCCCAGCCCACCACAGCCCATTCCAGACCACCAGAGCCCTTCCCAGTTCACCACAGCCCACCACAGCCCGTCCAATTTCACCACAGCCCGTCTCAGCTCACCACAGCCCACCCACAGCCCGTCCCAGCCCACCACAGCCTATCCCAACCCGTCCCAGCCCACCACGGCCCGTCCCAGCCCACCACGGCCCGTCCCAGCCCACCACGGCCCGTCCCAGCCCGTCCCAGCCCACGACAGTCCGTCCCAGCCCACCAGAGCCCACCAGAGCCCACCACAGCTCGTCCCAGCCCACCACAGCCCACAAGAGCTTGTCACAGACCACCACAGCCCGTCCCAGCCCACCACAGCCCACTACGGCCCACCACAGCCCGTCACAGCCCACCACAGCCCGTCCCAGCCCACCACAGCCCACCACAGCCCACCACAGCCCGTCCCAGCTCGTCCCAGACCACCACAGCCTCTCACAGCACACCACAGCCCGTAACAGACCACCACAGCAAGTACCAGCCCGTCTCAGCCCACCACGGCCCGTCTCAGCCCACCACGGCCCGTCTCAGCTCACCACAACCCGTCCCAGACAACCACAGCCCGTCCCAGCCCACCACAGCCCACCACAGCCCGTCCCAGCCCACCACGGCCCGTCCCAGCCCACCACAGCCCGTCCCAGCCCACCAGAGCCCGTCCCAGCCTGTTTCAGCCCACCACGGCTAACCATGGCCTGTCCCGGCCCACCACGGCCAACCACGGTCCACCATGGCCCACCAGAGCACACCACGGCCCACCACGGCCCTTCCCAGTCCACCACAGCCCACCACGGCCCGTCCCAGCCCACCACGGCCCGTCCCAGCCGACCACGGCCCGTCGCAGCCCACCACGGCCCGTCGCAGCCCACCACGGCCCGTCCCAGCCCACCACGGCCCATCACAGCCCACCACAGTTCACCACAGCCCGTCCTAGCCCAGCACGGCCCGTCCCAGCCCACCACGGACCACCACGGCCCATCTCAGCCCACCACAGCCTGTCCAAGCCCAGCACAGCCCTCCAGAACCCTCCACAGCGTGTCCCAACCCTCCACAGCTCATCCCAGCCTACCACAGCCTGTCGCAGCCCAACACAGCTTATCCCAGCCCACCGCAGCCCGTCCCAGCCCACCGCAGCCCGTCCTAGCCCACCGAAACCCGTCCCAGCCCACCACAGCCCGTCCCAGCCCACCACAGCCCACCACAGCCCACCACAGCCCGTCCCAGCTCACCACAGCCCACCACAGCCCGTCCCAGCTCACCACAGCCCGTCCCAGCCCGTCCCAGCCCACCACAGCTTGTCCCAGCCCATCACAGCCTGTCCCAGCCCGTCCCATTCCACCACACCTAGTCCCAGCCCACCACAGCCAATCCCAGCACGTCCCAGCCCGTCCCAGCCCGTCCCAGCTCGTCCCAGCCCGTCCCAGACCACCAGAGCCCGTCCCAGCCAACCACAGGCCGTCACAGCCCATCCCAGCTCTCCACAACCCACCACAGCTCGTCCCAGCCCACCATAGCCCGTCTCAGCCCACCACAAACCGTCCTAGCCCACCACAGCCCGTCCCAGCTTACCAAAGCTCACCACAGCACGTCGCAGCCCACCACAACCCGTCCCAGCCCACCACAGCACGTCCCCGCCCACCACAGCCCGTCCAAGGCCATCCCAGCACACCACAGCCCACCACAGCCCGTCCCTACCCACCACAGCGTGTCCCAACCCACCACAGCCCACCACAGCCCTTCAGAACCCACCACAGCCCACCACAGCCCGTACCAGCCCACCACAGCACGTCCCAGCCCACCACAGCCCACCACGCCCCGTGCCAACCCACCAGAGGCCGTCCCAGCTCACCACAGCCCGCCACAGCCCGTCCCAGACCACAAGAGGTCGTCCCAGCCCACCACTAACCCACCAAAGCCCGTCCCCGCCCACTACAGCCCGTCCCAGCCAACCACAGCGCACCACAGCCTGCCCCAACGCACCTGAGCCCGTCCCAGCTTACCACAGCCCACCACAGCCCGTCACAGCCCGTCCCAGCCCACCAGAGGTCGTCCCAGCTCACCACAACCCACCAAAGCCCTTCCCAGCCTGTCCCAGCCCACCACAGCTCGTCCCAGCCCACCACGGCCGCCGCAGACCATCAGAGCCCGTCCCAGCCCACCACAATCCCGTCCCAGCCCACTATAGCCCGTCCCAGCCCACCACAACCCGTTCTAGCTCACCACAACCCACCACAGCGCACCATAGCCCACCACAGCCCACCACAGCGCACCAGAGTCTGTCCCGGCCCACCAGAGCCTGTCCCAGCCCACCACAGCCCGTCCCAGCCCACCGCAGCCCGCCACGGCCCGTCCCAGCCCACCACAGCCCATTCCAGACCACCAGAGCCCTTCCCAGTTCACCACAGCCCACCACAGCCCGTCCAATTTCACCACAGCCCGTCTCAGCTCACCACAACCCACCACAGCCCGTCCCAGCCCACCACAGCCTATCCCAACCCGTCCCAGCCCACCACGGCCCGTCCCAGCCCACCACGGCCCGTCCCAGCCCGTCCCAGCCCACGACAGCCCGTCCCAGCCCACCAGAACCCACCAGAGCACACCACAGCTCGTCCCAGCCCACCACAGCCCACAAGAGCTTGTCACAGACCACCACAGCCCGTCCCAGCCCACCACAGCCCACTACGGCCCACCACAGCCCGTCACAGCCCACCACAGCCCGTCCCAGCCCACCACAGCCCGTCCCAGCCCACCACAGCCCGTCCCAGCTCGTCCCAGACCACCACAGCCTCTCACAGCACACCACAGCCCGTAACAGACCACCACAGCAAGTACCAGCCCGTCTCAGCCCACCACGGCCCGTCTCAGCCCACCACGGCCCGTCTCAGCTCACCACAACCTGTCCCAGACAACCACAGCCCGTCCCAGCCCACCACAGCCCACCACAGCCCGTCCCAGCCCACCACGGCCCGTCCCAGCCCACCACAGCCCGTCCCAGCCCACCAGAGCCCGTCCCAGCCTGTTTCAGCCCACCACGGCTAACCACGGCCTGTCCCGGCCCACCACGGCCAACCACGGTCCACCATGGCCCACCAGAGCACACCACGGCCCACCACGGCCCTTCCCAGTCCACCACAGCCCACCACGGCCTGTCCCAGCCCACCACGGCCCATCCCAGCCCACCACGGCCCGTCGCAGCCCACCACGGCCCATCCCAGCCCACCACGGCCCATCACAGCCCACCACAGTTCACCACAGCCCGTCCTAGCCCAGCACGGCCCGTCCCAGCCCACCACGGACCACCACGGCCCATCTCAGCCCACCACAGCCTGTCCAAGCCCAGCACAGCCCTCCACAACCCTCCACAGCCCGTCCCAACCCTCCACAGCTCATCCCAGCCTACCACAGCCTGTCGCAGCCCAACACAGCTTATCCCAGCCCACCACAGCCCGTCCCAGCCCACCGCAGCCCGTCCTAGCCCACCGAAACCCGTCCCAGCCCACCACAGCCCGTCCCAGCCCACCACGGCCCGTCCCAGCCCGTGTCAACCCGTCACAACACACCACAGCCCACCACAGCCCGTCCCTACCCACCACAGCGTGTCCCAACCCACCACAGCCCACCGCAGCCCGTCCCAGCCCACCACAGCCCACCACAGCCCGTCCCAGCCCACCACAGACCACCACAGCCCACCACAGCCCGTGAAGCCCACCACAGCCCGCCTCAGCCCACTACAGCCCGTCCCAGCCCACCACAGCCCGTCCCAGCCCACCACAGCCCACCACAGCTTGTCCCAGACCACCACAGCTCTTCCCAGCCCACCATAACCAACCACAGCCTATCCCAGCCGATCCCAGCCCACCACAGCCCGTCCCATCACACCACAGCCCACCACAGCCCGTCCCAGCCAACCACGGCCCATCCCAGCCCACCACAGCCCGTCCCAGCCCACCACGGCCCACCACAGCCCACCACGGCCCACCACGGCCCATCCGGGCCCAACACAGCCCACCAGGGCGCACCACAGCCCATCCCAGCCCATTACAGCCCGTCCCAGCCCACCACAACCGACCACAGCCCACCACAGCCCAACACGGCCGACCACAGCCCACCACGGCAGACCACAGCCCACCACGGCCCATCCAAGCCCACCACGGCCCACCACGGCACGTCCCAGACCACCACAGAGCACCACAGCCCGTCCCAGCCCGTCCCAGCCCACCACAGTATGTCCCAGACCACCAGAGCCCGTCCCAGCCCACCACAGCCCGTCCCAGCCCACCACGCCCCGTGCCAACCCACCAGAGCCCGTCCCAGCTCACCACAGCCCACCACAGCCCGTCCCAGACCACAAGAGGTCGTCCCAGCCAACCACTAACCCACCAAAGCCCGTCCCCGCCCACCACAGCCCGTCCCAGCCAACCAGAGCGCACCACAGCCCGTCCCAACCCACCTGAGCCCGTCCCAGCTTACCACAGCCCACCACAGCCCGTCACAGCCTGTCCCAGCCCACCAGAGGTCGTCCCAGCTCACCACAACCCACCACAGCCCTTCCCAGCCCGTCCCAGCCCACCACAGCCCGTCCCAGCCCATCAGAGCCCGTCCCAGCCCACCACAATCCCGTCCCAGCCCACTATAGCCCGTCCCAGCCCACCACAACCCGTTCTAGCTCACCACAACCCACCACAGCGCACCATAGCCCACCACAGCCCACCACAGCGCACCAGAGCCTGTCCCAGCCCACCACAGCCCGTCCCAGCCCACCGCAGCCCGCCACGGCCCGTCCCAGCCCACCACAGCCCATTCCAGACCACCAGAGCCCTTCCCAGTTCACCACAGCATGTCCCAGCACACCACAGCCCACCACAGCCTGTCCAATTTCACCACAGCCCGTCTCAGCTCACCACAACCCACCACAGCCCGTCCCAGCCCACCGCAGCCTATCCCAACCCGTCCCAGCCCACCACAGCCCGTCCCAGCCCACCACGGCCTGTCCCAGCCCGTCCCAGCCCACGACAGTCCGTCCCAGCCCACCAGAGCCCACCAGAGCCCACCACAGCTCGTCCCAGCCCACCACAGCCCACAAGAGCTTGTCACAGACCACCAAAGCCCGTCCCAGCCCACCACAGCCCACTACGGCCCACCACAGCCCGTCCCAGCCCACCACAGCCCGTCCCAGCCCACCATAGCCCGTCCCAGCTCACCACAGCCTGTCCCAGCTCGTCCCAGACCACCACAGCCTCTCACAGCACACCACAGCCCGTAACAGCCCACCACAGCAAGTACCAGCCCGTCCCAGCCCACCACGGCCCGTCTCAGCCCACCACGGCCCGTCTCAGCCCACCACGGCCCGTCTCAGCTCACCACAACCCGTCCCAGACGACCACAGCCCGTCCCAGCCCGTCGCAGCCCACCACAGCCCGTCCCAGCCCACCACGGCCCGTCCCAGCCCACCACAGCCCGTCCCAGCCCACCAGAGCCCGTCCCAGCCTGTTTCAGCCCACCACGGCTAACCACGGCCTGTCCCGGCCAACCACGGTCCACCATGGCCCACCAGAGCACACCACGGCCCACCACGGCCCTTCCCAGTCCACCACAGCCCACCACGGCCTGTCCCAGCCCACCACGGCCCGTCCCAGCCGACCACGGCCCGTCGCAGCCCACCACGGCCCGTCGCAGCCCACCACGGCCCGTCCCAGCCCACCACGGCCCATCACAGCCCACCACAGTTCACCACAGCCCGTCCTAGCCCAGCACGGCCCGTCCCAGCCCACCACGGACCACCACGGCCCATCTCAGCCCACCACAGCCCGTCCCAGCCCACCACAGCCCACCACAGGTCACCACAGCCCACCACCGGTCACCACAGCCCACCACAGTTCACCACAGCAAACCACGGCCCGTCCCAGCCCACCACGGCCCGCCATGGCCCACCACAGCTCGTCCCAGATAAACACGGCGCACCACAGCCCACCACGGCCCGTCCCGGCCCACCACAGCCCGTCCCAGCACACCACAGCCCACCACAGGTCACCACAGCCCACCACCGGTCACCACAGCCCACCACAGGTCACCACAGCCTGTTTCAGCCCACCACGGCAAACCACGGCCCGTCCCAGCCCACCACGGCCCGCCGTGGCCCACAACAGCTCGTCCCAGATAAACACGGCGCACCACAGCCCACCACGGCCCGTCCCGGCCCACCACAGCCCGTCCCAGCCCACCACAGCCCACCACAGCCCACCACAGCCCGTCCCAGCTTACCACAGCCCACCACAGACCGTCCCAGCCCACCACAGCCCGTCCCAGCCCCTCCCAGCCCGTGTCAGCCCACCACTGCCCGTCCCAGCCCACCACTGCCCGTCCCAGCCTGTCCCAGCCCGTCCCAACCCTCCAAAGACCGTCCCAGCACACCACAGCCCACCACAGCCCATCACAGCCCACCACAGCCCGTCCCAGCTTACCACAGCCCACACCAGACCGTCCCAGCCCACCACAGACCGTCCCAGCCCACCACTGCCCGTCCCAGCCCACCACTGCCCGTCCCAGCCCGTCCCAGCCCGTCCCAACCCACCACAGCCCGTCCCAGCCCACCACAGCCCACCACAGCCCACCGCAGCCCATTCCAGCCCACCACGGCCCGTCCCAGCCCGTGCCAACCCGTCACAACACACCACAGCCCACCACAGCCCGTCCCAGCCCACCGCAGCCCGCCACGGCCCGTCCCAGCCCACCACAGCCCATTCCAGACCACCAGAGCCCTTCCCAGTTCACCACAGCATGTCTCAGATCACCACAACCCACCACAGCCCGTCCCAGCCCACCGCAGCCTATCCCAACCCGTCCCAGCCCACCACAGCCCGTCCCAGCCCACCACGGCCCGTCCCAGCCCACCACAGCCCGTCCCAGCACACCACAGCCCACCACAGCCCATCACAGCCCACCACAGACCGTCCAAGCCCACCACAGCCCGTCCCAGCCCACCACTGCCCGTCCCAGCCCACCACTGCCCGTCCCAGCCCGTCCCAACGCTCCAAAGCCCGTCCCAGCACACCACAGCCCACCACAGCCCATCACAGCCCACCACAGCCCGTCCCACCTTACCACAGCCCACACCAGCCCGTCCCAGCCCACCACAGCCCGTCCCAGCCCACCAGAGCCCGTCCCAGCCCACCGCAGCCTATCCCAACCCGTCCCAGCCCACCACGGCCCGTCCCAGCCCACCATGGCCCGTCCCAGCCCACCACAGCCCGTCCCAGCCCGTCCCAGCCCACGACAGCCCGTCCCACCCCACGACAGTCCGTCCCAGCCAACCAGAGCCCACCAGAGTCCACCACAGCTCGTCCCAGCCCACCACAGCCCACAAGAGCTTGTCACAGACCACCAGAGCCCGTCCCAGCCCACCACAGCCCACCACAGCCCGTCCCAGCTCGTCCCAGACCACCACAGCCTCTCACAGCACACCACAGCCCGTAACAGCCCACCACAGCAAGTACCAGTCCGTCCCAGCCCACCACGGCCCGTCTCAGCCCACCACGGCCCGTCTCAGCCCACCACGGCCCGTCTCAGCTCACCACAACCCGTCCCAGACGACCACAGCCCGTCCCAGCCCACCCCAGCCCACCACAGCCCGTCCCAGCCCACCACGGCCCGTCCCAGCCCACCACAGCCCGTCCCAGCCCACCAGAGCCCGTCCCAGCCTGTTTCAGCCCACCACGGCTAACCACGGCCTGTCCCGGCCCACCACGGTCCACCATGGCCCACCAGAGCACACCACGGCCCACCACGGCCCTTCCCAGTCCACCACAGCCCACCACGGCCTGTCCCAGCCCACCACGGCCCGTCCCAGCCCACCACGGCCCGTCGCAGCCCACCACGGCCCGTCCCAGCCCACCACGGCCCATCACAGCCCACCACAGTTCACCACAGCCCGTCCTAGCCCAGCACGGCCCGTCCCAGCCCACCACGGACCACCACGGCCCATCTCAGCCCACCACAGCCCGTCCCAGCCCACCACAGCCCACCACAGGTCACCACAGCCCACCACAGGTCACCACAGCCCACCACAGGTCACCACAGCAAACCACGGCCCGTCCCAGCCCACCACGGCCCGCCATGGCCCACCACAGCTCGTCCCAGATAAACACGGCGCACCACAGCCCACCACGGCCCGTCCCGGCCCACCACAGCCCGTCCCAGCACACCACAGCCCACCACAGGTCACCACAGCCCACCACCGGTCACCACAGCCCACCACAGGTCACCACAGCCTGTTTCAGCACACCACGGCAAACCACGGCCCGTCCCAGCCCACCACGGCCCGCCATGGCCCACCACAGCTCGTCCCAGATAAACACGGCGCACCACAGCCCACCACAGCCCGTCCCGGCCCACCACAGCCCGTCCCAGCCCACCACAGCCCACCACAGCCCATCACAGCCCACCACAGCCCGTCCCAGCTTACCACAGCCCACCACAGACCGTCCCAGCCCACCACAGCCCGTCCCAGCCCACCACTGCCCGTCCCAGCCCACCACTGCCCGTCCCAGCCCGTCCCAACCCACCACAGCCCGTCCCAGCCCACCACAGCCCACCACAGCCCACCGCAGCCCATTCCAGCCCACCACGGCCCGTCCCAGCCCGTGCCAACCCGTCACAACACACCACAGCCCACCACAGCCCGTCCCAGCCCACCGCAGCCCGCCACGGCCCGTCCCAGCCCACCACAGCCCATTCCAGACCACCAGAGCCCTTCCCAGTTCACCACAGCATGTCTCAGATCACCACAACCCACCACAGCCCGTCCCAGCCCACCGCAGCCTATCCCAACCCGTCCCAGCTCACCACAGCCCGTCCCAGCCCACCACGGCCCGTCCCAGCCCACCACAGCCCATCCCAGCACACCACAGCCCATCACAGCCCACCAGAGCCCGTCCCAGCCCGTCCCAGCCCACCACAGCCCGTCCCAGCCCACCACAGCCCGTCCCAGCCCACCACAGCCCGTCCCAGCTTGTCCCAGACCACCACAGCCTCTCACAGCACACAACAGCCCGTAACAGCCCACCACAGCAAGTACCAGCCCGTCCCAGCCCACCACGGCCCGTCTCAGCCCACCACGGCCCGTCTCAGCTCACCACAACCCGTCCCAGATGACCACAGCCCGTCCCAGCCCACCACAGCCCACCACAGCCCGTCCCAGCCCACCACAGCCCGTCCCAGCCCACCACAGCCCGTCCCAGCCCACCAGAGCCCGTCCCAGCCTGTTTCAGCCCAGCACGGCTAACCACAGCCTGTCCCGGCCCACCACGGCCAACCACGGTCCACCATGGCCCACCAGAGCACACCACGGCCCACCACGGCCCTTCCCAGTCCACCACAGCCCACCACAGCCTGTCCCAGCCCACCACGGCCCGTCCCAGCCCACCACGGCCCACCACAGCCCACCACAGTTCACCACAGCCCGTCCTAGCCCAGCACGGCCCGTCCCAGCCCACCACGGACCACCACGGCCCATCTCAGCCCACCACAGCCTGTCCAAGCCCAGCACAGCCCTCCACAACCCTCCACAGCCCGTCCCAACCCTCCACAGCTCATCCCAGCCTACCACAGCCCGTCGCAGCCCAACACAGCTTATCCCAGCCCACCGAAACCCGTCCCAGCCCACCGCAACCCGTCCCAGCCCACCACAGCCCACCACCGGTCACCACAGCCCACCACAGGTCACCACAGCAAACCACGGCCCGTCCCAGCCCACCACGGCCCGTCCCGGCCCACCACAGCCCGTCCCAGCCCACCACAGCCCATCACAGCCCACCACAGCCCGTCCCAGCTTACCACAGCCCACCACTGCCCGTCCCAGCCCACCACAGCCCGTCCCAGCCCCTCCCAGCCCGTGTCAGCCCACCACTGCCCGTCCCAGCCCACCACTGCCCGTCCCAGCCCGTCCCAGCCCATCCCAACCCTCCAAAGACCGTCCCAGCACACCACAGCCCACCACAGCCCATCACAGCCCACCACAGCCCGTCCCAGCTTACCACAGCCCACACCAGACCGTCCCAGCCAACCACAGACCGTCCCAGCCCACCACTGCCCGTCCCAGCCCACCACTGCCCGTCCCAGCCCACCACTGCCCGTCCCAGCCCGTCCCAGCCCGTCCCAACCCACCACAGCCCGTCCCAGCCCACCACAGCCCACCGCAGCCCATCCCAGCCCACCACGGCCCGTCCCAGCCCGTGCCAACCCGTCACAACACACCACAGCCCACCACAGCCCGTCCCTACCCACCACAGCGTGTCCCAACCCACCACAGCCCACCACAGCCCTTCAGAACCCATCACAGCCCACCACAGCCCGTCCCAGCCCACCACAGCACGTCCCAGCCCACCACAGCCCACCACGCCCCGTGCCAACCCACCAGAGGCCGTCCCAGCTCACCACAGCCCGCCACAGCCCGTCCCAGACCACAAGAGGTCGTCCCAGCCCACCACTAACCCACCACAGCCCGTCCCCGCCCACTACAGCCCGTCCCAGCCAACCACAGCGCACCACAGCCTGCCCCAACCCACCTGAGCCCGTCCCAGCTTACCACAGCCCACCACAGCCCGTCACAGCCCGTCCCAGCCCACCAGAGGTCGTCCCAGCTCACCACAACCCACCAAAGCCCTTCCCAGCCTGTCCCAGCCCACCACAGCTCGTCCCAGCCCACCACGGCCGCCGCAGACCATCAGAGCCCGTCCCAGCCCACCACAATCCCGTCCCAGCCCACTATAGCCCGTCCCAGCCCACCACAACCCGTTCTAGCTCACCACAACCCACCACAGCGCACCATAGCCCACCACAGCCCACCACAGCGCACCAGAGTCTGTCCCGGCCCACCAGAGCCTGTCCCAGCCCACCACAGCCCATTCCAGACCACCAGAGCCCTTCCCAGTTCACCACAGCCCACCACAGCCCGTCCAATTTCACCACAGCCCGTCTCAGCTCACCACAACCCACCACAGCCCGTCCCAGCCCACCACAGCCTATCCCAACCCGTCCCAGCCCACCACGGCCCGTCCCAGCCCACCACGGCCCGTCCCAGCCCACCACGGCCCGTCCCAGCCCGTCCCAGCCCACGACAGCCCGTCCCAGCCCACCAGAGCCCACCAGAGCCCACCACAGCTCGTCCCAGCCCACCACAGCCCACAAGAGCTTGTCACAGACCACCAAAGCCCGTCCCAGCCCACCACAGCCCACTACGGCCCACCACAGCCCGTCACAGCCCACCACAGCCCGTCCCAGCTCGTCCCAGACCACCACAGCCTCTCACAGCCCACCACAGCCCGTAACAGACCACCACAGCAAGTACCAGCCCGTCTCAGCCCACCACGGCCCGTCTCAGCCCACCACGGCCCGTCTCAGCTCACCACAACCCGTCCCAGACAACCACAGCCCGTCCCAGCCCACCACAGCCCACCACAGCCCGTCCCAGCCCACCACGGCCCGTCCCAGCCCACCACAGCCCGTCCCAGCCCACCAGAGCCCGTCCCAGCCTGTTTCAGCCCACCACGGCTAACCATGGCCTGTCCCGGCCCACCACGGCCAACCACGGTCCACCATGGCCCACCAGAGCACACCACGGCCCACCACGGCCCTTCCCAGTCCACCACAGCCCACCACGGCCCGTCCCAGCCCACCACGGCCCGTCCCAGCCGACCACGGCCCGTCGCAGCCCACCACGGCCCGTCGCAGCCCACCACGGCCCGTCCCAGCCCACCACGGCCCATCACAGCCCACCACAGTTCACCACAGCCCGTCCTAGCCCAGCACGGCCCGTCCCAGCCCACCACGGACCACCACGGCCCATCTCAGCCCACCACAGCCTGTCCAAGCCCAGCACAGCCCTCCAGAACCCTCCACAGCCCGTCCCAACCCTCCACAGCTCATCCCAGCCTGCCACAGCCTGTCGCAGCCCAACACAGCTTATCCCAGCCCACCGCAGCCCGTCCCAGCCCACCGCAGCCCGTCCTAGCCCACCGAAACCCGTCCCAGCCCACCACAGCCCGTCCCAGCCCACCACAGCCCACCACAGCCCACCACAGCCCGTCCCAGCTCACCACAGCCCACCACAGCCCGTCCCAGCTCACCACAGCCCGTCCCAGCCCGTCCCAGCCCACCACAGCTTGTCCCAGCCCATCACAGCCTGTCCCAGCCCGTCCCATTCCACCACACCTAGTCCCAGCCCACCACAGCCAATCCCAGCACGTCCCAGCCCGTCCCAGCCCGTCCCAGCTCGTCCCAGCCCGTCCCAGACCACCAGAGCCCGTCCCAGCCAACCACAGGCCGTCACAGCCCATCCCAGCTCTCCACAACCCACCACAGCTCGTCCCAGCCCACCATAGCCCGTCTCAGCCCACCACAAACCGTCCTAGCCCACCACAGCCCGTCCCAGCTTACCAAAGCTCACCACAGCACGTCGCAGCCCACCACAACCCGTCCCAGCCCACCACAGCACGTCCCCGCCCACCACAGCCCGTCCAAGGCCATCCCAGCACACCACAGCCCACCACAGCCCGTCCCTACCCACCACAGCGTGTCCCAACCCACCACAGCCCACCACAGCCCTTCAGAACCCATCACAGCCCACCACAGCCCGTACCAGCCCACCACAGCACGTCCCAGCCCACCACAGCCCACCACGCCCCGTGCCAACCCACCAGAGCCCGTCCCAGCTCACCACAGCCCGCCACAGCCCGTCCCAGACCACAAGAGGTCGTCCCAGCCCACCACTAACCCACCACAGCCCGTCCCCGCCCACTACAGCCCGTCCCAGCCAACCACAGCGCACCACAGCCTGCCCCAACCCACCTGAGCCCGTCCCAGCTTACCACAGCCCACCACAGCCCGTCACAGCCCGTCCCAGCCCACCAGAGGTCGTCCCAGCTCACCACAACCCACCAAAGCCCTTCCCAGCCTGTCCCAGCCCACCACAGCTCGTCCCAGCCCACCACGGCCGCCGCAGACCATCAGAGCCCGTCCCAGCCCACCACAATCCCGTCCCAGCCCACTATAGCCCGTCCCAGCCCACCACAACCCGTTCTAGCTCACCACAACCCACCACAGCGCACCATAGCCCACCACAGCCCACCACAGCGCACCAGAGTCTGTCCCGGCCCACCAGAGCCTGTCCCAGCCCACCACAGCCCGTCCCAGCCCACCGCAGCCCGCCACGGCCCGTCCCAGCCCACCACAGCCCATTCCAGACCACCAGAGCCCTTCCCAGTTCACCACAGCCCACCACAGCCCGTCCAATTTCACCACAGCCCGTCTCAGCTCACCACAACCCACCACAGCCCGTCCCAGCCCACCACAGCCTATCCCAACCCGTCCCAGCCCACCACGGCCCGTCCCAGCCCACCACGGCCCGTCCCAGCCCGTCCCAGCCCACGACAGCCCGTCCCAGCCCACCAGAGCCCACCAGAGCCCACCACAGCTCGTCCCAGCCCACCACAGCCCACAAGAGCTTGTCACAGACCACCACAGCCCGTCCCAGCCCACCACAGCCCACTACGGCCCACCACAGCCCGTCACAGCCCACCACAGCCCGTCCCAGCCCACCACAGCCCGTCCCAGCCCACCACAGCCCGTCCCAGCTCGTCCCAGACCACCACAGCCTCTCACAGCACACCACAGCCCGTAACAGACCACCACAGCAAGTACCAGCCCGTCTCAGCCCACCACGGCCCGTCTCAGCCCACCACGGCCCGTCTCAGCTCACCACAACCCGTCCCAGACAACCACAGCCCGTCCCAGCCCACCACAGCCCACCACAGCCCGTCCCAGCCCACCACGGCCCGTCCCAGCCCACCACAGCCCGTCCCAGCCCACCAGAGCCCGTCCCAGCCTGTTTCAGCCCACCACGGCTAACCACGGCCTGTCCCGGCCCACCACGGCCAACCACGGTCCACCATGGCCCACCAGAGCACACCACGGCCCACCACGGCCCTTCCCAGTCCACCACAGCCCACCACGGCCTGTCCCAGCCCACCACGGCCCATCCCAGCCCACCACGGCCCGTCGCAGCCCACCACGGCCCGTCCCAGCCCACCACGGCCCGTCACAGCCCACCACAGTTCACCACAGCCCGTCCTAGCCCAGCACGGCCCGTCCCAGCCCACCACGGACCACCACGGCCCATCTCAGCCCACCACAGCCTGTCCAAGCCCAGCACAGCCCTCCAGAACCCTCCACAGCCCGTCCCAACCCTCCACAGCTCATCCCAGCCTACCACAGCCTGTCGCAGCCCAACACAGCTTATCCCAGCCCACCACAGCCCGTCCCAGCCCACCGCAGCCCGTCCTAGCCCACCGAAACCCGTCCCAGCCCACCACAGCCCGTCCCAGCCCACCACGGCCCGTCCCAGCCCGTGTCAACCTGTCACAACACACCACAGCCCACCACAGCCCGTCCCTACCCACCACAGCGTGTCCCAACCCACCACAGCCCACCGCAGCCCGTCCCAGCCCACCACAGCCCACCACAGCCCGTCCCAGCCCACCACAGCCCACCACAGCCCGTGAAGCCCACCACAGCCCGCCTCAGCCCACTACAGCCCGTCCCAGCCCACCACAGCCCGTCCCAGCCCACCACAGCCCACCACAGCTTGTCCCAGACCACCACAGCTCTTCCCAGCCCACCATAACCAACCACAGCCTATCCCAGCCGATCCCAGCCCACCACAGCCCGTCCCATCACACCACAGCCCACCACAGCCCGTCCCAGCCAACCACGGCCCGTCCCAGCCCACCACAGCCCGTCCCAGCCCACCACGGCCCACCACAGCCCACCACGGCCCACCACGGCCCATCCGGGCCCAACACAGCCCACCAGGGTGCACCACAGCCCATCCCAGCCCATTACAGCCCGTCCCAGCCCACCACAACCGACCACAGCCCACCACAGCCCACCACGGACGACCACAGCCCACCACGGCAGACCACAGCCCACCACGGCCCATCCAAGCCCACCACGGCCCATCACGGCACGTCCCAGACCACCACAGAGCACCACAGCCCGTCCCAGCCCGTCCCAGCCCACCACAGTATGTCCCAGACCACCAGAGCCCGTCCCAGCCCACCACAGCCCGTCCCAGCCCACCACAGCCCACCACGCCCCGTGCCAACCCACCAGAGCCCGTCCCAGCTCACCACAGCCCACCACAGCCCGTCCCAGACCACAAGAGGTCGTCCCAGCCCACCACTAACCCACCAAAGCCCGTCCCCGCCCACCACAGCCCGTCCCAGCCAACCAGAGCGCACCACAGCCCGTCCCAACCCACCTGAGCCCGTCCCAGCTCACCACAACCCACCACAGCCCTTCCCAGCCCGTCCCAGCCCACCACAGCCCGTCCCAGCCCATCAGAGCCCGTCCCAGCCCACCACAATCCCGTCCCAGCCCACTATAGCCCGTCCCAGCCCACCACAACCCGTTCTAGCTCACCACAACCCACCACAGCGCACCATAGCCCACCACAGCCCACCACAGCGCACCAGAGCCTGTCCCAGCCCACCACAGCCCGTCCCAGCCCACCGCAGCCCGCCACGGCCCGTCCCAGCCCACCACAGCCCATTCCAGACCACCAGAGCCCTTCCCAGTTCACCACAGCATGTCCCAGCACACCACAGCCCACCACAGCCCGTCCAATTTCACCACAGCCCGTCTCAGCTCACCACAACCCACCACAGCCCGTCCCAGCCCACCGCAGCCTATCCCAACCCGTCCCAGCCCACCACAGCCCGTCCCAGCCCACCACGGCCTGTCCCAGCCCGTCCCAGCCCACGACAGTCCGTCCCAGCCCACCAGAGCCCACCAGAGCCCACCACAGCTCGTCCCAGCCCACCACAGCCCACAAGAGCTTGTCACAGACCACCAAAGCCCGTCCCAGCCCACCACAGCCCACTACGGCCCACCACAGCCCGTCCCAGCCCACCACAGCCCGTCCCAGCCCACCATAGCCCGTCCCAGCTCACCACAGCCTGTCCCAGCTCGTCCCAGACCACCACAGCCTCTCACAGCACACCACAGCCCGTAACAGCCCACCACAGCAAGTACCAGCCCGTCCCAGCCCACCACGGCCCGTCTCAGCCCACCACGGCCCGTCTCAGCCCACCACGGCCCGTCTCAGCTCACCACAACCCGTCCCAGACGACCACAGCCCGTCCCAGCCCGTCGCAGCCCACCACAGCCCGTCCCAGCCCACCACGGCCCGTCCCAGCCCACCACAGCCCGTCCCAGCCCACCAGAGCCCGTCCCAGCCTGTTTCAGCCCACCACGGCTAACCACGGCCTGTCCCGGCCAACCACGGTCCACCATGGCCCACCAGAGCACACCACGGCCCACCACGGCCCTTCCCAGTCCACCACAGCCCACCACGGCCTGTCCCAGCCCACCACGGCCCGTCCCAGCCCACCACGGCCCGTCCCAGCCCACCACGGCCCGTCGCAGCCCACCACGGCCCGTCCCAGCCCACCACGGCCCATCACAGCCCACCACAGTTCACCACAGCCCGTCCTAGCCCAGCACGGCCCGTCCCAGCCCACCACGGACCACCACGGCCCATCTCAGGCCACCACAGCCCGTCCCAGCCCACCACAGCCCACCACAGGTCACCACAGCCCACCACCGGTCACCACAGCCCACCACAGGTCACCACAGCAAACCACGGCCCGTCCCAGCCCACCACGGCCCGCCATGGCCCACCACAGCTCGTCCCAGATAAACACGGCGCACCACAGCCCACCACGGCCCGTCCCGGCCCACCACAGCCCGTCCCAGCACACCACAGCCCACCACAGGTCACCACAGCCCACCACCGGTCACCACAGCCCACCACAGGTCACCACAGCCTGTTTCAGCCCACCACGGCAAACCACGGCCCGTCCCAGCCCACCACGGCCCGCCATGGCCCACCACAGCTCGTCCCAGATAAACACGGCGCACCACAGCCCACCACGGCCCGTCCCGGCCCACCACAGCCCGTCCCAGCCCACCACAGCCCACCACAGCCCATCACAGCCCACCACAGCCCGTCCCAGCTTACCACAGCCCACCACAGACCGTCCCAGCCCACCACAGCCCGTCCCAGCCCCTCCCAGCCCGTGTCAGCCCACCACTGCCCGTCCCAGCCCACCACTGCCCGTCCCAGCCTGTCCCAGCGCGTCCCAACCCTCCAAAGACCGTCCCAGCACACCACAGCCCACCACAGCCCATCACAGCCCACCACAGCCCGTCCCAGCTTACCACAGCCCACACCAGACCGTCCCAGCCCACCACAGACCGTCCCAGCCCACCACTGCCCGTCCCAGCCCACCACTGCCCGTCCCAGCCCGTCCCAGCCCGTCCCAACCCACCACAGCCCGTCCCAGCCCACCACAGCCCACCACAGCCCACCGCAGCCCATTCCAGCCCACCACGGCCCGTCCCAGCCCGTGCCAACCCGTCACAACACACCACAGCCCACCACAGCCCGTCCCAGCCCACCGCAGCCCGCCACGGCCCGTCCCAGCCCACCACAGCCCATTCCAGACCACCAGAGCCCTTCCCAGTTCACCACAGCATGTCTCAGATCACCACAACCCACCACAGCCCGTCCCAGCCCACCGCAGCCTATCCCAACCCGTCCCAGCCCACCACAGCCCGTCCCAGCCCACCACGGCCCGTCCCAGCCCACCACAGCCCGTCCCAGCACACCACAGCCCACCACAGCCCATCACAGCCCACCACAGCCCGTCCCAGCTTACCACAGCCCACCACAGACCGTCCAAGCCCACCACAGCCCGTCCCAGCCCACCACAGCCCGTCCCAGCCCACCACTGCCCGTCCCAGCCCGTCCCAGCCCGTCCCAACGCTCCAAAGCCCGTCCCAGCACACCACAGCCCACCACAGCCCATCACAGCCCACCACAGCCCGTCCCACCTTACCACAGCCCACACCAGCCCGTCCCAGCCCACCACAGCCCGTCCCAGCCCACTAGAGCCCGTCCCAGCCCACCGCAGCCTATCCCAACCCGTCCCAGCCCACCACGGCCCGTCCCAGCCCACCATGGCCCGTCCCAGCCCACCACAGCCCGTCCCAGCCCGTCCCAGCCCACGACAGCCCGTCCCACCCCACGACAGTCCGTCCCAGCCAACCAGAGCCCACCAGAGTCCACCACAGCTCGTCCCAGCCCACCACAGCCCACAAGAGCTTGTCACAGACCACCACAGCCCGTCCCAGCCCACCACAGCCCACCACAGCCCGTCCCAGCTCGTCCCAGACCACCACAGCCTCTCATAGCACACCACAGCCCGTAACAGCCCACCACAGCAAGTACCAGTCCGTCCCAGCCCACCACGGCCCGTCTCAGCCCACCACGGCCCGTCTCAGCCCACCACGGCCCGTCTCAGCTCACCACAACCCGTCCCAGACGACCACAGCCCGTCCCAGCCCGTCGCAGCCCACCACAGCCCGTCCCAGCCCACCACGGCCCGTCCCAGCCCACCACAGCCCGTCCCAGCCCACCAGAGCCCGTCCCAGCCTGTTTCAGCCCACCACGGCTAACCACGGCCTGTCCCGGCCCACCACGGTCCACCATGGCCCACCAGAGCACACCACGGCCCACCACGGCCCTTCCCAGTCCACCACAGCCCACCACGGCCTGTCCCAGCCCACCACGGCCCGTCCCAGCCCACCACGGCCCGTCGCAGCCCACCACGGCCCGTCCCAGCCCACCACGGCCCATCACAGCCCACCACAGTTCACCACAGCCCGTCCTAGCCCAGCACGGCCCGTCCCAGCCCACCACGGACCACCACGGCCCATCTCAGGCCACCACAGCCCGTCCCAGCCCACCACAGCCCACCACAGGTCACCACAGCCCACCACCGGTCACCACAGCCCACCACAGGTCACCACAGCAAACCACGGCCCGTCCCAGCCCACCACGGCCCGCCATGGCCCACCACAGCTCGTCCCAGATAAACACGGCGCACCACAGCCCACCACGGCCCGTCCCGGCCCACCACAGCCCGTCCCAGCACACCACAGCCCACCACAGGTCACCACAGCCCACCACCGGTCACCACAGCCCACCACAGGTCACCACAGCCTGTTTCAGCCCACCACGGCAAACCACGGCCCGTCCCAGCCCACCACGGCCTGCCATGGCCCACCACAGCTCGTCCCAGATAAACACGGCGCACCACAGCCCACCACGGCCCGTCCCGGCCCACCACAGCCCGTCCCAGCCCACCACAGCCCACCACAGCCTGTGTCAGCCCACCACAGCCCGTCCCAGCTTACCACAGCCCACCACAGACCGTCCCAGCCCACCACAGCCCGTCCCAGCCCCTCCCAGCCCGTGTCAGCCCACCACTGCCCGTCCCAGCCCACCACTGCCCGTCCCAGCCTGTCCCAGCCCGTCCCAACCCTCCAAAGACCGTCCCAGCACACCACAGCCCACCACAGCCCATCACAGCCCACCACAGCCCGTCCCAGCTTACCACAGCCCACACCAGACCGTCCCAGCCCACCACAGACCGTCCCAGCCCACCACTGCCCGTCCCAGCCCACCACTGCCCGTCCCAGCCCGTCCCAGCCCGTCCCAGCCCACCACAGCCCACCACAGCCCACCGCAGCCCATCCCAGCCCACCACGGCCCGTCCCAGCCCGTGCCAACCCGTCACAACACACCACAGCCCACCACAGCCCGTCCCAGCCCACCGCAGCCCGCCACGGCCCGTCCCAGCCCACCACAGCCCATTCCAGACCACCAGAGCCCTTCCCAGTTCACCACAGCATGTCTCAGATCACCACAACCCACCACAGCCCGTCCCAGCCCACCGCAGCCTATCCCAACCCGTCCCAGCTCACCACAGCCCGTCCCAGCCCACCACGGCCCGTCCCAGCCCACCACAGCCCATCCCAGCACACCACAGCCCATCACAGCCCACCAGAGCCCGTCCCAGCCCGTCCCAGCCCACCACAGCCCGTCCCAGCCCACCACAGCCCGTCCCAGCTTGTCCCAGACCACCACAGCCTCTCACAGCACACAACAGCCCGTAACAGCCCACCACAGCAAGTACCAGTCCGTCCCAGCCCACCACGGCCCGTCTCAGCCCACCACGGCCCGTCTCAGCTCACCACAACCCGTCCCAGACGACCACAGCCCGTCCCAGCCCACCACAGCCCACCACAGCCCGTCCCAGCCCACCACAGCCCGTCCCAGCCCACCACAGCCCGTCCCAGCCCACCAGAGCCCGTCCCAGCCTGTTTCAGCCCAGCACGGCTAACCACAGCCTGTCCCGGCCCACCACGGCCAACCACGGTCCACCATGGCCCACCAGAGCACACCACGGCCCACCACGGCCCTTCCCAGTCCACCACAGCCCACCACAGCCTGTCCCAGCCCACCACGGCCCGTCCCAGCCCACCACGGCCCATCACAGCCCACCACAGTTCACCACAGCCCGTCCTAGCCCAGCACGGCCCGTCCCAGCCCACCACGGACCACCACGGCCCATCTCAGCCCACCACAGCCTGTCCAAGCCCAGCACAGCCCTCCACAACCCTCCACAGCCCGTCCCAACCCTCCACAGCTCATCCCAGCCTACCACAGCCCGTCGCAGCCCAACACAGCTTATCCCAGCCCACCGAAACCCGTCCCAGCCCACCGCAACCCGTCCCAGCCCACCACAGCCCACCACCGGTCACCACAGCCCACCACAGGTCACCACAGCAAACCACGGCCCGTCCCAGCCCACCACGGCCCGTCCCGGCCCACCACAGCCCGTCCCAGCCCACCACAGCCCATCACAGCCCACCACAGCCCGTCCCAGCTTACCACAGCCCACCACTGCCCGTCCCAGCCCACCACAGCCCGTCCCAGCCCCTCCCAGCCCGTGTCAGCCCACCACTGCCCGTCCCAGCCCACCACTGCCCGTCCCAGCCCGTCCCAGCCCGTCCCAACCCTCCAAAGACCGTCCCAGCACACCACAGCCCACCACAGCCCATCACAGCCCACCACAGCCCGTCCCAGCTTACCACAGCCCACACCAGACCGTCCCAGCCAACCACAGACCGTCCCAGCCCACCACTGCCCGTCCCAGCCCACCACTGCCCGTCCCAGCCCACCACTGCCCGTCCCAGCCCGTCCCAGCCCGTCCCAACCCACCACAGCCCGTCCCAGCCCACCACAGCCCACCGCAGCCCATCCCAGCCCACCACGGCCCGTCCCAGCCCGTGCCAACCCGTCACAACACACCACAGCCCACCACAGCCCGTCCCTACCCACCACAGCGTGTCCCAACCCACCACAGCCCACCACAGCCCTTCAGAACCCATCACAGCCCACCACAGCCCGTACCAGCCCACCACAGCACGTCCCAGCCCACCACAGCCCACCACGCCCCGTGCCAACCCACCAGAGGCCGTCCCAGCTCACCACAGCCCGCCACAGCCCGTCCCAGACCACAAGAGGTCGTCCCAGCACACCACTAACCCACCAAAGCCCGTCCCCCGCCCACTACAGCCCGTCCCAGCCAACCACAGCGCACCACAGCCTGCCCCAACCCACCTGAGCCCGTCCCAGCTTACCACAGCCCACCACAGCCCGTCACAGCCCGTCCCAGCCCACCAGAGGTCGTCCCAGCTCACCAAAACCCACCAAAGCCCTTCCCAGCCTGTCCCAGCCCACCACAGCTCGTCCCAGCCCACCACGGCCGCCGCAGACCATCAGAGCCCGTCCCAGCCCACCACAATCCCGTCCCAGCCCACTATAGCCCGTCCCAGCCCACCACAACCCGTTCTAGCTCACCACAACCCACCACAGCGCACCATAGCCCACCACAGCCCACCACAGCGCACCAGAGTCTGTCCCGGCCCACCAGAGCCTGTCCCAGCCCACCACAGCCCGTCCCAGCCCACCGCAGCCCGCCACGGCCCGTCCCAGCCCACCACAGCCCATTCCAGACCACCAGAGCCCTTCCCAGTTCACCACAGCCCACCACAGCCCGTCCAATTTCACCACAGCCCGTCTCAGCTCACCACAACCCACCACAGCCCGTCCCAGCCCACCACAGCCTATCCCAACCCGTCCCAGCCCACCACGGCCCGTCCCAGCCCACCACGGCCCGTCCCAGCCCACCACGGCCCGTCCCAGCCCGTCCCAGCCCACGACAGCCCGTCCCAGCCCACCAGAGCCCACCAGAGCCCACCACAGCTCGTCCCAGCCCACCACAGCCCACAAGAGCTTGTCACAGACCACCACAGCCCGTCCCAGCCCACCACAGCCCACTACGGCCCACCACAGCCCGTCACAGCCCACCACAGCCCGTCCCAGCCCACCACAGCCCACCACAGCCCACCACAGCCCGTCCCAGCTCGTCCCAGACCACCACAGCCTCTCACAGCACACCACAGCCCGTAACAGCCCACCACAGCAAGTACCAGCCCGTCTCAGCCCACCACGGCCCGTCTCAGCCCACCACGGCCCGTCTCAGCTCACCACAACCCGTCCCAGACAACCACAGCCCGTCCCAGCCCACCACAGCCCACCACAGCCCGTCCCAGCCCACCACGGCCCGTCCCAGCCCACCACAGCCCGTCCCAGCCCACCAGAGCCCGTCCCAGCCTGTTTCAGCCCACCACGGCTAACCATGGCCTGTCCCGGCCCACCACGGCCAACCACGGTCCACCATGGCCCACCAGAGCACACCACGGCCCACCACGGCCCTTCCCAGTCCACCACAGCCCACCACAGCCCGTCCCAGCCCACCACGGCCCGTCCCAGCCGACCACGGCCCGTCGCAGCCCACCACGGCCCGTCGCAGCCCACCACGGCCCGTCCCAGCCCACCACGGCCCATCACAGCCCACCACAGTTCACCACAGCCCGTCCTAGCCCAGCACGGCCCGTCCCAGCCCACCACGGACCACCACGGCCCATCTCAGCCCACCACAGCCTGTCCAAGCCCAGCACAGCCCTCCACAACCCTCCACAGCCCGTCCCAACCCTCCACAGCTCATCCCAGCCTACCACAGCCTGTCGCAGCCCAACACAGCTTATCCCAGCCCACCGCAGCCCGTCCCAGCCCACCGCAGCCCGTCCTAGCCCACCGAAACCCGTCCCAGCCCACCACAGCCCGTCCCAGCCCACCACAGCCCACCACAGCCCACCACAGCCCGTCCCAGCTCACCACAGCCCACCACAGCCCGTCCCAGCTCACCACAGCCCGTCCCAGCCCGTCCCAGCCCACCACAGCTTGTCCCAGCCCATCACAGCCTGTCCCAGCCCGTCCCATTCCACCACACCTAGTCCCAGCCCACCACAGCCAATCCCAGCACGTCCCAGCCCGTGCCAGCCCGTCCCAGCTCGTCCCAGCCCGTCCCAGACCACCAGAGCCCGTCCCAGCCAACCACAGGCCGTCACAGCCCATCCCAGCTCTCCACAACCCACCACAGCTCGTCCCAGCCCACCATAGCCCGTCTCAGCCCACCACAAACCGTCCTAGCCCACCACAGCCCGTCCCAGCTTACCAAAGCTCACCACAGCACGTCGCAGCCCACCACAACCCGTCCCAGCCCACCACAGCACGTCCCCGCCCACCACAGCCCGTCCAAGGCCATCCCAGCACACCACAGCCCACCACAGCCCGTCCCTACCCACCACAGCGTGTCCCAACCCACCACAGCCCACCACAGCCCTTCAGAACCCATCACAGCCCACCACAGCCCGTACCAGCCCACCACAGCACGTCCCAGCCCACCACAGCCCACCACGCCCCGTGCCAACCCACCAGAGGCCGTCCCAGCTCACCACAGCCCGCCACAGCCCGTCCCAGACCACAAGAGGTCGTCCCAGCACACCACTAACCCACCAAAGCCCGTCCCCGCCCACTACAGCCCGTCCCAGCCAACCACAGCGCACCACAGCCTGCCCCAACCCACCTGAGCCCGTCCCAGCTTACCACAGCCCACCACAGCCCGTCACAGCCCGTCCCAGCCCACCAGAGGTCGTCCCAGCTCACCACAACCCACCAAAGCCCTTCCCAGCCTGTCCCAGCCCACCACAGCTCGTCCCAGCCCACCACGGCCGCCGCAGACCATCAGAGCCCGTCCCAGCCCACCACAATCCCGTCCCAGCCCACTATAGCCCGTCCCAGCCCACCACAACCCGTTCTAGCTCACCACAACCCACCACAGCGCACCATAGCCCACCACAGCCCACCACAGCGCACCAGAGTCTGTCCCGGCCCACCAGAGCCTGTCCCAGCCCACCACAGCCCGTCCCAGCCCACCGCAGCCCGCCACGGCCCGTCCCAGCCCACCACAGCCCATTCCAGACCACCAGAGCCCTTCCCAGTTCACCACAGCCCACCACAGCCCGTCCAATTTCACCACAGCCCGTCTCAGCTCACCACAACCCACCACAGCCCGTCCCAGCCCACCACAGCCTATCCCAACCCGTCCCAGCCCACCACGGCCCGTCCCAGCCCACCACGGCCCGTCCCAGCCCGTCCCAGCCCACGACAGCCCGTCCCAGCCCACCAGAGCCCACCAGAGCCCACCACAGCTCGTCCCAGCCCACCACAGCCCACAAGAGCTTGTCACAGACCACCACAGCCCGTCCCAGCCCACCACAGCCCACTACGGCCCACCACAGCCCGTCACAGCCCACCACAGCCCGTCCCAGCCCACCACAGCCCGTCCCAGCCCACCACAGCCCGTCCCAGCTCGTCCCAGACCACCACAGCCTCTCACAGCACACCACAGCCCGTAACAGACCACCACAGCAAGTACCAGCCCGTCTCAGCCCACCACGGCCCGTCTCAGCCCACCACGGCCCGTCTCAGCTCACCACAACCCGTCCCAGACAACCACAGCCCGTCCCAGCCCACCACAGCCCACCACAGCCCGTCCCAGCCCACCAGAGCCCGTCCCAGCCTGTTTCAGCCCACCACGGCTAACCACGGCCTGTCCCGGCCCACCACGGCCAACCACGGTCCACCATGGCCCACCAGAGCACACCACGGCCCACCACGGCCCTTCCCAGTCCACCACAGCCCACCACGGCCTGTCCCAGCCCACCACGGCCCATCCCAGCCCACCACGGCCCGTCGCAGCCCACCACGGCCCGTCCCAGCCCACCACGGCCCATCACAGCCCACCACAGTTCACCACAGCCCGTCCTAGCCCAGCACGGCCCGTCCCAGCCCACCACGGACCACCACGGCCCATCTCAGCCCACCACAGCCTGTCCAAGCCCAGCACAGCCCTCCAGAACCCTCCACAGCCCGTCCCAACCCTCCACAGCTCATCCCAGCCTACCACAGCCTGTCGCAGCCCAACACAGCTTATCCCAGCCCACCACAGCCCGTCCCAGCCCACCGCAGCCCGTCCTAGCCCACCGAAACCCGTCCCAGCCCACCACAGCCCGTCCCAGCCCACCACAGCCCACCATAGCCAGTCCCAGCCCACCACAGCCCGTCCAAGCCCACCACAGCTCATGCCTGTCCATCCCAGCCCACCACAGCCCACCACAGCCCGTCCCAGCCAACCAGAAGCAGTCCCAGCCCACCACAACCCGTCCAAGCCCACCACAGGTCGTACCTATCCACCACAGCCCGTCACAGCCCACCACAGCCCGTCCCAGCCCACCACAGCCCGTCCCAGCTCGTCCCAGACCACCACAGCCTCTCACAGCACACCACAGCCCGTAACAGCCCACCACAGCAAGTACCAGCCCGTCTCAGCCCACCACGGCCCGTCTCAGCTCACCACAACCCGTCCCAGACAACCACAGCCCGTCCCAGCCCACCACAGCCCACCACAGCCCGTCCCAGCCCACCACGGCCCGTCCCAGCCCACCACAGCCCGTCCCAGCCCACCAGAGCCCGTCCCAGCCTGTTTCAGCCCACCACGGCTAACCACGGCCCATCTCAGCCCACCACAGCCTGTCCAAGCCCAGCACAGCCCTCCAGAACCCTCCACAGCCCGTCCCAACCCTCCACAGCTCATCCCAGCCTACCACAGCCTGTCGCAGCCCAACACAGCTTATCCCAGCCCACCGCAGCCCGTCCCAGCCCACCGAAACCCGTCCCAGCCCACCACAGCCCGTCCCAGCCCACCACAGCCCACCACAGCCCACCACAGCCCACCACAGCCCGTCCCAGCTCACCACAGCCCACCACAGCCCATCCCAGCTCACCACAGCCCATCACAGCCCGTCCCAGCCCGTCCCAGCCCACCACAGCTTGTCCCAGCCCATCACAGCCTGTCCCAGCCCGTCCCATTCCACCACACCTAGTCCCAGCCCACCACAGCCAATCCCAGCACGTCCCAGCCCGTGCCAGCCCGTCCCAGCTCGTCCCAGCCCGTCCCAGACCACCAGAGCCCGTCCCAGCCAACCACAGGCCGTCACAGCCCATCCCAGCTCTCCACAACCCACCACAGCTCGTCCCAGCCCACCATAGCCCATCTCAGCCCACCACAACCCGTCCTAGCCCACCACAGCCCGTCCCAGCTTACCAAAGCTCACCACAGCACGTCGCAGCCCACCACAACCCGTCCCAGCCCACCACAGCACGTCCCCGCACACCACAGCCCGTCCAAGGCCATCCCAGCCCACCACAACCCGTCCCAGCCCGTCCCAGACCACCAGAGCCCGTCGCAGCCCACCCCAGCTCTCCACAACCCACCACAGCTCGTCCCAGCACACCATAGACCGTCCCAGCCCGTCCCGGCCCACCACAGCCCGTCCCAGCCCACCGCAGCCCACCACAGCCCATCCCAGCCCATCCCATTCCACCACGGCCCGTCCCAGCCCACCACGGCCCACCACAGCCCACCGCGGCCCGTCCCAGCCAACCGCGGCCCGTCCCAGCCCACCACGGCCCACCACAGCCTGTCCCAGCCCACCACAGCCCGTCCCTACTCACCGCAGCCCACCAAGGCCCGTCCCAGCCCACCACGACCCGTCCCAGCCCACCATGGCCCGTCCCAGGTCACCACAGCAGGTCCCAGACCATCAGAGCCCGTCCCAGCCCACCACAATCCCGTCCCAGCCCACTATAGCCCGTCCCAGCCAAACCACAACCCGTTCTAGCTCACCACAACCCACCACAGCGCACCATAGCCCACCACAGCCCACCACAGCGCACCAGAGTCTGTCCCGGCCCACCAGAGCCTGTCCCAGCCCACCACAGCCCGTCCCAGCCCACCACGGCGCGTCCCAGCCCACCGCAGCCCATTCCAGACCACCAGAGCCCTTCCCAGTTCACCACAGCATGTCCCAGCACACCACAGCCCACCACAGCCCGTCCAATTTCACCACAGCCCGTCTCAGCTCACCACAAACCACCACAGCCCGTCCCAGCCCACCACAGCCCACCACAGCCCGTCTCAGCCCACCAGAGCCCGTCCCAGCTTACCACAGCCCACCACAGCCTGTCCCAGCCAGTCCGATCCCACCACAGCCCGTCCCAGCCCACCAGAGCTCGTCCCAGCCCACCACAACCCACCACAGCCCGTCCCAGCCCACCACAGCCGGACCCAGCCCGTCCCAGCCTACCACGGCCGCCGCAGACCACCAGAGCCCATCACAGGCCACCACAGCCCGTCCCAGCACACCACAGCCCGTCTCAGCTCACCACAACCCACCACAGCACACTACAGCCCACCACAGTGCACCAGAGCCCGTCCCGGCCCACCACAGCCCGTCCCAGCCTGCCACAGCCCGTCCCAGCCCGCCACAGCCCAATACAGCCCACCACAGCCCGTCTCAGCTCACCACAACCCACCACAGCCCGTCCAAGCCCACCACAGCCCATTACAGCTTACCACAGCCCGTCCCAGCCCAACAGACCCATTTCCAGCCCACCAGAGCCCACCACAGCCCGTCCCAGCCCACCAAAGCCCGTCCCCGCCCACCACAGCCCGTCCCCGCTCACCACAGCCCGTCCCAGCCCGTCCCAGGCCACCACAGCCCTTCCCTGCTCACCACAGCCTGTCCCCGCCCACCACAACTTGTCCCCGCCCACTACAGCCCGGCACGGCCCACCACGGCCCGTCATGGCCATCCAAGGCTGGTCCTGGCCCAGCACAGCCCGTCCCAGCCCTTCCCAGCCCACCGCAGCCCGTCCCAGCCCACCACAGCCCGTCCCAGCCCACCACAGCGCGTCCCAGCACACCACAGCGCGTCCCAGCCCACCACAGCGCGTCCCAGCCCACCACAGTGCGTCCCAGCCCACCACAGCCCGTCCCAGCCCACCACAGCCCGTCCCAGCCCACCACAGCCTGCACCAGCCAAACACAGTCCGTCCCAGCCCACCACAGCCCGTCCCAGCCAACAGTAGACCATTCCAGACCAGCAGAGCCTGTCCCTGCCCACCACAGCCTGTCCCAGCACACCATAGCCCACCACAGCCCGTCACAGCCCGCCACAGCCCACCACAGCCCGTACCAGCCCACCACAGCCCGTCCCAGCACACCATAGCCCACCACAGCCCGTCCCAGCCCACCACAACCCGTCCCGGCCTGCCACGGCCCACCACGGCCCACCACGGCACATTACGGCCCGCCACGGGCCGTCCCGGCATGCCATGGCCCACCAATGTGCACCACAGCCCAACACGGCCCGCCACGGCCCACCACAATCCCGCCACAGTCTGTCCCAACCCATCACAGCCCATCCCAGCCCACCACAGCCCACCACGGCCCGTCCCTATTTGCCACAGCCCCCCATGGCCCCCCACAGCCCCTCCCAGCCCACCACAGCCCCTCCCAGCTAACCACAGCCCGCCCCAGCCCACCACAGCCCGTCCCAGCCCACCACAGCCCGTCCCAGCCCACCACACACTGCCACGGCCCACCACAGCCCACCACTAGCCCGCCAGAGCCCGCCAGAGCCCTCCACGGCCCACCACTAGCCCACCACAACCCGTCCCAGCCCGCCAAAGGCCGTAACATCCCACCAGGGCCCACCACAGCCCACCACTAGCCCACCACAACCCGTCCCAGCCTGCCAAAGCCTGTAACATCCCACCAGGGCCCACCACAGCCCACCACAGTCTGTCCAAACCCGCCAAAGCCTGTCCCAGCCCACCACAGCCCATCCCAGCCCACCACAGCCCGTCCCAGCCCACCACAGGCCACCACAGGCCACCACAGGCCACCACGGCCCATCCCAGCCCGTCCCAGCCCACCACACCCTGCCACAGCCCGCCACAGCCCTCTACAGCCCATCCCAGCCTACACAGCTTATCCCAGCACATCACAGCCCACCAAAGCCCACCACAGCCCGTCACAGACCACCACAGCCTTTCACAGCCCACCACAGGTCACTACACCCTACCACAGCCCGCCACAGCCCTCCACAGCCCACCACAGCCTACCACAGTTTATCCCAGCCCACCACAGCCCGCCACAGCCCATCCCAGCCCGCCACAGCCTGTCCCAGCCCGCCAGAGCCCGTCCCAGCCCGCCACAGCCCGTCCCAGCCCGCCACAGCCCGTCCCAGCCCACCACAGCCCACCACAGCCCATTGCTGCCAACCACAGCCCACCACAGCTCACCACAGCCCGTCGAAACCCACCACAGCCCATCCGAGCCCACCACAGCCCGTCCGAGCCCACCACAGCCCGTCCGAGCCCACCACAGCCCGTCCCAGCAAACCACAGCCCGTCCCAGCCCGTCACAGCCCGTGCCAGCCTACCACAGCTGACCACAACCCACCACGGCCCACCACAGCCCACCACAGTTCACCACGGCCCATCCCAGCCCACCACGGCACGTCCCAGCCCACCACAGCCTGTCCCAGCCCACCACAGCCCAACCCAGACCACCACAGCCCGTCCCAGCCCACCACAGCTTGTCCCAGCACACCACAGCACGTCCCATCCAGCCACAGCCTGCCACAGCCCACCACAGCCCATCCCAGCCCACCACAGCACGTGCCAGCCCGGCCCAACATACCACAGCTTGCCCAGCTCGTCCCAACCCGTCCCAGACCACCACAGCCCGTCCCAGACCACCACAGCCCGTCTCAGCCCGTCTCACCTCACCACAACCCACCACAGCCCACCACAGCCCGTCCCAGCCCACCACAGCCCACCACAGCCCATCCCAGCACACCACAGCCCGTCCCAGCCCACCACAGCCCACCACAACCCGTCTCAGCTCACCACAGCCCACCACAGCCCGTCCCTGCCCACCACAGCGCGTCCCTGACCACAACAACCCGTCCCAGACCACCACAACCTGTCCCAGCCCGTCCCAGCCTGTCCCAGCCCACCACAGCCCGTCCCAGCCAACAACAGCCCGTCCCTGCCCACCACGGCCCACCACGGCCCGCCCCAGCCCACCACAGCCCACCACAGCCTACCGCGGCCCAACACGCCCCGCCAGAGCCCACCACGGCCCATCACAGCCTGTCCCAGCCCACCACAGCCCGTCCCGTCCCGTCCTAGCACAGCCCGTCCCGCCCCAGTCCACCACAGCCCGTCCCATCCCTTCCCAGCACAACCCATCCCAGCCCGTCCCAGCTCGTCCCAGCCTGTCCCGTCCCGTCCCAGCCCACCACAGCCCGTCCCAGCCCCCCACGGCCCACCACAGCCCACCACGGCCCACCACGGCCCGTCCCAGCCCTCCACAGCCCGTCCCAGCCCACCACAACCCGTCCCAGCCCACCACAGGCTTTCCAAACCCGCCAAAGCCTGTCCCAGCCCACCACAGCCTTACAAAGCCCACCAGAGCCTGTCACAGGCCACCACCGCCTGTCACAGCCCACCACAGCTCACCACAGCCCACCACAGCCTGTCCCAGTCCACCACAGCACGTCCCAGCCCACCATAGTCTGTCCCAGCCCACCGCAGCCCATCCCAGCCCACCACAGACCGTCCCAGCCCAGTACAGCCCGTCCCAGCACACCACAGCCCATCCCAGCACACCACAGCCCACCACATCCCGTCCCAGCCCACCACAGACCGTCCCAGCCCGTCCCAGCCCACCACAGCCCGTCCCAGCCCACCACAGACCGTCCCAGCCCACCGCAGCCCGTTTCAGCCCACCACAGCCCGTTCCAGCCTGTCCCAGCCCGTCCCAGCCCACCACAGCCCGTCTCAAGCTCACCAAAACCCACCATAGCCCATCACGGCCCGCCACAGCCCACCACGGCCCGTCCCAGCTTTACCACGGCCCACCACAGCCAACGCCTTCCCATCCCGGCCCAAAACGGCCCACCACGGTTCACCACGGCCCGTCCCAGCCCACCACGGCCCGACCCAGCCCACCACGGCCCACCACAGCCCGTCCCCGCCCACCACAGCTTGTCCCAGCCCACCACGGCCCGTCCCAGCCCACCAAGGCCCGACCCAGCCCACCACGGACCACCACAGCCCGTCCCAGCCCACCACAGCATGTCCCAGCCCACCACAGCCCATCCGAGCCCACCACAGCCCGTCCCAAGTCACCACAGCCCGTCCCAGGTCACCACAGCCCGTCCCAGGTTACCACAGCCCACCACCGACCACCACAGCCCGTCCCAGCCCACCACAGCCCACCACGGCCCGCCAAGTCCTACCACAGCCCACCAGAGCCCACCACCGCCCGTCACAGCCCCAAAAGCCAGTCCCAGCCCACCACAGCCCCTCCCAGCCCACCACAGCTTGTCCCAGCCCACCACGGCCCACCACAGCCCGTCCCCGCCCACCACAGCTTGTCCCAGCCCACCGCGGCCCGTCCCAGCCCACCAAGGCCCGACCCAGCCCACCACGGACCACCACAGCCCGCCCCAGCCCACCACAGCCCGTCCCAGCCCACCACAGCCCGTCCCAGCCCAGCACAGCCCGTCCCAGCCCACCACACACTGCCACGGCCCACCACTGCCCACCACAGCCCAGCACAGTCCACCACTACCCGTCCTGTCCCGTCAAGGCCGACCACAGCCCGCCACGGCACACCATGGCCCACCAGAGCCCACCACGTCCCGTCACAGCCCGTCCCAGCCCGCCAAAGCCTGTCCCAGCCCACCACAGCCCATCCCAGCCCACCACAGCCCGTCCCAGCCCACCACAGCCCGTCCCAGCCCACCACAGCCCGTCCCAGCACACCACAGGCCACCACAGCACACCACGGCCCATCCCAGCCCGTCCCAGCCCACCACACCCCGCCACAGCCCTCTACAGCCCATCCCAGCCTACACAGCTTATCCCAGCACATCACAGCCCACCAAAGCCCACCACAGCCCGTCACAGACCACCACAGCCTTTCACAGCCCACCACAGGTCACTACACCCTACCACAGCCCGCCACAGCCCTCCACAGCCCATCCCAGCCTACCACAGCTTATCCCAGCCCGCCACAGCCCGTCCCAGCCCACCACAGCCCGTCCCAGCCCACCACAGCCCGTCCCAGTCCACCACAGCCCGTCCCAGCCCACCACAGCTTGTCCCAGCACACCACAGCACGTCCCATCCAGCCACAGCCCACCACAGCACGTGCCAGCCCGGCCCAACATACCACAGCTTGCCCAGCTCGTCCCAGCCCGTCCCAGACCACCACAGCCCGTCCCAGCCCCTCCCAGCCAGTCTCAGCTCACCACAACCCACCACAGCCCACCACAGCCCGTCCCAGCCCACCACAGCCCACCGCAGCCCATCCCAGCACACCACAGCCCGTCTCAGCCCACCACAGCCCACCACAACCCGTCTCAGCTCACCACAGCCCACAACAACCCGTCCCAGCCCACCACAGCCCACCAAAGCCCACCACAGCTTGTCCCAGCCCGTCCCAGGCCACCGCAGCCTGTCCCAGCTCACCAAAGCCCGTCCCAGCTCACCACAACCCGTCCCGGCCCACCACAGCCCACCACAGCCCTCCACAGCCCACCACAGCCCTCCACAGCACGTCCCAGCCCACTACAGCCATCCACAGCCCATCCCAGCCCTCCACAGCACGTCCCAGCCCATCACAGATTATCCCAGCAAACCACAGCCCGTCCAAGCCCACAACAGCCCACACCAGCCGGTCCCAGCCGAACACAGCCCGTCCCAGCCCACCACAGCCCGTCCCAGCCCATCCCAGCACAGCACAGCCCGTCCCAGCCTGCCACAGCTAGTCCCAGCCGACCACAGCCCACCACAGCCCACCACAGCCCTCCACAGTCCACCACAGCCCACCACAGCCCGCCACGGCCCACCACGGCCTACCACAGCCCACCACTGCCCGTACCTGCCCACCACGGCCCACCACGGCCCGCCACAGCCCACCATGGTCCACCAGATGCCACCAAAGCCCGTCACAGGCCGCCACAGGCCGCCACAGCCCGTCCCAGCCCACCATAGCCCACCACAGCTTGTCCCATCCCACCACAGCCCACAACAGCCCGTCCCAGCCCGACCCAGGCCACCACAGCCTGTCGCAGCTCACCAAAGCCCGTCCCAGCTCACCACAGCCTTTCCCAGCCCACCACAGCCCGTCCCAGACCACCACAGCCCACCACAGCCCAGCCCAGCCCACCACAGATTATCCCAGGCCACCACAGCCCGTACCAGGCCACCATAGCCCGTCCCAGCTCAACAAAGCCTGTCCCAGCCCACCACAACCCGTCCCAGCCCACCACAGCCCACAACAGCCCACCACAGCCCACAACAGCCCACCACTGCCCACAACAGCCCACCACAGCCCACCACAGCCCACCACAGCCGGTTCCAGCCCGACACAGAACACCACGGCCCGTCGCGGCCTGCCACGGAGCACCACGGCCCGCCACAACCCACTACGGCCCCCAACAGCCCGCCACGGCCCATTATGGGCCACAACAGGCTGTCGCGACAAGCCACGGCCCACCACTGCCCGCCACGGCCCAACAAGGCCTGTCACGGCCCGTCACGGCCCACCACGGCCCGCCACAGGCCACCACAGCCCGTCCATGTCTACCACAGCCCCTCCCAGCCCACCACAGCCCGTCCCGGACCACCACAGCCCGTCCCGGCCCACCACGGCCCACCACGGCCCGCCACGGCCCACCACGGCCCGCCACGGCCTGCCAGAGCCCACGCCGGCCCGTGACAGCCCGTCCCGGCCCGCCACAGCCCGTCCCAGCCTACCACAGCTTATCCCAGCAGACCACAGCCCACCGAAGCCCACCACAGCCCGCCACAGCCCACCACAGCCCGTCACAGCCCACCACAGCCTGTCCCAGCCTACCACAGCCCGTCCCAGCCCACCACAGCACATCACAGCCCACCACAGCACAACACAGCCCACCACAGCCCGTCCCAGTCCACCACAGCCCGTCCCAGCCCACCACAGCCCGTCCCAGCCCACCGCAGCCCGTCCCAGCCCACCACAGCCCGTCCCAGCCCACCGCAGCCCGTCCCAGCCCACCGCAGCCCGTCCCAGGTCACCACAGCCCGTCCCAGCCCATTACAGCCCACCACCGACCACCACAGCCCGCCATAGCCCTCCACAGCCCGTCGCAGCACACCACGGCCCACCACGGCCAGCCAAGGCCCACCACAGCCCACCAGAGCCCACCACGGCCCGTCACAGCCCACAAACGCTCACCACGGCCCACCACGGCCCGCCACGGCTGGCCACGGCCCGCCACAGCCCATTCCAGTCCACCACAACCCACCACAGCCCGCCAAAGCCCGTCCCAGCCCGCCACAGCCCATCCCAGCCCTCCACAGCCTGTCGCAGCCCGCCACAGACCACCACAGCCTGTTCCAGCCCATCACAGCCCACCATAGCCCACCACAGCCTGTCCCAGGCACCACAGCCCATCCCAGACTACCGCAGCCCACCCCAGCACACCACAGTCTGCCACAACCCGCCATAGCCCGCCACAGCCCGTCCCATCCCACCACAGCTCGTCCCAGCTCGCCACAGCCCGTCCAAGCCCACCACAGCCCACCACAGCCCGTCCAAGGCCACCACAGCCCGTCCCAGCTCAAAAAAGCCCGTCCCAGCCCACCATAGCGCGTCCCAGCCCACCATAGCCCGTCCCAGGCCGCCACAGGTAGTGCCAGCCCACAACAGCCCGTCCTAGCCCGCCACAGCCCGCCAGAGCCCTCCACAGCCCTCCACAGCCCGCCAAGGCCCACCACTGCCCGTCACAGGTTGTCCCAGACCGCCACAGCCCGTTTCGGCCCACCACAGCCCGTCCAAGACCTCCACAGCCCTTCCCAGCCCACTACAGCCCACCATAGCCCACCACAGCCCGTCCCAGCCCACCACACCTTATCCCAGCCCACCACAGCCCGTCCCAGCCCACTACAGCCCGCCACGGCCCACCACAGCCCGTCCCAGCCCACCATAGCCCGTCCCAGCCCACCACAGCCCTCCACAGCCCGTCCCAGCCCACCACGGCCCACCACAGCCCACCACGGCCCACCACTGTCCGTCACAGCCCACCACGGCCCACCACAGCCCATACCAGTGCACCACAGCCCGTCCCAGCACACCATAGCCCACCACAGCCCGTCACAGCCCGCCACAGCCCACCACAGCCCGTCCCAGCACACCATAGCCCACCACAGCCCGTCCCAGCCCACCACAACCCGTCCCGGCCTGCCACGGCCCACCACGGCCCACCACGGCACATTATGGCCCGCCACGGGCCGTCCCGGCATGCCATGGCCCACCAATGTGCACCACAGCCCAACACGGCCCGCCACGGCCCACCACAATCCCGCCACAGTCTGTCCCAACCCATCACAGCCCATCCCAGCCCACCACAGCCCACCACGGCCCGTCCCTATTTGCCACAGCCCCCCATGGCCCCCCACGGCCCGTCCCAGCCCACCACGGCCCGTCCCAGCCCCCCACGGCCCATCCCAGCCCGCCACGGCCCGTACCAGCCCACCATGGCCTGTCCCAGCCCGCCACGGCCCGTCCCAGCCCATCCCAGCACATCCAATGCCACCACAGCCCGTCCCAGCTCAAAAAAGCCCGTCCCAGCCCACCACAGCCCGTCCCAGGCCGCCACAGGTAGTGCCAGCCCACAACAGCCCGTCCTAGCCCACCACTTTTGGGGCTCTTGCTGTATTGAATGATTATACTGAACTCTGAAGCAAGTGGAAAAATACTGAAGAAATAAGACGAGGTTACGGCCAGTACAGTGGGATGAAGAAAAAGGAGCAAATTGCAGATGTTTGCTCAAAACCAAGGCCAACGGGACGTGATAAGAGGAGCTGGGAAACCGCAGAAAGGAGCCTACGTGCCAGAACAAGCAGAAAACAGAAATCTTCCCAGTAAACAATTGTTGACCAATCATATTATTATACGCTTGTAAAATAGCCAACCACATTATTGCACACTTATAGAATGCCTTATAAAAGTCTACCTGGTGTGTACAATAAAGGGATCAGATCTTGAACTCTGTGAGTATTTGAATCTGACTCCCGCTCGCCCGAAATGCCCGCAGCACACCACAGCCCATCCTAGCCCGCCACAGCCCTCCACAGCCCACCACAGCCCTCCACAGCCATCCACAGCCCACCACAGCCCGTCCCAGCCCACCACAGCCCACCACGGCCCGTCCCGGCCTGCCACAGCCCACCACGTCCCGCCGCGGCCCCCCACGGCCCCCTAAAGCCCATTACGGCATGCCACAGGCCGTCCCGGCACGCCACGGCCCACCACTGTCTGCCATGGCACAACACAGCCCGCCACAGCCCACCACGGCCCGCCACAGCCTGTCCCAGCCTGCCACACCCCACCACAGCCTGTCCCAGGCAACACAGCCCATCCCAGACTACCACAGCCCATCCCAGCACACCACGGTCTGCCACAACCTGTCATACCCCACTAAAGCCCGTCCCAGCTCACCACAGCCTATCCCAGCCCGCCACAGCCCACCACGGCCCACCATAGCCCGTCCCAGCCCACTATAGCCCACCACAGCCGGTCCCAGCCCACCACAGCCCATCCCAGCCTACCACAGCCCGTCCCAGCCCACTAAAGCCCGCAACGGCCCACCACAGCCCACCACGGCCCACCACGGCCCGTCCCAGCCCACCACAGCCCGTCCCAGCCCACCACAGCCCCTCCCAGCCCACTACAGCCCACCACAGCCGGTCCCAGCCCACCACAGCCCGTCCCAGCCTACCACAGCCCGTCCCAGCCCACTAAAGCCTGCAATGGCCCACCACAGCCCGCCACAGCCCACCACAGCCCACCACGGCCCGTCCCAGCCCTCCACGGCCTGTACCAGCCCTCCACGGCCCGTAGAGCCCACCACAGCCCTCCACGGCCCACCACAGCCCACCACGGCCCACCACAGCCCACCACGGCCCACCATGGCCCATCCCAGCCCGCCATGGCCCGCCACAACCCACCACAGCCCGTCACAGCCCATCCAAGACCGCCACAGCCCGTCCCAGCCCACCACAGCCCACAACAGCCTATCCCACCCACCACAGCCTGTCCCAGCCCGTCCCAGGCCACCACAGCCTGTCGCAGCTCACCAAAGCCCGTCCCAGCTAAACACAGCCCGTCCCAGCCCACTACGGCCCACCACGGCCCACAATAGCTAGTCACAGCCCACCACAGCCCACCACAGCCCAAAACAGACGGTCCCAGCCCACCACAGCCCATCCCAGCCCACCAAAGCCCATCCCAGCCCATCACAGACGGTCCCAGCCAAGGGCAGCCCATCCCAGCCCACCACAGCCCATCCCAGCCCACCACAGCCCACCACAGGCCATCCCAGCCCCAAACAGATGGTCCCAGCCAACCACAGCCCGTCCCAGCCCACCACAGCCCACCGCAGCCCATCGCAGCCCATCGCAGACCATCGCAGACGGTCCCAGCCAAACGCAGCCCGTCCCAGCCCACCGCAGCCCGTCCCAGCCCACCGAAGCCCACCACGGCCTGTCCCAGCCCAAAACGCCCCGTCCCAGCCCACCACAGCCCACCACGGCCTACCACGGCCCCCCAAAGCCCACCACGGCCCGCCACAGCTTGTCCGAGCCCATCCCAGCCCGCCACAGCCCGTCATAGCCCGTCCCAGCCCGTCCTAGCCCGTCCCAGCCCACCACAGCCCGTCCCAGCCCACCACAGCCTGTCCCAGCACACCACAGCTCGTCCCAGCCTGTCCCAGCCCGTCTCAGCTAACCACAGCCCACCACAGCACGTCCCCGCCCACCACAGCCCGTTCCAGACCACCAGAGCCCGTCCCAGCCTGTCCCAGCCCTTCCCCGCTCACCATAACCCGTCCCAGCCCACCCAGCCCGTCCCAGCCCACCACAGCCCGTCCCAGCCCACCACAGCCTACCACAGCTTGTCCCAGCCCACCACATTCCGCCCCAGCCCACCACAGCCCTTCCCAGCCTGTCCCAGCCAACCTTCAGCCCGTCCCAGCCCACCACAGCCCGTCCCAGCCCACCACAGCCCGTCCCAGCCCACCACAGCCCGTCCCCCGCCCACCACAGCCCGTCCCAGCCCACCACAGACCGTCCCAGCCCGTCCCAGCCCACCACAGCCCGTCCCAGCCCACCACAGACTGTCCCAGCCCACCACAGCCTGTTCCAGCCCACCACAGCCCGTTCCAGCCCACCCCTGCCTGTCCCAGCCAACCACAACCCACCACAGCCCGTCCCAGCACACCACAGCCCGTCCCACCACACTACAGCCCATCCCAGCCCGTCTTAGCCCACCACAGCCCGTCCCAGCCTGTCCCAGCCCGTCCCAGCCCGTCCCAGCCCACCACAGCCCGTCTCAAGCTCACCAAAACCCACCATAGCCCATCACGGCCCGCCACAGCCCACCACGGCCCGTCCCAGCTTTACCACGGCCCACCACAGCCAACGCCTTCCCATCCCGGCCCAAAACGGCCCACCACGGTTCACCACGGCCCGTCCCAGCCCACCACGGCCCGACCCAGCCCACCACGGCCCACCACAGCCCGTCCCCGCCCACCACAGCTTGTCCCCGCCCACCACAGCCTGTCCCAGCCCACCACAGCCCGTCCGAGCCCACCACAGCCCGTCCCAAGTCACCACAGCCCGTCCCAGGTCACCACAGCCCGTCCCAGGTTACCACAGCCCACCACCGACCACCACAGCCCGTCCCAGCCCACCACGGCCCACCACGGCCCGCCAAGTCCTACCACAGCCCACCAGAGCCCACCACCGCCCGTCACAGACCCAAAAGCCAGTCCCAGCCCACAACAGCCCGTCCCAGCCCACCACAGCCTGTCCCAGCCCACCACAGCCTGTCCCAGCTCACCACAGCCCGTCCCAGCCCACCACAGCCCGTCCCACCCCGTCCCAGGCCGTCCCAGCCCACCACAGCCCCTCCCAGCCCACCACAGCCCCTCCCAGCTCACCACAGCCCGCCCCAGCCCACCACAGCCCGTCCCAGCCCACCACAGCCCGTCCCAGCCCACCACACACTGCCACGGCCCACCACAGCCCGCCACAGCCCGCCAGAGCCCGCCACAGCCCACCACGGACCACCACGGCCCACCACTAGCCCACCACAGCCCGTCCCAGCCCACCACAGCCCGTCCCAGCCCACCACAGGCCACCACAGGCCACCACAGCCCACCACGGCCCATCCCAGCAAGTCCCAGCCCACCACACCCCGCCACAGCCCGCCACAGCCCTCTACAGCCCATCCCAGACTACACAGCTTATCCCAGCACATCACAGCCCACCAAAGCCCACCACAGCCCGTCACAGACCACCACAGCCTTTCACAGCCCACCACAGGTCACTACACCCTACCACAGCCCGCCACAGCCCTCCACAGCCCATCCCAGCCTACCACAGCTTATCCCAGCCCACCACAGCCCGCCACAGCCCGTCCCAGCCCGCCACAGCCCGTCCCAGCCCGCCAGAGCCCGTCCCAGCCCGCCACAGCCCGTCCCAGCCCGCCACAGCCTGTCCCAGCCCACCACAGCCCACCACAGCCCATTGCTGCCAACCACAGCCCACCACAGCTCACCACAGCCCGTCGAAACCCACCACAGCCCGTCCGAGCCCACCACAGCCCGTCCGAGCCCACCACAGCCCGCCACAGCCCGTCCCAGCCCGCCAGAGCCCGTCCCAGCCCGCCACAGCCCGTCCCAGCCCGCCACACCCCGTCCCAGCCCACCACAGCCCATTGCTGCCAACCACAGCCCACCACAGCCCGTCGAAACCCACCACAGCCCGTCCGAGCCCACCACAGCCCGTCCGAGCCCACCACAGCCTGTCCCAGCCCACCACAGCCCGTCCCAGCCTGTCCCAGCCCGTCACAGCCCGTGCCAGCCCACCACGGCTGACCACAGCCCACCACGGCCCACCACAGCCCACCACAGTTCACCACGGCCCATCCCAGCCCACCACGGACCACCACAGCCCACCACGGCACGTCCCAGCCCACCACAGCCTGTCCCAGTCCACCACAGCCCAACCCAGACCACCACAGCCCGTCCCAGCCCACCACAGCTTGTCCCAGCACACCACAGCACGTCCCATCCAGCCACAGCCCGCCACAGCCCACCACAGCCCATCCCAGCCCACCACAGCACGTGCCAGCCCGGCCCAACATACCACAGCTTGCCCAGCTCGTCCCAGCCCGTCCCAGACCACCACAGCCCGTCCCAGCACACCACAGCCCGTCTTCAGCCCGTCTCACCTCACCACAACCCACCACAGCCCACCACAGCCCACCACAGCCCATCCCAGCACACCACAGCCCGTCCCAGCCCACCACAGCCCACCACAACCCGTCTCAGCTCACCACAGCCCACCACAGCCCGTCCCGGCCCACCACAGCGCGTCCCTGACCACAACAACCCGTCCCAGACCACCACAACCTGTCCCAGCCCGTCCCAGCCTACCACAGCCCGTCCCAGCCAACAACAGCCCGTCCCTGCCCACCAGGGCCCACCACGGCCCGCCCCAGCCCACCACAGCCCACCGCGGCCCAACACGCCCCGCCAGAGCCCACCACGGCCCATCACAGCCTGTCCCAGCCCACCACAGCCCGTCCCGTCCCGTCCCAGCACAGCCCGTCCCGTCCCAGCCCACTACAGCCCGTCCCGTCCCGTCCCAGCACAGCCCGTCCCAGCCTGTCCCGTCCCGTCCCAGCCCGTCCCAGCCTGTCCCGTCCCGTCCCAGCCCACCACAGCCCGTCCCAGCCCCCCACGGCCCACCACAGCCCACCACAGCCCACCATGGCCCGTCCCAGCCCTCCACAGCCCACCACAGCCCGTCCCAGCCCACCACAACCCGTCCCAGCCCACCACAGGCTTTCCAAACCCGCCAAAGCCTGTCCCAGCCCACCACAGCCTTACAAAGCCCACCAGAGCCTGTCACAGGCCACCACCGCCTGTCACAGCCCACCACAGCTCACCACAGCCCACCACAGCCTGTCCCAGTCCACCACAGTACGTCCCAGCTCACCACAGCCCGTCCCAGCCCACCACAGCCCGTCCCACCCCGTCCCAGGCCGTCCCATGCCGTCCCAGGCCGTCCCGGCCCACCACAGCTTGTCCCAGCCCACCACAGCCCCTCCCAGCTCACCACAGCCCCTCCCAGCTCACCACAGCCCGTCCCAGCCCACCACAGCCCGTCCCAGCCCACCACACACTGCCACGGCCCACCACAGCCCGCCAGAGCCCGCCACAGCCCACCACGGACCACCACTAGCCCACCACAACCCGTCCCAGCCCGCCAAAGGCCGTAACATCCCACCAGGGCCCACCAGAGCCCACCACGGCCCACCACTAGCCCACCACAACCCGCCCCAGCCTGCCAAAGCCCGTAACATCCCACCAGGGCCCACCACAGCCCACCACAGCCTGTCCCAGCCCGCCACAGACCGTCCCAGCCCGCCACAGACTGTCCCAGCCCGCCACAGACCGTCCCAGCCCACCACAGACCGTCCCAGCCCGCCACTGCCCACCACAGCCCAGCACAGTCCACCACTACCCGTCCTGTCCCGTCAAGGCCGACCACAGCCCGCCACGGCACACCATGGCCCACCAGAGCCCACCATGTCCCGTCACAGCCCGTCCCAGCCCGCCAAAGCCTGTCCCAGCCCACCACAGCCCATCCCAGCCCACCACAGCCCGTCCCAGCCCACCACAGCCCGTCCCAGCCCACCACAGGCCACCACAGGCCACCACAGCCCATCCCAGCCCGTCCCAGCCCACCACACCCCGCCACAGCCCTCTACAGCCCATCCCAGCCTACACAGCTTATCCCAGCACATCACAGCCCACCAAAGCCCACCACAGCCCGTCACAGACCACCACAGCCTTTCACAGCCCACCACAGGTCGCTACACCCTACCACAGCCCGCCACAGCCCGCCACAGCCCATCCCAGCCTACCACAGCTTATCCCAGCCCACCACAGCCCGCCACAGCCCGTCCCAGCCCGCCAGAGCCCGTCCCAGCCCGCCACAGCCCGTCCCAGCCCACCACAGCCCATTGCTGCCAACCACAGCCCACCACAGCTCACCACAGCCCGTCGAAACCCACCACAGCCCGTCCGAGCCCACCACAGCCCGTCCGAGCCCACCACAGCCCGTCCCAGCCCACCACAGCCCGTCCCAGCCCACCACAGCCCGTCCCAGCCTGTCCCAGCCCGTCACAGCCCGTGCCAGCCCACCACGGCTGACCACAGCCCACCACGGCCCACCACAGCCCACCACAGTTCACCACGGCCCATCCCAGCCCACCACGGACCACCACAGCCCACCACGGCACGTCCCAGCCCACCACAGCCTGTCCCAGCCCACCACAGCCCAACCCAGACCACCACAGCCCGTCCCAGCCCACCACAGCTTGTCCCAGCACACCACAGCACGTCCCATCCAGCCACAGCCCGCCACAGCCCACCACAGCCCATCCCAGCCCACCACAGCACGTGCCAGCCCGGCCCAACATACCACAGCTTGCCCAGCTCATCCCAGCCCGTCCCAGACCACCACAGCCCGTCCCAGCACACCACAGCCCGTCTTCAGCCCGTCTCACCTCACCACAACCCACCACAGCCCACCACAGCCCCTCCCAGCCCACCACAGCCCACCACAGCCCATCCCAGCACACCACAGCCCGTCCCAGCCCACCACAGCCCACCACAACCCGTCTCAGCTCACCACAGCCCACCACAGCCCGTCCCGGCCCACCACAGCGCGTCCCTGACCACAACAACCCGTCCCAGACCACCACAACCTGTCCCAGCCCGTCCCAGCCCACCACAGCCCGTCCCAGCCAACAAAAGCCCGTCCCTGCCCACCAGGGCCCACCACGGCCCGCCCCAGCCCACCACAGCCCACCGCGGCCCAACACGCCCCGCCAGAGCCCACCACGGCCCATCACAGCCTGTCCCAGCCCACCACAGCCCGTCCCGTCCCGTCCCAGCACAGACCGTCCCAGCCTGTCCCGTCCCGTCCCAGCCCGTCCCAGCCTGTCCCGTCCCGTCCCAGCCCACCACAGCCCGTCCCAGCCCCCCACGGCCCACCACAGCCCACCACGGCCCACCATGGCCCGTCCCAGCCCTCCACAGCCCACCACAGCCCGTCCCAGCCCACCACAACCCGTCCCAGCCCACCACAGGCTTTCCAAACCCGCCAAAGCCTGTCCCAGCCCACCACAGCCTTACAAAGCCCACCAGAGCCTGTCACAGGCCACCACCGCCTGTCACAGCCCACCACAGCTCACCACAGCCCACCACAGCCTGTCCCAGTCCACCACAGCACGTCCCAGCTCACCACAGCCCGTCCCAGCCCACCACAGCCCGTCCCACCCCGTCCCAGGCCGTCCCATGCCGTCCCAGGCCGTCCCGGCCCACCACAGCCCCTCCCAGCCCACCACAGCCCCTCCCAGCTCACCACAGCCCCTCCCAGCCCACCACAGCCCGTCCCAGCCCACCACAGCCCGTCCCAGCCCACCACACACTGCCACGGCCCACCACAGCCCGCCAGAGCCCGCCACAGCCCACCACGGACCACCACTAGCCCACCACAACCCGTCCCAGCCCGCCAAAGGCCGTAACATCCCACCAGGGCCCACCAGAGCCCACCACGGCCCACCACTAGCCCACCACAACCCGCCCCAGCCCGCCAAAGCCCGTAACATCCCACCAGGGCCCACCACAGCCCACCACAGCCTGTCCCAGCCCGCCACAGACCGTCCCAGCCCGCCACAGACTGTCCCAGCCCGCCACAGACCGTCCCAGCCCACCACAGACCGTCCCAGCCCGCCACTGCCCACCACAGTCCACCACTACCCGTCCTGTCCCGTCAAGGCCGACCACAGCCCGCCACGGCACACCATGGCCCACCAGAGCCCACCATGTCCCGTCACAGCCCGTCCCAGCCCGCCAAAGCCTGTCCCAGCCCACCACAGCCTGTCCCAGCCCACCACAGCCCGTCCCAGCCCACCACAGCCCGTCCCAGCCCACCACAGGCCACCACAGGCCACCACAGGCCACCACGGCCCATCCCAGCCCGTCCCAGCCCACCACACCCCGCCACAGCCCGCCACAGCCCTCTACAGCCCATCCCAGCCTACACAGCTTATCCCAGCACATCACAGCCCACCAAAGCCCACCACAGCCCGTCACAGACCACCACAGCCTTTCACAGCCCACCACAGGTCACTACACCCTATCACAGCCCGCCACAGCCCGCCACAGCCCATCCCAGCCTACCACAGCTTATCCCAGCCCACCACAGCCCGCCACAGCCCGTCCCAGCTCGTCCCAGCCCGTCCCAGCCCACCACAGCCCGTCCGAGCCCACCACAGCCCGTCCCAGCCCGTCCCAACCCACCACAGCCTGTCCCAGCCCACCACAGCCCGTCCCAGCCCACCACAGCCCGTCCCAGCCTGTCCCAGCCCGTCACAGCCCGTGCCAGCCCACCACGGCTGACCACAGCCCACCACGGCCCACCACAGCCCACCACAGTTCACCACGGCCCATTCCAGCCCACCACGGACCACCACAGCCCACCACGGCACGTCCCAGCCCACCACAGCCTGTCCCAGCCCACCACAGCCCAACCCAGACCACCACAGCCCGTCCCAGCCCACCACAGCTTGTCCCAGCACACCACAGCACGTCCCATCCAGCCACAGCCCGCCACAGCCCACCACAGCCCATCCCAGCCCATCCCAGCCCACCACAGCACGTGCCAGCCCGGCCCAACATACCACAGCTTGCCCAGCTCGTCCCAGCCCGTCCCAGACCACCACAGCCCGTCCCAGCCCACCACAGCCCGTCCCACCCCGTCCCAGGCCGTCCCATGCCGTCCCAGGCCGTCCCGGCCCACCACAGCCCCTCCCAGCACACCACAGCCCGTCCCAGCCCACCACAGCCCGTCCCAGCCCACCACACACTGCCACGGCCCACCACAGCCCACCACAGCCCGCCAGAGCCCGCCACAGCCCACCACGGACCACCACTAGCCCACCACAACCCGTCCCAGCCCGCCAAAGGCCGTAACATCCCAACAGGGCCCACCAGAGCCCACCACGGCCCACCACTAGCCCACCACAACCCGCCCCAGCCTGCCAAAGCCCGTAACATCCCACCAGGGCCCACCACAGCCCACCACAGCCTGTCCCAGCCTGCCACAGACCGTCCCAGCCCGCCACAGACTGTCCCAGCCCGCCACAGACCGTCCCAGCCCACCACAGACCGTCCCAGCCCGCCACTGCCCACCACAGCCCAGCACAGTCCACCACTACCCGTCCTGTCCCGTCAAGGCCGACCACAGCCCGCCACGGCACACCATGGCCCACCAGAGCCCACCATGTCCCGTCACAGCCCGTCCCAGCCCGCCAAAGCCTGTCCCAGCCCACCACAGCCCATCCCAGCCCACCACAGCCCGTCCCAGCCCACCACAGCCCGTCCCAGCCCACCACAGGCCACCACAGGCCACCACAGGCCACCACGGCCCATCCCAGCCCGTCCCAGCCCACCACACCCCGCCACAGCCCTCTACAGCCCATCCCAGCCTACACAGCTTATCCCAGCACATCACAGCCCACCAAAGCCCACCACAGCCCGTCACAGACCACCACAGCCTTTCACAGCCCACCACAGGTCACTACACCCTACCACAGCCCGCCACAGCCCTCCACAACCCATCCCAGCCTACCACAGCTTATCCCAGCCCACCACAGCCCACAAGAGCTTGTCACAGACCACCACAGCCCGTCACAGACCACCACAGCCCACCACGGCCCACCACAGCCCGTCCCAGCCCGCCACAGCCCGTCCCAGCCCACCACAGCCCGTCCCAGCCCACCACAGCCCATTGCTGCCAACCACAGCCCACCACAGCTCACCACAGCCCGTCGAAACCCACCACAGCCCGTCCGAGCCCACCACAGCCCGTCCGAGCCCACCACAGCCCATCCGAGCCCACCACAGCCCGTCCCAGCAAACCACAGCCCGTCCCAGCCTGTCCCAGCCCGTCACAGCCCGTGCCAGCCCCCCACGGCCCACCACAGCCCACCACGGCCCACCACGGCCCGCCCCAGCCCTCCACAGCCCACCACAGCCCGTCCCAGCCCACCACAACCCGTCCCAGCCCACCACAGGCTTTCCAAACCCGCCAAAGCCTGTCCCAGCCCACCACAGCCTTACAAAGCCCACCAGAGCCTGTCACAGGCCACCACCGCCTGTCACAGCCCACCACAGCTCACCACAGCCCACCACAGCCTGTCCCAGTCCACCACAGAACGTCCCAGCCCACCACAGTCTGTCCCAGCCCACCGCAGCCCATCCCAGCCCACCACAGCCCGTCACAGCCCAGTACAGCCCGTCCCAGCACACCACAGCCCATCCCAGCACACCACAGCCCACCACATCCCGTCCAAGCCCACCACAGACCGTCCCAGCCCGTCCCAGCCCACCACAGCCCGTCCCAGCCCACCACAGGCCACCACAGGCCACCACAGGCCACCACGGCCCATCCCAGCCCGTCCCAGCCCACCACACCCCCCCACAGCCCGCCACAGCCCTCTACAGCCCATCCCAGCCTACACAGCTTATTCCAGCACATCACAGCCCACCAAAGCCCACCACAGCCCGTCACAGACCACCACAGCCTTTCACAGCCCACCACAGGTCACTACACCCTATCACAGCCCGCCACAGCCCGCCACAGCCCATCCCAGCCTACCACAGCTTATCCCAGCCCACCACAGCCCGCCACAGCCCGTCCCAGCCCGCCAGAGCCCGTCCCAGCCCACCACAGCCCGTCCCAGCCCACCACAGCCCATTGCTGCCAACCACAGCCCACCACAGCTCACCACAGCCCGTCGAAACCCACCACAGCCAGTCCGAGCCCACCACAGCCCGTCCGAGCCCACCACAGCCCGTCCCAGCAAACCACAGCCCGTCCCAGCCTGTCCCAGCCCGTCACAGCCCGTGCCAGCCCACCACGGCTGACCACAGCCCACCACGGACCACCACAGCCCACCACGGCACGTCCCAGCCCACCACAGCCCAACCCAGACCACCACAGCCCGTCCCAGCCCACCACAGCTTGTCCCAGCACACCACAGCACGTCCCATCCAGCCACAGCCCGCCACAGCCCACCACAGCACGTGCCAGCCCGGCCCAACATACCACAGCTTGCCCAGCTCGTCCCAGCCCGTCCCAGACCACCACAGCCCGTCCCAGCCCCTCCCAGCCCGTCTCACCTCACCACAACCCACCACAGCCCACCACAGCCCATCCCAGCCTACCACAGCCCGTCCCAGCCAGCCACTGCCCGTCCCAGCCCACCACATCCCACCACAGCCCATTGCTGCCAACCACAGCCCGTCGAAACCCACCACAGCCCGTCCGAGCCCACCACAGCCCGTCCGAGCCCACCACAGCCCGTCCCAGCCCACCACAGCCCGTCCCAGCCTGTCCCAGCCCGTCACAGCCCGTGCCAGCCCACCACGGCTGACCACAGCCCACCACGGCCCACCACAGCCCACCACAGTTCACCACGGCCCATTCCAGCCCACCACGGACCACCACAGCCCACCACGGCACGTCCCAGCCCACCACAGCCTGTCCCAGCCCACCACAGCCCAACCCAGACCACCACAGCCCGTCCCAGCCCACCACAGCTTGTCCCAGCACACCACAGCACGTCCCATCCAGCCACAGCCCGCCACAGCCCACCACAGCCCATCCCAGCCCATCCCAGCCCACCACAGCACGTGCCAGCCCGGCCCAACATACCACAGCTTGCCCAGCTCGTCCCAGCCCGTCCCAGACCACCACAGCCCGTCCCAGCCCACCACAGCCCGTCCCACCCCGTCCCAGGCCGTCCCATGCCGTCCCAGGCCGTCCCGGCCCCCCACAGCCCCTCCCAGCCCATCACAGCCCCTCCCAGCTCACCACAGCCCCTCCCAGCCCACCACAGCCCGTCCCAGCCCACCACAGCCCGTCCCAGCCCACCACACACTGCCACGGCCCACCACAGCCCACCACAGCCCGCCAGAGCCCGCCACAGCCCACCACGGACCACCACTAGCCCACCACAACCCGTCCCAGCCCGCCAAAGGCCGTAACATCCCACCAGGGCCCACCAGAGCCCACCACGGCCCACCACTAGCCCACCACAACCCGCCCCAGCCTGCCAAAGCCCGTAACATCCCACCAGGGCCCACCACAGCCCACCACAGCCTGTCCCAGCCTGCCACAGACCGTCCCAGCCCGCCACAGACCGTCCCAGCCCACCACAGACCGTCCCAGCCCGCCACTGCCCACCACAGCCCAGCAAAGTCCACCACTACCCGTCCTGTCCCGTCAAGGCCGACCACAGCCCGCAACGGCACACCATGGCCCACCAGAGCCCACCATGTCCCGTCACAGCCCGTCCCAGCCCGCCAAAGCCTGTCCCAGCCCACCACAGCCCGTCCCAGCCCACCACAGCCAACCAAAGCCCGTCCCAGCCCGCCACAGCCCGTCCCAGCCGACCACAGCCCGTCCCAGCCCACCACAGCCCATTGCTGCCAACCACAGCCCACCACAGCTCACCACAGCCCGTCGAAACCCACCACAGCCCGTCCGAGCCCACCACAGCCCGTCCGAGCCCACCACAGCCCGTCCGAGCCCACCACAGCCCGTCCCAGCAAACCACAGCCCGTCCCAGCCCACCACAGCCCATTGCTGCCAACCACAGCCCACCACAGCTCACCACAGCCCGTCGAAACCCACCACAGCCAGTCCGAGCCCACCACAGCCCGTCCGAGCCCACCACAGCCCGTCCCAGCAAACCACAGCCCGTCCCAGCCTGTCCCAGCCCGTCACAGCCCGTGCCAGCCCACCACGGCTGACCACAGCCCACCACGGACCACCACAGCCCACCACGGCACGTCCCAGCCCACCACAGCCCAACCCAGACCACCACAGCCCGTCCCAGCCCACCACAGCTTGTCCCAGCACACCACAGCACGTCCCATCCAGCCACAGCCCGCCACAGCCCACCACAGCACGTGCCAGCCCGGCCCAACATACCACAGCTTGCCCAGCTCGTCCCAGCCCGTCCCAGACCACCACAGCCCGTCCCAGCCCCTCCCAGCCCGTCTCACCTCACCACAACCCACCACAGCCCACCACAGCCCATCCCAGCCTACCACAGCCCGTCCCAGCCAGCCACTGCCCGTCCCAGCCCACCACATCCCACCACAGCCCATTGCTGCCAACCACAGCCCGTCGAAACCCACCACAGCCCGTCCGAGCCCACCACAGCCCGTCCGAGCCCACCACAGCCCGTCCCAGCCCACCACAGCCCGTCCCAGCCTGTCCCAGCCCGTCACAGCCCGTGCCAGCCCACCACGGCTGACCACAGCCCACCACGGCCCACCACAGCCCACCACAGTTCACCACGGCCCATTCCAGCCCACCACGGACCACCACAGCCCACCACGGCACGTCCCAGCCCACCACAGCCTGTCCCAGCCCACCACAGCCCAACCCAGACCACCACAGCCCGTCCCAGCCCACCACAGCTTGTCCCAGCACACCACAGCACGTCCCATCCAGCCACAGCCCGCCACAGCCCACCACAGCCCATCCCAGCCCATCCCAGCCCACCACAGCACGTGCCAGCCCGGCCCAACATACCACAGCTTGCCCAGCTCGTCCCAGCCCGTCCCAGACCACCACAGCCCGTCCCAGCCCACCACAGCCCGTCCCACCCCGTCCCAGGCCGTCCCATGCCGTCCCAGGCCGTCCCGGCCCCCCACAGCCCCTCCCAGCCCATCACAGCCCCTCCCAGCTCACCACAGCCCGCCCCAGCCCACCACAGCCCGTCCCAGCCCACCACAGCCCGTCCCAGCCCACCACACACTGCCACGGCCCACCACAGCCCACCACAGCCCGCCAGAGCCCGCCAGAGCCCACCACGGACCACCACTAGCCCACCACAACCCGTCCCAGCCCGCCAAAGGCCGTAACATCCCACCAGGGCCCACCAGAGCCCACCACGGCCCACCACTAGCCCACCACAACCCGCCCCAGCCTGCCAAAGCCCGTAACATCCCACCAGGGCCCACCACAGCCCACCACAGCCTGTCCCAGCCTGCCACAGACCGTCCCAGCCCGCCACAGACCGTCCCAGCCCACCACAGACCGTCCCAGCCCGCCACTGCCCACCACAGCCCAGCAAAGTCCACCACTACCCGTCCTGTCCCGTCAAGGCCGACCACAGCCCGCAACGGCACACCATGGCCCACCAGAGCCCACCATGTCCCGTCACAGCCCGTCCCAGCCCGCCAAAGCCTGTCCCAGCCCACCACAGCCCGTCCCAGCCCACCACAGCCAACCAAAGCCCGTCCCAGCCCGCCACAGCCCGTCCCAGCCGACCACAGCCCGTCCCAGCCCACCACAGCCCATTGCTGCCAACCACAGCCCACCACAGCTCACCACAGCCCGTCGAAACCCACCACAGCCCGTCCGAGCCCACCACAGCCCGTCCGAGCCCACCACAGCCCGTCCGAGCCCACCACAGCCCGTCCCAGCAAACCACAGCCCGTCCCAGCCTGTCCCAGCCCGTCACAGCCCGTGCCAGCCCCCCACGGCCCACCACAGCCCACCACGGCCCACCACGGCCCGTCCCAGCCCTCCACAGCCCACCACAGCCCGTCCCAGCCCACCACAACCCGTCCCAGCCCACCACAGGCTTTCCAAACCCGCCAAAGCCTGTCCCAGCCCACCACAGCTCACCACAGCCCACCACAGCCTGTCCCAGTCCACCACAGAACGTCCCAGCCCACCACAGTCTGTCCCAGCCCACCGCAGCCCATCCCAGCCCACCACAGCCCGTCACAGCCCAGTACAGCCCGTCCCAGCACACCACAGCCCATCCCAGCACACCACAGCCCACCACATCCCGTCCCAGCCCACCACAGACCGTCCCAGCCCGTCCCAGCCCACCACAGACCGTCCCAGCCCGTCCCAGCCCACCACAGCCCGTCCCAGCCCACCACAGACTGTCCCAGCCCACCACAGCCTGTTCCAGCCCACCACAGCCCGTTCCAGCCCACCCCTGCCTGTCCCAGCCAACCACAACCCACCACAGCCCGTCCCAGCACACCACAGCCCGTCCCACCAGACTACAGCCCATCCCAGCCCGTCTTAGCCCACCACAGCCCGTCCCAGCCTGTCCCAGCCCATCCCAGCCCGTCCCAGCCCACCACAGCCCGTCTCAAGCTCACCAAAACCCACCATAGCCCATCACGGCCCGTCCCAGCTTTACCACGGCCCACCACAGCCAACGCCTTCCCATCCCGGCCCAAAACGGCCCACCACGGTTCACCACGGCCCGTCGCAGCCCACCACGGCCCGACCCAGCCCACCACGGCCCACCACAGCCCATCCCCGCCCACCACAGCTTGTCCCAGCCCACCACGGCCCATCCCAGCCCACCAAGGCCCGACCCAGCCCACCACGGACCACCACAGCCCGTCCCAGCCCACCACAGCCCGTCCCAGCCCACCACAGCCCGTCCGAGCCCACCACAGCCCGTCCCAAGTCACCACAGCCCGTCCCAGGTCACCACAGCCCGTCACAGGTCACCACAGCCCACCACCGACCACCACAGCCCGTCCCAGCCCACCACGGCCCACCACGGCCCGCCAAGTCCTACCACAGCCCACCAGAGCCAACCACCGCACGTCACAGCCCCAAAAGCCCGTCCCAGCCCACAACAGCCCCTCCCAGCCCACCACAGCCCATCCCAGCCCACCACAGCTTATCCCGTCCCGTCCCAGCCCACCACAGCCTGTCCCAGCTCACCACAGCCCGTCCCAGCCCACCACAGCCCGTCCCACCCCGTCCCAGGCCGTCCCACGCCGTCCCAGGCCGTCCCAGCCCACCACAGCCCCTCCCAGCCCACCACAGCCCCTCCCAGCTCACCACAGCCCGCCCCAGCCCACCACAGCCCGTCCCAGCCCACCACAGCCCGTCCCAGCCCGCCACTGCCCACCACAGCCCAGCACAGTCCACCACTACCCGCCGTGTCCCGTCAAGGCCGACCACAGCCCGCCACGGCACACCATGGCCCACCAGAGCCCACCACGTCCCGTCACAGCCCGTCCCAGCCCGCCAAAGCCTGTCCCAGCCCACCACAGCCCGTCCCAGCCCACCACAGCCCGTCCCAGCCCACCACAGGCCACCACAGGCCACCACGGCCCATCCCAGCCCGTCCCAGCCCACCACACCCCGCCACACCCCGCCACAGCCCTCTACAGCCCATCCCAGCCTACACAGCTTATCCCAGCACATCACAGCCCACCAAAGCCCACCACAGCCCGTCACAGACCACCACAGCCTTTCACAGCCCACCACAGGTCACTACACCCTACCACAGCCCGCCACAGCCCTCCACAGCCCATCCCAGCCTACCACAGCTTATCCCAGCCCACCACAGCACGCCACAGCCCGTCCCAGCCCGCCACAGCCCGTCCCAGCCCGCCAGAGCCCGTCCCAGCCCACCACAGCCCGTCCCAGCCCGCCACTGCCCGTCCCAGCCCACCACATCCCACCACAGCCCATTGCTGCCAACCACAGCCCACCACAGCTCACCACAGCCCGTCGAAACCCACCACAGCCCATCCGAGCCCACCACAGCCCGTCCGAGCCCACCACAGCCCGCCACAGCCCGTCACAGCCCGTCACAGCCCGTCACAGCCCGTCACAGCCCACCACGGCTGACCACAGCCCACCACAGCCCACCGCGGCCCACCACAGTTCACCACGGCCCGTCCCAGCCCACCACGGACCACCACAGCCCACCACGGCACGTCCCAGCCCACCACAGCCTGTCCCAGCCCACCACAGCCCAACCCAGACCACCACAGCCCGTCCCAGCCCACCACAGCCTGTCCCAGCCCACCACAGCCCAACCCAGACCACCACAGCCCGTCCCAGCCCACCACAGCCTGTCCCAGCCCACCACAGCTTATCCCGTCCCGTCCCAGCCCACCACAGCCAATCCCAGCTCACCACAGCCCATCCCAGCCCACCACAGCCCGTCCCACCCCGTCCCAGGCCGTCCCACGCCGTCCCAGGCCGTCCCAGCCCACCACAGCCCCTCCCAGCCCACCACAGGCCCTCCCAGCTCACCACAGCCCGCCCCAGCCCACCACAGCCCGTCCCAGCCCACCACAGCCCGTCCCAGCCCACCACACACTGCCACGGCCCACCACAGCCCACCACAGCCCGTCCCAGCCCACCACAGCCCTCCACGGCCCACCACGGCCCACCACTAGCCCACCACAACCCGTCCCAGCCCGCCAAAGGCCGTAACATCCCACCAGGGCCCACCAGAGCCCACCACGGCCCACCACTAGCCCACCACAACCCGTCCCAGCCCGCCAAAGCCCGTAACATCCCACCAGGGCCCACCACAGCCCACCACAGCCTGTCCCAGCCCGCCACAGACTGTCCCAGCCCGCCACAGACCGTCCCAGCCCGCCACTGCCCACCACAGCCCAGCACAGTCCACCACTACCCGTCCTGTCCCGTCAAGGCCGACCACAGCCCGCCACAGCACACCATGGCCCACCAGAGCCCACCATGTCCCGTCACAGCCCGTCCCAGCCCGCCAAAGCCTGTCCCAGCCCACCACAGCCCATCCCAGCCCACCACAGCCCGTCCCAGCCCACCACAGCCCGTCCCAGCCCACCACAGCCCGTCCCAGCCCACCACAGCCCGTTCGAGCCCACCACAGCCAGTCCCAGCAAACCACAGCCCGTCCCAGCCTGTCCCAGCCCGTCACAGCCCGTGCCAGCCCACCACGGCTGACCACAGCCCACCACGGCCCACCACAGCCCACCACAGTTCACCACGGCCCATTCCAGCCCACCACGGACCACCACAGCCCACCACGGCACGTCCCAGCCCACCACAGCCTGTCCCAGCCCACCACAGCCCAACCCAGACCACCACAGCCCGTCCCAGCCCACCACAGCTTGTCCCAGCACACCACAGCACGTCCCATCCAGCCACAGCCCGCCACAGCCCACCACAGCCCATCCCAGCCCACCACAGCACGTGCCAGCCCGGCCCAACATACCACAGCTTGCCCAGCTCGTCCCAGCCCGTCCCAGACCACCACAGCCCGTCCCAGCACACCACAGCCCGTCTTCAGCCCGTCTCACCTCACCACAACCCACCACAGCCCACCACAGCCCGTCCCAGCCCACCACAGCCCACCACAGCCCATCCCAGCACACCACAGACCGTCCCAGCCCACCACAACCCGTCTCAGCTCACCACAGCCCACCACAGCCCGTCCCGGCCCACCACAGCGCGTCCCTGACCACAACAACCCGTCCCAGACCACCACAACCTGTCCCAGCCCGTCCCAGCCCACCACAGCCCGTCCCAGCCAACAACAGCCCGTCCCTGCCCACCACGGCCCACCACGGCCCGCCCCAGCCCACCACAGCCCACCACAGCCTACCGCGGCCCAACACGCCCCGCCAGAGCCCACCACGGCCCATCACAGCCTGTCCCAGCCCACCACAGCCCGTCCCGTCCCAGCACAGCCCGTCCCGTCCCAGCCCACTACAGCCCGTCCCGTCCCGTCCCAGCACAGCCCGTCCCAGCCTGTCCCGTCCTGTCCCAGCCCGTCCCAGCTCGTCCCAGCCTGTCCCGTCCCGTCCCAGCCCACCACAGCCCGTCCCAGCCCCCCACGGCCCACCACAGCCCACCACGGCCCACCATGGCCCGTCCCAGCCCTCCACAGCCCACCACAGCCCGTCCCACCACACTACAGCCCATCCCAGCCCGTCTCTGCCCACCACAGCCCATCCCAGCCTGTCCCAGCCCGTCCCAGCCCGTCCCAGCCCACCACAGCCCGTCTCAAGCTCACCAAAACCCACCATAGCCCATCACGGCCCGTCCCAGCTTTACCACGGCCCACCACAGCCAACGCCTTCCCATCCCGGCCCAAAACGGCCCACCACGGTTCACCACGGCCCGTCCCAGCCCACCACGGCCTGACCCAGCCCACCACGGCCCACCACAGCCCGTCCCCGCCCACCACAGCTTGTCCCAGCCCACCACGGCCCATCCCAGCCCACCAAGGCCCGACCCAGCCCACCACGGACCACCACAGCCCGTCCCAGCCCACCACAGCCCGTCCGAGCCCACCACAGCCCGTCCCAAGTCACCACAGCCCGTCCCAGGTCACCACAGCCCGTCCCAGGTCACCACAGCCCACCACCGACCACCACAGCCCGTCCCAGCCCACCACGGCCCACCACGGCCCGCCAAGTCCTACCACAGCCCACCAGAGCCAACCACCGCACGTCACAGCCCCAAAAGCCCGTCCCAGCCCACAACAGCCCCTCCCAGCCCACCACAGCCCGTCCCAGCCCACCACAGCTTGTCCCAGCACACCACAGCACGTCCCATCCAGCCACAGCCCGCCACAGCCCACCACAGCCCATCCCAGCCCACCACAGCACGTGCCAGCCCGGCCCAACATACCACAGCTTGCCCAGCTCGTCCCAGCCCGTCCCAGACCACCACAGCCCGTCCCAGCACACCACAGCCCGTCTTCAGCCCGTCTCACCTCACCACAACCCACCACAGCCCACCACAGCCCGTCCCAGCCCACCACAGCCCACCACAGCCCATCCCAGCACACCACAGCCCGTCCCAGCCCACCACAGCCCACCACAACCCGTCTCAGTTCACCACAGCCCACCACAGCCCGTCCCGGCCCACCACAGCGCGTCCCTGACCACAACAACCCGTCCCAGACCACCACAACCTGTCCCAGCCCGTCCCAGCCCACCACAGCCCGTCCCAGCCAACAACAGCCCGTCCCTGCCCACCACGGCCCACCACGGCCCGCCCCAGCCCACCACAGCCCACCACAGCCTACCGCGGCCCAACACGCCCCGCCAGAGCCCACCACGGCCCATCACAGCCTGTCCCAGCCCACCACAGCCCGTCCCGTCCCGTCCCAGCACAGCCCGTCCCGTCCCAGCCCACTACAGCCCGTCCCGTCCCGTCCCAGCACAGCCCGTCCCAGCCTGTCCCGTCCCGTCCCAGCCCGTCCCAGCTCGTCCCAGCCTGTCCCGTCCCGTCCCAGCCCACCACAGCCCGTCCCAGCCCCCCACGGCCCACCACAGCCCACCACGGCCCACCACGGCCCGTCCCAGCCCTCCACAGCCCACCACAGCCCGTCCCACCAGACTACAGCCCATCCCAGCCCGTCTCTGCCCACCACAGCCCGTCCCAGCCTGTCCCAGCCCGTCCCAGCCCGTCCCAGCCCACCACAGCCCGTCTCAAGCTCACCAAAACCCACCATAGCCCATCACGGCCCGTCCCAGCTTTACCACGGCCCACCACAGCCAACGCCTTCCCATCCCGGCCCAAAACGGCCCACCACGGTTCACCACGGCCCGTCCCAGCCCACCACGGCCCGACCCAGCCCACCACGGCCCACCACAGCCCGTCCCCGCCCACCACAGCTTGTCCCAGCCCACCACGGCCCATCCCAGCCCACCAAGGCCCGACCCAGCCCACCACGGACCACCACAGCCCGTCCCAGCCCACCACAGCCCGTCCGAGCCCACCACAGCCCGTCCCAAGTCACCACAGCCCGTCCCAGGTCACCACAGCCCGTCCCAGGTCACCACAGCCCACCACCGACCACCACAGCCCGTCCCAGCCCACCACGGCCCACCACGGCCTGCCAAGTCCTACCACAGCCCACCAGAGCCAACCACCGCACGTCACAGCCCCAAAAGCCCGTCCCAGCCCACAACAGCCCCTCCCAGCCCACCACAGCCCGTCCCAGCCCACCACAGCTTATCCCGTCCCGTCCCAGCCCACCACAGCCTGTCCCAGCTCACCACAGCCCGTCCCAGCCCACCACAGCCCGTCCCACCCCGTCCCAGGCCGTCCCACGCCGTCCCAGGCCGTCCCAGCCCACCACAGCCCCTCCAAGCCCACCACAGCCCCTCCCAGCTCACCACAGCCCGCCCCAGCCCACCACAGCCCGTCCCAGCCCACCACAGCCCGTCCCAGCCCACCACACACTGCCACGGCCCACCACAGCCCACCACAGCCCGCCAGAGCCCGCCACAGCCCACCACGGACCACCACGGACCACCACTAGCCCACCACAACCCGTCCCAGCCCGCCAAAGGCCGTAACATCCCACCAGGGCCCACCAGAGCCCACCACGGCCCACCACTAGCCCACCACAACCCGTCCCAGCCTGCCAAAGCCCGTAACATCCCACCAGGGCCCACCACAGCCCACCACAGCCTGTCCCAGCCCGCCACAGACCGTCCCAGCCCGCCACAGACTGTCCCAGCCCGCCACAGACCTTCCCAGCCCACCACAGACCGTCCCAGCCCGCCACTGCCCACCACAGCCCAGCACAGTCCACCACTACCCGTCATGTCCCGTCAAGGTCGACCACAGCCCGCCACGGCACACCATGGCCCACCAGAGCCCACCATGTCCCGTCACAGCCCGTCCCAGCCCGCCAAAGCCTGTCCCAGCCCACCACAGCCCGTCCCAGCCCACCACAGCCCGTCCCAGCCCACCACAGGCCACCACAGGCCACCACAGGCCACCACGGCCCATCCCAGCGAGTCCCAGCCCACCACACCCCGCCACAGCCCTCTACAGCCCATCCCAGCCTACACAGCTTATCCCAGCACATCACAGCCCACCAAAGCCCACCACAGCCCGTCACAGACCACCACAGCCTTTCACAGCCCACCACAGGTCACTACACCCTACCACAGCCCGCCACAGCCCTCCACAGCCCATCCCAGCCTACCACAGCTTATCCCAGCCCACCACAGCCCGCCACAGCCCGTCCCAGCCCGCCACAGCCTGTCCCAGCCCGCCACAGCCCGTCCCAGCCCGCCACAGCCCACCACAGCCCATTGCTGCCAACCACAGCCCACCACAGCTCACCACAGCCCGTCCGAGCCCACCACAGCCCGTCCGAGCCCACCACAGCCCGCCACAGCCCGTCCCAGCCCGTCACAGCCCGTCACAGCCCGTGCCAGCCCACCACGGCTGACCACAGCCCACCGCGGCCCACCACAGTTCACCACGGCCCGTCCCAGCCCACCACGGACCACCACAGCCCACCACGGCACGTCCCAGCCCACCACAGCCTGTCCCAGCACACCACAGCCCAACCCAGACCACCACAGCCCGTCCCAGCCCACCACAGCCTGTCCCAGCCCACCACAGCTTATCCCGTCCCGTCCCAGCCCACCACAGCCAATCCCAGCTCACCACAGCCCGTCCCAGCCCACCACAGCCCGTCCCACCCCGTCCCAGGCCGTCCCACGCCGTCCCAGGCCGTCCCAGCCCACCACAGCCCCTCCCAGCCCACCACAGCCCCTCCCAGCTCACCACAGCCCGCCCCAGCCCACCACAGCCCGTCCCAGCCCACCACAGCCCGTCCCAGCCCACCACACACTGCCACGGCCCACCACAGCCCACCACAGCCCGTCCCAGCCCACCACAGCCCACCACGGCCCACCACTAGCCCACCACAACCCGTCCCAGCCCGCCAAAGGCCGTAACATCCCACCAGGGCCCACCAGAGCCCACCACGGCCCACCACTAGCCCACCACAACCCGTCCCAGCCCGCCAAAGCCCGTAACATCCCACCAGGGCCCACCACAGCCCACCACAGCCTGTCCCAGCCCGCCACAGACCGTCCCAGCCCGCCACAGACTGTCCCAGCCCGCCACATACCGTCCCAGCCCGCCACTGCCCACCACAGCCCAGCAAAGTCCACCACTACCCGTCCTGTCCCGTCAAGGCCGACCACAGCCCGCCACAGCACACCATGGCCCACCAGAGCCCACCATGTCCCGTCACAGCCCGTCCCAGCCCGCCAAAGCCTGTCCCAGCCCACCACAGCCCATCCCAGCCCACCACAGCCCGTCCCAGCCCACCACAGCCCGTCCCAGCCCACCACAGGCCACCACAGGCCACCACGGCCCATCCCAGCGAGTCCCAGCCCACCACACCCCGCCACAGCCCTCTACAGCCCATCCCAGCCTACACAGCTTATCCCAGCACATCACAGCCCACCAAAGCCCACCACAGCCCGTCACAGACCACCACAGCCTTTCACAGCCCACCACAGGTCACTACACCCTACCACAGCCCGCCACAGCCCTCCACAGCCCATCCCAGCCTACCACAGCTTATCCCAGCCCACCACAGCCCGCCACAGCCCGTCCCAGCCCGCCAGAGCCCGTCCCAGCCCGCCACAGCCCGTCCCAGCCCGCCAGAGCCCGTCCCAGCCCGCCACAGCCCACCACAGCCCATTGCTGCCAACCACAGCCCACCACAGCTCACCACAGCCCGTCGAAACCCACCACAGCCCATCCGAGCCCACCACAGCCCGTCCGAGCCCACCACAGCCCGTCCCAGCAAACCACAGCCCGTCCCAGCCTGTCCCAGCCCGTCACAGCCCGTGCCAGCCCACCACGGCTGACCACAGCCCACCACGGCCCACCACAGCCCACCACAGTTCACCACAGCCCATCCCAGCCCACCACGGACCACCACAGCCCACCACAGCACGTCCCAGCCCACCACAGCCTGTCCCAGCCCACCACAGCCCAACCCAGACCACCACAGCCCGTCCCAGCCCACCACAGCTTGTCCCAGCACACCACAGCACGTCCCATCCAGCCACAGCCCGCCACAGCCCACCACAGCCCATCCCAGTCCACCACAGCACGTGCCAGCCCGGCCCAACATACCACAGCTTGCCCAGCTCGTCCCAGCCCGTCCCAGACCACCACAGCCCGTCCCAGCACACCACAGCCCGTCTTCAGCCCGTCTCACCTCACCACAACCCACCACAGCCCACCACAGCCCGTCCCAGCCCACCACAGCCCACCACAGCCCATCCCAGCACACCACAGACCGTCCCAGCCCACCACAGCCCACCACAACCCGTCTCAGCTCACCACAGCCCACCACAGCCCGTCCCGGCCCACCACAGCGCGTCCCTGACCACAACAACCCGTCCCAGACCACCACAACCTGTCCCAGCCCGTCCCAGCCAACAACAGCCCGTCCCTGCCCACCACGGCCCACCACGGCCCGCCCCAGCCCACCACAGCCCACCACAGCCTACCGCGGCCCAACATGCCCCGCCAGAGCCCACCACGGCCCATCACAGCCTGTCCCAGCCCACCACAGCCCGTCCCGTCCCGTCCCAGCACAGCCCGTCCCGTCCCAGCCCCACTACAGCCCGTCCCGTCCCGTCCCAGCACAGCCCGTCCCAGCCTGTCCCGTCCCGTCCCAGCCCGTCCCAGCTCGTCCCAGCCTGTCCCGTCCCGTCCCAGCCCAGCACAGCCCGTCCCAGCCCACCACGGCCCGTCCCAGCCCACCACGGCACATCACAGCCCGTCCCAGCCCACCGCAGCACGTCCCCGCCCACTGCAGACAGTCCCCGCCCACCGCAGACAGTCCCCGCCCACCGCAGCCCGTCCCAGCACACTACAGCTTGTCCTAGCCCGTCCCAGCCTGTCCCAGCACACCACAGCTCGACCCAGCACACCACAGCCCGTCCCAGACCACCACAGCCCGTCCCATCACACCACAGTTCACCACGGCCCGTCCCAGCCCACCATGGCCCACCACATCTCGTCCCCGCCCACCACAGCCCGTCCCAGCTCATCCCAGAACACCACAGCCCGTCCTAGCCCACCACAGCCCGTCCCAGCCCGTCCCAGCCCGTTTCAGCCCCTCCCAGCCCGTCCCAGCCCACCACAGCCCGTTCCAGACCACCAGAGCCCACCACAGCCCACCACAGCCCGTCCCAGCCCGTCCCAGCCCGTTTCAGCCCCTCCCAGCCCGTCCCAGCCCACCACAGCCCGTTCCAGACCACCAGAGCCCACCACAGCCCACCACAGCCCGTCCCAGCCCACCACAGCTCCACCACAGCAGACCAGAGATCACCACAGCCCCCCAGAACCCGTCCCAGCCCATCACAGCCTGTCCCAGCCCACCACAGCCCGTCCCAGACCACCACAGCCTGTCCCAGCCCGTCCCAGCCCGTCCCAGTTTACCACAGCCCGTCCCAGTTTACCACAGCCCTTCCCAGTTTACCACAGTCCGTCCCAGCCCACCAAGGCCCGTCCCAGCCCGTCCCAGCTCACCACAGCCCGTCCCAGCCCGTCCCAGCACACCACAGCCCATTCCAGACCACCAGAGCCCACCACAGCCCACCACAGGCCGTCCAAGCCCACCACAGGCCACCACAGCACACCAGAGATCACCACAGCCCCCCAGAACCCATCACAGCCCATCACAGCCCGTCCCAGCCCACCACAGCCCGTCCCGGCCCACCACAGCCCGTCCCAGCCCGTCCCAGCCTGTCCCAGCCCGTCCCCGCCCACCACTAGCCCGTTCCAGCCCACCACAGACCGTCCCAGTCCACCACAGACCGTCCCAGCCTGTCCCAGCCCACCACAGCCCGTCCCAGGCGGTGCCAGCCCGTCCCAGAACACCACAGCCCGTCCCAGCACACCACAGCTTATCCCATCCCACCACAACCTGTCCCAGCCTGTCCCAGCCCACAACAGCCCACCACGGCCCAATACAGCCCGCCACGGCCCACCACGGCCCACCACTGCCCGTCACAGCCCACCACAGGCCTCCACAGCCCTCCACAGCCCTCCACAGCCCTCCACGGCCCACCACAGCCCACCACAGCCCACCACGGCCCACCACTGCCCGCCACAGTTCACCACGGCCCGTCCCAGCCCACCATGGCCCACCACATCTCGTCCCAGCCCACCACAGCCCGTCCCAGCCCACCACAGCCCGTCCCCGCCCACCACAGACAGTCTCCGCCCACCACAGACCGTCCCCGCCCACCACAGACAGTCTCCGCCCACCACAGACAGTCTCCGCCCACCACATCTCGTCCCAGCCCACCACATCTCGTCCCAGCCCACCACAGCCCGTCCCAGCCCACCACAGCCCGTCCCCGCCCACCACAGACAGTCTCCGCCCACCACAGACCGTCCCAGCCCGTCCCAGTCCGTCCCAGCCCGTCCCAGCCCACCACAGCCCGTCCTAGCCCACCACAGCCCGTCCCAGCACACCACAGCCCGTCCCAGCCCACCACAGCCCGTCCCAGCCCACCACAGCCCGTCCCAGCCCACCACAACCTGTTCCAGCCCGTCGCAGCCCACAACAGCCCACCACGGCCCAATACAGCCCGCCACGGCCCACCACAGCCCGTCCCAGCCCACCACAGCCCACCACTGCCCGTCACAGACCACCACAGCCCACCACAGCCCTCCACAGCCCTCCACAGCCCTCCACAGCCCGCCGCGGCCTGCCAAGGCCCACCACAGCCCACCACAGCCCACCACAGCCCGCCACGGCCCGCCACGGCCCACCAAGGCCCGCCACGGCCCACCACAGCCTGCCACAACCCACCACAGCCGTCCCAGACCGTCACAGCCCGTCTTGGCACGCCACAGCCCATCCAAGACCGCCACAGCCCGTCCCAGCCCACCACAGCCCGTCCCAACCCATCACAGCTCGTCCCAGCTCGTCCCAGACCACCACAGCCTCTCACAGCACACCACAGCCCGTAACAGCCCAGCACAGCTTATCCCAGCCCACCACAGCCCGTCCCAGCCCACCACAGCCCGTCCCAGCCCACCACAGCCTGTTCCAGACCACCAGAGCCCACCACAGCCCACCACAGCAGACCAGATATCACCACAGCCCCCCAGAACCCGTCCCAGCCCATCACAGCCCGTCCCAGCCCACCACAGCCCGTCCCAGCCCACCACAGCCCGTCCCAGCCCACCACAGCCCGTCCCAGCCCACCACAGCCCGTCCCAGCACACCACAGCCCGTCCCAGCACACCACAGCCTGTCCCAGCCCACCACAGCCCATCCCAGCCCACCACAGCTTATCCCAGCCTGTCCCAGCCCACAACAGCCCACCACGGCCCAATACAGCCCGCCACGGCCCACCACTGCCCGTCACAGCCCTCCACAGCCCTCCACAGCCCTCCACAGCCCACCACGGCCCACCAAGGCCCACCAAGGCCCACCAAGGCCCACCACAGCCCACCACAGCCCACCACTGCCCGGCCCGCCACGGCCCACCAAGGCCCGCCACGGCCCACCACAGCCTGCCACAACCCACCACAGCTGTCCCAGACCGCTACAGCCCGTCTTGGAACGCCACAGCCCATCCAAGACCGCCACAGCCCGTCCCAGCCCACCACAGCCCACCACAGCCCGTCCCAACCCATCACAGACGGTCCCAGCCCACCACAGCCCACCACAGCTTTTCCCATCCCACCACAGCGCACCATAGACTGTCCCAGCCCAGCACAGCTTATCCCATTCCACCACAGCCCGTCCCAGCCCACTGCAGCCCACCACGGCCCGCCACGGACCACCACGGCCTAACACGGCCCACCCCGCACTGCCAGAGCCCACCATGGCCCACCACAGCCCGTCCCAGCCCACCACAGCCCGTCCCAGCTCACCACAGCCCACCACAGCCTGTCCCAGCCCACCACAGCCCGTCCCAGCTCACCACAGCCCACCACAGCCTGTCCCAGCCCACCACAGCCCGTCCCAGCCCACCACAGCCCGTCCCAGTTCACCGCAGCCCGTCCCAGCCCACCATGGCCCACCACATCTCGTCCCAGCCCACCACAGCCCGTCCCAGCCCACCACAGCCCGTCCCCACCCACCACAGACCGTCTCCGCCTTCCACAGCTCGTCCCAGTCCGTCCCAGCCCGTCCCAGCCCACCACAGCCCGTCCCAGCCCACCACAGCCCGTCCCAGCCCACCACAGCCCGTCCCTGCCCACCACAGCCCGTCCAAGCCCACCACAACCTGTCCCAGCCCGTCGCAGCCCACAACAGCCCACCACGGCCCAATACAGCCCGCCACGGCCCATCACAGCCCGTCCCAGCCCACCACAGCCCACCACTGCCCGTCACAGCCCACCACAGCCCACCACAGCCCTCCACAGCCCTCCACAGCCCACCACGTCCCGCCACAGCCCGCCAAGGCCCACCACAGCCCACCACAGCCCACCACAGCCCACCACTGCCCGGCCCGCCACGGCCCACCAAGGCCCGCCACGGCCCACCACAGCCTGCCACAACCCACCACAGCCGTCCCAGACCGTCACAGCCCGTCTTGGCAGGCCACAGCCCATCCAAGACCGCCACAGACCGTCCCAACCCACCACACCCCGTTCCAGCACACCACAGCCCATCACAGCCCACCACAGCCCGTCCCAGCCCACCACAGCCCGTCCAAGCCCACCACAGCCCGTCCCAGCCCACCACAGCCTGTTCCAGACCACCAGAGCCCACCACAGCCCACCACAGCCCGTCCCAGCCCACCACAGGCCACCACCGCAGACCAGATATCACCACAGTCCCCCAGAACCCGTCCCAGCCCATCACAGCCCGTCCCAGCCCACCACACCCCGTCCCAGTTTACCACAGCCCGTCCCAGCCCACCACAGCCCGTCCCAGCCCACCACAGCCCGTCCCAGCCTGTCCCAGCCCACCACAGCCCGTCCCAGCCCACCACAGCCCGTCCCAGCCCACCACAGCCCGTTCCAGACCACCACATCCCACCAGAGCCCACCACAGGCCGTCCCAGCCCACCAAAGGCCACCACAGCACACCAGAGATCACCACAGCCCCCCAGAACCCATCACAGCCCATCACAGCCCGTCCCAGCCCACCACAGCCCGTCCCAGCCCACCACAGCCCGTCCCCACCCACCACAGACCGTCTCCGCCTTCCACAGCTCGTCCCAGTCCGTCCCAGCCCGTCCCAGCCCACCACAGCCCGTCCCAGCCCACCACAGCCCGTCCCAGCACACCACAGCCCGTCCCAGCACACCACAGCCCGTCCCTGCCCACCACAGCCCGTCCAAGCCCACCACAACCTGTCCCAGCCCGTCGCAGCCCACAACAGCCCACCACGGCCCAATACAGCCCGCCACGGCCCATCACAGCCCGTCCCAGCCCACCACAGCCCACCACTGCCCGTCACAGCCCACCACAGCCCACCACAGCCCTCCACAGCCCTCCACAGCCCACCACGTCCCGCCACGGCCCGCCAAGGCCCACCACAGCCCTCCACAGCCCACCACTGCCCGGCCCGCCACGGCCCACCAAGGCCCGCCACGGCCCACCACAGCCTGCCACAACCCACCACAGCCGTCCCAGACCGTCACAGCACGTCTTGGCAGGCCACAGCCCATCCAAGACCGCCACAGACCGTCCCAACCCACCACACCCCGTTCCAGCACACCACAGCCCATCACAGCCCACCACAGCCCGTCCCAGCCCACCACAGCCCGTCCAAGCCCACCACAGCCCGTCCCAGCCCACCACAGCCTGTTCCAGACCACCAGAGCCCACCACAGCCCACCACAGCCCGTCCCAGCCCACCACAGGCCACCACCGCAGACCAGATATCACCACAGTCCCCCAGAACCCGTCCCAGCCCATCACAGCCCGTCCCAGCCCACCACAGCCAGTCCCAGTTTACCACAGCCCGTCCCAGCCCACCACAGCCCGTCCCAGCCTGTCCCAGCCCACCACAGCCCGTCCCAGCCCACCACAGCCCGTCCCAGCCCACCACAGCCCGTCCCAGCCCACCACAGCCCGTTCCAGACCACCACATCCCACCAGAGCCCACCACAGGCCGTCCCAGCCCACCAAAGGCCACCACAGCACACCAGAGATCACCACAGCCCCCCAGAACCCATCACAGCCCATCACAGCCCGTCCCAGCCCACCACAGCTCGTCCCAGCCCACCACAGCCCTCCACAGCCCTCCACAGCCCACCACGTCCCGCCACGTCCCGCCAAGGCCCACCACAGCCCACCACAGCCCACCACAGACCACCAGAGCCCACCACAGCCCGGCCCGCCACGGCCCACCAAGGCCCGCAACGGCCCACCACAGCCTGCCACAACCCACCACAGCCGTCCCAGACCGTCACAGCCCGTCTTGGCATGCCACAGCCCATCCAAGACCGCCACAGCCCGTCCCAACCCACCACACCCCGTCCCAGCACACCACAGCCCATCACATCCCACCACAGCCCACCACAGCCCGTCCCAGCCCACCACAGCCCGTCCCAGCCCACCACAGCCCGTCCCAGCCCACCAGAGCCCACCACAGCCCACCACAGCCCGTCCCAGCCCACCACAGGCCACCACAGCAGACCAGATATCACCACAGCCCCCCAGAACACGTCCCAGCCCATCACAGCCCGTCCCAGACCACCACAGCCCGTCCCAGCCCACCACAGCCCGTCCCAGCCCACCACAGCCCGTCCCAGCCCACCACAGCCCGTCCCAGCACACCACAGCCCGTCCCAGCCCACCACAGCCCGTCCCAGCCCACCACAGCCCATCCCAGCCTGTCCCAGCCCACCACAGCCCGTCCCAGCCCACCACAGCCCGTACCAGCCCACCACAGCCCGTCCCAGCCCGTCCCAGCCCACCACAGCCCGTCCCAGCACACCACAGCCCATCCCAGCCCACCACAGCTTATCCCATCCCACCACAACCTGTCCCAGCCTGTCCCAGTCCACAACAGCCCACCACGGCCCAATACAGCCCGACACGGCCCACCACAGCCCGTCCCAGCCCACCACAGCCCACCACTGCCCGTCATAGCCCACCACAGCCCACCACTGCCCGTCCCAGCCCACCACAGCCCACCACTGCCCGTCACAGCCCACCACAGCCCTCCACAGCCCACCACGTCCCGCCAAGGCCCACCACGGCCCACCACTGCCCGGCCCGCCACGGCCCACGAAGGCCCGCCACGGCCCACCACAGCCTGCCACAACCCACCACAGCCGTCCCAGACCGCCACAGCCCATCTTGGCACGTCACAGCCCATCCAAGACCGCCACAGCCCGTCCCAGCACACCACAGCCCATCACAGCACACCACAGCCCGTCCCAGCCCGTCCCAGCCCACCACAGCCCGTCCCAGCCCGTCCCAGCCCACCACAGCCCATCCCAGCCCGTTCCAGACCACCAGAGCCCACCACAGCCCACCACAGCCCGTCCCAGCCCACCACAGGCCACCACAACAGACCAGAGATCACCACAGCCCCCCAGAACCCGTCCCAGCCCATCACAGCCCGTCCCAGCCAACCACAGCCCGTCCCAGACCACTAGAGCCCGTCCCAGCCCGTCCCAGTTTACCACAGCCCGTCCCAGTTTACCACAGCCCGTCCCAGTTTACCACAGCCCGTCCCAGCCCACCACAGCCCGCCCCAGCCCACCACAGCCCGTCCCAGCCCATCACAGCCCGTCCCAGCCCACCACAGCCCGTCCCACACCACTAGAGCCCGTCCCAGCCCGTCCCAGTTTACCACAGCCCGTCCCACTTTACCACAGCCCGTCCCACTTTACCACAGCCCGTCCCAGCACACCACAGCCCGTCCCAGCACACCACAGCCCGTCCCAGCACACCACAGCCCGTCCCAGCCCGTCCCAGCCCGTCCCAGCCCACCACAGCTTGCTCCAGACCACCACAGCCCACCAGAGCCCACCACAGCCGGTCCCAGCCCACCACAGGCCACCACAGCACACCAGAGATCACCACAGCCCCCCAGAACCCATCACAGCCCATCACAGCCTGTCCCAGCCCACCAGAGCCCATCCCAGCCCGTCCCAGCCCACCACAGCCCGTCCCAGCCCACCTTAGACTGTCCCAGCCCAACACAGCTTATCCCATTCCACCACAGCCCATCCCAGCCCACTGCAGCCCACCACGGCCCGCCACGGACCACCACGGCCTACAACGGCCCACCCCGCACTGCCAGAGCCCACCTCGGCCTACCACAGCCCGTCCCAGCCCACCACAGCCCGTCCCAGCTCACCACAGCCCACCACAGCCTGTCCCAGCCCACCACAGCCCGTCCCAGCCCACCACAGCCCGTCCCAGCCCGTACCATCCCATCCCAGTTTACCACAGCCTGTCCCAGCTGACCACAGCCCGTTATAGCTTACCACAGCCCGTTATAGCTTACCACAGCCCGTCCCAGCCCGCCACAGCCCGTCCCAGCCCGCCACAGCCCGTCCCAGCCCGCCACAGCCCGTCCCAGCCCGCCACAGCCCGTCCCAGCCCGCCACAGCCCGTCCGAGCCCACCACAGCCCGTCCCAGCCCAGCACAGCCCGTCCCAGCCCACCACAGCCCGTCCCAGCCCACCACAGCCCACCAGAGCCCGTCCCAGCCCGCCACAGCCCACCACAGCCCACCACTGCCCACCACAGTTCACCATGGCCCGTCCCAGCCCACCATGGCCCACCACATCTCGTCCCAGCCCACCACAGCTTGTCCCCGCCCACCACAGCCCGTCCCAGCCTGTCCCATCACACCACAGCCTGTCCCCGCCCGCCACAGCCCGTCCCCGCCCGCCACAGCCCGTCCCCGCCCGCCACAGCCCGTCCCCGCCCGCCACAGCCCGTCCCCGCCCGTCCCAGCCCGTCCTAGCCCGTCCCAGCACACCACAGCCCGTCCCAGCACACCACGGCCCGTCCCCGCCCACCACGGCCCGTCCCCGCCCACCACGGCCCGTCCCCGCCCACCACGGCCCGTCCCTGCCCACCAAGGCCCACCTCAGCCCAGCAGAGCCCGTCCCAGCCCACCACAGCCCGTCCCAGTCCACCACAGCCCGTCCCAGCCCGTCCCAGCCCACCACAGCCCGTCCCAGCCCACCTTAGACTGTCCCAGCCAACCAGAGCCAGTTCCAGCTTACCACAGCCCACCACAGTCCTTCCCAGCTCACCACAGCCCATCCCAGCCCACCACAGCCCGTCCCAGCCCGCCGCAGCCCGTCCCAGCCCGCCGCAGCCCGTCCCAGCCCGCCGCAGCCCGTCCCAGCCCGCCGCAGCCCGTCCCAGCCCGCCGCAGCCCGTCCCAGCCCACCACAGCCCATCCCAGCCCGTCAGAGCCCATGCCAACCCGTCCCAGCACGGCCCAGCACGGCCCGGCCCACCACAGCCCATCACGGCCCACCACAGTCCACCACAGTCCCTCCCAGCCCACCACGGCCAACCACAGCCCACCAAGGCCCACCTCAGCCCAGCAGAGCCTGTCCCAGCCCTCCACAGCCCGTCCCAGACCACCAAAGCCCGTCCCAGCCTACCAGAGCCCGTCGGAGCCCACCACAGCCCGTCCCAGCCTGACCCAGTCCGTCCCAGCTCAGCAGAGCCCAGCCCAGCCCACCACAGCCCGTCCCAGCCCGTCTCAGCTCACCACAACCCACCACAGCCCGTCCAAGCCCACCACAACCCACCACAGCCCGTCCCCGAACATTACAGCCCGTCCCTGCCCACCACAGCCCGTCCCAGACTCACCACAGCCCGTCCCAGACTCACCAGAGTCCATCCCAGACTCACCAGAGTCCGTCCCAGACTCACCAGAGTCCGTCCCAGCCCACCACGGCCCGTCCCAGCCCACCCCGGCCCGTCCCAGCCCACCACGGCCCGTCCCAGCCGGTTACAGCCTGTCCCAGCCCGTCCCGGTCCACCGCGGCCCGTCCCGGCCCACCGCCGCCTGTCCCGGCCCACCTGTGTTAGGAACAGTATCTCACCTTCTTGATTTTGGCACCTCCTTTCGCTATGATGTTCTTGTGGAACTGTTTGCAGATGGGGACAGAAATAGAAAAGCTGTTTTCAACCTAAGGGAGAAAGGAAGGGAGACATGAAGTTTACATTGTCGTGGCAAGGGAGGCCCGACTTCAGGAGCTCTGATAAACGAGCTTTTGAAAACAGGCTTAGACCCAAGGAAGTTCTCTATACGAGGGACTTTTGTAAGACTAAACAAAGGCAAGGACGTTCCCCTATAGCCTTCCCATAACAGGTACTATCCCCCTGCCTCCATTCAGCCAAAACAGCGCTGACAGCTCCCTCCTCTTGAGGTGTTTTAGCTCTACCCAAGCCAGTAGAGCTCTGCTTTGCCCCAGGGTTATCCAGGCACGTAGGAGGGAAGAGCAGGCAGAAGACCTCCTTACCAGGTCTGCCACCATCTTTTGCATGTACTCGGTGCACTTCTCCACCTCGTTTTTGGGACCTCGGAGTTGGACGATGTCACTCTTGTGTGCAGGGTCTGGGAAGCCGATGATAACCTGCAGGAGCGGTCATTTCTAGTTAGCTCAAGCAAAAGCAAGAACCCTTGTGTCAGACACATGCAAAGGTTGGGGGGATCCTACTCATGCCCTTTTCCCATTCAGAAACGGGGAACCGTGTTAGCGGCCTCTGGCTAAAAGAACTATCTTCTCAGACACTTGCGCTACAGAGCCACTAAAGTTACGACTTCTGTGACGACAGGCCTACTACCCATGTAGGAAATATCCCCTCTGGATTCCTCCTCTCCTACAAAGCCTTACCTCTGGGAATTGCTCCCGGATTTCCCAGACCCGCTCAGCCTTCCGCCCAATGATGGTCCGGTGGAATTTCTGCTCAACGATTAGGTCCGCAGCGTGTTCATTTTCCTGATGGGAACAGAGGGCACACTGAGTGTTCAGCCGGAGAGCCATCTACTTTGACTTAGCGGTTTGCTGCCCGACGGTTTACTTGCCAGCACTGTCCCTCTTTTCTCCAGACAAAATTCACTCTGCGTTGACAGAGAAAGGCTACCCGAGGGAACAGGGGAAGACATTTGTGAAGAGGAACTTGCACTTGTCATGAGATCCAAGTGCTCGGTGGGCAAGGGGCACACACTCGCACCAGAAGGTTACAAGGGAACACGAGAGCGCAAACCCTGCAGTCTCCCAAACATCACGTCCTACCCACTCACCATACGGGAAGCGAGTTCCAGCAGCTCTTTCTTGGCCTGTGGGACCCCCTGTGGGTCTCCTTCCATTCTGATCGGGTTGCTCTTCTCGTTGTCCGGGGGAATGCGCACAGACACCTTGTACAGATCCTTCATCCTGTTAACTTCGAGGCAAGGACTGTGGTGACGCCATCTGCTAGGCAAAGACCTGGAAGCAAGGCACCTTGATTATCACTGCTCAGAGGCTGTTGAAGAAGTAAAGCCGCCTCTGGGAAGGGCTCAGTGGGGTAGGGTTGAGACAGGGGAAATTGCCTCTTCCCCCTGGAGTTCAGCGAGAGCAGACCTGTGCCACACGAGAGCCTGTCCAAGTAAATACCGTGGCATCTACAGAGCCCATTGTTCCCTTGTCAGAGCGAGGCGTGTTTCTTCCCCAAACAGTATCACATTTAGAGCAGAGGATAATCGTTCCTTTCTACCCCAAACTCTTGGCTGGGGTCACGTTGCAGTGCTATCAAACTAGCAGACCGCAACAAGGCTTTACCGTTGGCCATATTCTACTGCCGGTGCTGTAGCGCCTTCCTCCAGAGGCCAGACCACACTGCTCCTCCTCCAGCTGACACCCTCTCCCACAAGCCACAGGGCTATTTAACCCCTTAGCGGGAACCAGCTACACCTGCACGTCGTCCACGTCAATCAACCCACTGCCTCTGAGGCAAGGCCACAGCTGCGTGTTATCAATGCTAATCAACCCACCGCCTTCATTCCTCTACAGGGAGAAGCTCACCAAGCACATTTCCACCACCCACAACTGGCTGCTAAAATGTCATTCGCACAGAGAAGTAATTCCACTACTGTTCAGGCTCCCAAGGTACTTTCACCCGTTAAAGCCATCGCAAGGCCTCACGGCCCATTTCTCTCCTTGTACCACCACCACTCCAGGAAAGCAGAGGAAACGTGATGGAGACAGCACACTGGGTGAGCTACAGAGCCCCTGATACCATCTACTAAACACGAAGAGTGTGAGCATGGGAAGGACTAGAAAGGCACTCCACTTACCGTTTAGCTGCGTTCTTGCCAATGAGGTGTCGGTGGAATTGGTGGTCAGCCTTGATTATTGCGTAATCCATCCCGTGGATCTAAAAAGAATTATATTTTTATATCTATATCTTTATATGTATGTATGTCCAATATTATATATTATATTATATAGGGCCAGGTAGGACAGGCCACCCCTTCTGTCTCGTGCCCTAAGTAACTGCCTACTGCCAGTATTGGCACTGTCTCACCAGCGGTCAGCTACAAGCACTTCTGCTCTTAAGCAGAGCACAAGCATTCCTCTGCTTTGAGAAGAGAGCATTGTGCTCATGAAACATTGAAAAGACTTACTTCTATGCCTCTCCAGCTATAACCAAGAGAATCCTTCCTTCTCCGCACCAAAAAAATTAATGCTGACTTTTCAAGGATGCTATGGATGACCAAGGGGTGTCATCCACCTGCCACACAATTTGTCTCCTGCAAGTTCGATTAAGCATGCCAAGACATCCTATGGATGTGACAAACACCTCATCACCTCTGCTCTGTTGCCCCTTCTTCCCCCAGTTTCTTACTGGAACTAGTAACTGCAGCTCACCAGTTCCTTGAGCATGGCTTCAATCTGTTCCTGAGCCACATGCACATCTTCTGTAGGTCCTTCCAAAGTGATGTTATCCTCTCCTCCAGTGAATTTGATGTGAACCTTGAGGTGAAGGACAATGAATCTCTTCAGAATTTGCCAAGATCCAAGCCAGGCCAATGCTTTTGGTCAGGCCTACACCATCGATCCCTGCCACTGAGAGATGTGCTCCTTCCCAAAAAGCCCAGACCAAATCCCCACAATTTTACAAGTCAGAAACTTAACAATTTCGGCCATATGGCAGTGCCTAGAGCCCAAGGCTCTGGTGCCGTCCCGGTTTCTGCAAGGGCTTGGGAGAAGTTTACTCATCTAGCCTTTATCTAGATACCGTCTAACTCCCCAGGGAGAAGCCTTGCTGCACTCGCCATTTCCAGGTATCCTACTACATCAGTTCTCAAAACAGCACCACATAAAGCTTCCTTGGAAGGGCTCAACCCATGACAATAACATAGGAGGAGCAGTGTTTGCAGCAGTAAAAGAGAGGGTTCCCTTGAACGGCAAAGATCTGTGTCATTTCCCCCTGGTTTTACCCACGCTAGAATACACCTCTCTCTTTCGTGACGAGTGATCTGGACTAAACCTTTTTCTACGCCGGGGGTGCTAAGCTAACCAGCTCACCCATACCTTTGGCATCTGCTGAGTTATTTTGGCCAGGTTCTGTCCTTTCTTTCTAATAATGAAACGATGAAGCCAAGAGGGGGCAGAGACCGAGGAGACGGTAAAACTGTTGGCCTGAGAGACAGAAAAACAGAGAAGCTGTTTGATGGACAAACCACAGCACACCACAGCAAGTCCCAGCCCACCACAGCCCATCCCATTCCACCACGGCCCGTCCCAGCCTACCGCGGCCCGTCCCAGCCCACCGCGGCCCGTCCCAGCCTGTCCCAGCCCACCACAGCCCGTCCCTACTCACCGCAGCCCACCACAGCCTGTCCCAGCCCACCACGGCCCGTCCCAGCCCACCACGGCCCGTCCCAGCTCACCACGGCCCGTCCCAGGCCGTCCCAGCCCACGACAGCCCGTCCCAGCCCACGAAAGCCCGTCCCAACTTACCACATCCCGTCCCAGCTTAGCACAGCCCATCACAGCCAACCACGGTCCACCACAGCCCACCACAGCCCGTCCCAGCCCACCACGGCCCATAACAACCCACCACGGCCCGTCCCCGCCCACCACGGCCCTTCCCGGCCTACCACGGCACGTCCCAGCCCACCACAGCCCGTCCCAGCCCACCAGAGCCCGTCCCAGCCCACCATGGCCCGTCCCAGCCCACCGCGGCCCGTCCCAGCCCACCGCGGCCCGTCCCAGCCCACCGCGGCCCGTCCCAGCCCACCGCAGCCCATCCCAGCCGTCCCAGCAAATCCCAGCCCACCATAGCTCGTCTCAGCTCACCACAGCGCGTCCTAGTCCACCACACCCACCACAGCCCGTCCCAGCCCATTCCAGCCCATCACAGCCCACCGCAGCCGGTCCCAGCCCACCACAGCCCACCGCAGCCCGTCCCAGCCCACCACACCCCACCGCAGCCCGTCCCAGCCCACCACAGCCCATCCCACCACACCAGAGTCCGTTCCAGCCCAGCACGGCCCGTCACAGCTTAGCACGGACCACCACGGCATGCCACGGCCCATCCCAGCCCTTCCCAGCCCTTCCCAGCCAACCACGGCCCGTCTCAGCTCACCCAGCCCGTCCAAGACCGTCCCAGCCCACCACAGCCCGTCCCAGCCCGTCCCACCCCACCACAGCCCACCAGAGCCCGTCCCGGACCACCACAGCCCGTCCCCACCCAACACAGCCCGTCCCAGCCCCTCCCAGCCCGTCTCAGCCCACCACAGCCTGTCCCAGCCTGTCCCAGCTCGTCCAAGCCTGTCCCAGACCCCCAGAGCCCGTTGCAGCCCACCACAGCCCATCACAGCCCTTCCCAGCTCTCCACAACCCACCACAGCCCGTCCCAGCCCGCCACAGCCCACCACAGCCCGTCCCAGCCCACCACGGCCCACGAAAGCCCACCACAGCCCACCACGGCCCACCACAGCCCGTCCCAGCCCACCACAAGCCGTCCCAGCCCACCACAGCGCTCCAGAGCCCGTCTCAGCTCACCACAGCCTATCCCAGCCCACCACGGCCCACCGCAGCCTATCCCAACCCGTCCCAGCCCACCACGGCCCGTCCCAGCCCACCACGGCCCGTCCCAGCCCACCACGGCCCGTTCCAGCCCGTCCCAGCCCACGACAGCCCGTCCCAGCCCACCACAGCCCGTCTCAGCCCACCAGAGCCCACCAGAGCCCACCACAGCTCGTCCCAGCCCACCACAGTCCACAAGAGCTTGTCGCAGACCACCACAGCCCGTCCCAGCCCACCACATCCCGTCCCAGCCCACCAGAGCCCGTCCCAGCCTGTTTCAGCCCACCACGGCTAACCACGGCCTGTCCCGGCCCACCACGGCCAACCACGGTCCACCATGGCCCACCAGAGCACACCACGGCCCACTACGGCCCTTCCCAGTCCACCACGGCCCACCACAGCCTGTCCCGGCCCACCACAGCCTGTCCCAGCCCACCACGGCCCGTCCCAGCCCACCACGGCCCATCGCAGCCCACCACGGCCCGTCCCAGCCCACCACGGCCCATCACAGCCCACCACAGTTCACCACAGCCCGTCCTAGCCCAGCACGGCCTGTCCCAGCCCACCACGGACCACCACGGCCCATCACAGCCCACCACAGCCTGTCCAAGCCCAGCACAGCCCTCCACAACCCTCCACAGCCCGTCCCAACCCTCCACAGCTCATCCCAGCCTACCACAGCCCGTCGCAGCCCAACACAGCTTATCCCAGCCCACCGCAGCCCGTCCCAGCCCACCGCAACCCTTCCCAGCGCACCGCAACCCATCCCAGCCCACCACAGCCCACCACAGGTCACCACAGCCCACCACAGGTCACCACAGCCCACCACAGCCCGTCCCAGCCTCTTTCAGCCCACCACGGCTAACCACGGCCCGTCCCGGCCCACCACAGCCTGTCCCAGTCCACCACAGCCTACCACAGCCCTTACCAGCCCACCACGGCCCTTCCCAGCCCACCACAGTCTGTCCCAGCCCACCACGGCCCGTCCCAGCCCACCACAGCCCGTCCCAGCCCACAACAGCGCATTCCAGACCATCAGAGTCCGTCCCAGCACGTCCCGGCCCACCACAGCCCGTCCCAGCATACCACAGCCCACCACAGCCCGTGTCAGTTCACCACAGCCCACCACAGCCTGTCCCGGCCCACTACAACTCGTCCAAGTCCACCACAGCCCACCACAGCACGTCCCAGCCCACCACAGCCCGACCCAGCCCGTCCCAGCCCACCACAGCCTGTTCCAGACCACCAGAGCCCGTCTTAGCGCACCACAGACCGTCCCAGCCCACCAAAGCCCGTCCCAGCCCACCAAAGCCCGTCCCAGCCCACCACAGCCCGTCACCGCCCAGCACAGACCATCCCCGCCAACCATAGCCGGTCCCCGCCCACCACAGCCGGTCCCAGCTCGTCCCAGCCCTTCCCAGCTCACCACAGCCCGTCCCAGCCCACCACAGCCCATCACAGACCGTCCCAGCCCACCAGAGCCCGTCCCAGCTTACCACAGCCCGTGCCAGCCCGTCTCAGCTCACCACAGCCCACCACGGCCCGTCCCAGCCCACCACAACCCACCACAGCCCACCACGGCCCGTCCCAGCCCACCACAGCCCGTCCCAGCACACCACATCCTGTCCCAGCCCACCACAGCCCACCATAGCCCGTCCCAGCCCACCACAGCCCGTCCCAGCCCACCACAGCCTACAACAGCACGTCCCGGCCCACCAAAGCCCATCCCAGCCCACTACGGTCCACCACGGCCCGTCCAGGCCCATCACCGCCCGTCCCGGCCCACCATGGTCCGTCCCGGCCCACCGCGGCCCACCTCAGCCCACCACAGCCCGTCCCAGCCCACCACAGCCCGTCCCAGACCACCACTGCCCGTCCCAGCCCACCACTGCCCGTCCCAGCCCACCACAGCCCGTCCCAGCTCGTCCCAGCCCACCACAAGCCTTCCCAGCCCCTCCCAGACCCCCAGAGCCAACCCAACCCGTTTCAGCCCCTCCCAGACCGTCTCAGCTCACCACAGCCCGACCCGGACCACGACATCCCGTCCTAGCCCACCACAATTCGTCCCAGCGCACCACGGCCCGTCCCAGCACACCACGGCCCGTCCCAGCCCACCACGGCCCGTCCCAGCCCACCACGGCCCGTCCCAGCCAAACACGGCCCACCCCAGCCTGTGCCAGCCAATACCAGCCCACCACAGCCCGTGCCAGCCTGTCCCAGCCCACCACAGCCCACTACGGCCCTCCACAGCCCGTCCCAGCCCACCACAGCCCACCACAACCCGTCCCATCCCACCAGAGCCCACCACAGCTTGTCCCAGCCCACCACAGCCCGTCCCAGCCCACCACAGCTCAACACAGACCGTCCCAGCCCGCCAGAGCCCGTCCCAGCTTACCACAGCCCACCACAGCCTGTCCCAGCCTGTCCCAGCCCTCCACAGCCCGTCCCAACCCACCACAGCACACCACAGCCCACCACAGTACGTCTCAGCCCACCACAGCACGTCCCAGCCTGTCCCAGCCCGTTCCACACGACCATAGCCCACCACAGCCCATCCCAGCCCACCACAGCCTGTCCAAGCCCACCATAGCCCACCACAGCCAGTCCCAGCCCACCACAGCCCGTCCCGGCCCACCACAGCCCACCACCGACCGTCCCAGCCCACCAAAGCCCGTCCCAGTTTACCACACCCCACCACAGCCCTTCCCAGCTCACCACAACCCACCACAGCCCGTCCCCGCCCACCAGGACCCGTCCCCACCTATCACGGCCCACCACGGGTGGTCCCAACCCACCACGGCCCACCTCAGCCCACCACAGCGCGTCCCAGCCCACCACAGCCCGTCCCAGCCCACCACAGCCCACCACCGACCGTCCCAGCCCACCAAAGCCCGTCCCAGTTTACCACACCCCACCACAGCCCATCCCAGCCCACCACAGCTCAACACAGACCGTCCCAGCCCGCCAGAGCCCGTCCCAGCTTACCACAGCCCACCACAGCCCACCACAGCCTGTCCCAGCCCTCCACAGCCCACCACAGCCCGTCCCAGCACACCACAGCCCACCACAGTATGTCCCAGGCCACCACAGCCCGTCCCAGCCCACCACAGCCCGTCCCAGCCCTTCCCAGCCCGTCCCAGCCCAACACAGCCCTTCCCAGCACACGACAGCCCGTCCCAGCCCTCCACAGCCCATCCCAGCACACCACAGCCTACCACAGCACGTCCCGGCCCACCAGAGCCTGTCCCAGCCCACCACAGCCCATCCCAGCCAACCACAGCCCATCCCAGACCACCACAGCCCGTCCCAGCCCTTCCCAGCCCACCACAGCGCGTCCCAGCCCACCACAGCGCGTCTCAGCCCACCACAGCCCGTCCCAGCCCACCACAGCCCGTCCCAGCCCACCCAGCTACAACAGTACGTCCCGGCCCACCAAAGCCCGTCCCAGCACACTACGGTCCACCACGGCCCGTACAGGCCCATCAGAGCCCGTCCCGGCCCACCATGGTCCGTCCCGGCCCACCGCGGCCCACCTCAGCCCACCACAGCCCGTCCCAGCCCACCACAGCCCATCCCAGCGCACCACAGCCTACAACAGCACGTCCCGGCCCACCAAAGCCCGTCCCAGCCCACCACAGCCCTTCCCAGCCCGTCACAGCTGGTCCCAGTCCACCACAGCCCGGCCCAGCCCACCACGGCCCGTCCCTGATTACCACGGACCGTCCCGGCCCACCACTGCCCGTCCCGGCCCACCACGTCCCGTCCCGGCCCACCACGGCCCAGCCCAGCCCACCACGGCCCATCCCAGCACACCACGGCCCCTCCCAGCCCACCACGGCCCACCACGACAGATCTCAACCCACCACAGCCCTCCACAGCTCTCCACAGCCCGTCCCAACCCACCACAGACTGTCTCAGCTCATCACAACCCAACACAGCGCACCAGAGCCCGTCCCAACCCACCACAGCCCGTCTCAACTCACCACAGCCTGTCCCAGCCCACCACAACCCACCACAGCCAAAAACGGCCCACCACAGCTTGTCCCAGCCCACCACAGCCCGTCCCAGCCCACCACAGCCCGTCCCAGCCCACCACAGGCCACTACAGCACACCACAGCCTACCGCATACCACCACAGCCCGTCTCAGCCCACCACAGCCCACCACAACTTGTCCCAGCCCTCCACAGCCCTTTTCAGCCAACCACAGCCATCCCAGCCCACCACAGCCCGTCTCAGCCCTTCCCAGCCCACCACAGCGCGTCCCAGCCCACCACGGCCTGTTCCAGCCCACCAGAGCCCGTCCCAGTCCACCATAGCCCGTCCCAGCCCACCACAGCCCTTCCCAGCCCACCACAGCCCATCCCAGCACACCACAGCCTACCACAGCACGTACCGGCCCACCACAGCACACCACAGCCCACCACAGCCCGTCCCAGCCCACCACAGCCCGTCCCAGCCCACCACAGCCCGTCCCAGCCCACCACAGCGCGTCCCAGCCCACCACAGCGCGTCCCAGCCCGTGCCAGCCCGTCCCAGCCCACCACAGCCCTTCCCAGCTCACCACAACCCACCAGGGCCCGTCCCAGCCCACCACGGTCCGTCCCCACCTAACACGGCCCACCACGGGTGGTCCCAACCCACCACGGCCCACCTCAGCCCACCACAGCCCGTCCCAGCCCACCACAGCCCGTCCCAGCCCACCACAGCCCGTCCCAGCCCACCACAGCCCGTCCCAGCCCACCACAGCCCACCACAGCCCGTCCCAGCCCACCACAGCGCTTCCCAGCCCACGACAGCCCATCCCAGCACACCACAGCCTACCACAGCACGTACCGGCCCACCACAGCCCGTCCCAGCCCATCCCAGCCCACCACAGCCCGTCCCAGCTCACCACAGCCCATCCCAGCCCACCACAGCACGTCCCAGCTCACCACAGCGCGTCCCAGCCCACCACAGCGCGTCCCAGCCCACCGCAGCGCGTCCCAACCCGTGCCAGCCCGTCCCAGCCCGTGCCAGCCCGTCCCAGCCCACCACAGCGCGTCCCAGCCCACCACAGCGCGTCCCAGCACACCACAGCGCGTCCCAGCCCACCACAGCCCGTCCCAGCCCACCACAGCCCGTCCCACCACACCACAGCCTACAACAGCACGTCCCGGCCCACCAAAGCCCGTCCCAGCCCACTACGGTCCACCACGGCCCGTCCAGGCCCATCACCGCCCGTCCCGGCCCACCATGGTCCGTCCCGGCCCACCGCGGCCCACCTCAGCCCACCACAACCCGTCCCAGCCCACCACTGCCCGTCCCAGCCCACCACAGCCCGTCCCAGCCCGTCCCAGCTCGTCCCAGCCCACCACAGGCCTTCCCAGCCCCTCCCAGACCCCCAGAGCCGGCCCAGCCCGTTTCAGCCCCTCCCAGACCGTCTCAGCTCACCACACCCCACCACAGCCCATCCCAGCCCACCACGGCCTGTTCCAGCCCACCAGAGCCCGTCCCAGTCCACCAGAGCCCGTCCCAACCTACCACAGCTTGTCCCGGCCCACCATAGCCCGTCCCAGCCCACCACAACCCGTCCCAGCCCACTGCGGCCCGTCCCAGCCCACCACAGCCCGTCTTAGCCCGACCCAGCCCCCCACAGCCCGTCCCAACCCACCACAGTTCACCACGGCCCGTCCCAGCCCACAACGGCCCACCACGGCCCACCACAGCCCGTCCCAGCCCACCACAATTCGTCCCAGTGCACCACAGCGCGTCCCAGCACACCACAGCCCGTCCCAGCCTACCACAGCCCGTCCCGGCACACCACAGCCCGTCCCGGCACACCACAGCCTGTCCCGGCACACCACAGCCCGTCCCGGCCCACCAGAGCCCGTCTCAGCACACCACAGCCCGTCCCGGCTCACCACAGCCCGTCCCGTCCCACCACAGCCTACCACAGCCCGTCCCAGCCCACCACAGCCCGTCCCAGCCCACCACAGGCCACTACAGCACACCACAGGCTACCGTAGACCACCACAGCCCGTCCCAGCCCACCACAGCCCGTCCCGTCCCACCACAGCCCACCACAGCCCGTCCCAGCCCACCACAGCACGTCCCAGCCTGTCCCAGCCCGTTCCACACGACCATAGCCCACCACAGCCTATCCCAGTCCACCACAGCCTGTCCAAGCCCACCACAGTCCACCACAGCCCGTCCCAGCCCACCACATCTTGTCCCAGCACACCACAGCCCGTCCCAGCTAACCACAGCCCACCACCGACCATCCCAGCCCACCAAAGCCCGTCCCAGTTTACCACACCCCACCACAGCCCTTCCCAGCTCACCACAACCCACCAGGGCCCGTCTCAGCCCACCACGGTCCGTCCCCACCTAATACGGCCCACCACGGGTGGTACCAACCCACCACGGCCCACCTCAGCCCACCACAGCCCGTCCCGGCCCACCACAGCCCGTCCCAGCCCACCACAGCCCGTCCCAGCCCACCACAGCCCGTCCCAGCCCGTCCCAGCCCACCACAGCCCGTCCCAGCCCACCACAGCCCGTCCCAGCCCACCACAGCCCTTCCCAGCCCACGACAGCCCATCCCAGCACACCACAGCCTACCACAGCACGTACCGGCCCACCACAGCCCATCCCAGCCCACCACAGCCCGTCCCAGCCCACCACAGCTTGTCCAAGCCCACCACGTCCGACCACAGCCCACCACGGCCCACCACAACCCACCACGGCTTACCACAGCCCACCACAGTTCACCACGGCACACCACGGCACGTCATAGCCCACCACAGCCTGTCCCAGCCCACCACGGCCCACCACGGCCCACCGCATCCCGTCCCAGCCCACCACAGCCCGTCCCAGCCCACCACAGCCCGTCCCAGCCCACCACAGCCCATCCCAGCCCGTCACAGCTCGTCCCAGCCCATCACAGCCCGTCACAGCCTACCACGGCCCGTCCGAGATTACCACGGACCGTCAGGGCCCACCACTGCCCGTCCCGGCCCACCACGGCCCGTCCCGGCCCACCACGGCCCATCCCAGCCCACCGCAGCCCGTCCCAGCACACCACGGCCTGTCCCAGCCCACCACGGCCCACCACGACAGATCTCAACCCACCACAGCCTGTCCAAGCCCACCACAGCCCTCCACAGCTCTCCACAGCCCGTCCCAACCCACCACAGACTGTCTCAGCTCATCACAACCCAACACAGCGCACCAGAGCCCCTCCCAACCCACCACAGCCCGGCCCAGCCCACCACATCCTGTCCCAGCCCACCACAGCCCGTCCCAGCCCACGACAGCCCGTCCCAGCCCACGACAGCCCATCCCAGCACACCACAGCCTACCACAGCACGTCCCGGCCCACCAGAGCCAGTCCCAGCCCACCACAACTCATCCCAGCCAACCACAGCCCCTCCCAGCCCACCACAGCCCGTACCAGACCCTTCCCAGCCCACCACAGCGCGTCCCAGCCCACCACAGCGCGTCCCAGCCCACCACAGCGCATCCCAGCCCACCACAGCCCGTTTCAGCCCACCACAGCCCACCACAGCTTTTCCCAGCCCACCAGAGCCCGTCCCAGCCCACCACAGCCCGGCCCAGCCCACCACAGCCCACCACAGCTTGTCCCAGCCCACCACAGTCCGTCCCAGCCCACCACAGCCCATCCCAGGACACCACAGTCCGTCCCAGCCCACAACGGCCCGTCCCAGCCCACCACAGCTCGTCCCAGCCCACCACAGCCCACCAAAGCCCGTCCCCGCTCACCACACCCCGTCCCCGCCCACCACAGCCCATCCCCGCCCACCACAGCCCGTCCCTGCCCACCACAACTTGTCCCCGCCCACCACAACTTGTCCCCACCCACTACGGCCCTTCCCAGCCCACCACAGCCCGTCCCAGCCAACCAAGACGGGTCCCGGCCCACCACGGCACGTCCCAACCCACCACGGCCCAGCCCAGCCCACCACAACCCACCACAGCCCATTACAACTTACCACAGCCCGTCCCAACCCACCACAGCCTGTTCCAGCCCACCACAGACCGTGCCCGCCCACCACAGCACATCCAAGCCCGTCCCAGCCCACCACAACCCGTCACCGCCCACCACAACCCGTCACCGCCCACCACAGCCCGTCCAAGGCGTCCCAGCCCGTCCCAGCCCATCTCAGCCCGTCCCAGCCCACCAGAACTCGTCCCAGCCCACCACAGCTCGTCCCAGCCCACCACAGCCCATCCCAGCCCACCACAGCCCGTTCCAGCCCACCACAGCCCACCAAAGCCCGTCCCCGCCCACCAAAGCCCGTCCCCGCCCACCACAACCCGTCACCGCCCACCACAACCTGTCCAAGGCGTCCCAGCCCGTCCCAGCCCATGTCAGCCCGTCCCAGCCCACCACAACTCTTCCCAGCCCACCACAGCCCGTCCCAGCCTGTCCCAGCCCACCACAGCCCGTCCCAGCCTGCCCCAGCCCACCACAGCCCGTCCCAGCCTGTCCCAGTCCATTGCGGCCCACCACATCCCGTCCCAGCCCGTCCCATCCCACCATAGACCACCACAGCTCGTCCCAGCCCACCACAGACCACCACAGCCCGTCCCAGCCCGTCCCGGCCCACCACAGCCCGTCTCAGCCCGATCCAGCTCACCACAGCCCGTCCCAGCTCACCACATCCCGTCATAGCCCCCCACAGCCCATCCCAGCCCACCACAGCTCACCACAGTTCACCACGGCCGGTCCCAGCCCACAACGGCCCACCGCGGCCCACCACGGCCCAGCCCAGCCCACCGCAGCCCGTCCCAGCACACCACGGCCTGTCCCAGCCCACCACGGCCCACCACGACAGATCTCAACCCACCACAGCCTGTCCAAGCCCACCACAGCCCTCCACAGCTCTCCACAGCCCGTCCCAACCCACCACAGACTGTCTCAGCTCATCACAACCCAACACAGCGCACCAGAGCCCGTCCCAACCCACCACAGCCCGGCCCAGCCCACCACATCCTGTCCCAGCCCACCACAGCCCGTCCCAGCCCACGACAGCTCGTCCCAGCCCACGACAGCCCATCCCAGCACACCACAGCCTACCACAGCACGTCCCGGCCCACCAGAGCCAGTCCCAGCCCACCACAGCTCATCCCAGCCAACCACAGCCCCTCCCAGCCCACCACAGCCCACCACGGCCCTTCCCAGCCCACCACAGCGCGTCCCAGCCCACCACAGCGCATCCCAGCCCACCACAGCGCATCCCAGCCCACCAGAGCCCGTCCCAGCCCACCACAGCCCGTCCCAGCCCACCAGAGCCCACCACAGCTTGTCCCAGCCCACCACAGTCCGTCCCAGCCCACCACAGCCCGTCCCAGGACACCACAGTCCGTCCCAGCCCACCACAGCCCGTCCCAGCCCACCACAGCCCGGCCCAGCCCACCACAGCCCACCAAAGCCCGTCCCCGCTCACCACACCCCGTCCCCGCCCACCACAGCCCATCCCCGCCCACCAGAGCCCGTCCCTGCCCACCACAACTTGTCCCCGCCCACCACAACTTGTCCCCACCCACTACGGCCCTTCCCGGCCCACCACAGCTCATCCCAGCCAACCACAGCCCGTCCCAGCCCACCACAGCCCACCACGGCCCTTCCCAGCCCACCACAGCGCGTCCCAGCCCACCACAGCGCATCCCAGCCCACCAGAGCCCGTCCCAGCCCACCACAGCCCGTCCCAGCCCACCAGAGCCCACCACAGCTTGTCCCAGCCCACCACAGTCCGTCCCAGCCCACCACAGCCCGTCCCAGGACACCACAGTCCGTCCCAGCCCACCACAGCCCGTCCCAGCCCACCACAGCCCGGCCCAGCCCACCACAGCCCACCAAAGCCCGTCCCCGCTCACCACACCCCGTCCCCGCCCACCACAGCCCATCCCCGCCCACCACAGCCCGTCCCTGCCCACCACAACTTGTCCCCGCCCACCACAACTTGTCCCCACCCACTACGGCCCTTCCCAGCCCACCACAGCCCGTCCCAGCCAACCAAGACGGGTCCCGGCCCACCACGGCACGTCCCAACCCACCACGGCCCAGCCCAGCCCACCACAACCCACCACAGCCCATTACAACTTACCACAGCCCGTCCCAACCCACCACAGCCTGTTCCAGCCCACCACAGACCGTGCCCGCCCACCACAGCACATCCAAGCCCGTCCCAGCCCACCACAACCCGTCACCGCCCACCACAACCCGTCACCGCCCACCACAGCCCGTCCAAGGCGTCCCAGCCCGTCCCAGCCCATCTCAGCCCGTCCCAGCCCACCAGAACTCGTCCCAGCCCACCACAGCTCGTCCCAGCCCACCACAGCCCATCCCAGCCCACCACAGCCCGTTCCAGCCCACCACAGCCCACCAAAGCCCGTCCCCGCCCACCAAAGCCCGTCCCCGCCCACCACAACCCGTCACCGCCCACCACAACCTGTCCAAGGCGTCCCAGCCCGTCCCAGCCCATGTCAGCCCGTCCCAGCCCACCACAACTCTTCCCAGCCCACCACAGCCCGTCCCAGCCTGTCCCAGCCCACCACAGCCCGTCCCAGCCTGCCCCAGCCCACCACAGCCCGTCCCAGCCTGTCCCAGTCCATTGCGGCCCACCACATCCCGTCCCAGCCCGTCCCATCCCACCATAGACCACCACAGCTCGTCCCAGCCCACCACAGACCACCACAGCCCGTCCCAGCCCGTCCCGGCCCACCACAGCCCGTCTCAGCCCGATCCAGCTCACCACAGCCCGTCCCAGCTCACCACATCCCGTCATAGCCCCCCACAGCCCATCCCAGCCCACCACAGCTCACCACAGTTCACCACGGCCGGTCCCAGCCCACAACGGCCCACCGCGGCCCACCACGGCCCAGCCCAGCCCACCGCAGCCCGTCCCAGCACACCACGGCCTGTCCCAGCCCACCACGGCCCACCACGACAGATCTCAACCCACCACAGCCTGTCCAAGCCCACCACAGCCCTCCACAGCTCTCCACAGCCCGTCCCAACCCACCACAGACTGTCTCAGCTCATCACAACCCAACACAGCGCACCAGAGCCCGTCCCAACCCACCACAGCCCGGCCCAGCCCACCACATCCTGTCCCAGCCCACCACAGCCCGTCCCAGCCCACGACAGCCCGTCCCAGCCCACGACAGCCCATCCCAGCACACCACAGCCTACCACAGCACGTCCCGGCCCACCAGAGCCAGTCCCAGCCCACCACAGCTCATCCCAGCCAACCACAGCCCGTCCCAGCCCACCACAGCCCACCACGGCCCTTCCCAGCCCACCACAGCGCGTCCCAGCCCACCACAGCGCATCCCAGCCCACCACAGCGCATCCCAGCCCACCAGAGCCCGTCCCAGCCCACCACAGCCCGTCCCAGCCCACCAGAGCCCACCACAGCTTGTCCCAGCCCACCACAGTCCGTCCCAGCCCACCACAGCCCGTCCCAGGACACCACAGTCCGTCCCAGCCCACCACAGCCCGTCCCAGCCCACCACAGCCCGGCCCAGCCCACCACAGCCCACCAAAGCCCGTCCCCGCTCACCACACCCCGTCCCCGCCCACCACAGCCCATCCCCGCCCACCAGAGCCCGTCCCTGCCCACCACAACTTGTCCCCGCCCACCACAACTTGTCCCCACCCACTACGGCCCTTCCCGGCCCACCACAGCTCATCCCAGCCAACCACAGCCCGTCCCAGCCCACCACAGCCCACCACGGCCCTTCCCAGCCCACCACAGCGCGTCCCAGCCCACCACAGCGCATCCCAGCCCACCAGAGCCCGTCCCAGCCCACCACAGCCCGTCCCAGCCCACCAGAGCCCACCACAGCTTGTCCCAGCCCACCACAGTCCGTCCCAGCCCACCACAGCCCGTCCCAGGACACCACAGTCCGTCCCAGCCCACCACAGCCCGGCCCAGCCCACCACAGCCCGGCCCAGCCCACCACAGCCCACCAAAGCCCGTCCCCGCTCACCACACCCCGTCCCCGCCCACCACAGCCCATCCCCGCCCACCACAGCCCGTCCCTGCCCACCACAACTTGTCCCCGCCCACCACAACTTGTCCCCACCCACTACGGCCCTTCCCGGCCCACCACGGCCCGTCCCAGCCAACCAAGACGGGTCCCGGCCCACCACGGCACGTCCCAACCCACCACGGCCCAGCCCAGCCCACCACAGCCCATTACAACTTACCACAGCCCGTCCCAACCCACCACAGCCTGTTCCAGCCCACCACAGACCGTGCCCGCCCACCACAGCACATCCAAGCCCGTCCCAGCCCACCACAACCCGTCACCGCCCACCACAACCCGTCACCGCCCACCACAGCCCGTCCAAGGCGTCCCAGCCCGTCCCAGCCCATCTCAGCCCGTCCCAGCCCACCAGAACTCGTCCCAGCCCACCACAGCTCGTCCCAGCCCACCACAGCCCATCCCAGCCCACCACAGCCCGTTCCAGCCCACCACAGCCCACCAAAGCCCGTCCCCGCCCACCACAACCCGTCACCGCCCACCACAACCCGTCCAAGGCGTCCCAGCCCGTCCCAGCCCATGTCAGCCCGTCCCAGACCACCACAACTCGTCCCAGCCCACCACAGCCCGTCCCAGCCTGTCCCAGCCCACCACAGCCCGTCCCAGCCTGCCCCAGCCCACCACAGCCCGTCCCAGCCTGTCCCAGTCCATTGTGGCCCACCACATCCCGTCCCAGCCCGTCCCATCCCACCATAGACCACCACAGCTCGTCCCAGCCCACCACAAACCACCACAGCCCGTCCCAGCCCGTCCCGGCCCACCACAGCCCGTCTCAGCCCGATCCAGCTCACCACATCCCGTCATAGCCCCCCACAGCCCATCCCAGCCCACCACAGCTCACCACAGTTCACCACGGCCGGTCCCAGCCCACAACGGCCCACCGCGGCCCACCACAGCCCATCCCAGCCCACCACGGCCCGTCCCAGCCCACCACGGCCCGTCCCAGCCCACCACGGCCCGTCCCAGCCCACCACGGCCCGTCCCAGTTCGTGCCAGCCAATACCAGCCCACCACAGCCTGTGCCAGCCTGTCCCAGCCCACCACAGCCCTTCCCAGCCCACCACAGCCAGTCCCAGCCCACCACAGCCCGTCCCATCCCACCAGAGCCCACCACAGCTTGTCCCAGCCCACCACAGCCCGTCCCAGCCCACCACAGCTCAGCACAGACCGTCCCAGCCCACCAGAGCCCGTCCCAGCTTACCACAGCCCACCACAGCCCACCACGGCCTGTCCCAGCCCTCCACAGCCCACTACAGCTTGTCCCAGCCCACCACAGCACACCACAGCCCACCACAGTACGTCTCAGCCCACCACGGCCCACCACGGCCCGTCCCAGCCCACCATAGCCCAGCACAGCCTACAAGGGCCCACCTCAGCCCACCACAGCCCGTCCCAGCACGTCCCAGCCCGTCCCAGCCCACTGCGACCCGTCCCAGCCCACCACAGCCCGTCTTAGCCCGACCCAGCCCCCCACAGCCCGTCCCAACCCACCACAGTTCACCACGGCCCGTCCCAGCCCACAACGGCCCACCACGGCTCACCACAGCCCGTCCCAGCCCACCACAATTCGTCCCAGTGCACCACAGCGCGTCCCAGCCCACCACAGCCCGTCCCGGCACACCACAGCCCATCCCGTCCCACCACAGCCCGTCCCGTCCCACCACAGCCCGTCCCGGCCCACCAGAGCCCGTCTCAGCACACCACAGCCCGTCCTGGCTCACCACAGCCCGTCCCGTCCCACCACAGCCCACCACAGCCCGTCCCAGCCTGCCACAGCCCGTCCCAGCCCGCCACAGCCCAATACAGCCCACCACAGCCCGTCTCAGCTCACCACAACCCACCACAGCCCGTCCAAGCCCACCACAGCCCGTCCCAGCCCACCAGACCCCGTTCCAGCCCACCAGAGCCCACCAAAGCCCGTCCCCGCCCACCACAGCCCGTCCCCGCTCACCACAGCCCGTCCCAGCCCGTCCCAGGCCACCACAGCCCTTCCCTGCTCACCACAGCCTGTCCCCGCCCACCACAACTTGTCCCCGCCCACTACAGCCCGGCCCGGCCCACCACGGCCCGTCATGGCCAACCAAGGCCGGTCCTGGCCCACCACAGCCCGTCCCAGCCCACCACAGCTCACCGCAGTGCGTCCCAGCCCACCACAGCCCGTCCCAGCCCACCACAGCCCGTCCCAGCCCACCACAGCCCGTCCCAGCCCACCACAGCCCGTCCCAGCACACCACAGCCTACAACAGCACGTCCCGGCCCACCAAAGCCCGTCCCAGCCCACTACGGTCCACCACGGCCCGTCCAGGCCCATCACCGCCCGTCCCGGCCCACCATGGTCCGTCCCGGCCCACCGCGACCCACCTCAGCACACCACTGCCCGTCCCAGCCCACCACAGTCCGTCCCAGCCCACCACAGCCCGTCCCAAGACACCACAGTCCGTCCCAGCCCACCACAGCCCGTCCCAGCCCACCACAGCTCGTCCCATCCCACCACAACCCACCAAAGCCCGTCCCCGCTCACCACACCCCGTCCCCGCCCACCACAGCCCATCCCCGCCCACCACAGCCCGTCCCTGCCCACCACAACTTGTCCCCACCCACTACGGCCCTTCCCGGCCCACCACGGCCCGTCCCAGCCAACCAAGACCGGTCCCGGCCCTTCCCAGCCCACCACAGACCATCCCGGCCCACCACGGCCCACCGCAGTCCGTCCCAGCCCATCACAGCCCGTCCCAGCCCAGCACAGCCCGTGCCAGCCTGTCCCAGCCCACCACAGCCCTTCCCAGCCCACCACAGCCAGTCCCAGCCCACCACAGCCCACCACAGCCCGTCCCATCCCACCAGAGCCCACCACAGCTTGTCCCAGCCCACCACAGCCCGTCCCAGCCCACCACAGCCCACCACAGCCCGTCCCATCCCACCAGAGCCCACCACAGCTTGTCCCAGCCCACCACAGCCCGTCCCAGCCCACCACAGCTCACCACAGACCGTCCCAGCCCACCACAGCGCATCCCAGCCCACCACAGCCCACCACAGCCCACCACGGCCTGTCCCAGCCATCCACAGCCCACCACAGCCCGTCCCAGCCCACCACAGCCCGTCCCAGCCCTTCCCAGCCCACCACAGACCATCCCAGCCCACAACGGCCCTCCACAGTCCGTCCCAGCCCATCACAGCCCGTCCCAGCCCACCACAGCCCATCCCAGCCCAGCACAGCCCACCACAGCCCACCACGGCCACCCACAGCCCACCACGGCCCATCACAGCCCCTTCCAGACCAACACAGCATGACCCAGCCCTCCACTGCCCGCCACAGACCATCTCAGCCCACCACAGCCCGTCCCAGCCCACCACAGCCCGTCCCAGCACACGACAGCCCGTCCCAGCACACCACAGCGCGTCCCAGCCCACCACAGCCCGTCCCAGCCCACCACAGCCCGTCCCAGCCCACCACAGCCTACAACAGCACGTCCCGGACCACCAAAGCCCGTCCCAGCCCACTACGGTCCACCACAGCCCGTCCCAGCCCACCAGAGCCCGGCCTATCCCGTCCCAGCCCACCACAGCCCGTCTCAAGCTCACCAGAACCCACCACAGCCCACCACAGCCTGTCCCAGACCACCACGGCCCACCACAGACCACCACGACCCGTCCCAGCCCACCACGGCCCACCACAGCCTACCACAGCCCACCACGGGCTGTCTCAGCCCACCATGACCTGTCCCAGCCCACCACGGCCCAGCACAGACCATCCCTTCCCATACCGGCCCACCACGGCCCACCACAGCCCACCACGGCCCACCACAGTTCACCACGGCCCGTCCCAGCCCACCACGGCCCACCACAGCCCACCACGGCCCGCCACAGCCCACCACGGCCCGCCACAGCCCACCACGGCCCACCACAGCCCACCACGGCCCACCACGGCCCGTCCCAGCCCACCACAGCCTGTCCCCGCCCGTCCCAGCCCACAACAGCCTGTCCCAGCCCGTCCCAGCCCACCACAGCCCGTCCCAGCCCACCACAGCCCGTCCCAGCCCACCACAGCCCGTCCCAGCCTGTCCCAGCCTGTCCCCACCCACCGCAGCCCGTCCCCGCCCACCGCAGCCCGTCCCAGCACACTACAGCTTGTCCCAGCCCATCCCAGCCCGTCCCAGCCCGTCCCAGCCCGTCCCAGCACACCACAGCCCGTCCCAGCACACCAGAGATCACCACAGCCCCCCAGATCCCGTCCCAGCCCACCACAGCCCGTCCCAGCCCACCACAGCCCGTCCCAGCCCGTCCCAGCCTGTCCCAGCCCGTCCCCGCCCACCACAGCCCGTTCCAGCCCACCACAGCCCGTTCCAGCCCACCACAGACCGTCCCAGTCCACCACAGACCGTCCCAGCCTGTCCCAGCCCACCAGAGCCCGTCCCAGCCTGTGCCAGCCCGTCCCAGAACACCACAGCCCGTCCCAGCACACCACAGCCCGTCCCAGCCCACCACAGCTTATCCCATCCCAGCACAACCTGTCCCAGCCCATCCCAGCCCACAACAGCCTACCACGGCCCAATACAGCCCGCCACGGCCCACCAGAGCCCGTCCCGGCCCACCACAGCCCGTCCCAGCCCACCACAGCCCACCACTGCCCGTCACAGCCCACCACAGCCCTCCACAGCCCGTCCCAGCCCACCACAGCCCTCTACAGCCCGTCCCAGCCCACCACGTCCAACCACGGCCCGCCAAGGCCCACCACAGCCCACCACAGCCCACCACAGCCCTCCACAGCCCTCCACAGCCCACCACGTCCAACCACGGCCCGCCAAGGCCCACCACAGCCCACCACAGCCCACCACTGCCCGGCCCGCCACGGCCCGCCACGGCCCACCACAGCCTGCCACAACCCACCACAGCCGTCCCAGACCGCCACAGCCCGTCTTGGCATGCCACAGCCCATCCAAGACCGCCACAGCCCGTCCCAGCCCACCAAAGCCCACCACAGCTTTTCCCATCCCAGCACAGCCCACCATAGACTGTCCCAGCCCACCACAGCTTATCCCATTCCACCACAGCCCGTCCCAGCCCACCACAGCCGACCACAGCCCACCAAAGCACGTCCCAGCCCACCACAACCCACCACGGACTGTCCCAACACACCACAGCCCGTCTAAGCTCACCAGAACCCACCACAGCCCACCACAACTCATCCCAGCCCACCACAGGCCGTCCCAGCCCGCCACAGCCCGTCCCAGCCCATCCCAGCCCGTCCCAGCCCGTCCCAGCCCACCACAGCACACCACAGCCCACCACAGCCCACCACAGCCCGTCCCAGCCCGTCCCAGCCCGTCCCAGCCCACCACAGCCCACCACAGCCCACCACAGACCACCACAGCCCACCACAGACCACCACAGACCACCACACAGCGTCCCAGCCCACCACAGCCCACCACAGCCCGTCCCAGCCTTCCACAGACCACCACAGCCCGTCCCAGCCCACCACAGCCCGTCCCCGCCCACCACAGCCCATCCCAGAACACCACAGACCGTCCCACCACGGCCCAGCCCACCACTGCCCGTCCCAGCACACCACAGCCCGTCCCAGCCCGTCCCAGCATACCACAGCCCGTCCCAGCACACCACAGCCCGTCCCAGCCCACCACAGCTCGTCCCAGCCCACCACAGCGCGTCCCAGCACACAGCATCGCGTCCCAGCCCACCACAGCCCGTCCCAGCCCGTCCCAGCCCACCACAGCCCGTCTCAAGCTCACCAGAACCCACCACAGCCCACCACAGCCTGTCCCAGACCACCACGGCCCACCACAGCCCATCCCAGCCCACCACGGCCCATCACAACCCACCACAGTTCACCACGGGCCATCTCAGACCACCATGACCTGTCCCAGCCCACCACAGTTCACCACAGCCCATCCCTTCCCATACCGGCTCAAAACGGCCCACCACAGCCCACCACGACCCATACCGGCCCACCACGGCCCACCACAGCCCACCACAGTTCACCACGGGCCATCTCAGACCACCATGACCTGTCCCAGCCCACCACGGCCCACCACAGCCCATCCCTTCCCATACCGGCTCAAAACGGCCCACCACGGCCCACCACAGCCCACCACGGTTCACCACGGCCCGTCCCAGCCCACCACGCCCCACCACAGACCATCCCAGCACACCACACACTGTCCCAGCATGTCCCAGCCTGTCCCAACCCACCACAACCTGTTCCAGCCCACCACAGCCCGTCCCAGCACACCACAGGCCGTCCCTAGCCCACCACAGCCCATCCCAGCCCACCACAGCCCGTCCCCGCCCGTCCCAGCCCACCACAGACCAGCACAGACCATCCCAGCCCGTCCCAGCCCGTCGCAGCCTGCCGCAGCCCGTCCCAGCCCACCACAGACTGTCCCAGCCCACCACAGACCGTCCCAGACCACCACAGCCCGTCCCCGCCCACCATAGCCCGTGCCAGCCCACCACAGCCCGTCCCAGCCGACCACAGCCCGTCCCAGCCCACCACAGCCCGTCCCAGCTCGTTCCAGACCACCAGAACTCGTCTCAGCCCACCACAGCCCATCTCAAGCTCAGCAGAACCCACCACAGCCCGTCCCAGCCCGTCCCAGACCACCACAGACCAGCACAGCCCGTCCCAGCACAGCACAGCCCGTCCCAGCACACCACAGCCCGTCCCAGCCCACCACAGCCCGTCCCAGCCCACCACAGGCCGTCCCAGCCCACCACGGCCCGTCCCAGCACACCACAGCCCGTCCAAGCCCACCACAGCCCGTCGCAGCACACCACAGCCCGTCCCAGCACACCACAGCCCGTCCCAGCCCGTCCCCGCCCACCACAGCCCGTCCCAGCACACCACAGCCCGTGCCAGCCCATCCCAGCCCACCACAGCCCGTCCCAGCCCGTCCCAGCTTCTTCCAGAACCACCAGAGCCCGTCCCAGCCCACCACAGCCCGTCTCAAGCTCACCAGAACCCACCACAGCCCACCACAGCCTGTCCCAGACCACCACGGCCCACCACAGCCCACCATGGCCCGTCCCAGCCCACCACGGCCCACCACAGCGAACCGGCCCAGCAAAGCTCACCACAGCCCGTCCCAGCACACCACTGCCCGTCCCAGCCCACCACTGCCCGTCCCGGCCCACCACAGCCCGTCCCGGCCGGATCCGGCACACCACGGCCCACCACGGCCCGTCCCGGCACACCACGGCCCGTCCCAGCCCACCACGGCCCGACCGAGACCACCACAGCCCGTCCCAGCTCACCACAGCCCACCACAGCCCGTCCCGGCGCACCAGAACCTGTCCAGGCTTACCACAGCGCGTCCCGGCCCAGCACGGCCCGTCCCGGCCCAGCACGCCCCGTCCCGGCCCAGCACGGCCCGTCCCGGCCCACCATGGCAGATCTCAACCCACCACAGCCTGTCCAAGCCCACCACAGCCCTCCACAGCTCTCCACAGTCCGCCCCAACCCCCCACAGCCTGTCTCAGCTCACCACAGCCCGTCCCAGCCCACCACAGCCCACCAGAGCCAAACACGGCCCACCACAGTCCGTCCCAGCACACCACAGCCCGTCCCAGCCCACCACAGGCCACTACAGCACACCACAGCCTACCGCAGACCGCCACTGCCTGTCCCAGCCCACCACAGCCCGTCCCAGCCCACCACAGCCCGCCACAGCTTGTCCCAGCCCACCACAGCCCGCCACAGCCCGTCCCAGCCCACCACAGCCCACCACGGCCCGTCCCGGCACTCCACGGCCCGTCCCAGCCCACCACAGCCCGTCCCGGCCCACCACAGCCCGTCCCAGCCCACCACAGCCTGTCCCAGCCAACCACAGCCCACCAGAGCCCGTCTCAGCTCACCACAGCCTGTCCCAGCCCACCACAACCCACCACAGCCAAACATGGCCCACCACAGTCCGTCCCAGCCCACCACAGCCCGTCCCAGCCCACCACAGGCCACTACAGCACACCACAGCCTACCGCAGACTGCCACAGCCTGTCCCAGCCCACCACGGCCCGACCGAGCCCACCACAGCCTGACCGAGCCCACCACAGCCCGTCCCAGCCCACCACATCCCACCACAGCCGGTCCCGGCCCACCAGAACCTGTCCAGGCTTACCACAGCGCGTCCCGGCCCAGCACGGCCTGTCCCGGCCCACCACGGCAGATCTCAACCCACCACAGCCTGTCCCCGCCCACCACAGCCCTCCACAGCTCTCCACAGCCCACCCAACCCCCCACAGCCTGTCTCAGCTCACCACAACCCACCACAGCACACCACAGCCCGTCCCAGCCCACCACAGCCCGTCCCAGCCCACCACAGGCCGTCCCAGCCCACCACAGCCCGTCCCAGCCCACCACAGCCCGTCCCTAGCCCACCACAGCCCATCCCAGCCCACCACAGCCCGTCCCCGCCCGTCCCAGCCCACCACAGACCAGCACAGCCCGTCCCAGCCCGTCGCAGCCCGTCCCAGCCCACCACAGACCGTCCCAGCCCACCACAGACCGTCCCAGACCACCACAGCCCGTCCCCGCCCACCATAGCCCGTGCCAGCCCACCACAGCCCGTCCCAGCCCACCACAGCCCGTTCCAGCTCGGTCCAGACCACCAGAACTCGTCTCAGCCCACAACAGCCCGTCTCAAGCTCAGCAGAACCCACCACAGCCCGTCCCAGCCCGTCCCAGACCACCACAGCCCACCACAGCCCGTCCCAGCCCACCACAGCCCGTCCCAGCCCACCACAGCCCGTCGCAGCACACCACAGCACGTCCCAGCCCACCACAGCCCGTCCCAGCCCACCACAGCCCGTCTCAAGCTCTACCAGAACCCACCACAGCCCACCACAGCCTGTCCCAGACCACCACGGCCCACCACAGCCCACCATGGCCCGTCCCAGCCCACCACAGACCGTCCCAGACCACCACAGCCCGTCCCCGCCCACCATAGCCCGTGCCAGCCCACCACAGCCCGTCCCAGCCCACCACAGCCCGTTCCAGCTCGGTCCAGACCACCAGAACTCGTCTCAGCCCACCACAGCCCACAACAGCCCGTCTCAAGCTCAGCAGAACCCACCACAGCCCGTCCCAGCCCGTCCCAGACCACCACAGCCCACCACAGCCCGTCCCAGCCCACCACAGCCCGTCCCAGCCCACCACAGCCCGTCCCAGCCCACCACAGCCCGTCGCAGCACACCACAGCGCGTCCCAGCCCACCACAGCCCGTCCCAGCCCACCACAGCCCGTCTCAAGCTCTACCAGAACCCACCACAGCCCACCACAGCCTGTCCCAGACCACCACGGCCCACCACAGCCCACCATGGCCCGTCCCAGCCCACCACGGCCCACCACAGCGAACCACGGCCCAGCAAAGCTCACCACAGCCCGTCCCAGCACACCACTGCCCGTCCCAGCCCACCACTGCCCGTCCCGGCCCACCACAGCCCGTCCCGGTCGGTCCCGGCACACCACGGCCCACCACGGCCCGTCCCGGCACACCACGACCTGTCCCAGCCCACCACGGCCCGACCGAGCCCACCACGGCCCGTCCCAGCTCACCACAGCCCGTCCCAGTCCACCACAGCCCACCACAGCCCGTCCCGGCGCACCAGAACCTGTCCAGGCTTACCACAGCGCGTCCCGGCCCAGCACGGCCCGGCCCAGCATGCCCCGTCCCGGCCCATCACGGCCCGTCCCAGCCCACCACAGCCCGTCCCCGCCCACCACAGCCCATCCCTGCCCACCACAGCCCGTCCCCGCCCACCACAGCCCACCACAGCCCGTCCCCGCCCACCACAGCCCGTCCCAGCCCGTCCCCGTCGACCACAGCCCGTCCCAGTCCACCACAGCCAGTCTCCGCCCACCACAGCTCGTCCCAGCCCGTCCCAGCACACCACAGCCCGTCCCCGCCCACCAACAGCCCGTTACAGCTTACCAAAGCCCGTCCCAGCCCACCACAGCCCGTCCCCGCCCACCACAGCCCATCCCTGCCCACCACAGCCCGTCCCCGCCCACCACAGCCCGTCCCAGCCCGTCCCAGCCCGTCCCAGCACACCACAGCCCGTCCCAGCCCACCAGAGCCCACCACAGCCCACCACAGCCCGTCCCAGCCCGTCCCAGCCCGTCCCAGGCCGTCCCAGCCCACCACAGCTCACCACAGCCCGTTCCAGTGTACCACAGACCGTCCCAAGCCGTCCAGACCACCACAGCCCTTCCCTGCTCACCACAGCCTGTTAGGGCCAACCACAGCCCGGTCCGGCCCAACACGGCGCACTACAAACCACCACAGCCCGTCCCAGCCCACCACAGCCCGTCCCAGCCCACCACAGCCCGTCCCAGGCCACCACAGCCCGTCCCAGGCCACCACAGCCCGTCCCAGCCCGCCACAGCCTGTTCCAGCCCACCACAGCCTGTCCCAGCCCACCAGAGCCCGTCCCAGACCACCACAGCCCGTCCCAGACCACCACAGCCTGTTCCAGCCCACCACAGCCCGTCCCAGCACTTCCCAGCCCACCACAGCCCGTCCCAGCCCACCACGGTCTGTCCCAGCCCACCACGGTCCGTCCCAGCCCACCACGGTCCGTCCCAGCCCACCACAGTCCACCACAGACCGTCCCAGCCCACCAGAGCCCACCACGGCCCATCCCAGCCCACCACAGCCCACCACAGTACGTCCCAGCCCACCAAAGCCCACCACGGCCCGTCCCAGCCCACCACAGCCCAGCACAGTCCTGCACAGCCTAACAGGACCCATGTCACCCCACCACAGGCCGTCCCAGCATGTCCCAGCTTGTCCCAGCACGTCCCAGCCCATCCCAGCCTAACACAGCCAGTTCCAGACTACCAGAGCCCGTCCCAGCTTACCACAGTCCATCCCAGCCCACCACAACCCGTCCCCGCCCACCACAGCCCGTCCCCACCCAACAAAACCCCTCCCCGCCCACCACAGCCCGTCCCAGCCCACCACAGCCCGTCCCAGTCCGCCCCAGCCCATTGCATCCCGTCCCAGACCACCACAGCCCGTCTCAGCCCACCACAGCCCGTCCCAGCCAGTCCCAGACCACCAGAGCCCGTCCCAGCTCTCCACAACCCACCACAGCCCATCCCAGCACGTCCTCGCCCACCACAGCCCGTCCCAGCCCGTCCTCGCCCACCACAGCCCGTCCCAGCCCGTCCCAGCCCACCACAGCCCGTCCCAGCCCACCACAGCCCACGAAAGTCCACCACAGCCCACCACGGCCCACCACAGTTCACCACAGCCCGTCCCAGCCCACCACAGCCCTCCAGAGCCCGTCTCAGCTCACCAATCCTTTCCCAGCCCACCACAGCCCATCCCAGCCCACCACGGCCCGTCCCAGCCCGTGCCAACCCGTCACAACACACCACAGCCCACCACAGCCCGTCCCTACCCACCACAGCCCACCACAGCCCTTCAGAACCCACCACAGCCCACCACAGCCCGTCCCAGCCCACCACAGCTCGTCCCAGGCCACCACAGACCACCACAGCCCACCACAGCCTGTCCCAGCCCACCACAGCACGCCCCAGCCCACTACAGCCCGTCCCAGCCCACCACAGCCCGTCCCAGCCCACCACAGCCCACCACAGCTCTTCCCAGCCCACCATAACCAACCACAGCCTATCCCAGCCGATCCCAGCCCACCACAGCCCGTCCCATCACACCACAGCCCACCACAGCCCGTCCCAGCCAACCACGGCCCGTCCCAGCCCACCACAGCCCGTCCCAGCCCACCACGGCCCACCACAGCCCACCACGGTCCATCCGGGCCCAACACAGCCCACCAAGGCGCACCACAGCCCATCCCAGCCCATTACAGCCTGTCCCAGACCACCACATCCCATCTCAGCCCACCACAGCCCGTCCCAGCCCACCACAACCGACCACAGCCCACCACAGCCCACCACGGCCGACCACAGCCCACCACGGCAGACCACAGCCCACCACGGCCGACCACAGCCCACCACGGCCCATCCAAGCCCACCACGGTCCACCACGGCACGTCCCAGCCCACCACAGAGCACCACAGCCCGTCCCAGCACACCACAGTATGTCCCAGACCACCAGAGCCCGTCCCAGCCCACCACAGCCCACCACGCCCCGTGCCAACCCACCAGAGCCCGTCCCAGCTCACCACAGCCCACCACAGCCCGTCCCAGACCACCAGAGGTCGTCCCAGCCCACCACTAACCCACCAAAGCCTGTCCCCGCCCACCACAGCCCGTCCCAGCCAACCACAGCGCACCACAGCCCGTCCCAACCCACCAGAGCCCGTCCCAACTTACCACATCCCGTCCCAGCTTACCACAGCCCATCACAGCCCACCGCGGTGCACCACAGCCCACCACAACCCGTCCCAGCCCACCACGGCCCATAACAAACCACCATGGCCCGTCCCGGCGTACTACGGCACGTCCCAGCCCACCACAGCCTGTCCCAGCCCACCAGAGCCCGTCCCAGCCCACCACGGCCCGTCCCAGCCCACCAGAGCCCGTCCCAGCCCACCACGGCCCGTCCCAGCCTGTCCCAGCCCACCGCAGCACGTCCTAGCCCACCGCAGCCCGTCCCAGCCCACCGCAGCCCGTCCCAGCCGTCCCAGCAAATCCCAGCCCACCATAGCTAGTCTCAGCTCACCACAGCGCGTCCCAGTCCACCACACCCACCACAGCCCGTCCCAGCCCATTCCAGCTCACCACAGCCCACCGCAGCCAGTCCCAGCCAACCACAGCCCACCGCAGCCGGTCCCAGCCCACCACACCCCACCGCAGCCCGTCCCAGCCCACCACAGCCCGTCCCACCACACCAGAGTCCGTCCCAGCCCACCACGGCCCGTCACAGCTTACCACGGCCCACCACGGCTTGCCACGGCCCATCCCAGCCCACCACAGCCCGTCCCCGCCCACCACAGCCCGTCCCCGCCCACCACAGCCCGTCCCAGCACACTACATCTTGTCCCAGCCTGTCACAGCTCGTCCCAGCCCGTCCCAGTACGCCACAGCGTGTTCCAGACCACCAGAGCCCGTCCCAGCCCGTCCCAGCCCACCACAGCCCGTCTCAAGCTCACCAGAACCCACCACAGCCCACCACAGCCCGTCCCAGCCCACCACAGCCCGTCCCAGCCCACCACAGCCCATCCCCGCCCACCACAGCCCGTCCCCGCCCACCACAGCCCGTCCCAGCACACTACAGCTTGTCCCAGCCCGTCCCAGCTAGTCCCAGCCCGTCCCAGCACACCACAGCACGTCTCAGCCCGTCCCAGCCCATCGCAGCCCGTCGCAGCACACCACAGCCCGTCCCAGCACACCACAGACCGTCCCTGTCCACCACAGCCCACCACAGCCCGTCCCAGCCCACCACAGCCCACCACAGCCCGTCCCAGCACACCACAGCCCGTTCCAGCCCATCCCAGCCCGTCGCAACCCATCCCAGCCCGTCCCAGCACACCACAGACCGTCCCAGTCCACCACAGACCGTCCCAGCATGTCCCAGCCCATCACAGCCCGTTCCAGACCACCACAGCCCGTTCCAGCCCACCACAGCCCTTCCCAGCCTGTCCCAGCTCACTACAACCGTCACCGCACACCACAGCCCTTCCCAGCCTCTCCCAGCCCACCACAGCCCGTCACCGCCAGCCACAGCCCGTCCCCGCACAACACAGCCCGTCCCAGCCCACCACAGCCCATCCCAGCCCGTCCCAGCCCACCACAGAATGTCCCAGCCCACCACAGCCCGCCCCGGCCCACCACAGCCCATCCCGGCACACCACAGCTTGTCACAGCCCGTCCCGGCCCACCACAGCTTGTCACAGCCCGTCCCGGCCCACCACAGAATGTCCCAGCCGACCACAGAATGTCCCAGCCCACCACAGCCCGGCCTAGCTCACCACAGACCGTCCCAGCCCACCACAACCCGTCTCCGCCCACCACAGTTCATCCCCGCCCACCACAGCCTGTCCCGGCCCACCACAGCCCGTTCCAGACCACCAGAGCCCGTCCCAGCCCACCACAGAATGTCCCAGGCCACCACAGCCTGTCTCAGCCTATCCCAGCCCACCACAGCCCACCACAGCCCGTCCCAGCCCACCACAGCCCACCACAGCCCGTCCCAGCCCGTCCCAGCACGTCCCAGCCCACCACAGTCCGTCCCTGCCCACCACAGCCCGTCCCCGCCCACCGCAGCCCGTCCCAGCACACTACAGCTTATCCCAGCCCGTCTCAAGCTCGTCCCAGCCCGTCCCAGCACACCACAGCCCGTCCCAGCCCACCACAGCCCGTCCCAGCACACCACAGCCCGTCCCAGCCCACCACAGCCCGTCCCCGCCCACCACAGCCCGTCCCCGCCCGTCCCAGCCCACCACAGACCAGCACAGCCCGTCACAGCCCGTCACAGCCTGCCGCAGCCCGTCCCAGCCCACCACAGACCGTCCCAGCCCACCACAGCCTGTCCCAGACCACCACATCCCGTCCCCGCCCACCACAGCCTGTCCCAGACCACCACGGCCCACCACAGCCCACCACGGCCTGTCCCAGCCCACCACGGCCCACCACAGCCCACCACAGGCCATCTCAGCCCACCATGACCTGTCCCAGCCCACCACGGCCCAACATAGACCATCCCTTCCCATACCGGCCCAAAACGGCCCACCACGGCCCACCACAGCCCACCACGGTTCACCACGGCCCGTCCCAGCCCACCACGCCCCACCACAGCCCGTCCCAGCTCACCACAGCCCGTTCCAGCCCACCACAGCCCGTCCCAGTCCATACCAGCACGTCCCAGCCCACCACGGCCCGTCCCAGCCCACCACGGCCCACCACAGCCCGTCCCAGCCCGTCCGAGCCCACCACAGCCTGTCCCAAACCACCAGAGCTGGTCCCAGCCTGTCCCAGCCCACCACAGCCCGTCTCAAGCTCACCAGAACCCACCACAGCCCACCATAGCCCGTACCAGACCACCACGGCCCACCACAGATAACCACGGCCCGTCCCAGCCCACCACGGCCCACCACAGCGAACCACGGCCCACCACAGCCCACCACGGCCCGTCCCAGCCCACCACGGCCCGTCCAAGCCCACCACGACCTGTCCCAGCCCACCACGGCCCAACACAGCCCACCCCTTCCCAACCCGGCCCAAAACGGCCGAACACGGCCCACCACGGTTCACCACGGCCCGTCCCCGCCCACCACGGCCTACCACAGCCCATCCCAGACCGTCCCATCCAGTCCCAGCTCGTCCCAGCCCGTCCCAGCCTACCGCAGCCAGTCCCAGCCCACCACAGCCAGTCCCATTCCACAATAGCCCGTCCCAGCCCGTCCCAGCCCACCACAGCCCGTCCCCGCCCACCACAGCCCGTCCCTACCCACCACAGCCCGTCCCTGCCCACCACAGCCCGTCCCAGCCCACCACAGCCCGTCCCAGCCCACCACAGCCCGTCCCCGCCCGTCCCAGCCCACCACAGACCAGCACAGCCCGTCCCCGCCCACCACAGCCCGTCCCCGCCCACCACAGCCCGTCCCAGCCCACCACAGCCCGTCCCCACCCACCACAGCCCGTCCCCGCCCACCACAGCCCGTCCCAGCACACCACAGCCCGTCCCAGCACACCACAGCCCGTCCCAGCACACCACAGCCCGTCCCAGCCCACCACAGCCCGTCCCAGCACACCACAGCCTACAACAGCCCGTCCCAGCACACCACAGCCCGTCCCAGCACACCACAGCCCACCACAGACCAGCACAGCCCTTCCCAGCACACCACAGCCCATCCCAGCACACCACAGCCCGTCCAAGCCCACCACAGCCCGTCCCTGCCCACCACAGCCCGTCCCTGCCCACCACAGCCCGTCCCTGCCCACCACAACCCGTCCCAGCCCACCACAGCCCACCAGAGCCCGTCCCAGCCCGTCCCAGCCCACCACAGCCCGTCTCAAGCTCACCAGAACCCACCACAGCCCACCACAGCCTGTCCCAGACCACCACGGCCCACCACAGCCCACCACGGCCCATCCCAGCCCACAACGGCCCACCACAGCCCATCCCTTCCCATACCGGCTCAAAACAGCTTCACCACGGCCTACCACAGCCCACCACGGTTCACCACGGCCCGTCCCAGCCCACCACGCCCCACCACAGCCCATCCCTGCCCACCACAGCCCGTCCCAGCACACCAGAGACCATCCCAGTCCACCACACACCGTCCCAGCATGTCCCACCCTGTCCCAACCCACCACAGCCTGTTCCAGACCACCACAGCCCGTCCCAGCACACCACAGCCCGTCCCTAGCCCACCACAGCCCGTCCCAGCCCACCACAGCCCGTCCCCGCACGTCCCAGCCCACCACAGACCAGCACAGCCTGTCCCAGCACACCACAGACCGTCCCAGCCCGTCGCAGCCTGCCGCAGCCCGTCCCAGCCCACCACAGACCATTCCAGACCACCACAGCCCGTTCCAGACCACCAGAGCCCGTCCCAGCCCACCACAGAATGTCCCAGGCCACCACAGCCTGTCTCAGCCTATCCCAGCCCACCACAGCCCACCACAGCCCGTCCCAGCCCACCACAGCCCACCACAGCCCGTCCCAGCCCGTCACAGCACACCACAGCACGTCCCAGCCCACCACAGTCCGTCCCTGCCCACCACAGCCCGTCCCCGCCCACCGCAGCCCGTCCCAGCACACTACAGCTTATCCCAGCCCGTCTCAAGCTCGTCCCAGCCCGTCCCAGCCCACCACAGCCCGTCCAAGACCACCACAGCCCGTCCCAGCCCACCACAGCCCGTCCCCGCCCACCACAGCCCGTCCCCGCCCGTCCCAGCCCACCACAGACCAGCACAGCCCGTCACAGCCCGTCACAGCCTGCCGCAGCCCGTCCCAGCCCACCACAGACCGTCCCAGCCCACCACAGCCTGTCCCAGACCACCACATCCCGTCCCCGCCCACCACAGCCTGTCCCAGACCACCACGGCCCACCACAGCCCACCACGGCCTGTCCCAGCCCACCACGGCCCACCACAGCCCACCACAGGCCATCTCAGCCCACCATGACCTGTCCCAGCCCACCACGGCCCAACATAGACCATCCCTTCCCATACCGGCCCAAAACGGCCCACCACGGCCCACCACAGCCCACCACGGTTCACCACGGCCCGTCCCAGCCCACCACGCCCCACCACAGCCCGTCCCAGCTCACCACAGCCCGTTCCAGCCCACCACAGCCCGTCCCAGTCCATACCAGCACATCCCAGCCCACCACGGCCCGTCCCAGCCCACCACGGCCCACCACAGCCCGTCCCAGCCCGTCCGAGCCCACCACAGCCTGTCCCAAACCACCAGAGCTGGTCCCAGCCTGTCCCAGCCCACCACAGCCCGTCTCAAGCTCACCAGAACCCACCACAGCCCACCATAGCCCGTACCAGACCACCACGGCCCACCACAGATAACCACGGCCCGTCCCAGCCCACCATGGCCCACCACAGCGAACCACGGCCCACCACAGCCCACCACGGCCCGTCCCAGCCCACCACGGCCCGTCCAAGCCCACCACGACCTGTCCCAGCCCACCACGGCCCAACACAGCCCACCCCTTCCCAACCCGGCCCAAAACGGCCGAACACGGCCCACCACGGTTCACCACGGCCCGTCCCCGCCCACCACGGCCTACCACAGCCCATCCCAGACCGTCCCATCCAGTCCCAGCACACCACAGCCCGTCCCAGCACACCACAGCCCGTCCCAGCCCACCACAGCCCGTCCCAGCACACCACAGCCTACAACAGCCCGTCCCAGCACACCACAGCCCGTCCCAGCACACCACAGACCACCACAGACCAGCACAGCCCTTCCCAGCCCACCACAGCCCGTCCCAGCCCACCACAGCCCGTCCCCGCCCACCACAGCCCGTCCCCGCCCGTCCCAGCCCACCACAGACCAGCACAGCCCGTCCCAGCCCGTCACAGCCTGCCGCAGCCCGTCCCAGCCCACCACAGACCGTCCCAGCCCACCACAGCCTGTCCCAGACCACCACATCCCGTCCCCGCCCACCACAGCCTGTCCCAGACCACCACGGCCCACCACAGCCCACCACGGCCTGTCCCAGCCCACCACGGCCCACCACAGCCCACCACAGGCCATCTCAGCCCACCATGACCTGTCCCAGCCCACCACGGCCCAACATAGACCATCCCTTCCCATACCGGCCCAAAACGGCCCACCACGGCCCACCACAGCCCACCACGGTTCACCACGGCCCGTCCCAGCCCACCACGCCCCACCACAGCCCGTCCCAGCTCACCACAGCCCGTTCCAGCCCACCACAGCCCGTCCCAGTCCATACCAGCACGTCCCAGCCCACCACGGCCCGTCCCAGCCCACCACGGCCCACCACAGCCCGTCCCAGCCCGTCCGAGCCCACCACAGCCTGTCCCAAACCACCAGAGCTGGTCCCAGCCTGTCCCAGCCCACCACAGCCCGTCTCAAGCTCACCAGAACCCACCACAGCCCACCATAGCCCGTACCAGACCACCACGGCCCACCACAGATAACCACGGCCCGTCCCAGCCCACCATGGCCCACCACAGCGAACCACGGCCCACCACAGCCCACCACGGCCCGTCCCAGCCCACCACGGCCCGTCCAAGCCCACCACGACCTGTCCCAGCCCACCACGGCCCAACACAGCCCACCCCTTCCCAACCCGGCCCAAAACGGCCGAACACGGCCCACCACGGTTCACCACGGCCCGTCCCCGCCCACCACGGCCTACCACAGCCCATCCCAGACCGTCCCATCCAGTCCCAGCACACCACAGCCCGTCCCAGCACACCACAGCCCGTCCCAGCCCACCACAGCCCGTCCCAGCACACCACAGCCTACAACAGCCCGTCCCAGCACACCACAGCCCGTCCCAGCACACCACAGACCACCACAGACCAGCACAGCCCTTCCCAGCCCACCACAGCCCATCCCAGCACACCACAGCCCGTCCAAGCCCACCACAGCCCGTCCCTGCCCACCACAGCCCGTCCCTGCCCACCACAGCCCGTCCCTGCCCACCACAGCCCGTCCCAGCCCACCACAGCCCACCAGAGCCCGTCCCAGCCCGTCCCAGCCCACCACAGCCCGTCTCAAGCTCACCAGAACCCACCACAGCCCACCACAGCCTGTCCCAGACCACCACGGCCCACCACAGCCCACCACGGCCCATCCCAGCCCACCACGGCCCACCACAGCCCATCCCTTCCCATACCGGCTCAAAACAGCTTCACCACGGCCTACCACAGCCCACCACGGTTCACCACGGCCCGTCCCAGCCCACCACGCCCCACCACAGCCCATCCCTGCCCACCACAGCCCGTCCCAGCACACCAGAGACCATCCCAGTCCACCACACACCGTCCCAGCATGTCCCACCCTGTCCCAACCCACCACAGCCTGTTCCAGACCACCACAGCCCGTCCCAGCACACCACAGCCCGTCCCTAGCCCACCACAGCCCGTCCCAGCCCACCACAGCCCGTCCCCGCACGTCCCAGCCCACCACAGACCAGCACAGCCCGTCCCAGCACACCACAGACCGTCCCAGCCCGTCCCAGCCCGTCGCAGCCTGCCGCAGCCCGTCCCAGCCCACCACAGACCATTCCAGACCACCACAGCCCGTCCCCGCCCACCATAGCCCGTGCCAGCCCACCACAGCCCGTCCCAGCCCACCACAGCCCGTCCCAGCTCGTTCCAGACCACCAGAACTCGTCTCAGCGCGTCCCAGCCTACCACAGCCCGTCTCAAGCTCAGCAGAACCCACCACAGCACACCACAGCCCGTCCCAGCCCATCCTAGCACACCACAGCCCGTCCCAGCCCACCACAGCCCGTCCCAGCACACCACAGCCCGTCCCAGCCCACCACAGCCCGTCCCCGCCCACCACAGCCCGTCCCCGCCCGTCCCAGCCCACCACAGACCAGCACAGCCCGTCCCAGCCCGTCACAGCCTGCCGCAGCCCGTCCCAGCCCACCACAGACCGTCCCAGCCCACCACAGCCTGTCCCAGACCACCACATCCCGTCCCCGCCCACCACAGCCTGTCCCAGACCACCACGGCCCACCACAGCCCACCACGGCCTGTCCCAGCCCACCACGGCCCACCACAGCCCACCACAGGCCATCTCAGCCCACCATGACCTGTCCCAGCCCACCACGGCCCAACATAGACCATCCCTTCCCATACCGGCCCAAAACGGCCCACCACGGCCCACCACAGCCCACCACGGTTCACCACGGCCCGTCCCAGCCCACCACGCCCCACCACAGCCAGTCCCAGCTCACCACAGCCCGTTCCAGCCCACCACAGCCCGTCCCAGTCCATACCAGCACGTCCCAGCCCACCACGGCCCGTCCCAGCCCACCACGGCCCACCACAGCCCGTCCCAGCCCGTCCGAGCCCACCACAGCCTGTCCCAAACCACCAGAGCTGGTCCCAGCCTGTCCCAGCCCACCACAGCCCGTCTCAAGCTCACCAGAACCCACCACAGCCCACCATAGCCCGTACCAGACCACCACGGCCCACCACAGATAACCACGGCCCGTCCCAGCCCACCACGGCCCACCACAGCGAACCACGGCCCACCACAGCCCACCACGGCCCGTCCCAGCCCACCACGGCCCGTCCAAGCCCACCACGACCTGTCCCAGCCCACCACGGCCCAACACAGCCCACCCCTTCCCAACCCGGCCCAAAACGGCCGAACACGGCCCACCACGGTTCACCACGGCCCGTCCCCGCCCACCACGGCCTACCACAGCCCATCCCAGACCGTCCCATCCAGTCCCAGCACACCACAGCCCGTCCCAGCACACCACAGCCCGTCCCAGCACACCACAGCCCGTCCCAGCCCACCACAGCCCGTCCCAGCACACCACAGCCTACAACAGCCCGTCCCAGCACACCACAGCCCGTCCCAGCACATCACAGACCACCACAGACCAGCACAGCCCTTCCCAGCACACCACAGCCCATCCCAGCACACCACAGCCCGTCCAAGCCCACCACAGCCCGTCCCTGCCCACCACAGCCCGTCCCTGCCCACCACAGCCCATCCCAGCACACCACAGCCCGTCCCTGCCCACCACAGCCCGTCCCTGCCCACCACAGCCCGTCCCTGCCCACCACAGCCCGTCCCTGCCCACCACAGCCCGTCCCAGCCCACCACAGCCCACCAGAGCCCGTCCCAGCCCGTCCCAGCCCACCACAGCCCGTCTCAAGCTCACCAGAACCCACCACAGCCCACCACAGCCTGTCCCAGACCACCACGGCCCACCACAGCCCACCACGGCCCATCCCAGCCCACCACGGCCCACCACAGCCCATCCCTTCCCATACCGGCTCAAAACAGCTTCACCACGGCCTACCACAGCCCACCACGGTTCACCACGGCCCGTCCCAGCCCACCACGCCCCACCACAGCCCATCCCTGCCCACCACAGCCCGTCCCAGCACACCAGAGACCATCCCAGTCCACCACACACCGTCCCAGCATGTCCCACCCTGTCCCAACCCACCACAGCCTGTTCCAGACCACCACAGCCCGTCCCAGCACACCACAGCCCGTCCCTAGCCCACCACAGCCCGTCCCAGCCCACCACAGCCCGTCCCCGCACGTCCCAGCCCACCACAGACCAGCACAGCCCGTCCCAGCACACCACAGACCGTCCCAGCCCGTCCCAGCCCGTCGCAGCCTGCCGCAGCCCGTCCCAGCCCACCACAGACCATTCCAGACCACCACAGCCCGTCCCCGCCCACCATAGCCCGTGCCAGCCCACCACAGCCCGTCCCAGCCCACCACAGCCCGTCCCAGCTCGTTCCAGACCACCAGAACTCGTCTCAGCGCGTCCCAGCCTACCACAGCCCGTCTCAAGCTCAGCAGAACCCACCACAGCACACCACAGCCCGTCCCAGCCCATCCTAGCACACCACAGCCCGTCCCAGCCCACCACAGCCCGTCCCAGCCCACCACAGCCCGTCCCAGCCCACCACAGCCCGTCCCCGCCCACCACAGCCCATCCCCGCCCACCACAGCCCGTCCCCGCCCACCACAGCCCGTCCCCACCCACCACAGCCCACCACGGCCCACCACAGCCCACCACGGCCCGTCCCAGTCCACCACGGCCCGTCCCAGCCCACCACAGCCCGTCCCAGCCCACCAGGACCCGTCCCAGCCCACCACGGCCCACCATAGCCCACCACGGCCCGTCCCCGCCCACAACAGCCCGTCCCAGCACGTCCCAGCACACCACAGCCCATCCCAGCCCACCACAGCCCACCAGAGCCCGTCCCAGCCCGTCCCAGCCCACCACAACTCGTCCCAGCCCACCACAGCCCATTGCAGCACATCACAGCTCGTTCCAGACCACCAGAGCCCGTCCCAGCCCGTCCCAGCCCACCACAGCCCATCTCAAGCTCACAAGAACCCACCAAATCCCACCACAGCCGGTCCCAGACCACCACGGCCCACCACAGCCCACCACGACCTGTCCCAGCCCACCACGGCCCACCACAGCCCACCACAGTTCACCACGGGCCGTCTCAGCCCACCATGACCTGTCCCAGCCCACCACGGCCCAACATAGACCATCCCTTCCCATACCGGCCCAAAACAGGCCACCACGGCCCACCACAGCCCACCACGGTTCACCACAGCCCGTCCCAGCCCACCACGCCCCACCACAGCCCGTCCCAGCTCACCACAGCCCGTTCCAGCCCACCACAGCCCGTCCCAGTCCATCCCAGCACGTCCCAGCCCACCGCGGCCCGTCCCCGCCCACCACGGCCCACCACAGCCCGTCTCAGCCCACCACAGCCCTTCCCAGCCCGTCCCAGCCAATCCCAGCTCATCCCAGCCCGTCCCAGCTAACCACAGCCAGTCCCAGCCCACCACAGCCCGTTACAGCTTACCACAGCCCGTCCCATTCACCACAGCCCGTCCCCGCCCACCACAGCCCGTCCCCGCCCACCACAGCCAGTCTCCGCCCACCACAGCTCGTCCCAACCCGTCCCCACACACCACAGCCCGTCCCCGCCCACCACAGCCCGTCCCCGCCCACCACAGCCTGTCCCAGCACACCACAGCCCGTCCCAGCCCACCACAGCCCGTCCCAGCACACCACAGCCAGTCCCCGCCCACCACAGCCCGTCCCCGCCCGTCCCAGCCCACCACAGACCAGCACAGCATGTCCCAGCACACCACAGCCCGTACCAGCCCACCACAGCCCGTCCCCAAACACCACAGCCCGTCCCCGCCCACCACAGCCCATCGCAGCACACCACAGCCCGTCACAGCCCACCACAGCCCGTCCCAGCACACCACAGCCCGTCCCAGCACACCACAGCCCGTCCCAGCACACCACAGCCCGTCCCCGCCCACCACAGCCTGTCCCCGCCCACCACAGCCAGTCTCCGCCCACCACAGCTCGTCCCACCCCGTCCCCGCCCACCACAGCCCGTCCCCGCCCACCACAGCCCATCCCCGCCCACCACAGCCCGTCCCTGACCACCACAGCCCGTCCCAGCACACCACAGCCCGTCCCAGCCCACCACAGCCCGTCCCAGCACACCACAGCCCGTCCCCGCCCGTCCCAGCCCACCACAGACCAGCACAGCCCGTCCCCGCACCCCACAGCCCGTCCCCGCCCACCACAGCCCGTCCCCGCACACCACAGCCCGTCCCCGCCCACCACAGCCCGTCCCCGCCCACCACAGCCCGTCCAAGACCACCACAGCCCGTCCCAGCCCACCACAGCCCGTCCCAGCCCACCACAGCCCGTCCCCGCCCGTCCCAGCCCACCACAGACCAGCACAGCCCGTCCCAGCCCAGCACAGCCTGTCCCCGCCCACCACAGCCCGTCCCCGCCCACCACAGCCCGTCCCAGCACACCACAGCCCGTCCCCGCCCACCACAGCCCGTCCAAGACCACCACAGCCCGTCCCAGCCCACCACAGCCGGTCCCAGCCCACCACAGCCCGTCCCAGCTCACCACAGCCCACCACAGACCAGCACAGCCCTTCCCAGCACACCACAGCCCGTCCCAGCACACCACAGCCTGTCCAAGCCCACCAGAGCCTGTCACAGCCCACCACAGCCCGTCCCAGCCCACCACAGCCCGTCCCTGCCCACCAGAGCCCGTCCCAGCCCACCAGAGCCCGTCTCAAGCTCACCAGAACCCACCACAGCCCACCACAGCCTGTCCCAGACCACCACGGCCCACCACAGCCCACCACGGCCCATCCCAGCCCACCACGGCCCACCACAGTTCACCACGGGCCATCTCAGGCCACCATGACCTGTCCCAGCCCACCACAGCCCATCCCTTCCCATACCGGCTCAAAACAGCTCACCACGGCCCACCACAGCCCACCACAGTCCGTCTCCGCCCACCACAGCTCGTCCCACCCCGTCCCAGCACACCACAGCCCATCCCTGCACACCACAGCCCGTCCCCGCCCACCACAGCCCGTCCCCACCCACCACAGCCCATCTCTGCCCAATACAGCCCATCTCTGCCCACCACAGCCCGTCCCAGCACACCACAGCCCGTCCCAGCACACCACAGCCCGTCCCAGCCCACCACAGCCCGTCTCCGCCCGTCCCTGTCGACCACAGCCCGTCCCAGTCCACCACAGCCCGTCCCAGCTTGCCACAGCCCGTTCCAGCCCGCCACAGCCCACCACAGCCCGTCCCCGCCCACCACAGCCCGTCCCCGCCCGTCCCCGTCGACCACAGCCCGTCCCAGCACACGACAGCTCGTCCCAGCACACCACAGCCTGTCCCAGCCCACCACAGCCCGTCCCAGCCCACCACAGCCCGTCCCAGCCCACCACAGCCCACCAGAGCCCGTCCCAGCCCACCAGAGCCCGTCCCAGCCCACCACAGCCCACCACAGCACACCACAGCCCACCACAGCCCGTCCCAGCTCACCACAGCCCACCACAGCCCGTCCCAGCTCACCACAGCCCGTCACAGCCCGTCCCAGCCCACCACAGCCCACCACAGCCCGTCCCAGCCCATCACAGCCTGTCCCAGCCTGTCCCATTCCACCACACCTAGTCCCAGCCCACCACAGCCAATCCCAGCACGTCCCAGCCCGTCCCAGCCCGTCCCAGCTCGTCCCAGCCCGTCCCAGACCACCAGAGCCCGTCCCAGCCAACCACAGGCCGTCACAGCCCATCCCAGCTCTCCACAACCCACCACAGCTCGTCCCAGCCCACCATAGCCCGTCTCAGCCCACCACAACCCGTCCTAGCCCACCACAGCCCGTCCCAGCTTACCAAAGCTCACCACAGCCCGTCGCAGCCCACCACAACCCGTCCCAGCCCACCACAGCACGTCCCCGCCCACCACAGCCCGTCCAAGGCCATCCCAGCCCACCACAACCCGTCCCAGCCCGTCCCAGACCACCAGAGCCCGTCGCAGCCCACCACGGCCCGTCCCAGCCCACCACAGCCCGTCCCAGCCCACCAGAGCCCGTCCCAGACTGTTTCAGCCCAGCACGGCTAACCACGGCCTGTCCCGGCCCACCACGGCCAACCACGGTCCACCATGGCCCACCAGAGCACACCACGGCCCACCACGGCCCTTCCCAGTCCACCACAGCCCACCACAGCCTGTCCCAGCCCACCACGGCCCGTCCCAGCCCACCACGGCCCACCCCAGCCCACCACTGCCCGTCCCAGCCCACCACGGCCCGTCCCAGCCCACCACGGCCCATCACAGCCCACCACAGTTCACCACAGCCCGTCCTAGCCCAGCACGACCCGTCCCAGCCCACCACGGACCACCACGGCCCATCTCAGCCCACCACAGCCTGTCCAAGCCCAGCACAGCCCTCCACAACCCTCCACAGCCCGTCCCAACCCTCCACAGCTCATCCCAGCCTACCACAGCCCGTCGCAGCCCAACACAGCTTATCCCAGCCCACCGCAGCCCGTCCCAGCCCTCCGCAGCCCGTCCTAGCCCACCGAAACCCGTCCCAGCCCACCACAGCCCGTCCCAGCCCACCACAGCCCACCACAGCACACCACAGCACACCACAGCCCGTCCCAGCTCACCACAGCCCACCACAGCCCGTCCCAGCTCACCACAGCCCGTCACAGCCCGTCCCAGCCCACCACAGCCCGTCCCAGCCCATCACAGCCTGTCCCAGCCCGTCCCATTCCACCACACCTAGTCCCAGCCCACCACAGCCAATCCCAGCACGTCCCAGCCCGTCCCAGCCCGTCCCAGCTCGTCCCAGCCCGTCCCAGACCACCAGAGCCCGTCCCAGCCAACCACAGGCCGTCACAGCCCATCCCAGCTCTCCACAACCCACCACAGCTCGTCCCAGCCCACCACAGCCCGTCCCAGCCCACCACAGCATGTCCCAGCACACCACAGCCCGTACCAGCCCAAAACAGCCCGTCCCCGAACACCACAGCCCGTCCCCGCCCACCACAGCCCATCGCAGCACACCACAGCCCGTCACAGCCCACCACAGCCCGTCCCAGCACACCACAGCCCGTCCCAGCACACCACAGCCCGTCCCAGCACACCACAGCCCGTCCCCGCCCACCACAGCCTGTCCCCGCCCACCACAGCCTGTCCCCGCCCACCACAGCCAGTCTCCGCCCACCACAGCTCGTCCCACCCCGTCCCCGCCCACCACAGCCCGTCCCCGCCCACCACAGCCCATCCCCGCCCACCACAGCCCGTCCCTGACCACCACAGCCCGTCCCAGCACACCACAGCCCGTCCCAGCCCACCACAGCCCGTCCCAGCACACCACAGCCCGTCCCCGCCCGTCCCAGCCCACCACAGACCAGCACAGCCCGTCCCCGCCCACCACAGCCCGTCCCCGCCCACCACAGCCCGTCCCAGCCCACCACAGCCCGTCCCCACCCACCACAGCCCGTCCCCGCCCACCACAGCCCGTCCCAGCACACCACAGCCCGTCCCAGCACACCACAGCCCGTCCCAGCCCACCACAGCCCGTCCCAGCACACCACAGCCCGTCCCAGCCCACCACAGCCCACCACAGCACACCACAGCCCACCACAGCCCGTCCCCGCCCACCACAGCCCGTCCCCGCCCACCACAGCCCGTCCCTGCCCACCACAGCCCGTCCCAGCCCACCACAGCCCGTCCCCGCCCGTCCCAGCCCACCACAGACCAGCACAGCCCGTCCCAGCCCACCACAGACCAGCACAGCCCGTCCCAGCCCACCACAGCCTGTCCCCGCCCACCACAGCCCGTCCCCGCCCACCACAGCCCGTCCCAGCACACCACAGCCCGTCCCCGCCCACCACAGCCCGTCCAAGACCACCACAGCCCGTCCCAGCCCACCACAGCCGGTCCCAGCCCACCACAGCCCGTCCCAGCACACCACAGCCCACCACAGACCAGCACAGCCCTTCCCAGCACACCACAGCCCGTCCCAGCACACCACAGCCTGTCCAAGCCCACCAGAGCCTGTCACAGCCCACCACAGCCCGTCCCAGCCCACCACAGCCCGTCCCTGCCCACCAGAGCCCGTCCCAGCCCACCAGAGCCCGTCTCAAGCTCACCAGAACCCACCACAGCCCACCACAGCCTGTCCCAGACCACCACGGCCCACCACAGCCCACCACGGCCCATCCCAGCCCACCACGGCCCACCACAGTTCACCACGGGCCATCTCAGGCCACCATGACCTGTCCCAGCCCACCACAGCCCATCCCTTCCCATACCGGCTCAAAACAGCTCACCACGGCCCACCACAGCCCACCACAGTCCGTCTCCGCCCACCACAGCTCGTCCCACCCCGTCCCAGCACACCACAGCCCATCCCTGCACACCACAGCCCGTCCCCGCCCACCACAGCCCGTCCCCACCCACCACAGCCCATCTCTGCCCAATACAGCCCATCTCTGCCCACCACAGCCCGTCCCAGCACACCACAGCCCGTCCCAGCACACCACAGCCCGTCCCAGCCCACCACAGCCCGTCTCCGCCCGTCCCTGTCGACCACAGCCCGTCCCAGTCCACCACAGCCCGTCCCAGCTTGCCACAGCCCGTTCCAGCCCGCCACAGCCCACCACAGCCCGTCCCCGCCCACCACAGCCCGTCCCCGCCCGTCCCCGTCGACCACAGCCCGTCCCAGCACACGACAGCTCGTCCCAGCACACCACAGCCTGTCCCAGCCCACCACAGCCCGTCCCAGCCCACCACAGCCCGTCCCAGCCCACCACAGCCCACCAGAGCCCGTCCCAGCCCACCAGAGCCCGTCCCAGCCCACCACAGCCCACCACAGCACACCACAGCCCACCACAGCCCGTCCCAGCTCACCACAGCCCACCACAGCCCGTCCCAGCTCACCACAGCCCGTCACAGCCCGTCCCAGCCCGTCCCAGCCCACCACAGCCCGTCCCAGCCCATCACAGCCTGTCCCAGCCCGTCCCATTCCACCACACCTAGTCCCAGCCCACCACAGCCAATCCCAGCACGTCCCAGCCCGTCCCAGCCCGTCCCAGCTCGTCCCAGCCCGTCCCAGACCACCAGAGCCCGTCCCAGCCAACCACAGGCCGTCACAGCCCATCCCAGCTCTCCACAACCCACCACAGCTCGTCCCAGCCCACCATAGCCCGTCTCAGCCCACCACAACCCGTCCTAGCCCACCACAGCCCGTCCCAGCTTACCAAAGCTCACCACAGCCCGTCGCAGCCCACCACAACCCGTCCCAGCCCACCACAGCACGTCCCCGCCCACCACAGCCCGTCCAAGGCCATCCCAGCCCACCACAACCCGTCCCAGCCCGTCCCAGACCACCAGAGCCCGTCGCAGCCCACCACGGCCCGTCCCAGCCCACCACAGCCCGTCCCAGCCCACCAGAGCCCGTCCCAGACTGTTTCAGCCCAGCACGGCTAACCACGGCCTGTCCCGGCCCACCACGGCCAACCACGGTCCACCATGGCCCACCAGAGCACACCACGGCCCACCACGGCCCTTCCCAGTCCACCACAGCCCACCACAGCCTGTCCCAGCCCACCACGGCCCGTCCCAGCCCACCACGGCCCACCCCAGCCCACCACTGCCCGTCCCAGCCCACCACGGCCCGTCCCAGCCCACCACGGCCCATCACAGCCCACCACAGTTCACCACAGCCCGTCCTAGCCCAGCACGACCCGTCCCAGCCCACCACGGACCACCACGGCCCATCTCAGCCCACCACAGCCTGTCCAAGCCCAGCACAGCCCTCCACAACCCTCCACAGCCCGTCCCAACCCTCCACAGCTCATCCCAGCCTACCACAGCCCGTCGCAGCCCAACACAGCTTATCCCAGCCCACCGCAGCCCGTCCCAGCCCTCCGCAGCCCGTCCTAGCCCACCGAAACCCGTCCCAGCCCACCACAGCCCGTCCCAGCCCACCACAGCCCACCACAGCACACCACAGCACACCACAGCCCGTCCCAGCTCACCACAGCCCACCACAGCCCGTCCCAGCTCACCACAGCCCGTCACAGCCCGTCCCAGCCCACCACAGCCCGTCCCAGCCCATCACAGCCTGTCCCAGCCCGTCCCATTCCACCACACCTAGTCCCAGCCCACCACAGCCAATCCCAGCACGTCCCAGCCCGTCCCAGCCCGTCCCAGCTCGTCCCAGCCCGTCCCAGACCACCAGAGCCCGTCCCAGCCAACCACAGGCCGTCACAGCCCATCCCAGCTCTCCACAACCCACCACAGCTCGTCCCAGCCCACCATAGCCCGTCTCAGCCCACCACAACCCGTCCTAGCCCACCACAGCCCGTCCCAGCTTACCAAAGCTCACCACAGCACGTCGCAGCCCACCACAACCCGTCCCAGCCCACCACAGCACGTCCCCGCCCACCACAGCCCGTCCAAGGCCATCCCAGCCCACCACAACCCGTCCCAGCCCGTCCCAGACCACCAGAGCCCGTCGCAGCCCACCCCAGCTCTCCACAACCCACCACAGCTCGTCCCAGCACACCACAGACCGTCCCAGCCCGTCCCGGCCCACCACAGCCCGTCCCAGCCCACCGCAGCCCACCACAGCCCATCCCAGCCCATCCCATTCCACCACGGCCCGTCCCAGCCCACCACGGCCCACCACAGCCCACCGCAGCCCGTCCCAGCCAACCGCAGCCCGTCCCAGCCCACCACGGCCCACCACAGCCCGTCCCAGCCCACCACGGCCCGTCCCAGCCCACCACGGCCCGTCCCGGCCCACCACAGCCCGTCCCAGCTTACCACAGCCCACCACAGCCCGTCCCAGCCCACCACAGCCCGTCCCAGCCCACCACTGCCCGTCCCAGCCCACCACTGCCCGTCCCAGCCCGTCCCAACCCACCACAGCCCGTCCCAGCCCACCACAGCCCACCACAGCCCACCACAGGCCACCGCAGGCCATCCCAGCCCAAAACAGACGGTCCCAGCCAACCACAGCTCGGCGAGCCCACCACAGCCCGTCCCAGCCCTCCACAACCCACCACAGCCCGTCCCAGGTCACCACAGCCCGTCCCAGCCTACCACAGCCCACCACGGCTCACCACGGCCCACTACGGCCCACCACGGCCAACGACGGCCCGCCACAGGTGGTCCCGGCCCACAACAGCCCGTCACAGCCCACCACAGCCTGGCACAGCCCGTCCCAGCCCGTCCTAGCCCGGCATAGCCCGTCCCAGCTCGGCACAGCCCACCACAGCCCGTCCCAGCACACCACAGCCCGTCCCAGCACACCACAGCGCGTCCCAGCCCACCACTGCCCGTCCCAGCCCACCACAGCCCGTCCCAGCCCACCACAGCCTACAACAGCACGTCCCGGACCACCAAAGCCCGTCCCAGCCCACTACGGTCCACCACAGCCCGTCCCAGCCCCTCCCAGCCCGTCTCACCTCACCACAACCCACGACAGCCCACCACAGCCCGTCCCAGCCCACCACAGCCCACCGCAGCCCGTCCCAGCCCACCACAGCCCACCACAACCCGTCTCAGCTCACCACAGCCCACCACAGCGCGTCCCTGACCACAACAACCCGTCCCAGCCCACCACAGCCCACCACAGCCCGTCCCAGCCCGTCCCAGCCCACCACAGCCCGTCCCAGACAACAACAGCCCGTCCCTGCCCACCACGGCCCACCACGGCCCGCCCCAGCCCACCACAGCCCACCACAGCCTACCGCGGCCCAACACGCCCCGCCAGAGCCCACCACGGCCCATCACAGCCTGTCCCAGCCCACCACAGCCCGTCCCGTCCCGTCCCAGCACAGACCGTCCCGTCCCAGTCCACCACAGCCCGTCCCGTCCCTTCCCAGCACAGCCCATCCCAGCCTGTCCCGTCCCGTCCCAGCCCGTCCCGTCCCGTCCCAGCCCACCACAGCCCGTCCCAGCCCCCCACGGCCCACCACAGCCCACCACGGCCCACCACGGCCCGTCCCAGCCCTCCACAGCCCACCACAGCCTGTCCCAGCCCACCACAACCCGTCCCAGCCCACCACAGGCTTTCCAAACCCGCCAAAGCCTGTCCCAGCCCACCACAGCCTTACAAAGCCCACCAGAGCCTGTCACAGGCCACCACCGCCTGTCACAGCCCAGCAGAGCTCACCACAGCCCACCACAGCCTGTCCCAGTCCACCACAGAACGTCCCAGCCCACCACAGTCTGTCCCAGCCCACCGCAGCCCATCCCAGCCCACCACAGCCCGTCACAGCCCAGTACAGCCCGTCCCAGCACACCACAGCCCATCCCAGCACACCACAGCCCACCACATCCCGTCCCAGCCCACCACAGACCGTCCCAGCCCGTCCCAGCCCACCACAGACCGTCCCAGCCCGTCCCAGCCCACCACAGCCCGTCCCAGCCCACCACAGACTGTCCCAGCCCACCACAGCCTGTTCCAGCCCACCACAGCCCGTTCCAGCCCACCCCTGCCTGTCCCAGCCAACCACAACCCACCACAGCCCGTCCCAGCACACCACAGCCCGTCCCACCACACTACAGCCCATCCCAGCCCGTCTTAGCCCACCACAGCCCGTCCCAGCCTGTCCCAGCCCGTCCCAGCCCGTCCCAGCCCACCACAGCCCGTCTCAAGCTCACCAAAACCCACCATAGCCCATCACGGCCCGCCACAGCCCACCACGGCCCGTCCCAGCTTTACCACGGCCCACCACAGCCAACGCCTTCCCATCCCGGCCCAAAACGGCCCACCACGGTTCACTACGGCCCGTCCCAGCCCACCACGGCCCGACCCAGCCCACCACGGCCCACCACAGCTCGTCCCCGCCCACCACAGCTTGTCCCCGCCCACCACAGCCTGTCCCAGCCCACCACAGCCCGTCCGAGCCCACCACAGCCCGTCCCAAGTCACCACAGCCCGTCCCAGGTCACCACAGCCCGTCCCAGGTTACCACAGCCCACCACCGACCACCACAGCCCGTCCCAGCCCACCACGGCCCACCACGGCCCGCCAAGTCCTTCCACAGCCCACCAGAGCCCACCACCGCCCGTCACAGCCCCAAAAGCCAGTCCCAGACCACAACAGCCCCTCCCAGCCCACCACAGCCCGTCCCAGCCCACCACAGCTTATCCCGTCCCGTCCCAGCCCACCACAGCCTGTCCCAGCTCACCACAGCCCGTCCCAGCCCACCACAGCCCGTCCCAGCCCACCACAGCCCGTCCCACCCCGTCCCAGGCCGTCCCAGCCCACCACAGCCCCTCCCAGCCCACCACAGCCCCTCCCAGCTCACCACAGCCCGCCCCAGCCCACCACAGCCCGTCCCAGCTCACCACAGCCCGTCCCAGCCCACCACACACTGCCACGGCCCACCACAGCCCACCACAGCCCGCCAGAGCCCGCCACAGCCCACCACGGACCACCACTGCCCACCACTAGCCCACCACAACCCGTCCCAGCCCGCCAAAGGCCGTAACATCCCACCAGGGCCCACCAGAGCCCACCACGGCCCACCACTAGCCCACCACAACCCGTCCCAGCCTGCCAAAGCCCGTAACATCCCACGAGGGCCCACCACAGACCACCACAGCCTGTCCCAGCCCGCCACAGACCGTCCCAGCCCGCCACAGACTGTCCCAGCCCGCCACAGACCGTCCCAGCCCACCACAGACCGTCCCAGCCCGCCACTGCCCACCACAGCCCAGCAAAGTCCACCACTACCCGTCGTGTCCCGTCAAGGCCGACCACAGCCCGCCACGGCACACCATGGCCCACAAGAGCCCACCACGTCCCATCACAGCCCGTCCCAGCCCGCCAAAGCCTGTCCCAGCCCACCACAGCCCGTCCCAGCCCACCACAGCCCGTCCCAGCCCACCACAGCCCACCACGGCCCATCCCAGCAAGTCCCAGCCCACCACATCCCGCCACAGCCCGCCACAGCCCTCTACAGCCCATCCCAGCCTACACAGCTTATCCCAGCACATCACAGCCCACCAAAGCCCACCACAGCCCGTCACAGACCACCACAGCCTACCACAGCCCACCACAGGTCACTACACCCTACCACAGCCCGCCACAGCCCTCCACAGCCCATCCCAGCCTACCACAGCTTATCCCAGCCCACCACAGCCCGCCACAGCCCGTCCCAGCCCGCCACAGCCTGTCCCAGCCCGCCACAGCCCGTCCCAGCCCGCCAGAGCCCGTCCCAGCCCGCCACAGCCCGTCCCAGCCCGCCACAGCCTGTCCCAGCCCAGCACAGCCCACCACAGCCCATTGCTGCCAACCACAGCCCACCACAGCTCACCACAGACCGTCGAAACCCACCACAGCCCGTCCGAGCCCACCACAGCCCGCCACAGCCCGTCCCAGCCCGCCACAGCCCGTCCCAGCCCGTCACAGCCCGTCACAGCCCGTCCCAGCCCACCACGGCTGACCACAGCCCACCACAGCCCACCGCGGCCCACCACAGTTCACCACAGCCCGTCCCAGCCTGTCCCAGCCTGTCCCAGCCCGTCACAGCCCGTGCCAGCCCACCACGGCCCACCACAGCCCACCACAGTTCACCACGGCCCATCCCAGCCCACCACGGACCACCACAGCCCACCACGGCACGTCCCAGCCCACCACAGCCTCTCCCAGCCCACCACAGCCCAACCCAGACCACCACAGCCTGTCCCAGCCCACCACAGCTTGTCCCAGCACACCACAGCACGTCCCATCCAGCCACAGCCCGCCACAGCCCACCACAGCCCATCCCAGCCCACCACAGCACGTGCCAGCCCGGCCCAACATACCACAGCTTGCCCAGCTCATCCCAGCCCGTCCCAGACCACCACAGCCCGTCCCAGCACACCACAGCCCGTCTTCAGCCCGTCTCACCTCACCACAACCCACCACAGCCCACCACAGCCCGTCCCAGCCCACCACAGCCCACCACAGCCCATCCCAGCACACCACAGCCCGTCCCAGCCCACCACAGCCCACCACAACCCGTCTCAGCTCACCACAGCCCACCACAGCCCGTCCCGGCCCACCACAGCGCGTCCCTGACCACAACAACCCGTCCCAGACCACCACAACCTGTCCCAGCCCGTCCCAGCCCACCACAGCCCGTCCCAGCCAACAACAGCCCGTCCCTGCCCACCACGGCCCACCACGGCCCGCCCCAGCCCACCACAGCCCACCGCGGCCCAACACGCCCCGCCAGAGCCCACCACGGCCCATCACAGCCTGTCCCGTCCCGTCCCAGCCCGTCCCGTCCCGTCCCAGCACAGCCCGTCCCAGCCTGTCCCGTCCCGTCCCAGCCCGTCCCAGCCTGTCCCGTCCCGTCCCAGCCCACCACAGCCCGTCCCAGCCCCCCACGGCCCACCACAGCCCACCACGGCCCACCATGGCCTGTCCCAGCCCTCCACAGCCCACCACAGCCCGTCCCAGCCCACCACAACCCGTCCCAGCCCACCACAGGCTTTCCAAACCCGCCAAAGCCTGTCCCAGCCCACCACAGCCTTACAAAGCCCACCAGAGCCTGTCACAGGCCACCACCGCCTGTCACAGCCCACCACAGCTCACCACAGCCCACCACAGCCTGTCCCAGTCCACCACAGCACGTCCCAGCTCACCACAGCCCGTCCCAGCTCACCACAGCCCGTCCCAGCCCACCACACACTGCCACGGCCCACCACAGCCCACCAGAGCCCGCCAGAGCCCACCACGGCCCACCACTAGCCCACCACAACCCGTCCCAGCCCGCCAAAGGCCGTAACATCCCACCAGGGCCCACCAGAGCCCACCACGGCCCACCACTAGCCCACCACAACCCGCCCCAGCCTGCCAAAGCCCGTAACATCCCACCAGGGCCCACCACAGCCCACCACAGCCCGTCCCAGCCCGCCACAGACCGTCCCAGCCCGCCACAGACTGTCCCAGCCCGCCACAGACCGTCCCAGCCCACCACAGACCGTCCCAGCCCGCCACTGCCCACCACAGCCCAGCACAGTCCACCACTACCCGTCCTGTCCCGTCAAGGCCGACCACAGCCCGCCACGGCACACCATGGCCCACCAGAGCCCACCATGTCCCGTCACAGCCCGTCCCAGCCCGCCAAAGCCTGTCCCAGCCCACCACAGCCTGTCCCAGCCCACCACAGCCCGTCCCAGCCCACCACAGCCCGTCCCAGCCCACCACAGGCCACCACAGGCCACCACAGGCCACCACGGCCCATCCCAGCCCGTCCCAGCCCACCACACCCCGCCACAGCCCGCCACAGCCCTCTACAGCCCATCCCAGCCTACACAGCTTATCCCAGCACATCACAGCCCACCAAAGCCCACCACAGCCCATCACAGACCACCACAGCCTTTCACAGCCCACCACAGGTCACTACACCCTACCACAGCCCGCCACAGCCCGCCACAGCCCATCCCAGCCTACCACAGCTTATCCCAGCCCGTCCCAGCCCGCCACAGCCCGTCCCAGCCCGCCACAGCCCGTCCCAGCCCACCACAGCCCGTCCCAGCCCACCACAGCCCATTGCTGCCAACCACAGCCCACCACAGCTCACCACAGCCCGTCGAAACCCACCACAGCCCGTCCGAGCCCACCACAGCCCGTCCGAGCCCACCACAGCCCGTCCCAGCAAACCACAGCCCGTCCCAGCCTGTCCCAGCCCGTCACAGCCCGTGCCAGCCCACCACGGCTGACCACAGCCCACCACGGCCCACCACAGCCCACCACAGTTCACCACGGCCCATCCCAGCCCACCACGGACCACCACAGCCCACCACGGCACGTCCCAGCCCACCACAGCCCAACCCAGACCACCACAGCCCGTCCCAGCCCACCACAGCTTGTCCCAGCACACCACAGCACGTCCCATCCAGCCACAGCCCGCCACAGCCCACCACAGCCCATCCCAGCCCACCACAGCACGTGCCAGCCCGGCCCAACATACCACAGCTTGCCCAGCTCGTCCCAACCCGTCCCAGACCACCACAGCCCGTCCCAGCCCCTCCCAGCCCGTCTCACCTCACCACAACCCACCACAGCCCACCACAGCCCATCCCAGCCTACCACAGCCCGTCCCAGCCCGCCACTGCCCGTCCCAGCCCACCACATCCCACCACAGCCCATTGCTGCCAACCACAGCCCACCACAGCTCACCACAGCCCGTCGAAACCCACCACAGCCCGTCCGAGCCCACCACAGCCCATCCGAGCCCACCACAGCCCGTCCCAGCCCACCACAGCCCGTCCCAGCCTGTCCCAGCCCGTCACAGCCCGTGCCAGCCCACCACGGCTGACCACAGCCCACCACGGCCCACCACAGCCCACCACAGTTCACCACGGCCCATTCCAGCCCACCACGGACCACCACAGCCCACCACGGCACGTCCCAGCCCACCACAGCCTGTCCCAGCCCACCACAGCCCAACCCAGACCACCACAGCCCGTCCCAGCCCACCACAGCTTGTCCCAGCACACCACAGCACGTCCCATCCAGCCACAGCCCGCCACAGCCCACCACAGCCCATCCCAGCCCATCCCAGCCCACCACAGCACGTGCCAGCCCGGCCCAACATACCACAGCTTGCCCAGCTCGTCCCAGCCCGTCCCAGACCACCACAGCCCGTCCCAGCCCACCACAGCCCGTCCCACCCCGTCCCAGGCCGTCCCATGCCGTCCCAGGCCGTCCCGGCCCACCACAGCCCCTCCCAGCCCACCACAGCCCGTCCCAGCCCACCACAGCCCGTCCCAGCCCACCACAGCCCGTCCCAGCCCACCACACACTGCCACGGCCCACCACAGCCCACCACAGCCCGCCAGAGCCCGCCACAGCCCACCACGGACCACCACTAGCCCACCACAACCCGTCCCAGCCCGCCAAAGGCCGTAACATCCCACCAGGGCCCACCAGAGCCTACCACGGCCCACCACTAGCCCACCACAACCCGCCCCAGCCTGCCAAAGCCCGTAGCATCCCACCAGGGCCCACCACAGCCCACCACAGCCTGTCCCAGCCTGCCACAGACCGTCCCAGCCCACCACAGACTGTCCCAGCCCGCCACAGACCGTCCCAGCCCACCACAGACCGTCCCAGCCCGCCACTGCCCACCACAGCCCAGCAAAGTCCACCACTACCCGTCCTGTCCCGTCAAGGCCGACCACAGCCCGCCACGGCACACCATGGCCCACCAGAGCCCACCATGTCCCGTCACAGCCCGTCCCAGCCCGCCAAAGCCTGTCCCAGCCCACCACAGCCCATCCCAGCCCACCACAGCCCGTCCCAGCCCACCACAGCCCGTCCCAGCACACCACAGGCCACCACAGGCCACCACAGGCCACCACGGCCCATCCCAGCGAGTCCCAGCCCACCACACCCCGCCACAGCCCGCCACAGCCCTCTACAGCCCATCCCAGCCTACACAGCTTATCCCAGCACATCACAGCCCACCAAAGCCCACCACAGCCCGTCACAGACCACCACAGCCTTTCACAGCCCACCACAGGTCACTACACCCTACCACAGCCCGCCACAGCCCTCCACAACCCATCCAGCCTACCACAGCTTATCCCAGCCCACCACAGCCCACAAGAGCTTGTCACAGACCACCACAGCCCGTCCCAGCCCACCACAGCCCACCACGGCCCACCACAGCCCGTCCCAGCCCGCCACAGCCCGTCCCAGCCCACCACAGCCCGTCACAGCCCACCACAGCCCATTGCTGCCAACCACAGCCCACCACAGCTCACCACAGCCCGTCGAAACCCACCACAGCCCGTCCGAGCCCACCACAGCCCGTCCCAGCAAACCACAGCCCGTCCGAGCCCACCACAGCCCGTCCCAGCAAACCACAGCCCGTCCCAGCCTGTCCCAGCCCGTCACAGCCCGTGCCAGCCCACCACAACCCGTCCCAGCCCACCACAGGCTTTCCAAACCCGCCAAAGCCTGTCCCAGCCCACCACAGCCTTACAAAGCCCACCAGAGCCTGTCACAGGCCACCACCGCCTGTCACAGCCCACCACAGCTCACCACAGCCCACCACAGCCTGTCCCAGTCCACCACAGAACGTCCCAGCCCACCACAGTCTGTCCCAGCCCACCGCAGCCCATCCCAGCCCACCACAGCCCGTCACAGCCCAGTACAGCCCGTCCCAGCACACCACAGCCCATCCCAGCACACCACAGCCCACCACATCCCGTCCAAGCCCACCACAGACCGTCCCAGCCCGTCCCAGCCCACCACAGCCCGTCCCAGCCCACCACAGGCCACCACAGGCCACCACAGGCCACCACGGCCCATCCCAGCCCGTCCCAGCCCACCACACCCCCCCACAGCCCGCCACAGCCCTCTACAGCCCATCCCAGCCTACACAGCTTATTCCAGCACATCACAGCCCACCAAAGCCCACCACAGCCCGTCACAGACCACCACAGCCTTTCACAGCCCACCACAGGTCACTACACCCTACCACAGCCCGCCACAGCCTGCCACAGCCCATCCCAGCCTACCACAGCTTATCCCAGCCCACCACAGCCCGCCACAGCCCGTCCCAGCCCGCCACAGCCCGTCCCAGCCCACCACAGCCCGTCCCAGCCCACCACAGCCCATTGCTGCCAACCACAGCCCACCACAGCTCACCACAGCCCGTCGAAACCCACCACAGCCCGTCCGAGCCCACCACAGCCCGTCCGAGCCCACCACAGCCCGTCCCAGCAAACCACAGCCCGTCCCAGCCTGTCCCAGCCCGTCACAGCCCGTGCCAGCCCACCACGGCTGACCACAGCCCACCACGGCCCACCAGAGCCCACCACAGTTCACCACGGCCCATCCCAGCCCACCACGGACCACCACAGCCCACCACGGCACGTCCCAGCCCACCACAGCCCAACTCAGACCACCACAGCCCGTCCCAGCCCACCACAGCTTGTCCCAGCACACCACAGCACGTCCCATCCAGCCACAGCCCGCCACAGCCCACCACAGCCCATCCCAGCCCACCACAGCACGTGCCAGCCCGGCCCAACATACCACAGCTTACCCAGCTCGTCCCAGCCCGTCCCAGACCACCACAGCCCGTCCCAGCCCCTCCCAGCCCGTCTCACCTCACCACAACCCACCACAGCCCACCACAGCCCATCCCAGCCTACCACAGCCCGTCCCAGCCCGCCACTGCCCGTCCCAGCCCACCACATCCCACCACAGCCCATTGCTGCCAACCACAGCCCACCACAGCTCACCACAGCCCGTCGAAACCCACCACAGCCCGTCCGAGCCCACCACAGCCCGTCCGAGCCCACCACAGCCCGTCCCAGCCCACCACAGCCCGTCCCAGCCTGTCCCAGCCCGTCACAGCCCGTGCCAGCCCACCACGGCTGACCACAGCCCACCACGGCCCACCACAGCCCACCACAGTTCACCACGGCCCATTCCAGCCCACCACGGACCACCACAGCCCACCACGGCACGTCCCAGCCCACCACAGCCTGTCCCAGCCCACCACAGCCCAACCCAGACCACCACAGCCCGTCCCAGCCCACCACAGCTTGTCCCAGCACACCACAGCACGTCCCATCCAGCCACAGCCCGCCACAGCCCACCACAGCCCATCCCAGCCCATCCCAGCCCACCACAGCACGTGCCAGCCCGGCCCAACATACCACAGCTTGCCCAGCTCGTCCCAGCCCGTCCCAGCCCACCACAGCCCGTCCCAGCCCACCACAGCCCGTCCCACCCCGTCCCAGACCATCCCATGCCGTCCCAGGCCGTCCCGGCCCACCACAGCCCCTCCCAGCCCACCACAGCCCCTCCCAGCTCACCACAGCCCATCCCAGCCCACCACAGCCCGTCCCAGCCCACCACAGCCCGTCCCAGCCCACCACACACTGCCACGGCCCACCACAGCCCACCACAGCCCGCCAGAGCCCGCCACAGCCCACCACGGACCACCACTAGCCCACCACAACCCGTCCCAGCCCGCCAAAGGCCGTAACATCCCACCAGGGCCCACCAGAGCCCACCACGGCCCACCACTAGCCCACCACAACCCGCCCCAGCCTGCCAAAGCCCGTAACATCCCACCAGGGCCCACCACAGCCCACCACAGCCTGTCCCAGCCTGCCACAGACCGTCCCAGCCCGCCACAGACCGTCCCAGCCCACCACAGACCGTCCCAGCCCGCCACTGCCCACCACAGCCCAGCAAAGTCCACCACTACCCGTCCTGTCCCGTCAAGGCCGACCACAGCCCGCCACGGCACACCATGGCCCACCAGAGCCCACCATGTCCCGTCACAGCCCGTCCCAGCCCACCAAAGCCTGTCCCAGCCCACCACAGCCCATCCAAGCCCACCACAGCCCGTCCCAGCCCACCACAGCCCGTCCCAGCCCACCACAGGCCACCACAGGCCACCACAGGCCACCACGGCCCATCCCAGCCCGTCCCAGCCCACCACACCCCGCCACAGCCCACCACAGCCCTCTACAGCCCATCCCAGACTACACAGCTTATCCCAGCACATCACAGCCCACCAAAGCCCACCACAGCCCGTCACAGACCACCACAGCCTTTCACAGCCCACCACAGGTCACAACACCCTACCACAGCCCGCCACAGCCCTCCACAACCCATCCCAGCCTACCACAGCTTATCCCAGCCCACCACAGCCCACAAGAGCTTGTCACAGACCACCACAGCCCGTCCCAGCCCACCACAGCCCGTCCCAGCCCGCCACAGCCCGTCCCAGCCCACCACAGCCCGTCCCAGCCCACCACAGCCCATTGCTGCCAACCACAGCCCACCACAGCTCACCACAGCCCGTCGAAACCCACCACAGCCCGTCCGAGCCCACCACAGCCCGTCCGAGCCCACCACAGCCCGTCCGAGCCCACCACAGCCCGTCCCAGCAAACCACAGCCCGTCCCAGCCTGTCCCAGCCCCTCACAGCCCGTGCCAGCCCCCCACGGCCCACCACAGCCCACCACGGCCCACCACGGCCCGTCCCAGCCCTCCACAGCCCACCACAGCCCGTCCCAGCCCACCACAACCCGTCCCAGCCCACCACAGGCTTTCCAAACCCGCCAAAGCCTGTCCCAGCCCACCACAGCCTTACAAAGCCCACCAGAGCTTGTCACAGGCCACCACCGCCTGTCACAGCCCACCACAGCTCACCACAGCCCACCACAGCCTGTCCCAGTCCACCACAGAACGTCCCAGCCCACCACAGTCTGTCCCAGCCCACCGCAGCCCATCCCAGCCCACCACAGCCCGTCACAGCCCAGTACAGCCCGTCCCAGCACACCACAGCCCATCCCAGCACACCACAGCCCACCACATCCCGTCCCAGCCCACCACAGACCGTCCCAGCCCGTCCCAGCCCACCACAGACCGTCCCAGCCCGTCCCAGCCCACCACAGCCCGTCCCAGCCCACCACAGCCCGTTCCAGCCCACCACAGCCTGTTCCAGCCCACCCCTGCCTGTCCCAGCCAACCACAACCCACCACAGCCCGTCCCAGCACACCACAGCCCGTCCCACCAGACTACAGCCCATCCCAGCCCGTCTTAGCCCACCACAGCCCGTCCCAGCCTGTCCCAGCCCGTCCCAGCCCGTCCCAGCCCACCACAGCCCGTCTCAAGCTCACCAAAACCCACCATAGCCCATCACGGCCCGTCCCAGCTTTACCACGGCCCACCACAGCCAACGCCTTCCCATCCCGGCCCAAAACGGCCCACCACGGTTCACCACGGCCCGTCGCAGCCCACCACGGCCCGACCCAGCCCACCACGGCCCACCACAGCCCATCCCCGCCCACCACAGCTTGTCCCAGCCCACCACGGCCCATCCCAGCCCACCAAGGCCCGACCCAGCCCACCACGGACCACCACAGCCCGTCCCAGCCCACCACAGCCCGTCCCAGCCCACCACAGCCCGTCCGAGCCCACCACAGCCCGTCCCAAGTCACCACAGCCCGTCCCAGGTCACCACAGCCCGTCACAGGTCACCACAGCCCACCACCGACCACCACAGCCCGTCCCAGCCCACCACGGCCCACCACGGCCCGCCAAGTCCTACCACAGCCCACCAGAGCCAACCACCGCACGTCACAGCCCCAAAAGCCCGTCCCAGCCCACAACAGCCCCTCCCAGCCCACCACAGCCCGTCCCAGCCCACCACAGCTTATCCCGTCCCGTCCCAGCCCACCACAGCCTATCCCAGCTCACCACAGCCCGTCCCAGCCCACCACAGCCCGTCCCACCCCGTCCCAGGCCGTCCCACGCCGTCCCAGGCCGTCCCAGCCCACCACAGACCCTCCCAGCCCACCACAGCCCCTCCCAGCTCACCACAGCCCGCCCCAGCCCACCACAGCCCGTCCCAGCCCACCACAGCCCGTCCCAGCCCACCACACACTGCCACGGCCCACCACAGCCCACCACAGCCCGCCAGAGCCCGCCACAGCCCACCACGGCCCACCACGGCCCACCACTAGCCCACCACAACCCGTCCCAGCCCGCCAAAGGCCGTAACATCCCACCAGGGCCCACCAGAGCCCACCACGGCCCACCACTAGCCCACCACAACCCGTCCCAGCCTGCCAAAGCCCGTAACATCCCACCAGGGCCCACCACAGACCACCACAGCCTGTCCCAGCCTGCCACAGACCGTCCCAGCCCGCCACAGACTGTCCCAGCCCGCCACAGACCGTCCCAGCCCACCACAGACCGTCCCAGCCCGCCACTGCCCACCACAGCCCAGCACAGTCCACCACTACCCGCCGTGTCCCGTCAAGGCCGACCACAGCCCGCCACGGCACACCATGGCCCACCAGAGCCCACCACGTCCCGTCACAGCCCGTCCCAGCCCGCCAAAGCCTGTCCCAGCCCACCACAGCCCGTCCCAGCCCACCACAGCCCGTCCCAGCCCACCACAGGCCACCACAGGCCACCACAGGCCACCACGGCCCATCCCAGCCCGTCCCAGCCCACCACACCCCGCCACAGCCCGCCACAGCCCTCTACAGCCCATCCCAGCCTACACAGCTTATCCCAGCACATCACAGCCCACCAAAGCCCACCACAGCCCGTCACAGACCACCACAGCCTTTCACAGCCCACCACAGGTCACTACACCCTACCACAGCCCGCCACAGCCCTCCACAGCCCATCCCAGCCTACCACAGCTTATCCCAGCCCACCACAGCCCGCCACAGCCCGTCCCAGCCCGCCACAGCCCGTCCCAGCCCACCACAGCCCGTCCCAGCCCACCACAGCCCGTCCCAGCCCGCCACTGCTCGTCCCAGCCCACCACATCCCACCACAGCCCATTGCTGCCAACCACAGCCCGCCACAGCTCACCACAGCCCGTCGAAACCCACCACAGCCCGTCCGAGCCCACCACAGCCCGTCCGAGCCCACCACAGCCCGCCACAGCCCGTCCCAGCCCGCCACAGCCCGTCCCAGCCTGTCCCAGCCCGTCACAGCCCGTCACAGCCCGTCCCAGCCCACCACGGCTGACCACAGCCCACCACAGCCCACCGCGGCCCACCACAGTTCACCACGGCCCGTCCCAGCCCACCACGGACCACCACAGCCCACCACGGCACGTCCCAGCCCACCACAGCCTGTCCCAGCCCACCACAGCCCAACCCAGACCACCACAGCCCGTCCCAGCCCACCACAGCCTGTCCCAGCCCACCACAGCTTATCCCGTCCCGTCCCAGCCCACCACAGCCAATCCCAGCTCACCACAGCCCATCCCAGCCCACCACAGCCCGTCCCACCCCGTCCCAGGCCGTCCCACGCCGTCCCAGCCCACCACAGCCCCTCCCAGCCCACCACAGCCCCTCCCAGCTCACCACAGCCCGCCCCAGCCCACCACAGCCCGTCCCAGCCCACCACAGCCCGTCCCAGCCCACCACACACTGCCACGGCCCACCACAGCCCACCACAGCCCGTCCCAGCCCACCACAGCCCTCCACGGCCCACCACGGCCCACCACTAGCCCACCACAACCCGTCCCAGCCCGCCAAAGGCCGTAACATCCCACCAGGGCCCACCAGAGCCCACCACGGCCCACCACTAGCCCACCACAACCCGTCCCAGCCCGCCAAAGCCCGTAACATCCCACCAGGGCCCACCACAGCCCACCACAGCCTGTCCCAGCCCGCCACAGAATGTCCCAGCCCGCCACAGACTGTCCCAGCCCGCCACATACCGTCCCAGCCCGCCACTGCCCACCACAGCCCAGCACAGTCCACCACTACCCGTCCTGTCCCGTCAAGGCCGACCACAGCCCGCCACAGCACACCATGGCCCACCAGAGCCCACCATGTCCCGTCACAGCCCGTCCCAGCCCGCCAAAGCCTGTCCCAGCCCACCACAGCCCATCCCAGCCCACCACAGCCCGTCCCAGCCCACCACAGCCCGTCCCAGCCCACCACAGCCCGTCCCAGCCCACCACAGCCCGTCCGAGCCCACCACAGCCCGTCCCAGCAAACCACAGCCCGTCCCAGCCTGTCCCAGCCCGTCACAGCCCGTGCCAGCCCACCACGGCTGACCACAGCCCACCACGGCCCACCACAGCCCACCACAGTTCACCACGGCCCATTCCAGCCCACCACGGACCACCACAGCCCACCACGGCACGTCCCAGCCCACCACAGCCTGTCCCAGCCCACCACAGCCCAACCCAGACCACCACAGCCCGTCCCAGCCCACCACAGCTTGTCCCAGCACACCACAGCACGTCCCATCCAGCCACAGCCCGCCACAGCCCACCACAGCCCATCCCAGCCCACCACAGCACGTGCCAGCCCGGCCCAACATACCACAGCTTGCCCAGCTCGTCCCAGCCCGTCCCAGACCACCACAGCCCGTCTTCAGCCCGTCTCACCTCACCACAACCCACCACAGCCCACCACAGCCCGTCCCAGCCCACCACAGCCCACCACAGCCCATCCCAGCACACCACAGACCGTCCCAGCCCACCACAGCCCACCACAACCCGTCTCAGCTCACCACAGCCCACCACAGCCCGTCCCGGCCCACCACAGCCCGTCCCAGCCAACAACAGCCCGTCCCTGCCCACCACGGCCCACCACGGCCCGCCCCAGCCCACCACAGCCCACCACAGCCTACCGCGGCCCAAGACGCCCTGCCAGAGCCCACCACGGCCCATCACAGCCTGTCCCAGCCCACCACAGCCCGTCCCATCCCGTCCCAGCACAGCCCGTCCCGTCCCAGCCCACTACAGCCCGTCCCGTCCCGTCCCAGCACAGCCCGTCCCAGCCTGTCCCGTCCTGTCCCAGCCCGTCCCAGCTCGTCCCAGCCTGTCCCGTCCCGTCCCAGCCCACCACAGCCCGTCCCAGCCCCCCACGGCCCACCACAGCCCACCACGGCCCACCATGGCCCGTCCCAGCCCTCCACAGCCCACCACAGCCCGTCCCACCACACTACAGCCCATCCCAGCCCGTCTCTGCCCACCACAGCCCGTCCCAGCCTGTCCCAGCCCGTCCCAGCCCGTCCCAGCCCACCACAGCCCGTCTCAAGCTCACCAAAACCCACCATAGCCCATCACGGCCCGTCCCAGCTTTACCACGGCCCACCACAGCCAACGCCTTCCCATCCCGGCCCAAAACGGCCCACCACGGTTCACCACGGCCCGTCCCAGCCCACCACGGCCCGACCCAGCCCACCACGGCCCACCACAGCCCGTCCCCCGCCCACCACAGCTTGTCCCAGCCCACCACGGCCCATCCCAGCCCACCAAGGCCCGACCCAGCCCACCACGGACCACCACAGCCCGTCCCAGCCCACCACAGCCCGTCCGAGCCCACCACAGCCCGTCCCAAGTCACCACAGCCCGTCCCAGGTCACCACAGCCCGTCCCAGGTCACCACAGCCCACCACCGACCACCACAGCCCGTCCCAGCCCACCACGGCCCACCACGGCCTGCCAAGTCCTACCACAGCCCACCAGAGCCAACCACCGCACGTCACAGCCCCAAAAGCCCGTCCCAGCCCACAACAGCCCCTCCCAGCCCACCACAGCCCGTCCCAGCCCACCACAGCTTATCCCGTCCCGTCCCAGCCCACCACAGCCTGTCCCAGCTCACCACAGCCCGTCCCAGCCCACCACAGCCCGTCCCACCCCGTCCCAGGCCGTCCCACGCCGTCCCAGGCCGTCCCAGCCCACCACAGACCCTCCCAGCCCACCACAGCCCCTCCCAGCTCACCACAGCCCGCCCCAGCCCACCACAGCCCGTCCCAGCCCACCACAGCCCGTCCCAGCCCACCACACACTGCCACGGCCCACCACAGCCCACCACAGCCCGCCAGAGCCCGCCACAGCCCACCACGGACCACCACGGCCCACCACTAGCCCACCACAACCCGTCCCAGCCCGCCAAAGGCCGTAACATCCCACCAGGGCCAACCAGAGCCCACCACGGCCCACCACTAGCCCACCACAACCCGTCCCAGCCTGCCAAAGCCCGTAACATCACACCAGGGCCCACCACAGACCACCACAGCCTGTCCCAGCCCACCACAGACCGTCCCAGCCCGCCACAGACCGTCCCAGCCCACCACAGACCGTCCCAGCCCGCCACTGCCCACCACAGCCCAGCACAGTCCACCACTACCCGTCATGTCCCGTCAAGGCCGACCACAGCCCGCCACGGCACACCATGGCCCACCAGAGCCCACCATGTCCCGTCACAGCCCGTCCCAGCCCGCCAAAGCCTGTCCCAGCCCACCACAGCCCGTCCCAGCCCACCACAGCCCGTCCCAGCCCACCACAGGCCACCACAGGCCACCACAGGCCACCACGGCCCATCCCAGCGAGTCCCAGCCCACCACACCCCGCCACAGCCCTCTACAGACCATCCCAGCATACACAGCTTATCCCAGCACATCACAGCCCACCAAAGCCCACCACAGCCCGTCACAGACCACCACAGCCTTTCACAGCCCACCACAGGTCACTACACCCTACCACAGCCCGCCACAGCCCTCCACAGCCCATCCCAGCCTACCACAGCTTATCCCAGCCCACCACAGCCCGCCACAGCCCGTCCCAGCCCGCCAGAGCCCGTCCCAGCCCGCCACAGCCTGTCCCAGCCCGCCAGAGCCCGTCCCAGCCCGCCACAGCCCACCACAGCCCATTGCTGCCAACCACAGCCCACCACAGCTCACCACAGCCCGTCCGAGCGCACCACAGCCCGTCCGAGCCCACCACAGCCCGCCACAGCCCGTCCCAGCCCGCCACAGCCCGTACCAGCCCGTCACAGCCCGTCCCAGCCCACCACGGCTGACCACAGCCCACCGCGGCCCACCACAGTTCACCACGGCCCGTCCCAGCCCACCACGGACCACCACAGCCCACCACGGCACGTCCCAGCCCACCACAGCCTGTCCCAGCCCACCACAGCCCAACCCAGACCACCACAGCCCGTCCCAGCCCACCACAACACGTCCCAGCCCACCACAGCTTATCCCGTCCCGTCCCAGCCCACCACAGCCAATCCCAGCTCACCACAGCCCGTCCCAGCCCACCACAGCCCGTCCCACCCCGTCCCAGGCTGTCCCACGCCGTCCCAGGCCGTCCCAGCCCACCACAGACCCTCCCAGCCCACCACAGCCCCTCCCAGCTCACCACAGCCCGCCCCAGCCCACCACAGCCCGTCCCAGCCCACCACAGCCCGTCCCAGCCCACCACACACTGCCACGGCCCACCACAGCCCACCACAGCCCGTCCCAGCCCACCACAGCCCTCCACGGCCCACCACGGCCCACCACTAGCCCACCACAACCCGTCCCAGCCCGCCAAAGGCTGTAACATCCCACCAGGGCCCACCAGAGCCCACCACGGCCCACCACTAGCCCACCACAACCCGTCCCAGCCCGCCAAAGCCCGTAACATCCCACCAGGGCCCACCACAGCCCACCACAGCCTGTCCCAGCCCGCCACAGACCGTCCCAGCCCGCCACAGACTGTCCCAGCCCGCCACATACCGTCCCAGCCCGCCACTGCCCACCACAGCCCAGCAAAGTCCACCACTACCCGTCCTGTCCCGTCAAGGCCGACCACAGCCCGCCACAGCACACCATGGCCCACCAGAGCCCACCATGTCCCGTCACAGCCCGTCCCAGCCCGCCAAAGCCTGTCCCAGCCCACCACAGCCCATCCCAGCCCACCACAGACCGTCCCAGCCCACCACAGCCCGTCCCAGCCCACCACAGGCCACCACAGGCCACCACAGGCCACCACGGCCCATCCCAGCGAGTCCCAGCCCACCACACCCCGCCACAGCCCTCTACAGCCCATCCCAGCCTACACAGCTTATCCCAGCACATCACAGCCCACCAAAGCCCACCACAGCCCGTCACAGACCACCACAGCCTTTCACAGCCCACCACAGGTCACTACACCCTACCACAGCCCGCCACAGCCCTCCACAGCCCATCCCAGCCTACCACAGCTTATCCCAGCCCACCACAGCCCGCCACAGCCCGTCCCAGCCCGCCAGAGCCCGTCCCAGCCCGCCACAGCCCGTCCCAGCCCGCCACAGCCCACCACAGCCCATTGCTGCCAACCACAGCCCACCACAGCTCACCACAGCCCGTCGAAACCCACCACAGCCCATCCGAGCCCACCACAGCCCGTCCGAGCCCACCACAGCCCGTCCCAGCAAACCACAGCCCGTCCCAGCCTGTCCCAGCCCGTCACAGCCCGTGCCAGCCCACCACGGCTGACCACAGCCCACCACGGCCCACCACAGCCCACCACAGTTCACCACGGCCCATCCCAGCCCACCACGGACCACCACAGCCCACCACGGCACGTCCCAGCCCACCACAGCCTGTCCCAGCCCACCACAGCCCAACCCAGACCACCACAGCCCGTCCCAGCCCACCACAGCTTGTCCCAGCACACCACAGCACGTCCCATCCAGCCACAGCCCGCCACAGCCCACCACAGCCCATCCCAGCCCACCACAGCACGTGCCAGCCCGGCCCAACATACCACAGCTTGCCCAGCTCGTCCCAGCCCGTCCCAGACCACCACAGCCCGTCCCAGCACACCACAGCCCGTCTTCAGCCCGTCTCACCTCACCACAACCCACCACAGCCCACCACAGCCCGTCCCAGCCCACCACAGCCCACCACAGCCCATCCCAGCACACCACAGACCATCCCAGCCCACCACAGCCCACCACAACCCGTCTCAGCTCACCACAGCCCACCACAGCCCGTCCCGGCCCACCACAGCGCGTCCCTGACCACAACAACCCGTCCCAGACCACCACAACCTGTCCCAGCCCGTCCCAGCCCACCACAGCCCGTCCCAGCCAACAAAAGCCCGTCCCTGCCCACCACGGCCCACCACGGCCCGCCCCAGCCCACCACAGCCCACCGCGGCCCAACACGCCCCGCCAGAGCCCACCACGGCCCATCACAGCCTGTCCCAGCCCACCACAGCCCGTCCCGTCCCGTCCCAGCACAGCCCGTCCCGTCCCAGCCCACTACAGCCCGTCCCGTCCCGTCCCAGCACAGCCCGTCCCAGCCTGTCCCGTCCCGTCCCAGCCCGTCCCAGCCTGTCCCATCCCGTCCCAGCCCACCACAGCCCGTCCCAGCCCCCCACGGCCCACCACAGCCCACCACGGCCCACCACGGCCCGTCCCAGCCCTCCACAGCCCACCACAGCCCGTCCCAGCCCACCACAACCCGTCCCAGCCCACCACAGGCTTTCCAAACCCGCCAAAGCCTGTCCCAGCCCACCACAGCCTTACAAAGCCCACCAGAGCCTGTCACAGGCCACCACCGCCTGTCACAGCCCACCACAGCTCACCACAGCCCACCACAGCCTGTCCCAGTCCACCACAGCACGTCCCAGCTCACCACAGCCCGTCCCAGCCCACCACAGCCAGTCCCACCCCGTCCCGGGCCGTCCCATGCCATCCCAGGCCGTCCCGGCCCACCACAGCCCCTCCCAGCCCACCACAGCCCCTCCCAGCTCACCACAGCCCCTCCCAGCTCACCACAGCCCGTCCCAGCCCACACCAGCCCGTCCCAGCTCACCACAGCCCGTTCCAGCCCACCACAGCCCGTCCCACCCCGTCCCAGGCCGTCCCACGCCGTCCCAGGCCGTCCCAGCTCACCACAGCCCCTCCCAGCCCACCACAGCCCCTCCCAGCTCACCACAGCCCGCCCCAGCCCACCACAGCCCGTCCCAGCCCACCACAGCCCGTCCCAGCCCACCACACACTGCAACGGCCCACCACAGCCCACCACAGCCCGCCAGAGCCCGCCACAGCCCACCACGGACCACCACTAGCCCACCACAACCCGTCCCAGCCCGCCAAAGGCCGTAACATCCCACCAGGGCCCACCAGAGCCCACCACGGCCCACCACTAGCCCACCACAACCCGCCCCAGCCTGCCAAAGCCCGTAACATCCCACCAGGGCCCACCACAGCCCACCACAGCCTGTCCCAGCAAACCACAGCCCGTCCCAGCCCGCCACAGCCCGTCACAGCCCGTCCCAGCCCACCACAGCCCATTGCTGCCAACCACAGCCCACCACAGCTCACCACAGCCCGTCGAAACCCACCACAGCCCGTCCGAGCCCACCACAGCCCGTCCGAGCCCACCACAGCCCGTCCCAGCAAACCACAGCCCGTCCCAGCCTGTCCCAGCCCGTCACAGCCCGTGCCAGCCCACCACGGCTGACCACAGCCCACCACGGCCCACCACAGCCCACCACAGTTCACCACGGCCCATCCCAGCCCACCACGGACCACCACAGCCCACCACGGCACGTCCCAGCCCACCACAGCCACACCCCGACCACCCCAGCCCGTCCCAGCCCACCACAGCTTGTCCCAGCACACCACAGCACGTCCCATCCAGCCACAGCCCGCCACAGCCCACCACAGCCCATCCCAGCCCACCACAGCACGTGCCAGCCCGGCCCAACATACCACAGCTTGCCCAGCTCGTCCCAGCCCGTCCCAGACCACCACAGCCCGTCCCAGCCCCTCCCAGCCTGTCTCACCTCACCACAACCCACCACAGCCCACCACAGCCCGTCCCAGCCTACCACAGCCCACCACAGCCCATCCCAGCACACCACAGCCCGTCCCAGCCCACCACAGCCCACCACAACCCGTCTCAGCTCACCACAGCCCACCACAGCGCGTCCCTGACCACAACAACCCGTCCCAGACCACCACAACCTGTCCCAGCCCGTCCCAGCCCGTCCCAGCCCACCACAGCCCGTCCCAGCCAACAACAGCCCGTCCCTGCCAACAACGGCCCACCACGGCCCGCCCCAGCCCACCACAGCCCACCACAGCCTACCGCGGCCCAAGACGCCCTGCCAGAGCCCACCACGGCCCATCACAGCCTGTCCCAGCCCACCACAGCCCGTCCCGTCCCGTCCCAGCACAGCCCGTCCCGTCCCAGTCCACCACAGCCCGTCCCGTCCCTTCCCAGCACAGCCCATCCCAGCCTGTCCCGTCCCGTCCCAGCCCGTCCCGTCCCGTCCCAGCCCACCACAGCCCGTCCCAGCCCACCACGGCCCACCACAGCCCACCACGGCCCGTCCCAGCCCTCCACAGCCCACCACAGCCCGTCCCAGCCCACCACAACCCGTCCCAGCCCACCACAGGCTTTCCAAACCCGCCAAAGCCTGTCCCAGCCCACCACAGTCTTACAAAGCCCCGCCAGAGCCTGTCACAGGCCACCACCGCCTGTCACAGCCCACCACAGCTCACTACAGCCCACCACAGCCCGTCCCAGTCCACCACAGCACGTCCCAGCCCACCTCAGCCCGTCCCAGCCCACCACAGACCGTTCCAGCCCACCCCTGCCTGTCCCAGCCAACCACAACCCACCACAGCCCGTCCCAGCACACCACAGCCCGTCCCACCACACTACAGCCCATCCCAGCCCGTCTCTGCCCACCACAGCCCGTCCCAGCCTGTCCCAGCCCGTCCCAGCCCACCACAGCCCGTCTCAAGCTCACCAAAACCCACCATAGCCCATCACGGCCCGCCACAGCCCACCACGGCCCGACCCAGCCCACCACGGCCCACCACAGCCCGTCCCCGCCCACCACAGCTTGTCCCAGCCCACCACGGCCCGTCCCAGCCCACCAAAGCCCGACCCAGCCCACCACGGACCACCACAGCCCGTCCCAGCCCACCACAGCCCGTCCCAGCCCACCACAGCCCGTCCGAGCCCACCACAGCCCGTCCCAAGTCACCACAGCCCGTCCCAGGTCACCACAGCCCGTCACAGGTCACCACAGCCCACCACCGACCACCACAGCCCGTCCCAGCCCACCACGGCCCACCACGGCCCGCCAAGTCCTACCACAGCCCACCAGAGCCCACCACCGCCCGTCACAGCCCCAAAAGCCCGTCCCAGCCCACCACAGCCCCTCCCAGCCCACCACAGCCCGTCCCAGCCCACCACAGCCCGTCCCAGCCCACCACAGCTTATCCCGTCCCGTCCCAGCCCACCACAGCCCGTCCCACCCCGTCCCAGGCCGTCCCACGCCGTCCCAGGCCGTCCCGGCCCACCACAGCCCCTCCCAGCCCACCACAGCCCCTCCCAGCTCACCACAGCCCGCCCCAGCCCACCACAGCCCGTCCCAGCCCACCACAGCCCGTCCCAGCCCACCACACACTGCCACGGCCTACCACAGCCCACCACAGCCCGCCAGAGCCCGCCACAGCCCACCACGGACCACCACGGACCACCACTAGCCCACCACAACCCGTCCCAGCCCGCCTAAGGCCGTAACATCCCACCAGGGCCCACCACTAGCCCACCACAACCCGTCCCAGCCTGCCAAAGCCCGTAACATCCCACCAGGGCCCACCACAGCCCACCACAGCCTGTCCCAGCCTGCCACAGACCGTCCCAGCCCGCCACAGACTGTCCCAGCCCGCCACAGACCGTCCCAGCCCACCACAGACCGTCCCAGCCCGCCACTGCCCACCACAGCCCAGCACAGTCCACCACTACCCGTCCTGTCCCGTCAAGGCCGACCACAGCCCGCCACGGCACACCATGGCCCACCACGTCCCGTCACAGCCCGTCCCAGCCCGCCAAAGCCTGTCCCAGCCCACCACAGCCCGTCCCAGCCCACCACAGCCCATCCCAGCCCACCACAGCCCGTCCCAGCCCACCACAGCCCGTCCCAGCCCACCACAGGCCACCACAGGCCACCACAGGCCACCACGGCCCATCCCAGCCCGTCCCAGCCCACCACACCCCGCCACAGCCCGCCACAGCCCTCTACAGCCCATCCCAGCCTACACAGCTTATCCCAGCACATCACAGCCCACCAAAGCCCACCACAGCCCGTCACAGACCACCACAGCCTTTCACAGCCCACCACAGGTCACTACACCCTACCACAGCCCGCCACAGCCCTCCACAGCCCATCCCAGCCTACCACAGCTTATCCCAGCCCACCACAGCCCGCCACAGCCCGTCCCAGCCCGCCACAGCCTGCCAGAGCCCGTCCCAGCCCGCCACAGCCCGTCCCCGCCCACCACAGCCCACCACAGCCCATTGCTGCCAACCACAGCCCACCACAGCTCACCACAGCCCGTCGAAACCCACCACAGCCCGTCCGAGCCCACCACAGCCTGTCCGAGCCCACCACAGCCCGTCCCAGCAAACCACAGCCCGTCCCAGCCCGTCCCAGCCCACCACGGCTGACCACAGCCCACCACAGCCCACCGCGGCCCACCACAGTTCACCATGGCCCGTCCCAGCCCACCACGGACCACCACAGCCCACCACGGCACGTCCCAGCCCACCACAGCCCAACCCAGACCACCACAGCCTGTCCCAGCCCACCACAGCTTGTCCCAGCACACCACAGCACGTCCCATCCAGCCACAGCCCGCCACAGCCCACCACAGCCCATCCCAGCCCACCACAGCACGTGCCAGCCCGGCCCAACATACCACAGCTTGCCCAGCTCATCCCAGCCCGTCCCAGACCACCACAGCCCGTCCCAGCACACCACAGCCCGTCTTCAGCCCGTCTCACCTCACCACAACCCACCACAGCCCACCACAGCCCGTCCCAGCCCACCACAGCCCACCACAGCCCGTCCTAGCCCACCACAGCCCACCACGGCCCGTCTCAGCTCACCACAGCCCACCACAGCCCGTCCCGGCCCACCACAGCGCGTCTCTGACCACAACAACCCGTCCCAGCCCACCACAACCTGTCCCAGCCCGTCCCAGCCCGTCCCAGGCCACCGCAGCCTGTCCCAGCTCACCAAAGCCCGTCCCAGCTCACCACAGCCCGTCCCAGCCAACCACAGCCCGTGCCAGCCCACCACAGCCTGTCACAGCCCACCACAGCCCACCAAAGCCCACCACAGCCCATCACAGCCCGTCCCAGCCCACCATAGCCCACCACAGCCCGTCCCAGCCCGTCTCAGCTTGTCCCAGCCCATCCCAGCCCGTCCCAGCACACCACAGCCCGGCCCAGCCCGTCCCAGACCACCACAGCCCGTCCCAGCCCGTCCCAGCCCGTCTCAGCCCGTCTCACCTCACCACAACCCACCACAGCCCACCACAGCCCACCACAGCCCGTCCCAGCCCACCACAGCCCACCACAGCCCGTCCCAGCCCACCACAGCCCACCACAACCCGTCTCAGCTCACCACAGCCCACCACAGCCCGTCCCGGCCCACCACAGCGCGTCCCTGACCACAACAACCCGTCCCAGCCCACCACAACCTGTCCGAGCCCGGCCCGGCCCGTCCCACGCCACCGCAGCCTGTCCCAGCTCACCAAAGCCCGTCCCAGCTCACCACAGCCCGTCCCAGCCAACCACAGCCCATCCCAGCCCACCACAGCCTGTCACAGCCCACCACAGCCCACCAAAGCCCACCACAGCCCATCACAGCCCACCACAGCCCGTCACAGCCCACCACAGCCCACCACAGCCTGTCCCAGCCCACCCCAGCCCGTCCTAGCCCACTACAGCCCACCACAGCCTACCACAGCCCACTACAGCCCGTCCCAGCCACCCACAGCCCACCACAGCCCGTCCCAGCCCACCACAGCCCACCACAACCCGTCTCAGCTCACCACAGCCCACCACAGCCCGTCCCGGCCCACCACAGCGCGTCCCTGACCACAACAACCCGTCCCAGCCCACCACAACCTGTCCCAGCCCGTCCCAGCCCGTCCCAGGCCACCGCAGCCTGTCCCAGCTCACCAAAGCCCGTCCCAGCTCACCACAGCCCGTCCCAGCCAACCACAGCCCGTCCCAGCCCACCACAGCCTGTCAAAGCCCACCATAGCCCACCACAGCCCACCACAGCCCACCACAGCCTTTCCCAGCCCACCCCAGCCCGTCCTAGCCTACCACACCCACCACAGCCTACCACAGCCCACTACAGCCCGTCCCAGCCACCCACAGCCCACCACGGCCCGTCTCAGCCCACCACTACCCACCGCAGCCCGCCAAGGCCCACCACAGCCCACGACGGCCCACCACTGCCCACCACGGCACACCACAGCCTGCCACGACACACCACGGCTTGCCAGAGCCCACCACGGCCCGTCACAGGCCGTCCCAGCCCACCACAGCCTGTCCCTACCCACCACAGCCCGTCCTAGCCTGCCACAGCCCGTCCCAGGCCGCCACAGACCATCCCAGCCCACCACAGCCCGCCACAGCCTTTCCCGGTTCACCGCAGCCCGTCTCAGCACACTACAGCCCATCCCAGCCCGTCTCTGCCCACCACAGCCCGTCCCAGGGGACCACTGCCCGTCCCAGCCCACCACTGCCCGTCCCACCCCGTCCCAGCCCGTCCCAACCCTCCAAAGCCCGTCCCAGCACACCACAGCCCACCACAGCCCATCACAGCCCACCACAGCCCGTCCCAGCTTACCACAGCCCACACCAGACCGTTCCAGCCCACACCAGACCGTCCCAGCCCACCACAGCCCGTCCCAGCCCACCACAGCCCGGCCCAGCCCACCACTGCCCGTCCCAGCCCACCACAGCCCGTCCCAGGGGACCACTGCCCGTCCCAGCCCACCACTGCCCGTCCCACCCCGTCCCAGCCCGTCCCAACGCACCAAAGCCCGTCCCAGCACACCACAGCCCACCACAGCCCATCACAGCCCACCACAGCCCGTCCCAGCTTACCACAGCCCACACCAGACTGTCCCAGCCCACACCAGACCGTCCCAGCCCACCACAGCCCGTCCCAGCCCACCACAGACCGTCCCAGCCCACCACTGCCCGTCCCAGCCCACCAATGCCCGTCCCAGCCCGTCCCAGCCCGTCCCAACCCACCACAGCCCGTCCCAGCCCACCACAGCCCACCACAGCCCACCGCAGCCCATTCCAGCCCACCACGGCCCGTCCCAGCCCGTGCCAACCCGTCACAACACACCACAGCCCACCACAGCCCGTCCCTACCCACCACAGCGTGTCCCAACCCACCACAGCCCACCACAGCCCTTCAGAACCCACCACAGCCCACCACAGCCCGTCCCAGCCCACCACAGCACGTCCCAGGCCACCACAGACCACCACAGCCCACCACAGCCCGTCCCAGCCCACCACAGCCCGCCTCAGCCCACTACAGCCCGTCCCAGCCCACCACAGCCCGTCCCAGCCCACCACAGCCCACCACAGCTTGTCCCAGACCACCACAGCTCTTCCCAGCCCACCATAACCAACCACAGCCTATCCCAGCCGATCCCAGCCCACCACGGCCCGTCCCATCACACCACAGCCCACCACAGCCCGTCCCAGCCAACCACGGCCCGTCCCAGCCCACCACAGCCCGTCCCAGCCCACCACGGCCCACCACAGCCCACCACGGCCCATCCGGGCCCACCACAGCCCACCAAGGCGCACCACAGCCCATTACAGCCTGTCCCAGACCACCACATCCCATCTCAGCCCACCACAGCCCGTCCCAGCCCACCACAACCGACCACAGCCCACCACAGCCCACCACGGCCGACCACAGCCCACCACGGCCCATCCAAGCCCACCACGGCCCATCCAAGCCCACCACGGTCCACCACGGCACGTCCCAGCCCACCACAGAGCACCACAGCCCGTCCCAGCCCACCACAGTATGTCCCAGACCACCAGAGCCCGTCCCAGCCCACCACAGCACGTCCCAGCCCACCACGCCCCGTGCCAACCCACCAGAGCCCGTCCCAGCTCACCACAGCCCACCACAGCCCGTCCCAGACCACAAGAGGTCGTCCCAGCCCACCACTAACCCACCAAAGCCCGTCCCCGCCCACCACAGCCCGTCCCAGCCAACCACAGCGCACCACAGCCCGTCCCAACCCACCTGAGCCCGTCCCAGCTTACCACAGCCCACCACAGCCCGTCACAGCCCGTCCCAGCCCACCAGAGGTCGTCCCAGCTCACCACAACCCACCACAGCCCGTTCCCAGCCCGTCCCAGCCCACCACAGCTCGTCCCAGCCCACCACGGCCGCCGCAGACCATCAGAGCCCGTCCCAGCCCACCACAATCCCATCCCAGCCCACTATAGCCCGTCCCAGCCCGCCACAACCCGTTCTAGCTCACCACAACCCACCACAGCGCACCATAGCCCACCACAGCGCACCAGAGTCTGTCCCGGCCCACCAGAGCCTGTCCCAGCCCACCACAGCCCGTCCCAGCCCACCGCAGCCCGACACGGCCCGTCCCAGCCCACCACAGCCCATTCCAGACCACCAGAGCCCTTCCCAGTTCACCACAGCATGTCCCAGCACACTACAGCCCACCACAGCCCGTCCAATTTCACCACAGCCCGTCTCAGCTCACCACAACCCACCACAGCCCGTCCCAGCCAACCGCAGCCTATCCCAACCCGTCCCAGCCCACCACAGCCCGTCCCAGCCCACCACGGCCCGTCCCAGCCCACCACGGCCCGTCCCAGCCCGTCCCAGCCCATCACAGCCCGTCCCAGCCCACCAGAGCCCACCAGAGCCCACCACAGCCCGTCCCAGCCCACCACAGCCCGTCCCAGCCCACCACGGCCCGTCCCAGCCCACCACGGCCCGTCCCAGCCCGTCCCAGCCCACCACAGCCCGTCCCAGCCCACCAGAGCCCACCAGAGCCCACCACAGCCCGTCCCAGCCCACCATAGCCCGTCCCGGCCCACCACGGCCCGTCCCACCACACCAGAGTCCGACCCAGCCCACCACGGCCCGTCAAAGCTTACCACGGCCCACCACGGCTTGCCACGGCCCAGCCCAGCCCACCACAGCCCGTCCCAGCCCACCACGGCCCGTCCCAGCCCGCCACGGCCCGTCCCAGCCAGCCACGGCCCGTCCCAGCCCGCCACAGTTTGTCCCAGCCTACCACAGCCCGTCCCAGATCACCACAGCCCGTCCCAGCCCACCACAGACCACCACAGTTCATCCCAGCCCACCACAGTTCGTCCCAGCCCGCCACGGCCCGTCCCAGCCCACCGCAGCCCGTCCCATCCCACCGTAGCCCGTCCCAGCCCACCGCAGCCTGTCCCAGCCCACCACAGCCGACCATGGCTTATCACGGCCCACCACAGCCTGTCCCAGCCCATCCCAGACCACCACAGCCCGTCCCAGCCCACCACAGCCCACCACAGCCCGTCCCAGCTCACTACAGCCCGTCCCAGCTCACCACAGCCCGTCCCGGCCCACCACAGCTTGTCCCAGCTCATACCAGCCGACCACAGCCCGTCACAGCCCGTCCCAGCCCACCACATAAAGTACCAGCCCATAGAAGCCCACCACAGCCCGTCCCAGCCCACCACAGCCCGTCCCGGCCCACCACAGCTTGTCCCAGCTAATCCCAGCCCACCACAGCCCGCCACAACCTGTCCCAGCCCACCACGGCCCGTCCCAGCCCAGCACAGCCCATCCCAGCCCACCACAGCCCGTCCCAGCCCACCACGGCACATCACAGCCCGTCCCAGCCCTCCACAGCCCACCAGAGCCTGTCCCGGCCCACCCCGGCCGATCACAGCCCGTCTCAGCTCATCACAGCTCGTCCCAGCCCACCACAGCCCACCACAGCCCACCACAGCCCGTCCCCATCCCACCACAGCCTGTCCCAGCCCACCACAGCCCGTCCCAGCCCACCCCAGCCTGTCCCAGCCCACCGCAGCCTGTCCCAGCCCACCATGGCACACCACAGCCCACCACAGCCCGTCCCAGCCCACCACAGCCCACCATGGCTTACCACGGCCCACCACAGCCTGTCCCAGCCCATCCCAGACCACCACAGCCCGTCACAGCCCGTCCCAGCCCACCACATAAAGTACCAGCCCATAGAAGCCCACCACAGCCCGTCCCAGCCCACCACGGCCCGTCCGAGCCCACCCCAGCCCACCAAAGCCCACCACAGCCCATCTCAGCTCACCACAACCCGTCCCAGACCACCACAGCCCACCACAGCCCGTCCCAGGTCACCACAGCCCGTCCCAGCCCACCACAGCCCACCACGGCCCGCCATGGCCCACTACGGCCCACCACGGCCAACGACGGCCCGCCACAACCCGCCACAGACTGTCCCGGCCCGCCAAAGCCCATCCCAGCCTGCCACAGCCTGACCCAGCCCACCACAGCCTGTCACAGCCCACCACAGCTCGTCCCGGCCCACCACAGCCCTTCCCTGACCACAACAGCCCGTCCCAGCCCACCACAACCCACCACAGCCCGGCCCACCACAGCCTGTCTAAGCTCACCATAACCCACCACAGCCCGTCCCAGCCCAGCGCAGCCCGTCCCAGCCCACCAAAGCCCATCACAGCCCATCTCAGCTCACCACAACCTGTCCCAGACCACCACAGCCCACCACAGCCGGTTACAGCTTATCACAGCCCGTCCCAGCCCACCACATGAAGTACCAACCCACCACAGCCCGTCCCCGCCCACCGCAGCCCGTCCCCGCCCACCGCAGCCCGTCCCCGCCCACCGCAGCCCGTCCCAGCCCACCACAGCCCGTCCCGGCTCACCGCAGCTCGTCCCGGCCCAACACGGCCCACCACAGCCCACTACGGCCCACCACAGCCTGTCCCAGCCCATCATGGCCCGTCCCAGCCCGTCCAAGCCCACCGCAGACCGTCCCCGCCCACCGCAGCCCGTCCCCGCCCACCGCAGCCCGTCCCAGCCCACCACAGGCCGTCGCGGCTCACCACAGCTCGTCCCGGCCCAACACGGCCCACCACAGCCCACTACGGCCCACCACAGCCTGTCCCAGCCCACCACGGCCCGTCCCAGCCCACCACGGCCCGTCGCAGCCCACCACGGCCCGTCCCAGCCCACCACGGCCCATCCCAGCCCGCCACAGCCCGTCCCAGCCTGTCCCAGCCCGTCCCAGCCCGTCCCTGCCCACCACAGCCCGTTCCAGCCCACCACAGACTGTCCCAGCCCACCACAGACCGTCCCAGTCCACCACAGACCGTCCCAGCCCGTCCCAGCCCACCACAGCCCGTGCCAGCCGGTCCCAGAACACCACAGCCCGTCCCAGCCCACCACAGCTTATCCCATCCCACCACAACCTGTCCCAGCCCGTCCCAGCCCACAACAGCCCACCACGGCCCAATACAGCCCACCACGGCCCACCACAGACCGTCCCAGCCCACCACAGCCCACCACTGCCCGTCACAGCCCACCACTGCCCACCACTGCCCGTCACAGCCCTCCACAGCCCTCCACAGCCCACCACTGCCCGGCCCGCCACGGCCCACCAAGGCCCACCACGGCCCACCACAGCCTGCCACAACCCACCACAGCCGTCCCAGACCGCCACAGCCCGTCTTGGCACGCCACAGCCCATCCAAGACCGCCACAGCCCGTCCCAGCCCACCACAGCCCACCACAGCTTTTCCCATCCCAGCACAGCCCACCATAGACTGTCCCAGCCCACCACAGCTTATCCCATTCCACCACAGCCCGTCCCAGCCCACCACAGCCCGTCCCAACACATCACAGACGGTCCCAGCCCACCACAGCTTTTCCCATCCCACCACAGCCCACCATAGACTGTCCCAGCCCACCACAGCTTATCCCATTCCACCACAGGCCGTCCCAGCCCACTGCAGCCCAACACGGCCCGCCACGGCCCACCACGGCCTACCCCGCCCTGCCAGAGCCCACCACGGCCCACCACAGCCCGTCCCAGCCCACCACAGCCCGTCCCAGCCCACCACAGCCCGTCCCAGCCCACCACGGGCTCTCCCAGCCCACCACGGCCCACCACAGTGAACCACAGCCCACCACGGCCCGTCCCAGCTCACCACGACCTGTCCCAGCCCACCACAGACCACCACAGCCCACCCCTTCCCATCACGGCCCAAAACGGCCCACCACAGCCCACCACGGTTCACCACGGCCCGTCCCCGCCCACCACGGCCCACCACAGCACGTCCCAGCCCACCACAGCCCATCCCAGCCCGTCCCATCCAGTCCCAGCTCGCCCCAGCCCGTCCCAGCCCACCACAGCCAGTCCCAGCCCACCACAGCCCGTCCCCGCCCACCACAGCCCGTCCCCGCCCACCACAGCCCGTCCCATCACACCACAGCCCACCAGAGCCCGTCCCAGCCCGTCCCAGCACACAACAGCCCGTCCCAGCCCACCACAGCCTGTTGCAGCACATCACAGCTCGTTCCAGACCACCAGAGCCCGTCCAAGCCCGTCCTAGCCCACCACAGCCCATCTCAAGCTCACAAGAACCCACCAAAGCCCACCACAGCCTGTCCCAGACCACCACGGCCCACCACAGCCAACCACGGCCCGTCCCAGCCCACCACGGCCCACCACAGCCTACCACAGTTCACCACGGGCCGTCTCAGCCCACCATGACCTGTCCCAGCCCACCACGGCCCAACACAGACCATCCCTTCCCATACCGGCCCAAAACGGCCCACCACGGCCCACCACAGCCCAGCATGGTCCACCACAGTTCACCACGGCCCACCACAGCCTGTCCCAGCCCACCACAGCCCGTCCCCGCCAACCACAGCCCATCCCAGCCCGTCCCAGCTCGTCCCAGAACACCACAGCCCGTCCGAGCCCACCACAGCCCTTCCCAGTACACCACAGTCCATCACAGCCCACCACAGCCCGTCCCAGCCCACCACAGCCCGTCCCAGCCCGTCCCCGCCCACCACAGCCCATTCCAGACCACCACAGCCCACCACAGCCCACCACAGACTGTCCCAGCCCACCACAGACCGTCCCAGTCCACCACAGACCGTCCCAGCCCGTCCCAGCCCACCACAGCCCGTGCCAGCCGGTCCCAGAACACCACAGCCCGTCCCAGCCCACCACAGCTTATCCCATCCCACCACAACCTGTCCCCAGCCCGTCCCAGCCCACAACAGCCCACCACGGCCCAATACAGCCCACCACGGCCCACCACAGACCGTCCCAGCCCACCACAGCCCACCACTGCCCGTCACAGCCCACCACTGCCCACCACTGCCCGTCACAGCCCTCCACAGCCCTCCACAGCCCACCACTGCCCGGCCCGCCACGGCCCACCAAGGCCCACCACGGCCCACCACAGCCTGCCACAACCCACCACAGCCGTCCCAGACCGCCACAGCCCGTCTTGGCACGCCACAGCCCATCCAAGACCGCCACAGCCCGTCCCAGCCCACCACAGCCCACCACAGCTTTTCCCATCCCAGCACAGCCCACCATAGACTGTCCCAGCCCACCACAGCTTATCCCATTCCACCACAGCCCGTCCCAGCCCACCACAGCCCGTCCCAACACATCACAGACGGTCCCAGCCCACCACAGCTTTTCCCATCCCACCACAGCCCACCATAGACTGTCCCAGCCCACCACAGCTTATCCCATTCCACCACAGGCCGTCCCAGCCCACTGCAGCCCAACACGGCCCACCACGGCCCACCACGGCCTACCCCGCCCTGCCAGAGCCCACCACGGCCCACCACAGCCCGTCCCAGCCCACCACAGCCCACCACAGCCCACCACAGCCCGTCCCAGCCCACCACAGCCCGTCCCAGCCCACCACGGGCTCTCCCAGCCCACCACGGCCCGTCCCAGCTCACCACGACCTGTCCCAGCCCACCACAGACCACCACAGCCCACCCCTTCCCATCACGGCCCAAAACGGCCCACCACAGCCCACCACGGTTCACCACGGCCCGTCCCCCGCCCACCACGGCCCACCACAGCACGTCCCAGCCCACCACAGCCCATCCCAGCCCGTCCCATCCAGTCCCAGCTCGCCCCAGCCCGTCCCAGCCCACCACAGCCAGTCCCAGCCCACCACAGCCCGTCCCCGCCCACCACAGCCCGTCCCCGCCCACCACAGCCTGTCCCAGACCACCACGGCCCACCACAGCCCACCACAGCCCGTCCCATCACACCACAGCCCACCAGAGCCCGTCGCAGCCCGTCCCAGCACACAACAGCCCGTCCCAGCCCACCACAGCCTGTTGCAGCACATCACAGCTCGTTCCAGACCACCAGAGCCCGTCCAAGCCCGTCCTAGCCCACCACAGCCCATCTCAAGCTCACAAGAACCCACCAAAGCCCACCACAGCCTGTCCCAGACCACCACGGCCCACCACAGCCCACCACGGCCCGTCCCAGCCCACCACGGCCCACCACAGCCTACCACAGTTCACCACGGGCCGTCTCAGCCCACCATGACCTGTCCCAGCCCACCACGGCCCAACACAGACCATCCCTTCCCATACCGGCCCAAAACGGCCCACCACGGCCCACCACAGCCCAGCATGGTCCACCACAGTTCACCACGGCCCACCACAGCCTGTCCCAGCCCACCACAGCCCGTCCCCGCCAACCACAGCCCATCCCAGCCCGTCCCAGCTCGTCCCAGAACACCACAGCCCGTCCGAGCCCACCACAGCCCTTCCCAGTACACCACAGTCCATCACAGCCCACCACAGCCCGTCCCAGCCCACCACAGCCCGTCCCAGCCCGTCCCCGCCCACCACAGCCCATTCCAGACCACCAGAGCCCACCACAGCCCACCACAGAATGTCCGAGGCCACCACAGCCTGTCTCAGCCTATCCCAGCCTGTCCCAGCCCACCACAGCCCGTCCCAGCCCGTCCCAGCCTGTCCCAGCCCGTCCCCGCCCACCACAGACTGTCCCAGCCCACCACAGACCGTCCCAGCCCACCACAGACCGTCCCAGCCTGTCCCAGCCCACCACAGCCCGTCCCAGGCCGTGCCAGCCCGTCCCAGAACACCACAGCCTGTCCCAGCACACCACAGCCCGTCCCAGCACACCACAGCCCGTCCCAGCCCACCACAGCCCGTCCCAGCCCGTCCCAGCCCACCACAGCCCGTCCCAGCCCACCACAGCCCGTCCCAGCCCACCACAGCCCGACCCAGCCCACCACAGACCGTCCCAGCCCACCACAGACCGTCCCAGCCCACCACAGTTCATCCCCGCCTACCACAGCCTGTCCCGGCCCACCACAGCCCGTCCCAGGCCGTGCCAGCCCGTCCCAGAACACCACAGCCTGTCCCAGCACACCACAGCCCGTCCCAGCACACCACAGCCCGTCCCAGCCCACCACAGCCCGTCCCAGCCCGTCCCAGCCCACCACAGCCCGTCCCAGCCCACCACAGCCCGTTCCAGACCACCAGAGCCCGTCCCAGCCCGTCCCAGACCACCACAGCCCGTCCCCGCCAACCACAGCCCATCCCAGCCCGTCCTAGCCTGTCCCAGAACACCACAGCCCGTCCCAGCCCACCACGGCCCGTCCCACCCCACCACGGCCCACCACAGCCCACCACGGGCCGTCTCAGCCCACCATGACCTGTTCCAGACCACCACGACCCACCACAGCCCACCCCTTCCCATCCCGGCCCAAAACGGCCCACCACGGCCCACCACGGTTCACCACGGCCCACCACAGCCCGTCCCAGCTCACCACAGCCCGTCCCAGCCCACCACAGCCCGTCCCATTCCACCACACCCCGTCCCCGCCCACCGCAGCACGTCCCCGCCCACTGCAGACAGTCCCCGCCCACCGCAGACAGTCCCCGCCCACCGCAGCCCGTCCCAGCACACTACAGCTTGTCCTAGCCCGTCCCAGCCTGTCCCAGCACACCACAGCTCGACCCAGCACACCACAGCCCGTCCCAGCCCACCACAGCCCGTCCCATCACACCACAGTTCACCACGGCCCGTCCCAGCCCACCATGGCCCACCACATCTCGTCCCCGCCCACCACAGCCCGTCCCAGCTCATCCCAGAACACCACAGCCCGTCCCAGCCCACCACAGCCCGTCCCAGCCCGTTTCAGCCCCTCCCAGCCCGTCCCAGCCCACCACAGCCCGTTCCAGACCACCAGAGCCCACCACAGCCCACCACAGCCCGTCCCAGCCCGTCCCAGCCCGTTTCAGCCCCTCCCAGCCCGTCCCAGCCCACCACAGCCCGTTCCAGACCACCAGAGCCCACCACAGCCCACCACAGCCCGTCCCAGCCCACCACAGCTCCACCACAGCAGACCAGAGATCACCACAGCCCCCCAGAACCCGTCCCAGCCCATCACAGCCTGTCCCAGCCCACCACAGCCCGTCCCAGACCACCACAGCCTGTCCCAGCCCGTCCCAGCCCGTCCCAGTTTACCACAGCCCGTCCCAGTTTACCACAGCCCGTCCCAGTTTACCACAGTCCGTCCCAGCCCACCAAGGCCCGTCCCAGCCCGTCCCAGCTCACCACAGCCCGTCCCAGCCCGTCCCAGCACACCACAGCCCATTCCAGACCACCAGAGCCCACCACAGCCCACCACAGGCCGTCCAAGCCCACCACAGGCCACCACAGCACACCAGAGATCACCACAGCCCCCCAGAACCCATCACAGCCCATCACAGCCCGTCCCAGCCCACCACAGCCCGTCCCGGCCCACCACAGCTTGTCCCAGCCTGTCCCAGCCCGTCCCCGCCCACCACTAGCCCGTTCCAGCCCACCACAGACCGTCCCAGTCCACCACAGACCGTCCCAGCCTGTCCCAGCCCACCACAGCCCGTCCCAGGCGGTGCCAGCCCGTCCCAGAACACCACAGCCCGTCCCAGCACACCACAGCTTATCCCATCCCACCACAACCTGTCCCAGCCTGTCCCAGCCCACAACAGCCCACCACGGCCCAATACAGCCCGCCACGGCCCACCACGGCCCACCACTGCCCGTCACAGCCCACCACAGGCCTCCACAGCCCTCCACAGCCCTCCACAGCCCTCCACGGCCCACCACAGCCCACCACAGCCCACGACGGCCCACCACAGCCCACGACGGCCCACCACAGCCCACCACGGCCCACCACAGCCCACCACTGCCCGGCCCGCCACGGCCCACCAAGGCCGGCCACGGCCCACCACAGCCTGCCACAACCCACCACAGCTGTCCCAGACCGCTACAGCCCGTCTTGGAACGCCACAGCCCATCCAAGACCGCCACAGCCCGTCCCAGCCCACCACAGCCCACCACAGCCCGTCCCAACCCATCACAGACGGTCCCAGCCCACCACAGCCCACCACAGCCCACCACAGCTTTTCCCATCCCACCACAGCGCACCATAGACTGTCCCAGCCCAGCACAGCTTATCCCATTCCACCACAGCCCGTCCCAGCCCACTGCAGCCCACCACGGCCCGCCACGGACCACCACGGCCTACCACGGCCCACCCCGCACTGCCAGAGCCCACCATGGCCCACCACAGCCCGTCCCAGCCCACCACAGCCCGTCCCAGCCCACCACAGCCCACCACAGCCTGTCCCAGCCCACCACAGCCCGTCCCAGCACACCACAGCTCGTCCCAGCCCGTCCCAGTTTACCACAGCCTGTCCCAGCCGACCACAGCCCGTTAGAGCTTACCACAGCCCGTCCCAGCACACCACAGCCCGTCCCAACCCACCACAGCCCGTCCCAGCCCACCACAGCCCACCAGAGCCCGTCCCAGCCCGCCACAGCCCACCACGGCCCACCACTGCCCGCCACAGTTCACCACGGCCCGTCCCAGCCCACCATGGCCCACCACATCTCGTCCCAGCCCACCACAGCCCGTCCCAGCCCACAACAGCCCGTCCCCGCCCACCACAGACAGTCTCCGCCCACCACAGACCGTCCCAGCCCGTCCCAGTCCGTCCCAGCCCACCACAGCCCATCCCAGCCCACCACAGCCCGTCCCAGCCCACCACAGCCCGTCCCAGCCCACCACAGCCCGTCCCAGCACACCACAGCCCGTCCCAGCACACCACAGCCCGTCCCAGCCCACCACAGCCCGTCCCAGCCCACCACAACCTGTTCCAGCCCGTCGCAGCCCACAACAGCCCACCACGGCCCAATACAGCCCGCCACAGCCCACCACAGCCCGTCCCAGCCCACCACAGCCCACCACTGCCCGTCACAGACCACCACAGCCCACCACAGCCCTCCACAGCCCTCCACAGCCCTCCACAGCCCGCCACGTCCCGCCACGGCCTGCCAAGGCCCACCACAGCCCACCACAGCCCACCACAGCCCGCCACGGCCCGCCACGGCCCACCAAGGCCCGCCACGGCACACCACAGCCTGCCACAACCCACCACAGCCGTCCCAGACCGTCACAGCCCATCTTGGCACGCCACAGCCCATCCAAGACCGCCACAGCCCGTCCCAGCCCACCACAGCCCGTCCCAACCCATCACAGCTCGTCCCAGCTCGTCCCAGACGACCACAGCCTCTCACAGCACACCACAGCCCATAACAGCCCAGCACAGCTTATCCCAGCCCACCACAGCCCGTCCCTGAAGCACCACAGCCCGTCCCAGCCCACCACAGCCTGTTCCAGACCACCAGAGCCCACCACAGCCCACCACAGCAGACCAGATATCACCACAGCCCCCCAGAACCCGTCCCAGCCCATCACAGCCCGTCCCAGCCCACCACAGCCCGTCCCAGCCCACCACAGCCCGTCCCAGCCCACCACAGCCCGTCCCAGTCCACCACAGCCCGTCCCAGCACACCACAGCCCGTCCCAGCACACCACAGCCCATCCCAGCCCACCACAGCTTATCCCAGCCCACCACAACCTGTCCCAGCCTGTCCTAGCCCTGTAACCCTAACCCTAACCCTAACCCTAACCCTAACCCTAACCCTAACCCTAAACCTAACCCTAATCCTGACCCTAAGGGGCCTAACCCTTGACGGAACTCTAAACCTCAGCTGTGCATGGCATGTACATAACCCTAACCCTAACCCTAACCCTAACCCTAACCCTAACCCTAACCCTAATCCTGACCCTAAGCGGCCTAACCCTAAACGCAACTCTAAACCTCAGCTGTGCATGGCATGTACCTAACCCTAACCCTAACCCTAACCCTAACCCTAACCCTAACCCTAACCCTGACCCTAAGAGG